>NW_027361754.1:20442307-21056346 GCF_039654945.1 Dendrobates tinctorius | reverse complement strand
TATAAATTAAATTAATCCATGAGAAGCACACCGAATGTTATATATCCAGTAGGTGTGACATGCATGCCCACGGGTATCTCTGCAAGCTCTGCCTAAAGACCAAAACTTCAGACTCTGCATGGCGGTAATGCCCGAAAGCCACATTGTGACCGCAGCGTGAAGAACGCACCAAAACCGCCTGCAATTCTACACGGATTTTACTTGCATTTAACGTTATCACAATCTATTGGTCTCATCTCCCGGACGACATTTGCAACTGGTGGGGCATCAGATGCAGCATCAAACAGGGTGGCCTGGTTGCCGAGACAACTGTGTGACGCCAGAAGGTGGTCCTGCGGAGGGGTAGACGTGTACACGTCCATGATGCCACATACCTAATGCCGCCTTTGATAATTAATAATGGCGGTGTCGGTACTACAACTATGTATATGCAAAATGCCAGTAAGGTGCATGTGGAAAAGGTGCAGTATGAAGCGGGGTGACATCCTCCTCACCATTTCACCAGCTTGCCTCCCATGGTTCGGATTCAAGCCTTTGGCATCATGAAGTCTGTGCCAGCCGCGCGTAGTTTATCAGCCACGTCCCCTCCAGATGCTGCTACCTGTTTACCAAGCCCGGCGCTGCTGCGATCCCTCCATCATCTGTAGTTTGGCGGCTGATTCGTCCCTGGTCGCCAGCACATCAGACCTTCCTGGGCGGTTTTCATTGCAAGCCCCCAGCTCCATCCCACCCTGCAGCTTGTTTTCCCTCTGTGGCAGCCTTCTAGGTGCAGACACGGTCGGTGCTCACTGCAGCCGAGGGGGCACACACCGACGGCATCTTCTTAGCAGCACCGGTACAATGCAGCTGTCCTCGCACCCATCACAGCCATTCACTGATCCTTCTCCTGCTTCTTCCCCTCGTCCTGTCACCCGGAGCCGTGCAGGAGAGTCATCCCACCCAGCATCACGAGAAGATGAACACAGGCTCCGGAGGAGGGGGAGGGGGGCGCTCCATCCAATAGGCGGAGGAAGGGACGGCGGGTACCCGGGGACGGAGGGGATTAGGAGATGCTTTTTTGGCTTCTCTTATCTGAATTATTAATATTCACAGGACCAGGATGGGAGAACAGAAAATACAGGAAAGGGTCTGATCTGTGACCCCCAAACTGATAGAGACCAAGGAACAATGATAGACAGACAGACAGACAGATAGATAGATACATAGATAGATAGATAGATAACAGATAGATGATAGATAGATAATAAATAATAGATAACAGATAGATAATAGATAGAAAGATAGATAGATAATAGCTAGATAGATAATAGATAAATAGATGATACAGTTGTGGCCAAAAGTATTGACAACCCTGCAATTCTGTCAGATAATACTCAGTTTCTTCGTGAAAATGATTGCAAACACAAATTCTTTGTTATTTTTATCTTCATTTGTCTTAAATGAAAAAACCCAAAAAGAATTGTCCTAAAGCCAAATTGGATATAATTCCACACCACACATAAAAAGAGGGTGGACAAAAGTATTGTCACTGTTCGAAAAATCATGTGGTGCTTCTCTAATTTGTGTAATTAACAGCACGTGTAGCTTACCTGTGGCACCTAACAGGTGTTGCCAATAACTAAATCACATTTGCAGCCAGTTGACATGGATTAAAGTTGACTCAACCTCTGTCCTGTGTCCCTGTGTGCACCACATTGAGCATGGAGAAAAGAAAGAAGACCAAAGAACTGTCTGAGGACTTGAGAAACCAAATTGTGAGGAAGCATGAGCAATCTCAAGGCTACAAGTCCATCTCCAAAGACCTGAATGTTCCTGTGTCTACCGTGCGCAGTGTCATCAAGAAGTTTAAAGCCCATGGCACTGTGGCTAACCTCCCTAGATGTGGGCGGAAAATAAAAATTGACAAGAGATTTCAACGCAAGATTGTGCGGATGTTGGATAAAGAACTGCCCTGCAGTCCGAGGGTACAACAGTGTCAACCGATACTATCCGTCGGCATCTGAATGAAAAGGGATTGTATGGTAGGAGACCCAGGAAGACCCCACTTCTTACCCCGAGACATAAAAAAGCCATGCTGGAGTTTGCCAAAACTTACCTGAAAAATGTTTTGGAAGAATGTTCTCTGGTCAGATGAGACAAAAGTAGAGCTTTTTGGACAAAGGCATCAACATAGAGGTTACAGGAGAAAAAAAGAGGCATTCAAAGAAAAGAACACGGTCCCTACAGTCAAACATGGCGGAGGTTCTCTGATGTTTTGGGATTGCTTGGTTGCCTCTGGCACTGGACTGCTTGACCATGTGCATGGCATTATGAAGTCAGAAGACAAATTTTGCCAACAAATTTTGCAGCATAATGTAGGGCCCAGTGTAAGAAAGCTGGGTCTCCCTCAGAGGTCATGGGTCTTCCAGCAGGACAATGACCCAAAACACACTTCAAAAAGCACTAGAAAATGGTTTGAGAGAAAGCACTGGAGACTTGTAAGGTGGCCAGCAATGAGTCCAGACCTGAATCCCTTAGAAAACCTGTGGAGAGATCTAAAAATGGCAGTTTGGAGAAGGCACCCTTCAAATATCAGGGACCTGGAGCAATTTGCCAAAGAAGAATGGTCTAAAATTCCAGCAGAGCATTGTAAGAAACTCATTGATGGTTACCGGAAGGGGTTGGTTGTAGTTATTTTGGCTCAGGCTAAGTGCACACGTACCGGAACTCTCGCGGAAATTACCGCGAGAATTCCGGAATTCCAGTCCGCGGGAAAATCGCATTTTAAATTCCCGCGATTTTCCCGTGGAAAAACTAGCATTTTGCAAGTGTATTTAGCTTGCAAAATGCTAGCGGTTTCCAAGCGATCTGTAGCATCGCTTGGAGAACTGATTGACAGGTTGGTCACACTCGTCAAACATAGTGTTTGACAAGTGTGACCAACTTTTTACTACTGAGGCCGCCTATGCAGCATCAGTAGTAAAAGATAGAATGCAAAAAAAAATAAAAAATGGTGTTATTCTTACCCTCCGACGTCCCGCGCATCCGTTCCCAGTAATCCTTTGCGAAAATGCCCGCGATGACGTCCGTTCTCGCGGGATCGCGATGTCTCACGGTAATTCGCGATGACGTCGCGCGAATGACCGCGAGACTTCGCGATCCCGCGAGAACGGACGCCATCGCGGGCATTTTCGCAAAGGATTACTGGGAACGGGAGCGTGGAGAGAAGCGGGAAGGCTGCGCGGGACGTCGGAGGGTAAGAATACAATATTTTTTATTTTTAAATTCTTTTTTTTACAGGGATATGGTACCCAAAGCCCGAAGGACAGTCTCCTCTCCCCCGGACCGTGGGTACCATCCGCAATTGTTCTGCTTACTTTCCGCATGGTGTGCACAGCCACATGCGGGAAGTAAGCGGAACAATGCATTCCTATGGGTGCGGGATCGCCGCGATTCCGCAAAATTAATGAGCATGCTGCGGTTTTTACCGCGAAGCGATTCCGCAGCGGTAAAAACCGCAGCATTAGCACAGCATTGCGGAATCCCATAGGAATGCATGGGATGCTTATTTTTCGCATTTTCGCGGCACAATCGCGCGATTAAAACCGCCGCGGAAACGCGAAAAAAACGCCACGTGTGAACTCAGCCTAAAGGTTGTGCAACCAAGTATTAGGCTGAGGGTACCAATACTTTTGTCTGGCCCATTTTTGGAGTTTTGTGTGAAATGATCAATGTTTTGCTTTTTGCTTCATTCTCTTTTGTTTTTTTTCATTTAAGACAAATTAAATGAAGATAATAATACCAAAGAATTTGTGATTGCAATCATTTTCAGGAAGAAACTGAGTATTATCTGACAGAATTGCAGGGGTGTCAATACTTTTGGCCACAACTGCAGATAGATGGTAGATAGATAATAGATAGATAATATATAGATAGATGATATTATAGATAGATAGAGAATAGATAGATAGATAATAGATAGATAATAAATAGATAGATAAATAGATAGATAGATATAGATAGATAATAGATGATAGCTAATAGATAGATGATAGATATAGATAGATAGATAGATAGATAGATAGATAGATAGATAGATAGATAGATAGATAGATAGATAGATAGATAGATAGATAGACTGAGACATACGCTGTATTATCAGATTTTCTGGATTATCAGACATTAAAGATAGGATATTTCACACATCTATTGCACATTTCATCTAGTGAACTTTCCTGTTAGATTTCAGTTCTGTTCTGTGATAAGTCTCTTTTTCGGTACGTGTTACAGGATTGATCACACATAACCCTGACGATCATTCACGCGGCCCTTTTCCTTGTCATGGGACATTGTGCTGTTCTGGGAAATATTCCTAAAACTACTGCAGAAAGTACAAACGTCACATCAAAAAGTCCCATCAGCCTTTACAGCGACTTACGATGTGACAATAGTGATTCTGAAATCATCTCGTATCAACAGAAAATGACCAATTGTTTAAATCAGGTTTTTGTGTTCTTTGTATTAAAAAATTAGTAGTAGTGGGGGTTTTCATATCATGTTCTTTATTAAAAATAAATAAAATTAGTACTCTTACTATTTTCACCCAGGTCACTGGGGCTTTTCACACTTTCTGTTCTTTCAGGAAGAATTTTCAGCAGCAGAGGCAAGATTACAATGACTGATATCACCATCTATACTTAGCTGATAAATCTGGATCCACCAATCATAAAAGGCGATGTCACAGCTCACCTCCTCCTCCTCCCTTCCCAATCACCTTTGCAGATGCTACTTAGATGCTTAAATACAATAGACAGGGCCTGTTCATTGCTGCTAATTTACCTGTGGTTCTCCTGAAACTACAGGATCTTAGAGTCTAAGACACCCCAGAGGTCGCTGTGAAAACTGCAAGATTTCCATTTTTTCATTTTAAATGCAGATTGTGATATGGAAAACAAAATAAGCTCCATAGCCAAAAATAAAACCATACATTTAGCACACAAGCCTGATTTAAACATTATGTCAGGTTCTGATTCCAGCTTCCCTTTAGCTATGTGTGAACGAGGCCTAATGATATACATATAAGGGGGAGGCAGCGTACATACATTCAGATCTCTGTCTCTCTGCGCTGGCTATCCTGACTAACACACTGCTTATAGGCTTAATACATGGATTACAGGAAGTGGGGGCAGGTCATTGCCTGTCCAGAAAGTGGGGGCGGGTCTATATCTGTACACAAAGTGGGGGGGGTCTATATCTGTACAGAAAGTGGGGGCAGGTCTATATCTGTACACAAAGTGGGGGGGGGTCTTTGTCTCTGCAGGAAGTGGGGGGCAGGTCTTTGTCACTGCAGGAAGTGGGGGGCAGGTCTTTGTCTCTGCAGGAAGTGAGGGCGAGTCTTTGTCTCTGCAGGAAGTGGGGGCGGGTCTTTGTCTCTGCAGGTATTGGGAGCGAGTCTTTGTCTCTGTACAGAAAGTGGGGGGGGTCTATAGCTGTACAGGAAGTGGGGGCGGGTCTATATCTGTACAGAAAGTGGGGGCGGGTCTATATTTGTACAGAAAGTGGGGGCGGGTCTATATCTTTACAGAAAGTATGGGCGGGTCAATATCTGTACAGGAAGTGGGGGCGGGTCTATATCTGTACAGAAAGTGGGGGCGGGTCTATATTTGTACAGAAAGTGGGGGCGGGTCTATATCTTTACAGAAAGTGTGGGCGGGTCTATATCTGTACAGGAAGTGGGGGCGGGTCTATATCTGTACAGAAAGTGGGGGCGGGTCTATATCTGTACACAAAGTGGGGGCGGGTCTATATCTGTACACAAAGTGGGGGCGGGTCTATATCTGTACACAAAGTGGGGGCGGGTCTATATCTGTACACAAAGTGGGGGCGGGTCTATATCTGTACACAAAGTGGGGGCGGGTCTTTGTCTCTGCAGGAAGTGGGGGGCAGGTCTTTGTCTCTGCAGGAAGTGAGGGCGAGTCTTTGTCTCTGCAGGAAGTGGGGGCGGGTCTTTGTCTCTGCAGGTATTGTAAGCGAGTCTTTGTCTCTGCAGGAAGTGGGGGGCAGGTCTTTGCCTGTACAAGAAGTGGGAGCGAGTCTTTGTCTCTGCAGGAAGTGGTGGCAGGTCTTTGCCTCTGCAGGAAGTGGGGGCAAGTCTTTGTCTGTGCAGGAAGTGGGGGCGGGTCTTTGTCTCTGCAGGTATTGGGAGCGAGTCTTTGTCTCTGCAGGTATTGGGAGCGAGTCTTTGTCTCTGCAGGAAGTGGGGGGCAGGTCTTTGCCTGTACAGGAAGTGGGGGCGAGTCTTTGTCTCTGCAGGAAGTGGGGCAGGTCTTTGTCTCTGCAGGAAGTGGGGGCGGGTCTTTGTCTCTGCAGGTATTGGGAGCGAGTCTTTGTCTTTGCAGGAAGTGGGGGGCAGGTCTTTGCCTGTACAGGAAGTGGGGGCAGGTCTTTGTCTCTGCAGGTATTGGGAGCGAGTCTTTGTCTCTGCAGGAAGTGGGGGGCAGTTCTTTGCCTGTACAGGAAGTGGGGGCGGGTCTGTATCTGTACAGAAAGTGGGGGCGGGTCTATATCTGTACAGGAAGTGGGGGCGGGTCTATATCTGTACAGAAAGTGGGGGCGGGTCTGTATCTGTACAGAAAGTGGGGGCGGGTCTGTATCTGTACAGAAAGTGGGGGCGGGTCTGTATCTGTACAGGAAGTGGGGGCGGGTCTGTATCTGTACAGAAAGTGTGGGCGGGTCTATATCTGTACAGGAAGTGGAGGCGGGTCTATATCTTTACTGAAAGTGTGGGCGGGTCTATATCTGTACAGGAAGTGGGGGCGGGTCTATATCTGTACAGAAAGTGGGGGCGGGTCTATATCTGTACAGAAAGTGGGGGCGGGTCTATATCTGTACACAAAGTGGGGGCGGGTCTTTGTCTCTGCAGGAAGTGGGGGGCAGGTCTTTGTCTCTGCAGGAAGTGAGGGCGAGTCTTTGTCTCTGCAGGAAGTGGGGGCGGGTCTTTGTCTCTGCAGGTATTGGGAGCGAGTCTTTGTCTCTGAACAGAAAGTGGGGGCGGGTCTATAGCTGTACAGGAAGTGGGGGCGGGTCTATATCTGTACAGAAAGTGGGGGCGGGTCTATATTTGTACAGAAAGTGGGGGCGGGTCTATATCTTTACAGAAAGTGTGGGCGGGTCTATATCTGTACAAGAAGTGGGGGCGGGTCTATATCTGTACAGAAAGTGGGGGCAGGTCTATATCTGTACAGAAAGTGGGGGCGGATCTATATCTGTACAGGAAGTGGGGGCGGGTCTATATCTGTACAAAAAGTGGGGGCGGGTCCAAATCTGTACAAAAAGTGGGGGCGGGTCTATATCTGTACAAAAAGTGGGGGCGGGTCTATATCTGTACAGAAAGTGGGGGCGGGTCTATCTGTACAGAAAGTGGGGGCGGGTCTATATCTGTACAGGAAGTGGGGGCGGGTCTATATCTTTACAGAAAGTGTGGGCGGGTCTATATCTGTACAGGAAGTGGGGGCGGGTCTATATCTGTACAGAAAGTGGGGGCGGGTCTATATCTGTACAGAAAGTGGGGGTGGGTCTATATCTGTACAGAAAGTGGGGGCGGGTCTATATCTGTACAGAAAGTGGGGGCGGGTCTATATCTGTACAGAAAGTGTGGGCGGGTCTATATCTGTACTATATCTGTACAGAAAGTGGGGGCGGGTCTATATCTGTACAGAAAGTGGGGGCGGGTCTATATCTGTACAGAAAGTGTGGGCGGGTCTATATCTGTACAGGAAGTGGAGGCGGGTCTATATCTTTACTGAAAGTGTGGGCGGGTCTATATCTGTACAGGAAGTGGGGGCGGGTCTATATCTGTACACAAAGTGGGGGCGGGTCTATATCTGTACACAAAGTGGGGGCGGGTCTATATCTGTACACAAAGTGGGGGCGGGTCTATATCTGTACACAAAGTGGGGGCGGGTCTATATCTGTACACAAAGTGGGGGCGGGTCTATATCTGTACACAAAGTGGGGGCGGGTCTATATCTGTACACAAAGTGGGGGCGGGTCTATATCTGTACACAAAGTGGGGGCGGGTCTATATCTGTACACAAAGTGGGGGCGGGTCTTTGTCTCTGCAGGAAGTGGGGGGCAGGTCTTTGTCTCTGCAGGAAGTGGGGGGCAGGTCTTTGTCTCTGCAGGAAGTGAGGGCGAGTCTTTGTCTCTGCAGGAAGTGGGGGCGGGTCTTTGTCTCTGCAGGTATTGGGAGCGAGTCTTTGTCTCTGTACAGAAAGTGGGGGCGGGTCTATAGCTGTACAGGAAGTGGGAGCGGGTCTATATCTGTACAGAAAGTGGGGGCGGGTCTATATCTTTACAGAAAGTGTGGGCGGGTCTATATCTGTACAAGAAGTGGGGGCGGGTCTATATCTGTACAGAAAGTGGGGGCGGGTCTATATCTGTACAGAAAGTGGGGGCGGATCTATATCTTTACAGGAAGTGGGGGCGGGTCTATATCTGTACAAAAAGTGGGGGCGGGTCTATATCTGTACAGAAAGTGTGGGCGGGTCTATATCTGTACAGAAAGTGTGGGCGGGTCTATATCTGTACAGGAAGTGGGGGCGGGTCTATATCTTTACAGAAAGTGTGGGCGGGTCTATATCTGTACAGGAAGTGGGGGCGGGTCTATCTGTACAGAAAGTGGGGGCGGGTCTATATCTGTACAGAAAGTGGGGGCGGGTCTATATCTGTACACAAAGTAGGGGCGGGTCTATATCTGTACAAGAAGTGGGGGCGGGTCTATATCTGTACAGAAAGTGGGGGCGGATCTATATCTGTACAGGAAGTGGGGGCGGGTCTATATCTGTACAAAAAGTGGGGGCGGGTCTATATCTGTACAAAAAGTGGGGGCGGGTCTATATCTGTACAAAAAGTGGGGGCGGGTCTATATCTGTACAGAAAGTGGGGGCGGGTCTATCTGTACAGAAAGTGGGGGCGGGTCTATATCTGTACAGGAAGTGGGGGCGGGTCTATATCTTTACAGAAAGTGTGGGCGGGTCTATATCTGTACAGGAAGTGGGGGCGGGTCTATATCTGTACAGAAAGTGGGGGCGGGTCTATATCTGTACAGAAAGTGGGGGCGGGTCTATATCTGTACAGAAAGTGGGGGCGGGTCTATATCTGTACAGAAAGTGGGGGCGGGTCTATATCTGTACAGAAAGTGTGGGCGGGTCTATATCTGTACAGGAAGTGGAGGCGGGTCTATATCTTTACTGAAAGTGTGGGCGGGTCTATATCTGTACAGGAAGTGGGGGCGGGTCTATATCTGTACAGAAAGTGGGGGCGGGTCTATATCTGTACACAAAGTGGGGGCGGGTCTATATCTGTACACAAAGTGGGGGCGGGTCTATATCTGTACACAAAGTGGGGGCGGGTCTATATCTGTACACAAAGTGGGGGCGGGTCTATATCTGTACACAAAGTGGGGGCGGGTCTATATCTGTACACAAAGTGGGGGCGGGTCTATATCTGTACACAAAGTGGGGGCGGGTCTTTGTCTCTGCAGGAAGTGGGGGGCAGGTCTTTGTCTCTGCAGGAAGTGGGGGGCAGGTCTTTGTCTCTGCAGGAAGTGAGGGCGAGTCTTTGTCTCTGCAGGAAGTGGGGGCGGGTCTTTGTCTCTGCAGGTATTGGGAGCGAGTCTTTGTCTCTGTACAGAAAGTGGGGGCGGGTCTATAGCTGTACAGGAAGTGGGAGCGGGTCTATATCTGTACAGAAAGTGGGGGCGGGTCTATATCTTTACAGAAAGTGTGGGCGGGTCTATATCTGTACAAGAAGTGGGGGCGGGTCTATATCTGTACAGAAAGTGGGGGCGGGTCTATATCTGTACAGAAAGTGGGGGCGGATCTATATCTTTACAGGAAGTGGGGGCGGGTCTATATCTGTACAAAAAGTGGGGGCGGGTCTATATCTGTACAGAAAGTGTGGGCGGGTCTATATCTGTACAGAAAGTGTGGGCGGGTCTATATCTGTACAGGAAGTGGGGGCGGGTCTATATCTTTACAGAAAGTGTGGGCGGGTCTATATCTGTACAGGAAGTGGGGGCGGGTCTATATCTGTACAGAAAGTGGGGGCGGGTCTATATCTGTACAGAAAGTGGGGGCGGGTCTATATCTGTACACAAAGTGGGGGCGGGTCTATATCTGTACACAAAGTGGGGGCGGGTCTTTGTCTCTGCAGGAAGTGGGGGGCAGGTCTTTGTCTCTGCAGGAAGTGAGGGCGAGTCTTTGTCTCTGCAGGAAGTGGGGGCGGGTCTTTGTCTCTGCAGGTATTGGGAGCGAGTCTTTGTCTCTGAACAGAAAGTGGGGGCGGGTCTATAGCTGTACAGGAAGTGGGGGCGGGTCTATATCTGTACAGAAAGTGGGGGCGGGTCTATATTTGTACAGAAAGTGGGGGCGGGTCTATATCTTTACAGAAAGTGTGGGCGGGTCTATATCTGTACAAGAAGTGGGGGCGGGTCTATATCTGTACAGAAAGTGGGGGCAGGTCTATATCTGTACAGAAAGTGGGGGCGGATCTATATCTGTACAGGAAGTGGGGGCGGGTCTATATCTGTACAAAAAGTTGGGGCGGGTCTATATCTGTACAAAAAGTGGGGGCGGGTCTATATCTGTACAGAAAGTGGGGGCGGGTCTATCTGTACAGAAAGTGGGGGCGGGTCTATATCTGTACAGGAAGTGGGGGCGGGTCTATATCTTTACAGAAAGTGTGGGCGGGTCTATATCTGTACAGGAAGTGGGGGCGGGTCTATCTGTACAGAAAGTGGGGGCGGGTCTATATCTGTACAGAAAGTGGGGGCGGGTCTATATCTGTACACAAAGTAGGGGCGGGTCTATATCTGTACAGGAAGTGGGGGCGGGTCTATATCTGTACAGAAAGTGGGGGCGGATCTATATCTGTACAGGAAGTGGGGGCGGGTCTATATCTGTACAAAAAGTGGGGGCGGGTCTATATCTGTACAAAAAGTGGGGGCGGGTCTATATCTGTACAAAAAGTGGGGGCGGGTCTATATCTGTACAGAAAGTGGGGGCGGGTCTATCTGTACAGAAAGTGGGGGCGGGTCTATATCTGTACAGGAAGTGGGGGCGGGTCTATATCTTTACAGAAAGTGTGGGCGGGTCTATATCTGTACAGGAAGTGGGGGCGGGTCTATATCTGTACAGAAAGTGGGGGCGGGTCTATATCTGTACAGAAAGTGGGGGCGGGTCTATATCTGTACAGAAAGTGGGGGCGGGTCTATATCTGTACAGAAAGTGGGGGCGGGTCTATATCTGTACAGAAAGTGTGGGCGGGTCTATATCTGTACAGGAAGTGGAGGCGGGTCTATATCTTTACTGAAAGTGTGGGCGGGTCTATATCTGTACAGGAAGTGGGGGCGGGTCTATATCTGTACAGAAAGTGGGGGCGGGTCTATATCTGTACACAAAGTGGGGGCGGGTCTATATCTGTACACAAAGTGGGGGCGGGTCTATATCTGTACACAAAGTGGGGGCGGGTCTATATCTGTACACAAAGTGGGGGCGGGTCTATATCTGTACACAAAGTGGGGGCGGGTCTATATCTGTACACAAAGTGGGGGCGGGTCTTTGTCTCTGCAGGAAGTGGGGGGCAGGTCTTTGTCTCTGCAGGAAGTGGGGGGCAGGTCTTTGTCTCTGCAGGAAGTGAGGGCGAGTCTTTGTCTCTGCAGGAAGTGGGGGCGGGTCTTTGTCTCTGCAGGTATTGGGAGCGAGTCTTTGTCTCTGTACAGAAAGTGGGGGCGGGTCTATAGCTGTACAGGAAGTGGGAGCGGGTCTATATCTGTACAGAAAGTGGGGGCGGGTCTATATCTTTACAGAAAGTGTGGGCGGGTCTATATCTGTACAAGAAGTGGGGGCGGGTCTATATCTGTACAGAAAGTGGGGGCGGGTCTATATCTGTACAGAAAGTGGGGGCGGATCTATATCTTTACAGGAAGTGGGGGCGGGTCTATATCTGTACAAAAAGTGGGGGCGGGTCTATATCTGTACAGAAAGTGTGGGCGGGTCTATATCTGTACAGAAAGTGTGGGCGGGTCTATATCTGTACAGGAAGTGGGGGCGGGTCTATATCTTTACAGAAAGTGTGGGCGGGTCTATATCTGTACAGGAAGTGGGGGCGGGTCTATCTGTACAGAAAGTGGGGGCGGGTCTATATCTGTACAGAAAGTGGGGGCGGGTCTATATCTGTACACAAAGTAGGGGCGGGTCTATATCTGTACACAAAGTGGGGGCGGGTCTTTGTCTCTGCAGGAAGTGGGGGGCAGGTCTTTGTCTCTGCAGGAAGTGAGGGCGAGTCTTTGTCTCTGCAGGAAGTGGGGGCGGGTCTTTGTCTCTGCAGGTATTGGAAGCGAGTCTTTGTCTCTGCAGGAAGTGGGGGGCAGGTCTTTGCCTGTACAAGAAGTGGGAGCGAGTCTTTGTCTCTGCAGGAAGTGGGGGCGAGTTTTTGTCTCTGCAGGAAGTGGGGGCAGGTCTTTGTCTCTGCAGGAAGTGGGGGCGGGTCTTTGTCTCTGCAGGTATTGGGAGAGTGTCTTTGTCTCTGCAGGAAGTGGGGGGCAGTTCTTTGCCTGTACAGGAAGTGGGGGCGGGTCTTTGTCTCTGCAGGTATTGGGAGCGAGTCTTTGTCTCTGCAGGAAGTGGGGGGCAGGTCTTTGTCTCTGCAGGTATTGGGAGCGAGTCTTTGTCTCTTTAGGAAGTGGGGGGCAGGTCTTTGCCTGTACAGGAAGTGGGGGCGAGTCTTTGTCTCTGCAGGAAGTGGGGGCGGGTCTTTGTCTCTGCAGGAAGTGGGGGCGGGTCTTTGTCTCTGCAGGAAGTGGGGGCAGGTCTTTGTCTCTGCAGGTATTGGGAGCGAGTCTTTGTCTCTGCAGGAAGTGGGGGGCAGGTCTTTGCCTGTACAGGAAGTGGGGGTGAGTGTTCGTCTCTACAGGAAGTGGGGGTGGGTCTTTGTCACTGCAGGAAGTGGGGGGCAGGTCTATGCCTATACAGGAAGTGGGGGGCAGGTCTATGTCTATACAGGAAGTGAGGGCAGTTCTTTGCCTGTACAGGAAGTGGGGGCGGGTCTTTGTCTCTGCAGGTATTGGGAGCGAGTCTTTGTCTCTGCAGGAAGTGGGGAGCAGGTCTTTGCCTGTACAGGAAGTGGGGGCGGGTCTTTGTCTCTGCAGGCATTGGGAGCGAGTCTTTGTCTCTACAGGAAGTGGGGGGCAGGTCTTTGCCTGTACAGGAAATGGGGGCGAGTCTTTGTCTCTGCAGGAAGTGGGGGCAGGTCTTTGTCTCTGCAGGAAGTGGGGGCGGGTCTTTGTCTCTGCAGATATTGGGAGCGAGTCTTTGTCTCTGCAGGAAGTGGGGGGCAGGTCTTTGCCTGTACAGGAAGTGGGGGTGAGTCTTTGTCTCTGCAGGAAGTGGGGGCGAGTCTTTGTCTCTGCAGGTATTGGGAGAGAGTCTTTGTCTCTGCAGGAAGTGGGGGGCAGGTCTTTGCCTGTACAGGAAGTGGGGGTGAGTCTTTGTCTCTGCAGGAAGTGGGGGTGAGTCTTTGTCTCTGCAGGAAGTGGGGGCGAGTCTTTGTCTCTGCAGGTATTGGGAGAGAGTCTTTGTCTCTGCAGGAAGTGGGGGGCAGGTCTTTGCCTGTACAGGAAGTGGGGGTGAGTCTTTGTCTCTGCAGGAAGTGGGGGCGAGTCTTTGTCTCTGCAGGTATTGGGAGAGAGTCTTGTCTCTGCAGGAAGTGGGGGGCAGGTCTTTGTCTCTGCAGGAAGTGGGGGCGAGTGTTCGTCTCTGCAGGAAGTGGGGGGCAGGTCTATGCCTATACAGGAAGTGAGGGCAGTTTTCTGTATCTACAGGGAGTGGGGTTGTTTCTTTGTCTCCAGAAGAAGTGTGGGGGGTTCTTTGTCTTTAAAGGCAGTGGAAATTAATTTTCTACCCATATGATGTATAGAGTTAGTGGGTCCTTCACAGCACATGGTGCTCTTTGTAGCAACTTTAGACCATAAATGAGGGTGTTCGACACAGGACCTCCTTCTGGACCAGGCAAATGCCATTTTGAATGATAAAACATTTCTGCTATTTAACGATGAGCTTCTCTATATGTATTATTCATGAAGCGTCCGTATGGAGCGCGGCCGGGTCTGGGCTGCAGGATGGACTCTCTGCAGGGAATCTCCGGATCAGCACGATGTGATTGATCCATAATACTTCCCATTGGTGACATGCTACATCCCATCTCATAAACGAGAGGCAGGCAGAGTTAGGCTGGGGTCACACATAGCATTCGGCACACATGTAACAAGTGTCCAAGGTGCACCTGCTGAGAGGACGCCTATGAAATGTTGCCGCATTGCTTATAACTTGATTAACTATTGTTAACGGTTGCATGTTTTTGTGGGTGAAACTGCTGTTCCCTGCGAAATTGAGCAATTGCTAAAAGAGTTATTTGAAAACCATGCAGTTTTCAGATGCGACTAGGCTACTCCTTCGTTCCTCACCCCTACCTTGCCCCATTTGGCCTTACCTTTACCCTGCTCATTCCTTCCTCACCCCTACCTTGCCCCATTTGGCCTTACCTTTACCCTGCTCATTCCTTCCTCACCCCTACCTTGCCCCATTTGGCCTTACCCTTACCCTGCTCGTTCCTTCCTCACCCCTTCCTTGCCCCATTTGGTCTTACCCCTCATTCTTACCTCACCTCCACCTTGCCTTATTTGGCTTTACCCTGCTCCTTCCTTCCTCACTCGTCTTACCCCAACCGTACAGCGCAAACCAGCCTTCAGATGCCAGTCACCCATTTTTATGCTATTTTACATTTGACTGATTTTTCCCAATAAAAGTCTATGGCGAGGGCAAATTACAAATCCCCAAATTCTGTGATATTGCGCCCTCTGCTCTGCCAGACCACCCTCGTCACTGGGTGTGAGCATGTGATCCATAGAGCTGCATTTGACATGAGAACATAGGTAGACATGATTGCTCGCTTGTGTGACTGATCTGACTGTACGTGCCACAAGGAATGCAGGGCGCCATCATTGCATGGTCTGTAATACCCACTATCAGGATGCTGTTTGCAATTTTACAGTATTATGTAGTAGCCCGACACAAGCAAAATAGCCCTTTAAGGGGTATTCCAATTTTAACAACCACAAGATAGATGATAATGTGCTGATCACTGGGGGTCCCCAGAGACAATGGCTGGAACAGTGAGTGATACACATGTGCGGCCATCACTCCGTTCAAACGAGGTACTTCAGTGCCTAACTCTTGAGATGGCTGTGAGCCCCAGTAATCAGCAAGTTTTAACCTGTTCTGTACAGTAGATAGAAGATAAGTGGAGTTACGCAAAAAAGATTTGTAGGTCCAGAGGCCATATTGGTTGTCTGTGGCCACAGGACCAGAGTGCTGCAGAGACCCCCACAACATCCTGATGCAATGTACAAATGGCATGGTGGAGGCCGAGTATTCAGGAGAGACGGTGGGGTGGCCACAGGTTGTAGGCGGTCCACTGAGATGACTTGACCACTGAGTTGGGGTCTTGTTAATCTTTTTGCTCAACTCTAGAGAAAATTTGTTGAGATGGGAATTACCCTTTAAAGGGCTCCATTCACTTCTAGGGGAGATGAGAAAACTGAAGCAGTTATGTGAGCACAATGACCAGGCCAGCATTGGTCCAGTATCACCCGCATCTGTCAGATATTCAGGAACTCTCCTATAGATCAGAGATGACTATGGCGCCTCTTACCCGGATGACTCAGATGGAGAGCGACTGCCTTGACCTTCGTATTGCTGCACCATTGCCCGCACGCTCCAGTACGGGTTTCCGATCTCTTCTTCCACGCTGCTGTTCCTGTGGATTATTATATATTGTTAGTTACTCAGACAATCATCCAGACTCACATATGGGGGAATAGGTCCACACACGTATCCCCTATACTCACCCCTGACCCAGCCGACTGCTGATAGAGGGCCACACTGTGAGGTGTACCCCACTGCTGCAATCGTTAATCCCCCTGCTATACTGATCTGACCACTGCTAATATCTCCTCGCAGCAGTCAGTGGTGGAAAGAAGGATTGGGCATGATGGACTACAATCCACATCCTTTTAACTGGCAACAGTTAAGATCAATGCACACTCAGTCAAAGAGAGCATGCATGTGAATGGGGGATTCATTTTTGTAGAATGTGCACTCGGCCGATATATAAACTAAAGGTGACCATGTACCTAAGAAATATGAGGTCTAATGTAAGAAGATAGGATTGATTTGAAGAAGAGTGCCACATCTGATCACAGGCTGTTTCTGGCATTGCCGTTCAGTGCCATTTACTTTACGGATGAGATGTGATAGCATGCATATATGCGGTGACGATAAAATACAGGGATCCATGCTGGTGAATGGGCCTGATTCACAATGTTTGGGGCGTTCTGTGGATTTCACGTCGTCCTTTGCATGAGTCGTGATCCCTCTGTCTGCTCTGTCCCATGATTGGGACGATTGCCATTTTACTCCTCCTCGCTTTGTGCATGGTTCTTATACCGCCACAGTCAGTCATTACAGCAGTGATATATCCCCGGCGGCAATAACTCTGCCGCCTGCACAGGAATAAACAGAGACAATAAAGCTGCCACCTGGCAGTGATGAGGCCTTATAGCTCGCATCTGCTGCATGGAGAGCAGCGTGTCCCTGCAGTCAGAGCGGGATTCATGGAAGGGGGAAACAATCTGCGTTCCGCTGCTCTCAGTGTAAATGATGGCACTGAGGAGACACCTCGATTCGACATCTGCTCCGCTCTCCATTTAATTCTTACCTGAGAATCTGGGTAATGATGGAAGAGAAGACACCGTGCTGAATACTGATCATGATCCGCTGACACCTTGCAAAATTAATGTCTGCACTGTTTTTATAAAATAGCATGCAAAGATGTAGCAGAGCTGACCATGTCATTGCCCACTGGAATGGAGGCATGAGAGATTTCTGCAGATATCACAGGAATCAGCCTGTGTCATGCAGGTAATGACCCCTGGTAATGCCCCCGCTGCGGCAAACATGAGCAATAATGGACTGGGCATGTTGGATTCTATCATGTATAAAGGAGCTTTTAGACCGTGCAATGTCAGTATCTCTCCTGCCCTTTCTCAACCACTATACACAAGCGTGCTCATTTAGGTCGATCATGAACGTGCTGTAAATTGGAAGAATAAATAGATCGGACAAGTTATTGAAATCTAAAACGACAGATCGTTTGCTTCCTGATCATCATGTCAGGGAAGAGTCACAAAGCCGCCATGTGCATTACACACAGCGTGCGAACAGATCGCCCTGTGCCGCTGCTGCATCGCATAATGAATGAGGTTGCATTGAAACTCGCAACGTTACCCCATTCTTCTGCACTATGCGGCCACATAGCAGCGGCAAACAGCAATTTTTATTTTTTTTTGCTGCAGGATCCTACTATACTTCTTTTGCAGATTGGTGGGAGTGCGGGGGCTTCTGCCTGCTGAGTAGAGAGCTACAGAGCAGATTTTTGAGTGATTGATGGTTTTCTCTGGATCCGGACCCCTGAAAATCTGCTTCACAAATAAATCAGTGTAAAGATGCTAAAAAAAATTAGCCGTACACATTGGATTTAGGACGACAGATTGGATGACCTAATGCATGAGAGTCACGCAACTCACCCCCAATAGGCCAGAAAACGATTGGGGGTTTGAACTCCAATGCCCGATCTTCTTGCCATCTCTTTGAAAATATACTGTGCACATCTCACACTGTCACTGACCGCGATTACCTTTGTCGATAGCGAAAAACATCTCGTCCTGAGCGCGACATGTCCTGGCGAACCTCTGCGAGGGCGGCAGCAGCTCCCTGCGCCATTGCTGTGGTGGAGTGGGGCCTGTGATTGGCAGAATGAGCAGGCTGGCTCTTCCCTGGCGCACCCAACGCGCCATGATTGCTGGATCGTCCAGAAACTGGCTTGAAGTGAGCAGCTAAGGTGAGTATGAGTCTCATGATGGACTTCAAGTTTCCCTCCACAATATCTGTAGTGAGACAATTAAATCATTTAGAGGTTACAGGGATTTCCAGGACTTATGTATTGATGGCCGATCCTTAGAAGGCGGCAACGATATCAGACCAGCAGTGGTCCGACACCTGGCACCCCACCAATCAGGTGTGGTCAGGTCCAAGATGTACAGTTTATGGATCCAGAACAGCACAGTGCCATACACTGTGTAGTGGCCGTTCTGGAGAACTGCAGCACAGCTCCTGTTCATGTCAATAGGGGCTTTATATTCTGTATCTGATGCAGCCGTTCTCTATCTGAGCCATCCCCCACATCATCTCTCATGGGAAGGCCTGTCTCCAGATTTCTCCTCTACTCTGCCTTTCCCCACATCTTTCTGACAGTCCATCACAGTAAGTGAGCCCTCCCCATTAATGTGAAGAGACAAGCTTAACCAATTCATGGCCACAGGCACATTTGCATTTTCACACATGTGAAAAAAAATGAAATCATTATTTCCTCTTTTATTTTATGTGATACATTGAGCCTAACTTTTATGGCCTTTTACTTTCCCATTATTAGATTTTTTAAGATGACAAAGGACCACTAAAATACATTTTAAACTGCGCTCTCCTTTCCATAGCAATTACTCCTATATATCGCACATGTGAGTATTTTTTATGTGGGTCAGAACTAGAGACAGTGGTCTGGACTGGCATTTCCTTCCTTCCCTTCCCCATTTTCCTTTCCTCCCTTCTCTTCTTTCTTTCACTTCTTCCCTTCCTTTCTTCTCTCTCGTTTTCTCCCTTCCTATCTTTGTGTTTCTTTCTTCCTCTTTCTTTCCTTCCTTTCCATTCCTTTTTTCTTTACCTTCTTTCCTTTCTTTACCTTATTTCCTTCCCTTCTTTCCACCCTTCCCTCCTTCCTTCTCTTTTATTCCCTTCTCTCGTTTTCTTTCTTACTTTCTTTTCCCTTCCTTTCTTTCTCTTTCCAAACTTAATTTTGCTTCCTTCCTTACCGTCTTTCTTTTTCTTCCTTTACTTTCTTTCTTTACCTTACTTCTACCTGTCTTTCTTTCCTTCCATTCTCTCTCGTTTTTTTCCTGCCTTCCTTTCTTTCTCATCCTTTATTTCTCTTTCCTGCCTTCCTTTCCCTCCTTTACCTTATTTCCTTCCCTTCTTTCTCTTCCTTCATTTCCTTCTTTCTTTCCTTCCATTCTCTCTTGTTTTATTTCTTCCTTCCTTCCATCCTTTCTTTCTGCTTCCTTCACTTTCTTTCTTTACCTTCTTTCCTTTCCATTCTTTATTGACCTTATTTCCTTCCCTTCTTTCTCCTGTTTCTTTCCTTCCTTCCCTTCTTTCATTTTCTTCCTTCCTTTCTTTTGCATTCTTTCTTTCGTTTTCCTTCCTACTTTTCCCTTTCCTCTCTTTCCATTATTTCCAGAATTTGTAAAAATTGAACCAGGAGTTAAATGGGTAATAAATATATATATATATCACAATATAAGACGGGGTAACGCATTTCACTGGGCCGCAGTCATTCTCACCTTTGGCCGACGTTTGATGCATTCGGATCTTTTTCGTTGCCATGAACTGCAAAACTTTCTCCACGTTGTCCTTCATCTCTTGCATGCCGCTCGGCTTCCAGTGAATCTCGTTCAGTTTCTCACCAGCTATGGCCAAGGGAAACAAAAATTATATTACGCACCAGAGAAATCCAATCGATCCGAATCTATACGCTGGACCCAAAATCTCATCTGAAGGAGTCCTCCACTCTGGAGAAAGCTTACTTGTTAGAAAAGACCTTCAATAATAAGCAGATCAGAAAGTGTACTACTACTGCAACCAGTAATCAGGTGTGATCTCTGGGGGGATCAACTACCCTGCAGCGCCACCACAGGGGACACTAAGAATGACACAGCATCCATTCAAATCAAGAGATTGTGCAATGCAGGGCAGGACAGGTCCTTCAGGGACGCTATTTGGCCAAGAAAAAAGGGTCCTGCACAGCCCCCCAATAAGATATAATGCACTAATAGAGTTTTCCAGCTTACGTTTTCTCTGAAACGCTGCAGTGCTTAAGAATAAAAAATACGTGTCGGCAATAAGGCAGCCAGACTGATTCAGGCGACGGCCTAAATTTACTGTCAGGTTCCCTTTATTGTGAGTATGGGGTCAAAATGATGTTGGGGAAGAGAAGGATCTATAATTGGTGGTGGCGAATTAATCCTCCCATAGGTACATATTTCACATTTTAGAGATGTGGTGGGGGTGAGATTTTGTGACGCACCACAACTCCGGAGTTGCCCTTACCCTTTTTTTTTGTCCGCTGTCTGTTAAATGAAAGGTTCATGGATAGTTTCTAGAGAGACCCCTATACATGATAAATATAATCCCAAATAATTTGCACTTACCAACTATTTCTATCAGATAAGCCAACACCACCCCATCTCGCAAGTCCAGCCGCAGGTCCTGGACGGGGTTAACTCCTGCCTTCTTTTTCAGCTGGGAGTTCACCCAGGCGACATAAGCCTGCAGCTGTTGCTGTAAGACATAAAAATATATAGAGAGAATAAATATAGTATTACGACAGCGTAATACTGTATGCACTGTAATACTAGAAATGGCACACTTGCACTGGCCCCCTTATGGGACAGGGACTGGAACTTGCTTACTGGGACTGATGCGGGTCTGAACCTCACTGTGTAACAGTATTCTGTAGGACATCCTTTATAAAACATAGTCATTTTGCCAAAACTGGCTGTGAATGAGGTGTTATACCCACGCTACAGAGAAAATCCACAGTGTAAAATGAGAGGGATCTGACATCTAAAGCATTAATTTATCCAACAGATTTTCAACTTTTGCAATCTGTAGTAAATCCACAGCATGTCCGCACCAAAACCCTCCATCATTTGGTGCACATTTTGCTGTTCTGAAGAATTTCCAAATGGCACAGCAACTCAGATTTTGATCAGATATTTTCAGTAACATTTTATTGAATTTTTGAGGGAAGTAGGTGGGGCGGCAACATTAATTCATGCATCTGTAAGGTGGATGTTGGGAAGGGGTTAAACTAGAACTTTCTTATCTGTTAAAAGGACAGAATTAATACAAGCTCAGGTCCCTGAAGAAAATTGCGCATGTGCACTAACGCATTGGGTTAATTGTGCGCAGTATGTCGTATATGTGCACAGGACACTGACGGTAAATACATTCAGGTTCTCAAGTTCAACATTTCTATAAACTGAAGGTCACAACATATGCACCGAGGTCACCAATCAAGGACCTGCGGCGATTGTTCTAGCAGGGTAAATCCTCAGCCTCTTCAAGGTCGGACGAGTTCGTAGATGAGCCGGAGAATGGTAGATGCTGAGTCAGTCGGATGTCCGACATCTACATGACAATGAACCTGGATCAGAATAACAGGAAAGTGAGGGCAGAAGAAATTCATTGTACAATATGTCTATGTCACACACTGACACGGCAGGGAATAATCTGCCTAGGCTGGGAGTGATGTTTCAATACATCATTCCCTCCATGTTACACTTTCATTTCCAAAAGAAACAAAAAACCTTAGCTACAGAAGAAGCAGATAGGAGATTCTTGCTAAAACCAAGTCAATCTCAAAGTGGATTATATCCACGCCTTGAAGGTGGCCAAACCCATTAGATGTGTTAATCACCTGTCCCAGCACCATTGACGGGCTTTGCACTGCTTTTAACTTTAGGCCTTTTAGAGATAATTTCATCTTAAACTTGCTTAACTATTCTCAATTAACTTTTACACACCACTGTATGTTTCTGCTGTTAACTATATCCCTGCTGCAAGTACTTGATTGCATACATGTCTCTGCTGTAAACTATATCCCTGCTGCAAGTACCTGATAACATATACGTCTCTGCTAATAACCATATCCCTACTGCAAGTACCTGCCTGCATATACTGTATATTTCTTTGTTATCCAAACTGTGCCGCTAATTATAGACCTGTCTCTAATCTTCCCTTCATCTCTAAACTCCTGGAACGCCTGGTCCACTCCCGTCTGATCCGCTATCTCTTTGATAACTCTCTTCTCGACCCTCTCCAATCCGGTTTCCGCTCTTTACACTCTACTAAAACTGCCCTCACTAAAGTCTCTAATTTTCTACTAACAGCGAAATCAAATGGTCATTACTCCATGCTAATTCTCTTGGATCTCTCTGCAGCGTTTGACACTGTGGATCACCAGCTCCTCCTCACTATGCTCCGTTCCATTGGCCTCAAGGACACCGTTCTCTCCTGGTTCTCCTCCTATCTCTCTGACCGCACCTTTACTGTATCTTTTGCTGGCTCCTCCTCCTCTTATCTTCCCCTTACTGTAGGGGTTCCTCAAGGATCAGTCCTAGGCCCCCTCCTCTTCTCTTTGTACACTGCCCCTATTGGTCAAACAATCAGTAGATTTGGTTGCCAGTACCATGTCTATGCTGATGACACCCAATTCTACGCTTCTTCTCCTGACATCACGCCTGCCTTTCTAGAAAACACCAGCGATTGTCTAGACGCTGTGTCTAACATCATGTCCTCACTGAAACTGAACCTGTCAAAGACTGAACTCCTTGTGTTTCCTCCCGCTACTAATGTACCTATACCCGACACTGCCATTTCTGTGTGTGGTTCCACTATTACTCCCCAGCAACATGCCCGCTGTCTTGGGGTCATACTTGCCTCCGAGCTTTCCTTTGACCCCCCCCATCCGATCACTGGCTCGCTCTTGTTATCTGCACCTCAAAAACATTTCTAGAATTCGACCTTTTCTTACTTTTCACTCCGCAAAAACTCTTACTGTTTCTCTTATTCATTCTCATCTCGACTATTATAACTATCTTCTAATCGGTCTCCCTCTTACCAAACTCTCCCCCCTCCAATCTGTCTTGAATGCTGCTGCCAGGATCATATTCCTCACCAATCGTTACACAGATGCCTCTACCTTGTGCCAGTCATTACACTGGCTACCCATCCACTCCAGAATTCAGTATAAACTTATTACCCTCACCCACAAAGCCCTCCATGGCTCAGCACCACCCTACATCTCCTCCCTTGTTTCAGTATACCACCCTACCTGCGCCCTCCATTCTGCTGATGACCTGAGGTTAGCATCCTCAATAATCAGAACCTCCCACTCCCATCTCCAAGACTTTAAACGTGCTGCGCCAATTCTTTGGAATGCACTTCCGAGCTCAATACGATTAGTCCCCAATCCCTACAATTTTAAGCGTGCCCTAAAAATGCATTTATTCAGACTGGCCTACCGCCTCAACACATTAACCTAATCTATCCCTGTGTGGCACAGCCAAAAGTTTTACCATAACCAGGTTCCCCGCGTCATGTTCCCACATGCTTTATGCATCCATTAGCCCTCTGTGTCTGTACTGTTACACACTTAACTTTATGGCTGGTCCTTACAATCAGGGCAATTGTTACCACCCACCTTTCGTGTCTACCTTTTTGCTCACAGATTGTAAGCCTGCGAGCAGGGCCCTCATTCCTCTTGGTATCTGTTATGATCTATGTGATTATTTTTATGCTGTAATGACTATCGTCTGTACAAGTCCCCTCTGAAATGTAAAGTGCTGCGGAATATGTCAGCGCTATAGAAATAAAATGTATTATTATTATTATTATTATTATTATTATCCCTATACCTGCTGCAAGTACCTGATTGCATATACTGTATGTCTCTGCTATTTACCATATCCCTACTGCAAGTACCTTATACCATATACATCTCTGCTATTAACCATACTTATACTGCAATTTCTGGACCGCATATACAATTAGGTCCATATATATTTGGACAGAGACAACATTTTTCTAATTTTGGTTCTAGACATTACCACAATGAATTTTAAACAAAACAATTCAGATGCAGTTGAAGTTCAGACTTTCAGCTTTCATTTGAGGGTATCCACATTAAAATTGGATGAAGGGTTTAGGAGTTTCAGCTCCTTAACATGTGCCACCCTGTTTTAAAGGGACCAAAAGTAATTGGACAATTGACTCCAAGGCTATTTCATGGACAGGTGTGGGCAATCCCTTCGTTATGTCATTCTCAATTAAGCAGATAAAAGGCCTGGAGTTGATTTGAGGTGTGGTGCTTGCATTTGGAAGGTTTTGCTGTAAAGGAAACATGCGGCCAAAGGAGCTCTCCATGCAGGTGAAACAAGCCATCCTTAAGCTGCAAAAACAGAAAAAACCCATCCAAGAAATTGCTACAACATTAGGAGTGGCAAAATCTACAGTTTGGTACATCCTGAGAAAGAAAGAAAGCACTGGTGAAATCATCAATGCAAAAAGACCTGGGCGCCCACGGAAGACAACAATGGTGGATGATCGCAGAATAATCTCCATGGTGAAGAGAAACCCCTTCACAACAGCCAACCAAGTGAACAACACTCTCCAGGAGGTAGGCGTATCAATATCCAAATCTACCATAAAGAGAAGACTGCATGAAAGTAAATACAGAGGGTTCACTGCACGGTGCAAGCCACTCATAAGCATCAAGAATAAAAAGGCTAGACTGGACTTTGCTAAAAAACATCTAAAAAAGCCAGCACAGTTCTGGAAGTACATTCTTTGGACAGATGAAACCAAGATCAACCTCTACCAGAAAGATGGAAAGAGAAAAGTATGGCGAAGGCGTGGTACAGCTCATGATCCAAAGCATACCACATCATCTGCAAAACACGGCGGAGGCAGTGTGATGGCTTGGGCATGCATGGCTGCCAGTGGCACTGGGTCTCTAGTGTTTATTGATGATGTGACTCAGGACAGAAGCAGCCGAATGAATTCTGAGGTATTCAGAGCCATACTGTTTGCTCAGATCCAGCCAAATGCAGCCAAACTGATTGGTCATTGTTTCATACTACAGATGGACAAAGACCCAAAACATAAAGCCAAAGCAACCCAGGAGTTTATTAAAGCAAAGAAGTGGAATATTCTTGAATGGCCACGTCAGTGCCTGATCTCAACCCAATTGAGCATGCATTTCACTTGTTAAAGAATAAACTTCAGACAGAAAGGCCCACAAACAAACAGCAACTGAAAACCACCGCAGTGAAGGCCTGGCAGAGCATCAAAAAGGAGGAAACACAGCGTCTGGTGATGTCCATGAGTTCAAGACTTCAGGCAGTCATTGCCAACAAAGGGTTTTCAACCAAGTACTAGAAATGAACATTTTATTTACAATTATTTAATCTGTCCAATTACTTTTGGTCCCTTTAAAAACAGGGTGGCACATGTTAAGGAGCTGAAACTCCTAAACCCTTCATCCAGTTTTAATGTGGATACCCTCAAATGAAAGCTGAAAGTCTGAACTTCAACTGCGTCTGAATTGTTTTGTTTAAAATTCATTGTGGTAATGTCTAGAACCAAAATGAGAAAAATGTTGTCTCTGTCCAAATATATATGGACCTAACTGTACTTCTGTTATTCCTGTATGTAACTGCTCTCCAGCAGCATCCAATGCTTTCAACTTTGCTTGCCTTTCTGCTGGTCTGTACTGCCTACTGCTATGATCCTCGCTAATCCATGTGCCATCATTTTCCACTGCATTATCACCTCTGATCCCTGCTGCTCCCCCTGATCGATGGCTTAGGGCATCCACCTCACCGGGAGGGCCTATGACTCATGTGATGTTGTAATGGTACAGAGTGACACAAGTGTCGACATAGTCCTAGAAAGATGATTTACATTTTTTATTTCTGGCCGCAAGCGATTCACTTGCTATAGACTTCAATGAGAGTCACATGCGACTGTGACTTGTCTATTTTTTCCCACAGTAACATGCTGCACAATTGTTTTTTGAAGTCTGACAATTGCTGTTACATGTCACCATGTAGCCCCGGCCTAAAATTCCATAGTTCTATGGTGAGTCACACGTGATGCCCAACACGTCCCCTCTCCCCCTGCCCTGGGTCCCCTTTTGTCTCCTCTTTCAGATGCGGCATCTTTGTAACTGCTGCAGCTAATCACCCAGTGATTGTGAGAGTGTGCAACCAAACCAGGATCTACAAAGATCAAGCTGTTGTGCAAACATGTGACCGCTGCAGCCAATCAATGGCCACTGATCGCATGCATTACAGCGGTATTCCCTCCATGGGGAGTGCCATAACCTTCAGGACCCCACTCTCCCGCACATCCCGAGCAGTAACACTGTAAAGAGCAGCAGTGTTGCTGAAGCTTCATTCTATACATTGTTGTGGGACGCCCTACAGATAACGAATGCTAATATTAACTTTGTTGGGAAAGCTGGCCAAAATAGCCATAGATTTTACTTGCAAATGACAGCGGCCATGGCATGACTAAAGCGACAGCCGCCCAGCATATGCTAACACGAACACAGCCTCTGCCATCGCTGCAGCTGAGCCTTTGCTTACATGGGACAAGAGGGTCAGCGGCTCAACTCCTGGGGAAGAAGGGCCCATCTGTGCCCGTCACACTGCAGACACTGTTTACCAGCCTCTCATTACCCGGCGCTGCTCTCCAGGCTTTGGCTCCATTTCAGATATCGAGCTGCCATGCAACAATTACTCAAGATAACAAATACAAAGCAAAGAGAGAATCAATACAAGCACGATGCCGACCTTCACAGTAACCGCTCCGTCTCCCAGCAATGGCAAGGAAGAAAACAGCAGGAGTCTGGGAGAGAGGAGCTGCACTGGGAGGTCACAGGATCAAGTCCACCAGTCAGTGTCTTCAGACCTTGAAGACACTTTGTTTAGCGCTCACGACTAGCGGACATGAAGATGGTGGAGGTCGAGAGAAGGCTCTATGCAAACCAACAATAAAAGAGCCTTTCTGCTCCCGTAGTGAAACGGTCACTGTTATTTGCTTAAATTAATAGTATAAGCAAATACAGTATAAGGAAGTTAGTATTATATCATATCAGAAAAATATGCCTTTTTTTCGCCACTTAGGAGCCACTTTTTTCCTCTTCCTGAACTCATCATCATTTACTCTGCAAAACAGCTGCAGTCTATCTTGGTCAAAATAAGGTGGACTGCCAGCTCACTGAGAGATCAGATTACAGCTACCTACAGAGGTCTATACGGCAAGCAGAGTGATAGAGGGAGGCAGAGAAAAACAGAGTTTGTTCTGCTTCCAGTAAGTGTTTATCTCCTCTCAGAACTGGATCACAGCTATACTGCTCAATGCTGCCTTATAATGTCCTTCGTGCTGCTGCTATTTTCTACTAAGTGTTTATTTCACTCCAGTGCAGGATTAGCATCTATACTGCTGCTAATTTCTAGCATTTCTAGTAAGTGTTTATTTCACTTTAATGCATGATTCACAGCAAGACTGCTCATCACTGCCATATAATGTCCTCCTTGCTGCAGATACTTTCTATTAAATGTTTAATTCACTACAATACTGGATTCACACAGCTACTCTGCTCAGTAGTGCTCTGTAATGTCCTCCATGCTGCTGCTCCTTTCTAGTAAATGTTTAATTCACTCCAATGTTGGACTCACAGCTACATTGCTCAGTAGTACTGTATAATGTCCTCCATGTTGATACTACTTGCTAGGAAGTGCTTATTTCACTCCAATGTAGGATTCACGACTACACTGCTCAGCTGTTAGGCGTCAGGTTTCTGCGTCTGCTATGCAGGAATCCAGAGCCTCACATTCTGCCATCTCCTGCTGTCTTTCGACTGCAGAGGAGATTACATTACAGCAGACCGCTCCAGAGACTAAGTCCCTCTGTGCTCCTACTGGGCATGCTCATGAGACGATCTCTCATTGGAGATCGGGAGTCATGTGCCCAGGTCCTGTTCCAGATCTCATTGGTCCATCTTGGAGATCTCGAAGGTGCCGCACGGCTATAAAAAGCGCGCATGACCGTTCCGCCATGCGCTAGTATAGACTATACTGCTATGTGTGCTACGCCTATACTGCTATACTGCTGTGTGTCAAAGACTGAACTCCTGGTGTTTCCTCCCGCTACTAATGTACCTATACCCGACATTGCTATTTCTGTGTGTGGTTCCACTATTACTCCCCAGCAACATGCCCGCTGTCTTGGGGTCATACTTGATTCCGAGCTTTCCTTTGCCCCCCACATTCGATCACTGGCTCGCTCTTGTCATCTGCACCTCAAAAACATTTCTACAATTCGACCTTTTCTTACTTTTGACTCTGCAAAAACTCTTACTGTTTCTCTTATTCATTCTCGTCTCGACTATTGTAACTCTCTTCTAGTCGGTCTCCCTCTTACCAAACTCTCCCCTCTCCAATCTGTCTTGAATGCTGCAGCCAGGATCATATTCCTCACCAATCGTTACACCGATGCCTCTACCTTGTGCCAGTCATTACACTGGCTACCCATCCACTCCAGAATTCAGTATAAACTTATTACCCTCACCCAGAAAGCCCTCCATGGCTCAGCACCACCCTACATCTCCTCCCTTGTTTCAGTATACCACCCTACCCGCGCCCTCCGTTCTGCTGATGACCTGAGGTTAGTATCCTCAATAGTCAGAACCTCCCACTCCCGTCTTCAAGACTTTACACGTGCCGCGCCAATTCTTTGGAATGCACTTCCCAGGTCAATATGATTAGTCCCCAATCCCCACAATTTTAAGCGTGTCCTGAAAACGCATTTATTCAGACTGGCCTATCGCCTCAACACATTAACCTAACCTATCCCTGTGTGGCAGAGCCAAAAGTTTTACCATAACCAGGTTCCCAGCATCATGTTCCCACATGCTTTATGCATCCATTAGCCCTCTGTGTCTGTACTGTTACACACTTAACATTATGGCTGGTCCATACAATCAGAGCAACTGTTACCACCCACCTTTCGTGTCTACCTCTTTCCTCATAGACTGTAAGCTTGCGAGCAGGGCCCTCACTCCTCTTGTTATTTGTTATAATCTACTGTATGTGATTATTGTTATGCTGTAATGTCTATTGTCTGTACAAATCCCCTCTGAAATGTAAAGTGCTGCGGAATATGTCGGCGCTATAAAAATAAAAATTTATTATTATTATGTGTGAATGGTGACGGATGTATGATTCTGGTGACTGACTTATTATGAAACCCTTCACTCTGATATTACGCATGTGGTTAGGGAATTAGTTCAGTAGTCTGCGCCAGTCTGTGGCAAGCCTTAGGCCACTGTGCACACCGCACCTCTGCACTAGCATCTGACATAGCGCCTGCTTTGTAGCTGTGTCGCCCAGCGGCAGTGTCCTGCGCCGCGCTGCAGTTGCAGCCCTTCTTGGCGTTCGCAGTAGCGACGCCGCACACATGGTAGGTCTAGACGGACGCAGCCCCTCTGTCTTAGTTCCTGCTCCTGTGACCTCGTGTGTGCATTTACCTGAGGCCTGTGACTCTAAGGATTGGCAGCTACACTGCTCAGCACTTCTGTATAATGTCCTCCATGCTGATGTTACTTGCTATGGGGTGATTATTTCACTGCAATGTAGGATTCACAGCTACACTGCTGTATAATGTTCTCTATGCTGTTGCTACTTTCTCGAAAGTGATTATTTCACTCCAATGGCGGACTGACAGTTGAACCTGTATAATGTTCGCTATGCTGCTGCTGCTTTTGAGCATGTGCTAAGTAGAGACAGGAGAGCTCGAATTTCTCCTGTCTGTGTGCTGTGTATGTGTGACACCAATATAGCTTTCCTTTACGCGTCGAAAATTAACAATAGAGCCCACAGAGGGTGAAATCGTTGAAAAACTACAAACAATACAATGACCAGAAATAGGCAAGTCTGATCCTACTCCTCATGCACATGCACAACATCTTGTTCAGATCAGTCGTCCGTTTCATTTCTTTCCCTCAATAGTCACAACAAAGCTTCCTGCTTCCTTTAGCAGTGCCTTCTTCTTTCCCCTGTAGTCACAGAAGTGACTTTCCTAAAAGTAGATCTAACCTCCATGTACCCTCTATTAACAGTTCTCGTTGTTACAAAATCCATGAAAAAGAGACCTTGATATGACCATAGAGCATGGAGGAAGGTTCACTTTTGGAGACAAAGGAAGGTCCAGTTTTGGAGATTATTATTTATTATTAATTTATTTAGCGCCATTAATCCCATGGTGCTGTACATGAGAAGGGGGGGTTACAAAGTTATAGATATCGTTAACAATAAACAAATTTACAATGACAGACTGGTACAGAGGGGAGGGGACCCTGTCCTTGCGGACTTACATTCTATGGGATAGTGGGGAGAAGACAGAAGGTCGGTGGTGCAGCAGCTCTGGTGGTGATGAGGCGGCAGCTCTGGTGGTGATGAGGCGGCAGAATGGTCATTGCAGGCTGTAAGCTTTCCTGAAAAGATGGGTTTTCAGGTTCCGTTTGAAGGATCCGAGGGTGGTGGATAATCGGACGTGTTGAGGCATGGCATTCCAGAGGATAGGGGATATTCGGGAGAAGTCTTGGAGGCGGTTGTGTGAGGAACGAATAAGTGTGGAGGAGAGTAGGAGATCTTGGGAGGATCGAAGAGTACATGAAGGAAGATATTGGGAGATTAGTTCAGAGATATAGGGAGGGAAAGGGTTATGGATGTCTTTGTAGGTCAGGGTTAGTAGTTTGAACTGGATTCTTTGGGGAATTGGGAGCCAATGGAGGGATTTGTAGATGGGAGAGACTGGGGAGTAGCGAGGAGAGAGGTGGATTAGTCGGGCAGCAGAATTGAGGACAGACTGGAGTGGTGCAAGAGTTAGCAGGGAGGCCACGGAGGAGAGTGTTGCAATAGTCAAGGCGGGAGATGATGAGGGCATGTACAAGAGTTTTAGTAGATTGAGGACTGAGGAAGGGACGTATTCTGGAAATATTTTTGAGTTGGAGGCGACAGGAGGTGGCAAGAGATTGGACGTGTGGTTTGAAGGACAGGGCAGAGTCGAGAGTTACTCCAATGCAGCGGATTTCAGGTGCGGGAGAGCATGATGCCATTTACCCTAAGAATGGAGGAAGGTCCAGTTTTGGAGATGGAGGAAGGTCCAGTTTTGGAGATGGAGGAAGGTCCAGTTTTGGAGATGGAGGAAGGTCCAGGTTTGGAGTCTCAGTTATACTTTTTTAATTTTGCAAATTTGAGAGCTATTTCTACTTTAACGTCCTGGTGGTGCTGATCTGATGGACCAATCTGACCTGGAATTTATTTTGAAGTCATATAATTTGTCTCTTTCATGGCTTTGGATGTGCGCTGCTGATTGTTAATCTGAACTGGTGATATGGCGGTGTCACTTCATAGATGCGTTGGCCAACAGCTATCTCTCCTGACTTCCCCCTATACACGATCATGCTCGGTTTGGCTACTATTGCATTTACTTTCCATGACTCCTTTATGTAAGACTACATGCTTCAAGGACACTGTATTTTCCATCTTGTGGATAAACTTGACATTCCCCAGGGAAAACTTGTCAACGAGCAAGAATGCTTCACTGCACAAAACCTTCCCGCTGTGTCGTGCCATGGGAAACTGGCATGGCTTCCTCCAACAAGCCACGCAACTCAATCAGCTCCAAGCAACGAGATCCTACAATGTACTGGGGTGGAAGATGATATTCAATAGCTTTTCTGCAGTTGTTTGTTAGCTATTCAGAGCAGCCAAGGGAACATGCCAATATACATGCCCAAAACAATGAATGTTCTGCAAGAAGTTCTTTTGGATATTTTGCCACCATATTGGCAATACATTAGATTAAAACTCATTTAATGGTGTCTTATCTTATACGTTCTGGTATCCAGAGGGTCTATTATTAGGTGACAGAGTGCAGTAGTATGTGCCATCTTAACTCCTCACAGTGTATGGAGAGGGGCAACCACATGGAAAAAGTGAAACAACAAATCTTGGAAACTGATGCCATATCCTGTTTGTACTGCACTCCTACTAACTGACAATAGTTAACAACTTAGATCAGAGGGGATCTCAACCAAAAGACAGCGGAGGTAGGAATGTGCACTGCCACCATGTCTCCTGTTGGGTTTGCTCATTATTTTGGCAAACACTAACAAGCAGCACATAACTTGCAGACACTTTAGTAAGAAAAAATATAGCAAAAAGTTTTGACAATCCCCCACCTTAAACGGATGGTTTCTTCTAGACTACCCCTGGTGGCTAGCCTGACGAATAGCTAATTGCCACAAGTTTGGCTTCATAGATCACCGACGATCATCTGTAGGGAAAGTGTGCGATACATGGCCTGGTGCGCCAGATTCTGCTATCTGCCCTGGCTAATGAAGAGGTATCCCGCCATTTATAGGACCCAGGTGAACCTTAGCATGCGCAGAGCGGCGTACATCACTGCTGGCCACGCTTGTCATCGAGTTCAATGATGCACATGACTCTAACATGAGCTGAAAACTGACAGCAATGCAGGAAAGCAATTCATCAATCCCGCGGTGTCTGGAAGCTGCCCGTCCACTACAGGGTTCATTCATGACAAGGACTTCTTCAGACACGTTTTATTACAAGGATTTCAACAACTGATTCAGAATTGCTGCCTCCAAAATCTGCAAGAGGTTCTGCCCTGTGGATAAGCGGCAGCACACATGGCTGGAAGCAGCTTATCTCCCTCCACGTCCATTAAACTGCAACTATATTCTGGGGCACAAAAAAATAAAACGTTGCACAAGTTACCGCGGGAATTCCGGAATTCCATTCAGCGGGAAAACCGCATTTTAAATTCCCGCGATTTTCCCGCGGAAAAACTAGCGATTTGCAAGCGTATTTAGCTTGCAGAATGCTAGCGTTTTCCAAGCGATCTGTAGCATCGCTTGGAGAACTGATTGACAGGTTGGTCACACTGGTCAAACATAGTGTTTGACTAGTGTGACCAACTTTTTACTATTGCGGCTGCCTATGCGGCATCAGTAGTAAAAAGACCTAATGTTAAAAAAAAAAAAAAAATCGTGATATTCTCACCTTCCGACGTCCCACGCAGCGTTCCCGATCATCGCGATGCTCCCATTCCCAGTAATGCCTTGCGAGACCTTTGATGACGTAGTGGTCTCGTCAGACCACTACGGTCATCACAGGTCCTTGCCGCAAGGCATTACTGGGAATGGGAGTTTGGCGGGAGCATCGGTAAGGCTGCGCGGGACGCCTGAAGGTCAACATAACCCGATTTTTTTTATTTTAATTCTATTTTTTACAGGGATATGGTACCCACAGCCAAGAGGACAGTCTCCTCTCCTCCGGACCGTGGGTACCATCCGCAAATGTTCTGCTTACTTTTCACATGGTGGGCACTGCCATATGCGGAAAGTAAGCAGAACAATGCATTCTATGTGGACGGAATCGCCGCGATTCCGCAAAATTAATGAGCATGCTGCGGATTTTTCCACGATGCGATTCCGCCGCGGAAAATCCGCTGAATTAGCACAGCATTGCGGAATCCCATAGGATTGCATGGGATGCGGTTTTTTTGCGTTTTCGCGGCAAAATCTCATGTTAAAAACCGCCGCGAAAACACCGCAACGTGTGAACGCAGCCTTACAATGGTTGGTTTCCGATGAGTTTTGGGTGGTGTCAGAGGGCCCAGGCGATTTATCAACTATTCCTTGTTGCTCCATTGCCCAGGAGCCTCGCAGGAGAGCTGTAAAGGGAGGTTATTAAAAAAAGTAGCAATGAATAGACTCTGATCCTATCTTTTGTTCTAAAGAGCTTAATGAATGTACACAGATGTCACAGGCAGGAGGAGGTGAGCTGTGAGACATCGTCTATTGTGAATGGTGGATCTAATGTTATCTACTGTATATAGAGGTGTTATTAGTCATTGTACAGGAGGAGGAGGAGGTGAGCTGTGACATCACTTATTGTGAATGGTAGATCCTGTGTTATCTACTGTATATAGAGGTGCTATTAGTCATTGTACAGGAGGAGGAGGTGAGCTGTGACATCATCTATTGTGAACAGTGGATCCTATATTATCTACTATATATAGAGGTGTGATCAGTCATTGTTTAGCAGGGGGAGGAGGTGAGCTGTTACATCACCTATTGTGATTTATGGATCCTGTGTTATCTACTGTATATAGAGGTGTTATCAGTCATTGTATAGGAGGAGGTGAGCTGTGACATCATCTATTGTGAATGGTGGATCCTGTGTTATCTACTGAATATATAGATGTTGTCAGTTATTGTACAGGAGGAGTAGGTGAGCTGTGACATCACTGATTGTGAACCATGGATCCTATGTTATCTACTGTCTATAGAGGTGTTATCAATCATTACAGGAGGGGAGGAGGTGAGCTGTGACATCACCTATTTTGAAAGGTGGATCCTGTGTTATCTACTCTAAATAAAAGTGTTATCAGTCGTACAGGAGGGGAAGGCGATGAGCTGTAACATCACCTATTGTGAATGGTGGATTCTGTATTATCAGCCATTGTACGGGGAGAGGAGGTGAGCTGTGACATGACCTATGGTGAATGGTGGATTTTATTATGAATATAGGTGTTACCTATCATTGTAATCCTGTCTTTACTGATAAGGAAACTGCTAAAAATGCTTCCTAAAAGAACAGGAAGTTAGAATCTAAAAGCATCCTAGTGGCTAATGTGAAAATTGCAAGTTGATTAATTAAGTTTTTTATTAAAGATTGTAATCTTAAAAAAAACAATGCCCAATTTAAAAAATAAATAAATGTAACACGAAAAATCATTTTCTGATTCTTTAAAGAGGCTGTTGATTCAATGCAGCAAATACTGTGGTCTGTAAGGGTCCTGTATGAGCTGTAACACAATGTGCAGCCTGTGTCTGTTTTTACAGTGAAAATCGTTGATTCAGACATTCAGTCATCCAGAAGACGAGCCACGATACAGTCGCTGTGTTCGCTCCAGAGAAGTGCGGCACATGAATGTTTTAGCAGTCGGCTGGACGGGCCGCACTTCCCCCATCTGCTCTCCTACAGTAGGACGGTGAAGGAGATGCACAGAGCGGGGACATATGGGTCCAGTACGACTACGATGGTATGAAGAACGCTAAATATCTACCGGCCCAGACAAAGCCAACGCTCCTGAAGTATCCCTGTAAATGATTTCTCAATTTAAGTGATATTCGGAAAGAGCGGAAAGAATGATCAAATGCAACACAAAGCCGCCTAATCGTACGGCCGGCTATTATCTGCAGATTTCCTGATCAGCTCGTTCTGTAATGTGAAGAGTGACGGCAACTAGAAATCCGCCAAAGACCCGAAAACAAAGAGATTTCCGTAGAAAACAAGTATATACCCTCGACCAAACACATCCCCTAAGCGTCTCTAATGCAAAAATGAAATCTAAGTGTATACATATAAAAGAGAGCGCCCCAATAGTGGGGTGTAACTACTACACCACAGCTATACAGGAATACAACTGATTACCAGTACAAAACCATCACTGTCACCATTCACAACCTCATTGGGGGCTACAGCCGCCGCTCCGCTCCGGCCACATTAGATAACCATTGGCCAATAACTCAGCCGACAGCTATACCACCCCACTCCCCCCGTACACAGGACCCCCAGCCCAAGGCTATCTCACCCCACTCCCCCGTAAACAGGACCCTCAGCTATCTCACCCCACTCCCCCATACACAGGACCCCTAGCCCACAGCTATCCCACCCCACTCCCCTGTACACAGGACCCCCAGCCCACAGCTATACCACCCCACTCCCCTGTACACAGGACCCCCAGCCCACAGCTATACTGCCCCACTCCCCCCGTACACAGCACCCACAGCTATCTAACCCCACTCCCCCATACACAGGACCCCTAGCCCACAGTTATCTCACTCCACTCCCCCGTACACAGGACCCCCAGCTATACCACCCCACTCCCCCGTACACAGGACCTCCAGCTATCTCACCCCACTCCCCCGTACACAGGACCCCCAGCTATCTCACCCCACTCCCCCGTACACAGGACCCCCAGCCCACAGCTATACCACCCCACTCCCCCGTACACAGGACCCCCAGTCCAAGGCTATCTCACCCCACTCCCTCGTACACAGGAACCCCAGCCCACAGCTATCTCACCCCACTCCCCCGTACACAGGAACCCCAGCCCACAGCTATACCACCCCACTCCCCCGTACACAGGACCCCCAGCCCCCAGCTATCTCACCCCACTCCCCCGTACAAAGGACCCCCAGCTATCTCACCCCACTCCCCCGTACACAGGACCCCCAGCCCATAGCTATACCATCCCACTCCCCCGTACACAGGACCCCCAGCCCAAGGCTATCTCACCCCACTCCCCCGTACACAGGAACCCCAGCCCACAGCTATCTCACCCCACTCCCCCGTACACAGGAACCCCAGCCCACAGCTATACCACCCCACTCCCCCGTACACAGGACCCCCCAGCCCCCAGCTATCTCACCCCACTCCCCCGTACACAGGACCCCCAGCTCCCAGCTATCTCACCCCACTCCCCTGTACACAGGACCCCCAGCCCACAGCTATACCACCCCACTCCCCCATACACAGGACCCACAGCTATCTAACCCCACTCCCCCATACACAGGACCCCCAGCCCAAGGCTATCTCACCCCACTCCCCCGTAAACAGGACCTCCAGCTATCTCACCCCACTCCCCCGTACACAGGACCTCTAGCCCACAGCTATACCACCCCACTCCCCCGTACACAGGACCCACAGCCCAAGGCTATCTCACTCCACTCCCCCGTAAACAGGACCCCCAGCTATCTCACCCCACACCCCATACACAGGACCCCTAGCCCACAGCTATCTCACCCCACTCCCCCATACACAGGACCCCTAGCCCACAGCTATCTCACCCCACTCCCCTGTACACAGGACCCCCAGCCCACAGCTATACCACCCCACTCCCCTGTACACAGAACCCACAGCTATCTAACCCCACTCCCCTGTACACAGGACCCCTAGCCCACAGTTATCTCAATCCACTCCCCCGTACACAGGACCCCCCAGCCCACAGTTATCTCACCCCACTCCCCTGTACACAGGACCCCCAGCCCACAGCTATACCACCCCACTCCCCTGTACACAGAACCCACAGCTATCTAACCCCACTCCCCTGTACACAGGACCCCTAGCCCACAGTTATCTCAATCCACTCCCCCGTACACAGGACCCCCCAGCCCACAGTTATCTCACCCCACTCCCCTGTACACAGGACCCCCAGCCCACAGCTATACCACCCCCACTCCCCCGTACACAGGACCCCTAGCCCACAGCTATCTTACCCCCACTCCCCCCATACACAGGACCCCCCCAGCCCACAGTTATCTCACCCCACTCCCCCGTACACAGGACCCTCAGCCCACAGCTATCTCTCCCCACTCCCCCGTACACAGGACCCCCCAGCCCAGTTATCTCACCCCACTCCCCGTACACAGGACCCCCAGCTATCTCACCCCACTCCCCCGTACACAGGACCCCCAGCTATCTCACCCCACTCCCCCGTACACAGGACCCCTAGCCCACAGCTATCTCACCCCACTCCCCGTACACAGGACCCCCAGCTATCTCACCCCACTCCCCAGTACACAGGACCCCCAGCCCACAGTTATCTCACCCCACTCCCCCATACACAGGACCCCTCAGCTATCTCACCCCACTCCCCAGTACACAGGACCCCCATCCCACAGTTATCTCACCCCACTCCCCCATACACAGGACCCCTCAGCCCACAGTTATCTCACCCCACTCCCCGTACACAGGACCCCCAGCTATCTCACCCCACTCCCCAGTACACAGGACCCCCAGCCCACAGTTATCTCACCCCACTCCCCGTACACAGGACCCCTAGCTATCTCACCCCAGTACACAGGACCCCCAGCCCACAGTTATCTCACCCCACTCCCCTGTACACAGGACCCTCCGCCCACAGCTATCTCACCCCACTCCCCCGTACACAGGACCCCCAGCCCACACTTATCTCACCCCACTCCCCCATACACAGGACCCCTCAGCCCACAGTTATCTCACCCCACTCCCCGTACACAGGACCCCCAGCTATCTCACCCCACTCCCCCGTACACAGGACCGCTAGCCCACAGCTATCTCACCCCACTCCCCCATACACAGGACCCCCAGCCCACAGTTATCTCACCCCACTCCCCGTACACAGGACCCCCAGCTATCTCACCCCACTCCCCCGTACACAGGACCCCTAGCCCACAGCTATCTCACCCCACTCCCCAGTACACAGGACCCCCAGTCCACAGTTATTTCACCCCACTCCCCGTACACAGGACCCCCAGCCCACAGCTATCTCACCCCAAGGTGGTCTCAGAACTGATGGGAACCTACGTGTCTAGTGTGAATACCTCTCTAAGACTGAAGTCTGAATTTTCTAGGTAGATGTGAAGACCTCTCTTTAAAGCCTGAATTTATCTACCAAGAAATTCAGACTTCAGTCTTAGGGAGTTATTCACACTAGACACGTAGATCGGACTACATGTACAACGTGACAGGTCCCCTTTAAATTTGGGACCGGGGTTTGACCTTGTAGCACCGGGCTGTCCGTTTATATAACACCCGGTCCTCCTGCCACTCAGGGTACACGCAGGATATCTGCACAGAGGGCTTGTATATAGTAGATTTCCTCGATATTTGCTTTGCCGTACAGGTTTGTGCAGGTCACAGCCCTTGTTGTCTTGTTTTTATGAAGGATCTGGCTCATTGTACAGGTTATAAGCATCATGTGGCCACATTTGACCTTGGGGATTTACCAAACTCATCTACATTTTTAGCTTTTAGTAGCAGATTTCTGCCCAGTGTCAGATAAATCATCAAGGCAGATCCCCTCACCCCCCCCCCCATCAACTGCTGAGAGTGCAAAACTGATGAATGTCAGCGAAAAAACCCCATTCATCATCTGCACAAGTGACTGCACACTCCGTGCACGGGGGTCTGTAAGGAGGGTCTGCTCAGTGCACTGGGAGATCAAGCTCATCCTATATTAAATCTGAACAGAAAAATGTGACCCCCAACCAGACGCTACATCTGTCCTTTAACAGATGTACCTAAAATATCTTTATCTGAACATCTTTATCTGAAGGTTCACCCTTGAATTCTCTCTAATAATACATTTTTATCTCTCTTTATGGCAATCAGTTATTCATTTTCCTGATACACCACTCCAAATCTCCAGTTTAGACGTTGGTTTCAAGGAGAAAACTCTGCTATGTGCAGCCGCCACTAGGGGGAGCTCCCTGTAGACTGTATATGCATTGTAGTGCGCTCCCTCTAGTGGTGGTTGCATGCATAGCATCATGTTTTATGTCTACACCTATGCAGGACATTTGGATGACAAAAAAACAAATCTTTGATCAATCAACAGTATTCATGGAGCGGAGCAGAAGTGGCATAAAAAAAAAAAAATAGACACCATGTGTTCATCCACCTGTCGTCATTGCAGCTGTCCAGGAGAGGATTATGGGAAGTCTGAGGAAATCCACACGAAAATGATCCCAGCAGTCAAATAGCGTCAGCTGAACCCACCAGGCGTTAGTGGGGCGACGCTTAGTCCTAGTGTGCACGCTATGGGTGGTCTGCTGCTTCTCATATCGTCAGTGAGACGGTATCATATGTCCGGAGATCGGAGAACGCCAATAGCCCAAAGGGGGATTTCTAAAGATATGTTCTTCATTGGATAAAATAATTAGAAAACCATGGAGGGCTCAGATAAGACATTCGTTACGTAAGCGGCAGCGAAAACGGATTCACTTAGTGTTAATTACGCCGACTAATCATCTTATCATTGCCAAATAGCGGAACGATAGATGGGGGCAGATACACAATGTGCGTCCAGAATTGTTTGTGGGGCAACACGCTTTCAGTACAGATCTTCCATACAAAGCCACTGCTGACATAGAACAGCCGGCGACACTGACACGTTGGCCTTGGACAGGTGCATGGCCGAGCGACCCAGTATTCCTCCCAGGGCACAAACAGATCCACCGGCATCCGTCCAGCTCGAAACCAGTACATAGACACCAGGTCCAGACCCGGATGAAGACCCCTGTGAGGGTCGCAGCGTGGTGTGTAAGTGCTGAGGCCAATAATAACAGCTGGATGAATGCTGGCGGATCTGTCTGCACATCAGATGTTGTGATAATGGGGGGCCATGTACTGAGTCCCCCGCTGATCACTTGCACAACAAAAAACACTTTCCTATATTACAGCCTACAGTCCGGACCCCACTGACGACATCTTATATACGACATGAAAGAAGTTATTCCTATGATTAGCTCCAAAGTGTGGGGTCTCATCCCCATGGTGCAGACATATCATATATGATACCTGTGCACCTGAAGAGGGGAGATGCAGAAGATAGCCCTAAAAAATAACGGTGACCCTACAGCCTAGTAGATCACATGTGAGGGACGACGCTCCTTCCCATCCATGTCCAACAATTACTGGAAAAGTCTTATAAGGCAGCCATAATACTGGCACTAAATAGCATTTAGGCTATGTGCCCACGTTAGCGGTTTTAAACGCTTAGAAAACCGGACTCCTTCCCAGAAACCGCGCGTTTTATTTCCGCACGTTTTTTATGCGTTTTTTTCCCGCGCGGTTTCTGGGAACATTGGAAATGGCTAAAAACGTTCCGCTATGCAGAAAATAATGAGCATGCTGCGCTTTTAGCCGCTAAGCGTTTTCTAAGCGTTTAAAAACGCACAAAAAGTCAAAAATGCATTCAATTGAATGGGAAGCTTCTTTTAAGCGTTTCTGCAGTGTCTGATCCGGCTCAAACGCTGCGGAAACGCTTACAAAAACGCAACGTGGGCGCACAGCCTAAAGGGAGCGTACAGTGTTTTTGCACTGAAGCTGCTAATGGCTCTGATCCCTACATAAGCTGCTGTCATATACTGTAAGCCAGGGGCTCTGACATCACAGCTGGTGCAGTCAGGTACGCTCCTGTGACATCACAACTGCCAAAATGACATCACTGCTGGGAAGAGGGGAGAACCCAGGAAAAATGACGGTCGAGCAGGCTCAAGTTCTTACCTTTAGCTCTCATATTTACAGCTGTATAGAGCCCACCTCAGCCTGTGTGGCCATCTTTCCACTGCTAGCGGTGCACAAAGGAGCCACATTTTCAAAAACAATCCAAAGGATGTGTAATAAATATACGAGATGTGACAATGTTATTGAAGGTTCATTTTTATACTGTGCCCAATGGGATGTCTCATGAAAACTACCAATCTACTTGGACTTACTGACATCACATAAGGGTCTCTCGGGATCAGGAGCCACTTACCTGGGCCAGAACAAATAGCCAATTATCTGAATGTCTGCCATGTAATACCCTGCTTCACCTGCAGAGGCTAGTGCAGGGAAAATGCCCAGCTTGTCGACGATCACTCAGCAAGCTGGACCCGAGCGATCAGGTGATCGTCTTGGTGGCCACATTTTGATAGCGGCAGTTTCTGATACCTGACAATCATCGAAGGTTATATTTTCACCTTACAGTGATCCCCTGAAGCAACAATAGCAATACGTAATCCTAATCCCCAATTGTTGTAATTAGATTACCGTGATTGTTGTCGGATAGAGCGCTGGTAATGGCGGGTTATATAACCTACCAGTAAATAGGAGCCATGTGGCACAGAGGAAGACCATGCCCCTGCCAAAAGGCCGCCCAGCACTGGGGGGTTTCACTCTCTTTATTAGTGGGTGACTAGTGGGAACTCAAACGAAAAATCGGACTGTGACTTTGGCCTTAAAAAGGGAGGAAAATTCTGGCCAAGAGGAACCAGGAGGAAATGTAAAGTTAGACAAAAGTATGTACATATGTGCCAAATTGTTAAAAAATGTATGACATATTTTTGGATTTTTTGGGGATTTTCAGACTGACAAGTCTTAGTTCACACTGTCGATATATGAAAGAAGTTTTCTGGATTTTGGAAAACCCTTATTCCCCGGCTGCAGGTTGTTTGAAAAAAAAACAACAACACACACAATGCTTTACTCATCCTCCCCAGGTGTAGCACGGAATCTCCAACGCTGCTCCCACGTCCACAGCACTGCAGTCAATCACTGGGCTCAGCAGCTCTGCCCAAGGTGACTACAAGAGCAGCTCATAGTTGCTGAGCTCAGTGATTGGTTGCAGCGCTGCAGACAATAGCAGACACTTGGAGACTCATCCCTGGACCTGGGGAGGGTGAGTAAAGTGTTTGGGGTTTTTTGTTGTCTTTTTAACTGAAGCTGGGGGATGGAGCTTTCTGAAACTGGAAAACCCCTTTAAGTAGTAAATCTGCTCCAGTGTGTCCATAAAGTCCTGCACTTATGAAAGTATTTTTGGCATAAACTGGGTAATCACATGCACCAATATTGTGGGAAATGTCACTTTTTATGCCACTCCAGGCAGTGGGCATTGTCTCTATACCTAGGCTAAAGGCCAGAAAATGGCGCAAATCTTTGTCAACTAATTCTCCAACTTTTGGGGGGTCCCGGATCTGCTAAATGTACACCATGATATAAATATTGTGCAAACTGCCAGTGCGAATAAGTGTGGGCCGCGATGTGGCGGCGGCGGGTGTAGACGAGCTGGTGCGATGCTCGGAGTGCCGCCGGAGGTTTACAAGCCGCGCGTTCAGCAGCTCAGGATTTGGAAGGTGTCTGACGGCTCTCGTGACTCTTCAGGATGTGGTTCTTTACCCTTCGTGCACATCCTGTCGTGTCAGTGAGGCAGGATGTCCCCTCATACTATAAGCCCCCGGATTAGTGCTGCTGCAGGATGGGATTAAACGAACCTCAGAAAATCTGCATCCGAGGTCCCTGAATAATCTCTCACTTGGGGGGAGTGAGGAACTACAACTCCCAGAAATGCAGAGATAAGTCACCAATGGGAGCAATTCCCAAATATGTGACTGTCAAAATGAAACCCTGAATGTCGTCTGCAGCTGTCAGAGCATGCTGGGAGTTGTAGTTTCACACAGCAGCTGCTGAACCCTGTATAAAATCCAATGCAAAAGACAATTCCTCTCTGTGCAATTCCCTTATGTAATATTTCTAAAGGAATTGTACGATTTGAAATATGGAAGCAAAAGTTTGGTTTGGTAGGTGGTTGTCTCCCGATAAAAATGGCACCTTTTTTGTGGAGATCCGATGTGCCAGTCCTGAGAAATCTAGAGCAAAAACTATATGCAAATCAGACAGGAAGTGCACAGGGGGTGGCTTCTTCCACATGCAGTGACACGCCCCCAGTGCACTTCCTGCTTGATTTGCATATAGTTTCTGCTCTAGATTTCTCATGACTGGCACATCGGATCTACATAAAAACGGTGCCATTTTTATCAGGAGACAAGCACCTATAAAGTCATATCACTAATGCCATGAAACAGTATGTGGACAGGTTCCCTTTCATGCTGCCCAAAATTTAAAGTTTCAGAGATAATGTAGAAAAACTAGTCATGCAGGGGTAGAAGAGTCTGAGGGGCCGCTGCTCCTTCAAGTTTCTCCCTGCTCAGTTTTACTTGATTGACAGGTCCTTCCCTGTTTGCTTATAGAGAGATCTGTCAATCAAGCAACCATGGTGGGAATATGCCAGATGGCCCCTCCCAGCGACTCTTCTCCTCATTCCCCTTTCTTTTTTTTTTTACAAGAAAGTTTAAGAGTAAAATATAGTGGTCTGTGACAATGGGGCCTGCCTGTATTTCAAGCTGCCCGTGGTCGGAATCCTGTCTCCAATGAAGAGTCCGATTGAAGGTGCCACTGTACATTGTGTAGTGGCCATGAGTGGTACTGCAAGCTCTCCTCCATAAATAGTAGAAAGCCCGCAGTACCTTACATGGCCACTATGGAAAGAGTGGCGCCATGACACTTCCAGTTGCGTCTCAATCACTCACTCAGCTGATCAGTCAAGATACCGAAAGTTGGCCCCCCACAATCTAATATTTACTACCTATTCTGGAGTGCCCCTTTAACATCTTTTTTTTTTTTTTTTTTTACAAATAGTGTATGCCTGGCTAAGCCATAGTGGTTCACATATATAACAGCTGGCGGGGTCACGGGGAGAAGGTGATAATCTCATGACAAGAGCAGGGGTCGGCTGACACATTCCTCCATCCTGTGCCGGATCTGCCATGACTTTAGGCCATCATTGACTCTCACATGAAGGCACGGGGTTAATAGCGCAGGTCTTCGCTCCACAACTCGTCATTTGCATTTTACACTGTAGTCACAATATAATGTATTAGCTCGGACTAATCCGGGGGCTCAGTGTGTACCCCATCACATCCCTGTACTCATCTTACAGGCGGATTATCCGTCCGCACTGATTATTGATCCGGACACCAGGACGGAATCTGTTCTGTGATTCTTACATTCTAGGTGTGGACGCCGTACGACAACTGGCTCCAAAATCAGAAAATAGTAAGAGGATACAAACCTTTATGGGGGAGGAGGAGGAGGACTCTTTAAACTATTTTTTGTTTATTTTGCCATATCACAATCCAAATTAAAAATAAACAAATTGAAATCTGGCAGACACCAATCCTAACATTGTATTAGTAACTGTATTGAAGAGGTCAATGAGCGTGAGCAAAGAGCATTGGGAAGGGAGGAGGTGAGCTGTGACAACACCTATTGTGAACGGTGGGTCCTGTTATCTACTGTATATAGAGGTGTTATCAGTCAGTGTACAGGAGGAGGAGGTGAGCTGTGACATCACCTATTGTGAATGGTGGATCCTGTGTTATCTACTGTATATAGAGGGGTTATCAGTCATTGTACAGGAGGGGGAAGAGGTGAGCTGTGACATCACCTATTGTGAATTTGTGAATGGTGAATCCTGTGTTATCTACTGTATATAGAGGTGGTATCAGTCATTGTACAGGAGGAGGATGAGGTGAGCTGTGACAACACCTATTGTGAATGGTGGATCCTGTGTTATCTCCTGTATATAGAGGTGTTATCAGTCATTGTACAGGAGGGGGAAGAGGTGAGCTGTGACATCACCTATTGTGAATTTGTGAATGGTGAATTCCTGTGTTATCTACTGTATATAGAGGTGGTATCAGTCATTGTACAGGAGGAGGATGAGGTGAGCTGTGACATCACCTATTGTGAATGGTGGATCCTGTGTTATCTACTGTATATAGAGGGTGTCATCAGTCATTTATACAGGAGGAGCTGAGCTGTGACATCACCTATTGTGGATGGTGGGTCCTGTGTTATCTACTGTATATAGAGGGGTTATCAGTCATTGTACAGGAGGGGGAAGAGGTGAGCTGTGATATCACCTTGTGAATTTGGGAATGGTGAATCCTGTGTTATCTACTGTATATAGAGGTGTTATCAGTCATTGTACAGGAGGAGCTGAGCTGTGACATCACCTATTGTGGATGGTGGGTCCTGTGTAATCTACTGTATATAGAGGTGTTATCAGTCACATTGTACAGGAGGAGGAGGAGGTGAGCTGTGACATCACCTATTGTGAATGGTGGGTACTTTGTTATCTATTGTATATAGAGGTGTTATCAGTCAGTGTACAGGAGGAGGAGGTGAGCTGTGACATCACCTATTGTGAATGGTGGGTCCTGTGTTATCTACTGTATATAGAGGGGTTATCAGTCATTGTACAGGAGGATGAGGTGAGCTGTGACATCACCTATTATGAATGGTGGATCCTGTGTTATCTACTGTATATAGACAGGAAGAGGAGGTGAGCTGTGACATCACCTATTGTGGATGGTGGATCCTGTATGGTGGATATAGAGGAGTGTTATCAGTCATTGTAATCCTGCCTCTGATGATAAGGATATTGCTAATAACTGTTTCTGACAGGATGAACTATGAGTCTAGATACTGTACGTTATTGGGTCCTGGTTCACCTCTACCTCCATAAAGTAAGCCAGACGTGCCTATTTCCTTGGAACTGGCCCTATCTAATATGTGGGGGGTGCCCTTAACCTCCCCTTAGAGCAGACATAGAAAACAAACACGGATTGAGCACGTCGGATTTTAACAGGACCCATCCAAGACAATTAACGAGAGAAGCCTGGCAGCGGCACAAAGGAGTTGTCAACTACTAGACAACTCATTTTTATCAGTTCCGCAGCTCAAAAATAAAAAAACGGAATACCACTGGTGTCCGCATTGTGTCTCACGGCATGCGTACACAGGCACACTTGTCTCAGATGAGCATGCTCATCCGAGACGAGTGTGCATGTGTACGCATGCAAAGCCTTTACAACTGCTGTGCCCTTGTACACATCCCATGCCAGAGGTTGGTCTGCTATGCCCACAACTCGCCAGTGACTCTGATTAAATATGCAACCCAAAACTGGCAGCAGGCTCACTGACTGCACAAGGGCTACTATTAGATAAAAACATTCCCGCACTTCATGAACGAGACCGACTAACAAAAAGAAAAATGGCGACTCTTCCCTTACACTGTGTGAGAGACATTTCTGTGCCGCTTCTGCTCTCAAATACTCTCTGCACCATTGATATACGGATCCGCAGCGTAAGATTCATCTGCCGCACCTATTCCCAGCTCTGCGCCCATGGGCTGTATCCCCCCGTATGTGACCACATATGATGATTCCTCTTCTGATCGTCAAAACAATTGGCTAAAGTGAAGAAACTGGCACCGACCGCCCGCTCCTGGGTATCTGATGCCGAGTCCCTGCTAATGCACGCCGCGCGGGCGACAGGCTGCTCGCTTTATCCGCCCTGGCACGTGCGCTTAGTGCCCGGTTTACTTAGTTCACCCTCTCTGTCATCTAAACCTGTCCCCACATGCGGAGACCACAACAATGTGACAAATGGGTCCAGCCCACCCTAGTGCAGACGGCAGGGATTATTGGGGGTCTTGCTATGAAAAGCAACCGTAATAATGAGGCTGGGGACTCATCATCATGGCTTCCATTTACACGCAGCTTTTTCCGGATCCATTATTGGGCACATCCTACTGAATCTCGACAGGGAAACTATAGGGACAGATAGCGTAAACATCTCCCGACAGAGTATCACAAAATCATGTTTCTCTTTCAGTCGGACACCCCTGTACTGCAATTATACAGGATCACGGATGAAGTAGAGAATACATTGGAAAGTCCACGCATCTCCCTCACATCCCTGTATCCGGAGACACCCGGTGTATTTACTAGAAAGACAATGTATCCATGCACCTCTTATACTCCCTGGCCGGGAAGAAGTCATTCATTAGTGCAGCTTCCCGGCCTCATGTGTCACGTGTGTTTGGGATGTTGCTTAGTAATTGGTGTCATAGTACAGAGGAGACTGTGCTGCATGTGATGGTGGCACAGAACTGACAAGTGACATCTGGCCCAAACACACCGATCAGCCATAATACAGTGCCACCAAAACAGCTCGGAAAGTGCTGAAAGTTAACAGGAACACGCCGAAAGACCGCACAAGACATACTGTATACCAGGAACAATCCGCCGTACACCGGAAACATTCCACAAGACTCACCGTACACCAGGAACACCCCATAAGGTTTGCCATATACCTGTAACACCCCAAAAGACCTGACGTATAACGGAAACATTCCACAAGACCCACCGTACACCAGGAACACCCCACAAGGTTTGCCATATACCTGTAACACCCCAAAAGACCTGACGTATAACGGAAACATTCCACAAGACCCACCGTACACCAGGAACACCCCACAAGGTTTGCCATATACCTGTAACACCCCAAAAGACCTGACGTATACCGGAAACATTCCACAAGACCCACCGTACACCGTGAACACCCCACAAGGTTTGCCATATACCTGTAACACCCCAAAAGACCTGACGTATACCGGAAACATTCCACAAGACCCACCGTACACCAGAAACACCCCACAAGGTTTGCCATATACCTGTAACACCCCAAAAGACCTGACGTATAACGGAAACATTCCACAAGACCCACCGTACACCAGGAACACCCCACAAGGTTTGCCATATACCTGTAACACCCCAAAAGACCTGACGTATACCGGAAACATTCCACAAGACCCACCGTACACCGTGAACACCCCACAAGGTTTGCCATATACCTGTAACACCCCAAAAGACCTGACGTATAACGGAAACATTCCACAAGACCCACCGTACACCAGGAACACCCCACAAGGTTTGCCATATACCTGTAACACCCCAAAAGACCTGACGTATACCGGAAACATTCCACAAGACCCGCCGTATACCGGGAACACCCCACAAGGTTTGCCATATACCTGTAACACCCCCAAAAGACCTGCTGTATACCGGGAACACCCCACAAGGTTTGCCATATACCAGTAAAACCCCACAAGACCTGACGTATACCGGAAACATTCCACAAGACCCACCGTATACCAGGAATACCCCCACAAGGTTAGCCATTTACCTGTAACACCCCACAAGATCCGCCGTATACCGGGAACACCCCACAAGACCCACCGTATACCAGGAATATCCCACAAGTTTCACCGTATACCTGTAACATCCAACAAGACCCACCGTATACCGGGAACACCCCACAAGAACTGCCGTATACCGGGAACACCACACAAGACCCACCGTATACCAGGAATATCCCACAAGTTTCACCGTATACCTGTAACATCCAACAAGACCCACCGTATACCGGGAACACCCCACAAGAACTGCCGTATACCGGGAACACCACACAAGACCCACCGTATACCAGGAATATCCCACAAGTTTCACCGTATACCTGTAACATCCAACAAGACCCACCGTATACCGGGAACACCCCACAAGAACTGCCGTATTCCGTGAACACCGAACAAGTCTTGTCTTATACCGGGGTACACCCCACAAGAAATGCCGTACACCAGGACACCCCACAAGACCCGCTGTATACCAGGAACACGGCACAAGACTTGCTGTATACCGCAAACACCACACAAGACCTGCCGTATAATGGGAATACTCCACAAGACCCGCCGTATACCGGAAACAACACACAAGACCTGCCATACACCAGGAACACGGCACAAGACCTGCCATATACCGGGAACACACTGCAAAACCTACCGTATACCGAGAACACCGCACAGGTCTTTTCTTATACCGGGAACACAGCACAAGACCTGCTGTATATTGGGAACAACCGCCTCATACCCTGAACACCCCACAAGACCCGCTGTATAGCTTAAACACAATAGAAGTCCCATTGTATTCCGGAATCACCCCACAAGATGAGCCATATACTGGGAACACCCCACTAGACCTGCGGTATACCAAGAACACAAGTCCCATCGCATACCGGGAGCACCCCACATGACCCGCCGTATGCGGTGAACACCCCACAAGTTCTTCTATTATGGAGAAGCTTGGACTCGTCACCTAGACATCATTTTCGGCCTGTAGTCAGAGTTGCTCGGTCTCTCCTCGCTCATTTTCTGCCAGCCTTGGTATATAGTGAATACATGCATCCATTCTGCTACACTGTATCAGCAGAAACTATTACACTACATCCCACAGCCGTGAATTACGACCAAACCCTGCTCTCCTGCCAGAAAGCCTTGGTGGAGCTGAACTCGCCATTGTCGTCTCGCCTTTCTCCATCGGGATAACTCTGGGAACTGAGGTCATCTGGACAGTTTTTTGGCCTTTTTTCCTCTGTATCCTGTTTGCTCCGAACCCTCCATGACAACGTGACAGACGGAAAATGACACTGAAACCAATGCCACCCAGCAAACTTCTGCCCAAGTCTCCCAACTGGAGGAGGCGAGCACCTCATCTCCCATCACAAGCCCCTACATACATGGATGCATCGGTACAGATACCTCCGGGAAGCCTTCATGGAGAATGTCCTGTAGACTGCCCCTGGCCAGGTGGGCGATCATCATCCGCCGCGCCGGTGCTTAGTCCTGCTGGGGTCTGCAGCGTTCCCAGGCTATGGCCAAGCACAAACAATGAGTGGCCATCAGGGATAACTCCGGTCCTCTCTGCCTGCTCATAGGAGACTGGAGGCAAAGCTGCAGGGAAGGAGGGGGAGATGCAAAGCAGCACTGAGCATGCTCGTAAGGGGATCTCCTACCAGCGAGTGCGGTGTCAGCCCTGACATCACTCCCACGGCCGCTTTATAGGATGGAGACACAGGAAGAAGTAACAGAAAACAGATGCAAACCTCTGCACAGTCACTAGGACCCAGAGCACAGCTGCTATGGGGGCAAATCCAACCCACATGGGAGATGCTGCAGAAATCTGCCCAACGGAAGCACACCAGCCAACACATACTAGAAAGCCGGGGGCGCGTCCATAGAAAGAAAGGCGACGACTGATCTCCGGATGCACAATTTGGGACATTTCAAAAAGTTGCAAAACTTCGGGAAACTTTTTTTTTTTAACGTAATTGGGTTTCATTAAACATTTTGCACCGTTTGCCTTCAGCGTTTGCTCTGGCTGCAGAATGAGTGAACTGAAAAACCGTTAGTGAGCTAATTCAGAGACTTGGTGTCACTTTTATCTGTCCTTTTCGGAGCTCCTCTCGGCTGATTTATAATCATAAATCGCACCAAACTGGACTGGGCAGGAAAACAAAGAGCCTGTAAAAGCCAAAGGGTGCAACGTTTCTAATGAAACCCAATTACTAAAATAGCTTTAGACAGAAAAAAAAATGCATTTATGTAAATACGGGTGATTATCCGAGGAGAGACGGCTATATATAACAGAAGGGCACAGGACATTGGGGTTCCCCTCGTCTGCAGTGCTCACCCCATTGACCCCCGGCGGCGGAGCCACTGGTCTGATGACTATGACCTCACACTGAAGCCTGAGCCCGGTGACCTATATGTGTACATTGCTGGGAGGCATGCAGATCCGGCTGTCTCCGTCATGAAGTTGTAGAACTTTCCGGGACTTGGCAAACAAGTGTTTTTTCCGTAAGACGTCAGTACTGTAAATATTTCTAGCATGTTACAGTCATTTTATTTGCTGGATCTGAAATGAATTCTAATGACAGAGATTCGGCCTTTTCCATACCGGAAGCGTTTGTTTTAGCTGCGCCCACAACATGCCCCCAAAGCCTGGTCCTGATCCCTCCTGGCCAGTCCGTAGCACTAGGACAGGTCGGTTCAGTCACCTTCTGTCCAGTTATATCTGGCCTAACAATAGAACTACCAAAGGGGTTGTCACCCAGCTTTCCCAGGATCCGGACAATCTGCTGTTCACCCACAAGGCAGCAGTGCGCGTGTATCACTGAGCAGACGGGTATTCAGGACTTCAGTAACACACGACTAAAGAGGCTCATCCTCATACAGAGGGCACGCCGTGATGACTAAGGCTGGACATTCACCTAAAGGCATGGTCTGATTGGCCCAATTGTTCTTTTATGTAAATGCATGGATCTGGGGTAAAAGAGAATTTTGTCATAAAGCTTAAACACAAATTTTGCACCGTTTGCCTTCTGTACCCCTGTGCTGCATTGTCAATGTCCGGCTGCAGAGTGAGTTAACTAAGAATCTGTGAGTGAGCTCATTCAGACTGAATGATCGCTGTGTGCACACGCTGCGGATTTTGCTGCGGTGTACAGTACAATGATTCCCTATGGGAATCAAAAACCGCAATGCAGATGGTGCGGAATTTTCCGCGCGGATTATCTGCGGTTTTCAATCCGCAGAAAGAATTGACATGTCAATTCTTTCTGCGGATTCCGCTGCGGTTTGCCATCTCCTCCATTGAGGAGATGAAAAACCGCAGGGCAAAACCGCAGAGCAATCCGCAGGTAAAACCGCAGGTCTTTTGACCTGCGGTTTCACCTGCGGATTGTACAAAATCCGCGCGGATGAATCCGCACATAATCCACAGCGTGTGCACACAGCCTATATGTCCGGCTGCAGAGTGAGTTAACTAAGAATCTGTGAGTGAGCTCATTCAGACTGAATGATCGCTGTGTGCATTCTGTCTATACTGTGACATCGCTGTGTGCATTCTGTCTATACTGTGACATCGCTGTGGGCATTCTGTCTATACTGTGATATCGCTGTGTGCATTCTGTCTATACTGTGACATCGCTGTGTGCATTCTGTCTATACTGTGACATCGCTGTGGGCATTCTCTCTATACTGTGACATCGCTGTAGGCATTCTGTCTATACTGTGACATCGCTGTGGGCATTCTGTCTATACTGTGACATCGCTGTGGGCATTCTGTCTATACTGTGACATCGCTGTGGGCATTCTGTCTATACTGTGACATCGCTGTGTGCATTCTGTCTATACTGTGACATCGCTGTGTGCATTCTGTCTATACTGTGACATCGCTGTGTGCATTCTGTCTATACTGTGACATCGCTGTGTGCATTCTGTCTATACTGTGACATCGCTGTGGGCATTCTGTCTATACTGTGACATCGCTGTGGGCATTCTGTCTATACTGTGACATCGCTGTGTGCATTCTGTCTATACTGTGACATCGCTGTGTGCATTCTGTCTATACTGTGACATTGCTGTGTGCATTCTGTCTATACTGTGACATAACTGTGTGCATGATAGTCACCAGGAGGAATTGGAATAACAGCCATACTGTTTGTCCCTTTGTTTTCCCATAAGATGTAAGAAAACCCTCAATCATTTCTTCCACGTCTTCAGACAAGTGACTGTTACCTGCTGCAGTAAAGCAGCAAACTGCTGTGAGAAATCCTCATGTAACCGATGGGGCTGACAGATCAGCAGTTAGGACATTTAATTATTGAGGAGCTTACTGAATGGTACAAACTGAGTAACCCGCGGGCACACGGTCACGTCGTCAGCGGGCACGCACCTCTCCACTGATCGATGGCAGCTAATGCAAAACAGGAGACACTGTGCCCCTCTATGACACGGTAATGGGTCGCCCAGCGCGACTCTGCAATGGATACTCCACAGATGTCAGACCTAGAATGGTCCCCCGCCTCAGGAGACCCCGCACCTATCACCAGAGCAGGGCGCCATTATAGATAGGGAGAAGGCCGCTCATACGTTGCTCCTTCTATTCAGCTCTATGGAAGGTCCGACAATAGTTGCTCTCGCCTGATCTGCCATTTTTGGAAGTAACTCAATTAATTTAAAATTAAGAAAGTTGTGGAATTTGGGAAAAAAATGACGTTAATGAAAGGGTTAAAATAGGTGCAGGTGGAAGGGGGTCCTGTGGTGGGACCCCTACCTGTCAGACATTTCTGGATTATCCTGGTGTTACGCTCCTGCATTATGGCCATTCTCTGCACAAGGCAAAACTCCAAGAAAGATCAGAGACATCCATGTACCACGGGGGGAAGCCGCCTGCTCGTCTCATTACCGTCTATTCTCAGGAGCTCCCCTCTGCAAGAGGCTGCATAGAAATGTGTCCCCACCAAAGCCAGAGCCTACGCCTGATGGTCCAATACGTGGACACTGATCACCTGCCCCCAGGACCAGTCATCAATATCGGACAAGTGGGGGTCCGTCAGCACACAGCGCCAACGTTACCGGACCCGCGGTGATCCGGGGAGAGATGATAGGCTGCCAACATTTTACATTGGAACTGCACAATTAGTGGACGAGCCATAATCCAAACAAATGAATTTCAGATCGATGGACAATAGATAGATGATAGATATTGGGGTACTCACTGGTGCCGGTGTGGAGCCGCTCGGGGCCGTACTCCCCATACTCCTCGCTACGGAGAGCTGAATCCTGGAACACAGAACACACAGGTGTCACAGGCTAGGCACAGAATCTGGGGATCGGCGGCCCCCGCGCTCATTACGCGGGGTGGGACAGCTCGTAAACCTCAGGATGTAAACTACACGGATGTTTATAGGAATAATCCCACGTGCGGCCCCATATATAGGGTGAGATCAGACACCAGGGAGGCTCCGGCATTACAGCTCACAGATGTGGACGGTTCCTGCACACATGTAATGCGGCTGCCATACAGGCATTGCACTAGGAGTCACTGATCTCACAGGTGTCCTCCGCTGTACTCCGCACATGTGCCACCTCAAGAGGAATGTGTCGTCACGTGTCATCACAGTGGCCTATTGTTTAAACCAGGTTACATGGATTTTTAATGCAATTTTTTCAATTCCTTTTCTATATTAAAAAAATAGTAATTTTGCAATTTGCTTTTATAAACTGTAACTTCCTGTTATTACTAGAAGAGTTTCCAACAGGGTCATTATCAGCAGAGACAGGATTATAATAACTTTATAGAGATATTAAGTAGATAACACAGAATCCACCATTCACAATAGGTGATGTCACAGCTTACTTCCTCCTCCTATACAATGACTGATAACACCTCTATATACAGTAGATAACACAGGATCCACCGTTCACAATAGGTGATGTCACAGCTTACCTCCTCCTGTACAATGACTGATGGCACCTCTATATACAGTATATAGCACAGGATCCACCATTCACAATAGGTGATGTCACAGCTCACCTCCTCCTCCTGTACAATGACTGATAGCACCTCTATATACAGTATATGGCACAAGATCCACCATTCACAATAGGTGATGTCACAATTCACCTCCTCCGCCTGTACAATGACTGATAACACCTCTATATACAGTAGATAACAGGATCCACCAATCACAATAGGTGATGTCACAACTCACCTCCTCCGCATGTACAATGACTAATACCTCTATATACAGTATATAACATAGGATCCACCATTCACAATAGGTGATGTCACAATTCACCTCCTCCGCCTGTACAATGACTGATAACACCTCTATATACAATAGATAACACTGGATCCACCATTCACAATAGGTGATGTCACAACTCACCTCCTCTGCATGTACAATGACTGATAACACCTCTATATACAGTAGATAACAGGATCAATCAATCACAATAGGTGATGTCACAACTCACCTCCTCCGCATGTACAATGACTTATAACACCTCTATATACAGTATATAACACAGGATCCACCATTCACAATAGGTGATGTCACAGCACATATCCTCCTCCTTCTCCTCCTGTACAATGACTGATAGCACCTCTATGTACAGTATATAGCACAGGATCCACCATTCATAATAGGTGATGGCACAGCTTACCTCCTCCACCTGTACAATGACTGATAACACCTCTATGTACAGTATATAGCACAGGATCCACCATTCATAATAGGTGTTGGCACAGCTTACCTCCTCCACCTGTACAATGACTGATAACACCTCTATATAGAGTATATAACACAGGATCCACCATTCACAATAGGTGATGTCACAGCTCACCTCCTCCTGTACAATGACTGATAACACCTCTATATACAGTATATAGCACAGGATCCACCATTCACAATACGTGATGTCACAATTCACCTCCTCCGCCTGTACAATGACTGATAGCACCTCTATATACAGCATATAACACAGAATCCACCATTCACAATTGGTGATGTCACAGCTCACCTCTTCCCCCTCCTGTACAATGACTGATAACACCTCTATATACAGTAGATAACACAGGATCCACCATTCACAATAGGAGAGGTCACAGATCACCTTCTCCTCCTGTACAATGACTGATAACACCTCTATATACAGTAGATAACAGGATCCACCAATCACAATAGGTGATATCACAGCTCACCTCCTCCTCCTGTATAATGACTGATAACACCTCTATATACAGTAGATAGCACAGGATCCACCATTCACAATAGGAGAGGTCACAGATCACCTTCTCCTCCTGTACAATGACTGATAACACCTCTATATACAGTAGATAACACAGGATCCACCATTCACAATAGGAGAGGTCACAGATCACCTTCTCCTCCTGTACAATGACTGATAACACCTCTATATACAGTAGATAGCCCAGGATCCACCATTCACAATAGGTGATGTCACAGCTCACTTCCTCCTCCGCATGTACAATGACTGATAACACCTCTATATACAGTATATAACACAGGATCCACCATTCACAATAGGTGATGTCACAGCTCACCTCCTCCGCATGTACAATGACTGATAACACCTCTATATACAGTAGATAGCACAGGATCCACCATTCACAATAGGTGATGTCACAGCTCACCTCCTCCTGTACAATGACTGATAACACCTCTATATACAGTAGATAGCACAGGATCCACCATTCACAATAGGTGATGTCACAGCTCACCTCCTCCTGTACATTGACTGATAATACCTCTATATACAGTAGATAGCACAGGATCCACCATTCACAATAGGTGATGTCACAGCTCACCTCCTCCCCCTCCTGTACTGATCTTTGTACATTGCAGTATGACCCAGTACTGTGCAACAGTTTTAGGTAGAAGGAGAATGATTGCTGCAGAGTAAATCAGATGTAAATAATAGATTTGTTCATGGTTTATTTTAAACAATGAATGAATATTATTAGAGACATGTAGATCCCAGCAGGTCTGTCTCCCGTCCGTCGCCTTCAGCAGCTTTTCTAGATGCTCTTGAGGATCTCGGCAGGAGCTTGTCCCACACATCTTGGAGTTTGTGGTCTACTTTTCTGAAAATGGAAAGTCCCTTTAAAATAGATATGAAGGGGTTAATTACCAGTGTACATGGGCAGTGCTGGCTCCATCTATTGGTGACTTTGTAGTACTGCTATGTAGCGTCTGTATATTAGCTCTGTTGTCCCCATCTAGCGGTTGTTTTTCAGTACTACACACTCGTCTGGCGGCGGGATCACGCGGAGGCACCGGCCGCCCCATCACGTATTCTGATGGCCCAGGAGCGGGACGAGGTCCCGGAGTGCAGTCTGGATGTCACCTCGGAGTTGTTTGACCCTCTGCTCGCCCTCTACTCCACCGACACTCCGCTCCCCTTCCCGGACGTGCGCTGCTTCAACAACTTGGCCGAATATGAGAGCTTCCTGGAGAGGGGCGGCCGGCCGAGAAGCCGGTCTCAGAAGCCGGAGAAGAAGGGTCGGAAGCCGGCGCCGGACCCGGAGCGCGTGCAGCGGCTGAAGAAGCTGATGCTGCCGGTGGAGGCCGAGCAGAGCCGGGCCCCGCGGAGGGGCAGGAAGCCGCCCCGGAACGTGCTCACCCGCATGGCCCTGCTGGAGGGCAGCCCCGTGGGCCGGCTGTACCGCTGCGTGCAGGAGCGGCTCCGGGTGCACGTCCACACCCGCACCTTCCGCGGCCTGCGCGGCGTCTGCTCCGGATTCATCATCGCCTTCGACAAGTGCTGGAACCTGGCCATGGTGGACGTGGACGAGACGTACCGGAGGCCGGTGCTGGGCCGGGCCTTCTACAGCGAGCCGCAGCTCACCCTGCCCCGGCTCATGGCCCGGCTGCGGCTGCAGGAGGACGGGCCGCCGGCGGAGGAGCCGGGGAGGAAGGAGCCGGAGAGGAAGGAGGAGAGGCCGGAGAGCCAGCCGGGGAGGAAGGAGAAGCCGGGCCACCAACAGAGAAAGAAGGAGAAGCCGGACTACCAGCGGGTGTACACCCGGCACATACAGCAGGTGTTCATCCGAGGAGAGAGCGTCCTGCTGGTGCATGTGCCCGAGTGAAGGGCCTGGACTACAGCTCCCAGCAGGCTCTGGAGGGGAACCCCCACGTTCCCTGACCCCCCCTCCCCACCGCAGGACTACAACCCTCAGCCTGATGACACCCCCCCCAGGACTACAACCCTCAGCCTGATGACACCCCCCCAGGACTACAACCCTCAGCCTGATGACACCCCCCCCAGGACTACAACCCTCAGCCTGATGACACCCCCCCCAGGACTACAACCCTCAGCCTGATGACACCCCCCCCAGGACTACAACCCTCAGCCTGATGACACCCCCCCCAGGACTACAACCCTCAGCCTGATGACACCCCCCCCAGGACTACAACCCTCAGCCTGATGACACCCCCCCCAGGACTACAACCCTCAGCCTGATGACACCCCCCCCAGGACTACAACCCTCAGCCTGATGACACCCCCCCCAGGACTACAACCCTCAGCCTGATGACACCCCCCCCAGGACTACAACCCTCAGCCTGATGACACCCCCCCCAGGACTACAACCCTCAGCCTGATGACACCCCCCCCAGGACTACAACCCTCAGCCTGATGACACCCCCCCCAGGACTACAACCCTCAGCCTGATGACACCCCCCCCAGGACTACAACCCTCAGCCTGATGACACCCCCCCCAGGACTACAACCCTCAGCCTGATGACACCCCCCCAGGACTACAACCCTCAGCACTGGGGTGGGGGAGCCACGGGCTGTAGAGGAGAGCCGCCCTATATCTTGAGCTCGGGCAGGGTTAGGAGCTGTCTCCTTAGTTAGGGGGCAGATCCCCCTCAGGATAGAGACTGGAGCCCCCCTTATTAGTCACAATAAAGGAACAGTCCCAGTAGGACACATAATGGCCGGCAGCGAGGATGTGGGCCTTCATCTTTGCCGCATTGTTCCCATCTTGTCTATAAACCTCCTGAGCTGAGAGCCGGACCCAGGACTACATGGTAGACACTGGCGGGCCGTGTGCCATGGTTGCCGTACACGGCCCACCTGACCCACGGCAACCATGGCACGCGGCCCACCTGCCCCACAGGCCGGACAGTCCTCCGGTTCCAGAATCTTATAAGGCTCTTTCGGATGGTGGTCTAAGCCTGCAGCCCTCTCCCCTACCTCAGCACTTTGTCCTCCAACTAGGATGAGGGCGGCTGCTTCTACAACTGTAGGCCCTGAAGATGGCGGCCACTAGCCAGAAGTGCTAGCCGGGCCCCGGTGTCACCCGGAATGACCCTGTCCTTGCTGACGGGCGTGTGCTCTTCTGGAGGACACTGTTGGGAACCTGCACAGGGGGCTTGATCCCGCAGAATGCACAGAGGTGAGGAGCGGCTTCACACAGGCGGTGCACCGCTCCGGTCACTGCGCTGCAGACCACCTTGTGCCCTGTGGGTGATGAGCGGGGTCTGTGACGTCACATCTACAGATACCTGTCCAGTCCTTTCCGTATCTAATTCATTTTTATGGAAGTGACAAGCGTCGTGGTGCAAAATCCAACGTGTTTCCTTCCCCCTGCTCCACCAGACTGCGGGCTGCTGCTTCCAACAGAGGCATCAGATGGCAGCAGCAACAGATTGGCTGCAGCGGTCACTTTCTGTCTGAGCCAGAAAAAAAATCTAAAACGTGATCACTGCAGCCAGGAGTGAGGAGATGGCTTCCTTCAGCTCAGACAGAACCGCTGCAGCCAAGCAGCAGTTGCTGACGCCTCTGCTGGAAGAAGCAATCGGGGTGGTGTGCCCGGGAACCCTCACTAATGTAGATGGGCAATCATGGACTACTCCAGGGGTCACAGTGCCCCAATCAGGCGGGCAGGGCGTCTACAATATAATTAGTGAAGAAGAATGAGAAGCCCGATTACAGGATCCTGGCGGTCATCATCAGGTGTAGCCCTGCAGTCTCTTTCGTGGCCGCGAGTTCATCCCTCCAGCTCGTCACTCAACATCTAGACTCTTCGGGGGGTGGAACGGCTTTAGGATTTCCCCCAGTCACTTGACGTCTCAACAAAGGTCTCTGCCATGTTTAATCTTCCTGATCCGGGGCGGAACATTCACCGCATTATTCACACCGTCCCGTCCCGATCATGGATATTCATTAAAAATTGCAGGATGGACGATGGCAGAAGATCCTGGCGATGTCACCCACGAGCCACACACCAGACAATAATGTCCGTGGCTCGTATAAAGGGTCCGTGTGGTGACACAGAAGCACTGGGGGCTACCTCTCTGATAAATGCACAGGGTCAGACACTTCAGTGCAGCTGGGGGGGGCGAGAGCGCAGCTCTGCAGGGAAATGCAGCTCTAAATCAGGCTGTGGCCCCTTTATTCTCAGGCCAGGCCCTAAACCATCATAAAGTGAAGGGTGAGTGGCTTTAGGAGCCAATACATGAAAGATTAGGGGGTCTTAGATTTTACCTAGCATTCAGCTGAAGAGGGGAGCACTGTGATAACTTCAGCTCACACTAGGGATCTATCCGGTCATGTTTGGTGAGTGTAGGACGGTGAAGATTAAATCAAATATGGCGGTCATATTGCTCCACCAGGAGGCTGCTGGGGAAAACGACACATTGCAGTGATCTTTTTGAGGGGTCTGCATGGGACCCTTTAAAATATCTCATCGACAAACGCTCAATATTAGACCCGGGAAAACTGATGAGGATTGCAGCAGCGTCAGCAGGAGGCTTCTGCCTTTATCCCTTTTCGTTTGTGTGCCGTTTTGTCTTTTGGTTATTTCATCCTTTTGTACCTTTTTATATATTAAATCAAAAACATGTAAATAAATGAATAAGTTTGTTCCTTTCTGCTCTAAACGTACCCACAACCTCGAAGAGGGGAATCTAGCTGAGTGGTGTTACCCTGTGCGTGCCCAGAGGGATGTGTTGGGGGGGCTCCCGATGGCCTAATAAAGGGGGTGTCAGCAGCACCAATTATCGAAAAATATATAAATATAATAACAATACACAGTGAGCAATCAGGCATGTTAGCTGAAGAGAGATGTCAAAGGTTTCGCCATCAGCGGCTTCATCAGGGGTGCAATGACTCCCTACAAAACCTGTGTCAAAAGGTTAAGCCCAACATTTTAAAGGTACATAATAGGCGACATCTTGGGAGGGACAATCACCTACACAGCCGTGACTACTGGAGCTGGCTCAGGAGGTGAGCCCGCAGCATACTAGGCAGAAGACGCCAGTGTTGCCGGATCTCGGTCTGAGAGCCACAGTTTAACCATTTCAATGCTGCTGTCGATCTCGTGCCAGCGACATTTAAGCGATGCCATTTCCAGTGCTCACACTCCAGCTACTGTCTGCTCCCCGAGACATGATCATGGGGAACTCATGGTTTCCTGCGAAAGCCGGGAAGCCCTAATAATTCCCCTTCCAGTCCTCCCATGAAGCTCGGCTACGTAGGAGCTTCATAGGAGACAGTGATTTAGCTATATCCTGCAGTAAATTGCGCAATTACAGCTTCAAGGGACTAAAAAATAAAGTATAAATAAAAAAAAGGCTTTAAATCGGTCCCTTCCATTAAAAAATAAACATATTTGATATTACTGCATCTAAAAGAGTCCGGACTATCAAAGCAATGATGAAAAATCTAACAATGCCAGAATGAGCGCACTGCCCAAAGAAATGTGATAAAAAGCGATGGAAATGTCAAATGTCACTGTGTAACATATATGAATAGTGTGAGGACTATTGGGAGAAAGTATCAAATGTTCCCGAAACAGCAATGTATTAGACATGGAAAAATATAGCCTATGCAAACAAGCCAATACGACACGGGGGTCCATCAGAAACCGCTCTGTAGAGGGCAGATAAGGAGGGGCTGCTAGATGAAAAGCCGCCTCTAACCAGCGCCCCCCGCTGGCCCTCTCCGCAGCACCGCTGCTGGCGATCTCTTCCCAGCGCCCAACCATCGGCCACCTCTTCTCAGCGCCCCAGTCGGCCCTCTCGGCACTGCAGCCAGTCCCCTCTTCCCAGACCCGCCGCTGGCCCTCTCTTCACGGCACTGCAGCCAGTCCCCTCTTCCCAGTGCTGCCACTGGCCCTCTCTTCATGGCACTGCAGCCAGTCCCCTCTTCCCAGAGCCGCCACTGGCCCTCTCTTCACGGTGCTGCAGCCAGTCCGCTTCCCAGTGCTGCCGCTGGCCTTCTCTTCACGGCGCTGCAGCCAGTTCCCTCTTCCCAGACCCGCTGCTGGCCCTCTCTTCACGGTACTGCAGCCAGTTCCCTCTTCCCAGACCCGCTGCTGGCCCTCTCTTCACGGCACTGCAGCCAGTCCCCTCTTCCCAGACCCGCCGCTGGCCCTCTCTTCACGGTGCTGCAGCCAGCCCCTCTTTCCAGAGCCGCCGCTGGCCGCCTCTTCACGGCACTGCAGCCAGTCCCCTCTTCCCAGTGCTGCCGCTGGCCCTCTCTTCATGGCACTGCAGCCAGTCCCCTCTTCCCAGAGCCGCCACTGGCCCTCTCTTCACGGCGCTGCAGCCAGTCCCCGCTTCCCAGTGCCGCCACTGGCCCTCTCTCACGGTGCTGCAGCCAGTCCCCTCTTCCCAGTGCCGCCGCTAGCAGGGCTGTGGAGTCGGAGTTAGTTTTGGTCGGAGTCGGTAGAAATGTACCGACTCCGACTCCAGCTTTAAAAAAAATGTATTAATATTTCATAATTGAACTTTCATATGAATTTTATAAATGTTATTCAAATATATATGTTCTATCAAACTATGAACAACAGTGATAAGCAGTTCTGCTGGAGATAGAGACATTTCTTACTTCTTGTGTGTCACTGTTCTCCACTGCCCTTATCTAATCTTATACTTGGTTAACCTCATGCTGCCCCAACCCCCCTACTTACAATGTATGAAACTGAAAGTGAAAATGTGTTGCAAGTTCTTAGTAGTAAAGCTCCTCCTCTAGACTAGATCATACTAGGTGTGCATCTTCCAAGCATCTCACAGCTGCCTGCTACTCAGAAGAGGAAGACTGTAAGAAGTATTATCCTTTCAACAAACTTTGCATCAGTTAACAGTGAGTACATGAGGAATAATAACAGTATTACTGACCACTATATCAGTGGTACGACCTGGCAATAATTTTGTACAATTGTTTTTAGGAAAAACAATTGTCATTTGGATTGTGAATGCAGAATTAAAAACCTGAGAATGTCAAAGAAGCATCACATTAAATCAGCTGTATTTGAACATTTCACCATCACTCAAGATAGAAAACATTATGTCTGTCAGTGTATGACAAATGATCCAGAAGAAAACAAATGCTGTGAAGCCAAGATGAGTGCATATTCAGGCAAAGATAAAAATGCTCCTACCAGAGCTTCTAATCTAAAGAGACATTTACAGCGCTTTCATCCAGAAGTACTGAAAGCAGTGGATGAGAAAGACTGCATCCAAACCAATGAACCAGTGCCCAGCTCTTCCAGCCAAACAAAGGAGCAGAGAACTTTGCAGCCATCAGTTGCAAGATATTTTGTCAGTGACAAAGTTACTGTGACAATGACAGTAGATACATTTAAAAAACAGATCATAGAGCTTGTTGTAAAGGATAGTGTGCCTATTTCATTATTTTCACGACCAGCTTTTATGTGTCTGAATGGGGAAATGGCCCGCAAGCTTGGTGTTTCTCTGGAGAGAGAGAGTATTAGAAAATTAGTAATCGAAGAAGCTTTTAAACAAAAGGAAGAACTTAAAAAAACTCTCAAGGGACGCTTTCTGTTTCTTAAAATGGATGCCTGCACACGTCACAGAGTGAACTATTTTGCCATCAATGTCCGATTTGTTTGTGACAAAAATGAAATAGTTACCAAGACATTGGCAGTAAAAGACACCAAAGCTCATCACACCAGTGAGTTTCTCCAGGTCTTGGTGGAAAAGGTTCTGCAAGACTATGAACTTAAAAAAGAGCAAGTTCTTTCTGTCGTAACTGACAATGCTTCAAATATGATAAGTACTATTAAGCTAATGAATGAGAGTAATGATGGTGACCAGCAGCTAGAAGAACATTCTGGGTCCACAGACACAGAAATGTTTGAAATAGAGGAACACAGTATTGTAACTGAGGAGCAAACTGAAGTTGCTTCAGATGAACAGCAACATGATAGTTTAAATGATCTTGTTGAAACTGTGTCAATATGATCTTTCATTCATCACATGCGCTGTGTTGTGCATACGCTAGAGCTGGCTATAAGAGACAGTCTGCAAGAAGGACATGCTGCTGCACTGATTGGCAAGGTGAGAAAATTGGCTACTGTTGCCAGAACCCCTAAAGTTGACTCAATTTTGAAGAGACGTGCTGGAAAAGGGGCAATTATTGATCAAGCCACACGATGGGGCAGTACTTACTTAATGATTCAGCGCTAGGTTGAACTGAAAACCTTTCTTGTAGACATGGCTAACCCTCAACTGACGCTAAATGAAAGTCAGTGGAATCAGGTGACTGAGCTGGAAAAATTGCTAGAGCACCCATTTACAGTGACTAAAAAATTACAAGCAGAGGACTTAACTCCAGGTATTTTCTTAAAGGAGTGTAAGAACCTGATGTTTCGCCTGTCCCAAAGAGGAGGGTTAATTGCAAGTGGCATTGCTACATCAATGAAACGGAGAGAGGAGCTACTATTACAAAATAACATTCTTTTGGCAGCTGTTTATGTAGACCCAATGCATCGGATTCTTCTAGATGATCAACAGCTAAGTAAAGGAAAAGAAGCTCTGTTTGAAATAGCAGTAAGGATGAAAGGGTTGCAGAACAGTCAGGAGGAACAAGAAGAATTTGGTCGTCCTGCCACATCTTCACCCTCATCATCAACTGATGAAGAATTTAATTTCGAAAAATATTTGGATCACAAGGACCGTGCAAAGCGTTCCCGCATAGAAGAAGAGTCATCCCCATCAAGGAACACAGCCAGTACATTTCAGCAGAATTTTTCATGTGCACTAAAAGAAATTGAGAAATTTGACCGTTCATCAAAAATAACAGTGCAACAAGCGATTCCTCTGTATCCTGACATTGTCAGAGATGTTGCCCGAGTGGTTACTGCTTTGCCACCAACACAAGTTAGGGTATGTGCACACGTAGTTTTTAGTCTCTGCGGATTTTGTAGAGAAAACCGCAGGAAATCCGCAGGACAAAGTGCTGCGGTTTTTCTGCGGTTTATCTGCGGATTATCTGTGTTTTTTCTGCGGTTTTACACCTCATAATGGATGAGGTGTAAAACCGCAGCGTTTCTGCACCAAACAATTGACATGCTGCGGATTGTAAACCGCAGCAAAACCGTGCGGAAAAAAACACAGCATGTGCACAGCTTTTTTTTATTTCCATAGGAAATAAAGGTACTGTACAACGCAGCAAAATCTGCTGCGTTTCTGCAGAGCCAAAAATGCTGCGGAAACGCAGCAGAATCCGCAGCGTGTGCACATACCCTCAGTGTAGAGAGGTTGTTCTCTGCTCTCAAAATAATTAGATCAGATTTGAGGGCATCCATGAAGGAGGATCTGACAGAGGCAAAACTTTTTCTGAGGACAATTTATAGATTTCTTCTTATTAACTGCATAAAAGTGTTTATTGCATATTTACTTACAGTTTAGAAAAGTTTATAAAAGTTATTTGCTATATTCTAATTGTTTTCTAATAAATGTAGTTTTTGCTCTAAGTGGTCTGATTACTTATATGACGGTGAGAAACTGAATAAGCACGATGTTTAATATTTTACAACAGTAAATTTGTTGTTATGAATTGGCCATTTATGAAGGAGCCGGAGCCTGATAAAATCCAGGAGTCGGAGTCGCAACTGTGGCTTACCGACTCCACAGCCCTGGCCGCTAGCCCTCTCTTCACGGCGCTGCAGCCAGTCCCCTCTTCCCAGAGCCGCCACTGGCCCTCTCTTCACGGCGCTGCAGCCAGTCCCCTCTTCCCAGAGCCGCCACTGGCCCTCTCTTCACGGCGCTGCAGCCAGTCCCCTCTTCCCAGTGCCACCGCTGGCTTCCTCTTCACGGCGCAGCAGCCAGTCCCCTCTTCTCAGTGCCACTGCTGGCCCTCTCTTCACGGCGCTGCAGCCAGTCCCCTCTTCCCAGTGCCACCGCTGGCTTCCTCTTCACGGCGCAGCAGCCAGTCCCCTCTTCTCAGTGCCACTGCTGGCCCTCTCTTCACGGCGCTGCAGCCAGTCCCCTCTTCCCAGTGCCACTGCTGGCTTCCTCTTCACGGTGCTGCAACCAGTCCCCTCTTCTCAGTGCCACCGCTGGCCCTCTCTTCACGGTGCTGCAGCCAGTCCCCTCTTCCCAGAGCCACTGCTGGCCCTCTCTTCACGGCGCTGCAGCCAGTCCCCTTCCCAGAGCAGCCACGGGCCCTCTCTTCATGGCGCTGCAGCCAGTCCCCTCTTCCTAGTGCCACTTCTGGCCCTCTCTTCACGGCGCTGCAGCCAGTTCCCTCTTCCCAGAGCCACTGCTGGTCCTCTCTTCACGGCGCTGCAGCCAGTCCCCTTCCCAGAGCAGCCACGGGCCCTCTCTTCATGGCGCTGCAGCCAGTCCCCTCTTCCCAGTGCCACTGCTGGCTTCCTCTTCACGGCGCTGCAGCCAGTCCTCTCTTCACGGCGCTGCAGCCAGTCCTCTCTTCACGGCGCTGCAGCCAGTCCCCTCTTCCCAGTGCCACCACTGGCCCTCTCTTCACGGCGCTGCAGCCAGTCCCCTCTTCCCAGAGCCACTGCTGGCCCTCTCTTCACGGCGCTGCAGCCAGTCCTCTCTTCACGGCGCTGCAGCCAGTCCCTTCTTCCCAGTGCCACCAGCCTGCTTAAATATATAAACTTGATTTTTGCATATCTAATAAATTGCTGTTTCTAGGGAACATTGATGTTATTTTTTTTATATGTCAAATGTAACACCCGGGAGCAAAAAGACAAACAAGCTCCGTCTTAGAAACAGCAGTGTTCTTATTTTTCTACACAGTTCAGATTATTATTTTACCATTACAATAAACCCCACGAGCGTTTGGTTTCGCCATCATGTGACCTGGAGTCGCGCCGTCCGCATAGTAAACGCCGTAACAATGGCGGGTTTGCGGTTTTCCACCATTTCACAGCACTTTGGGGTTTTTTCTTATTTTTTTCTTACTGTTAATAATAAAGTGAATTGTGTCATAGAAAGTGACAAATAACGAGATGTCACGCGTCAGGGCGGACGGGACGATAAAAGATGCGGAGAAAACAATGGTCTGGAAAGGAAGGAGTTAAAGGGGGCTTGTTGGCGTGTGCACACACTGTGGGTTTCAGGCCTGCGATTCGCCACCTGTGTGATGTCACTTATGCTAGGGAGTACAGGACATGACTGTGGCAGCTTATAGCGCAGACATCACACCCTCCCCGTCACACGGTACTCACCTCACAGCCGCAGAGCAGACGAGCCGACAACTGAGCGGTACCGCAACTCTCCACACAGCGGCAGCGTGCGGCAGTCACCATAGCAACCGATACCACTCAGACGGAGAAGAGGCGTGGCCATCAGCCATGGGAAACCTCTATCCTCGATGCCGTCCTCCGCTTTCTCATATCGGTATCTGATTTGTGAAGCGCAGAATGAGGCGGGACTAACAAAGCGCCGTGTGATTGGTCAGGCCGATGATTGACAGCGGCACAGGACGGCGACTTGTTTACCTGTCCTTATGACCCGGCGGCGGCTGCCTGTGTGGTGGCGTCACTGCAGCACGAGTGTCAGCATTGTCTTTTATAAATAAAGCTTTATATTATTGTGTATTGGAAACTTCTGCGTGTTTCTCCTGTACTTTGCGCACAGCACAGCCCTAGCTGGCCCTCCAGCCCCAGGTGTACGGCAACTGAGCCCCGGACAGGAGCAGGCGGCCTACTCTGGTCGTGATCGGGTATTAGAGAGGCTAGGCCGCTCCTGCCCAGCGCTGCTTCAGGGCATTGACAGGTCCTCTGCTACTCACAGCAGGAGAGACCTGTCAATCACTGGCGGCAGGATGCAGTGACAGACTGAAGGCAGAGCAAGAGTTAATACCTTTACCAGGGGCATACTCCACGCAGGGAGGTAAACAGTTAAATGAGGGACTAAACCTTGCAATGTGCAGCGCTCAGGACCAAGGAGTCAGGGAACCGCACAGCTGGAGCAACACTAAGCATACCTCCCAACTTATGAAGAAGGCAAAGGGGGACACAGGCTGCAAGTTTTAGGCCACACCCATTTTAGTAGCCACACCCATATCCACGCCCCAACCGCACCCATTTAGCACTGCTGATCACACTGTTTCACAAACAATAATTATAAACAGAAAAAAAAAAAATTATTTAAAAGTAATGAATTAAAGTATTAATGCAAACTTGGTAAAAAAGGAGGGGTTTTCTGTGAAGGCTCTAAGGGGCAGAAGGAGGCCGAGCAGCTCACCAAAGAGAGGACTGTGCCCTTTTACACCAGCCGCACCGACGACGTGTTACTGCACCAGGACGTGGACCCAACCTGCCCCCTCCTCTCACCAAGCAGATCGCAGTGACAGTCAAGACCCTAGGTGAGTGGCCATATACTAATCTCTCAGTCCTGAGGCATGACAGCCAAGTGAGACACTGTTTACAGCCAGAGAGTGACGCAGACAGGGCTTAGGCGCTGCACTGTGCCAGCCATTTGTTTCCACATCATCCAAAGCACTGAGGATTATATGAAAAGAAATGGCTGGCACAGTGCAGCGCCTAAGCCCTGTCTGCGTCACTCTCTGGCCAGGCTGTAAACAATCCCGTCCCGGTGGACAAGTGAGTGCTCCATACAGTACCCGGCTCAGGCTCTCACACTCTAACATATGAGATCCCATCTTGCCTGTCTCGATCTCACATGCTGCCGCTCCATACGCCGTGGCAGCATGTGACAGAGAGAGACAGGCAGGATCTGGGATGATCATCTCTGTTAGAGTGAGAGCCGGGTATGGAGCGCTGATGCGCCGCTGCTTCTCTGTCCTCCCGCGGAGTCCTGAATGATTACCTCCTCCTGAGGTGACACGCGGTACTGTATGCAGCGCTGATGCGCCACCGCCGGTTCTCTGTCCTCCCACGGAGTCCCGAACGTTTACCTCCTCCTGAGGTGACATGCTATAAGCTGACCGCCGGAAATGAGGTCAGCAGTCACTTCCGGTGGCACGCTCTGTTCCTGAGTGCCGGCGGCTATGCCGGGTATTAAGGTGCGAGACTCAGCCGAGTTTCTCGCATGTGAGTATGAGTCCTTAACGTGCCAGAAGTTCCCCAGACTGTGACTCCTGCTGTGAAGTCAATAGTGCCAACGACTGTCACGTTGCTTATCCAGGAAGGTCCTGTAGGATCTGTCTTCTGGCGGCAACGGTCGGTCTCCGGTACCTTCCACTGAGCCCCTAGTCCATAAGCTGATGCAGCCGAGGCAATTAAGGCTGCAGTGCTGTCCGAGTCCAACATAGAACGGCAAGTATCAACTGGCAAATCAGGGTGCGTGTCTGTCCCGTACCCGATTTCTCCTATGTGGCACGTGCTCTGTACAGACACGGAACGTACAGCACCTTGCTCTCTGGTAGTCACTGGGCACCCTGCACCTCTCTCTCAAGTCCCCTCGATTGGCGTCAGGGGTTAACGGACGCAGGCCAGCGCAGCACCAATGCTCTGGGAACGGAGTACTCCTGAGCCTGCTGCACGCCGCTTGCCCGTGCCAAAACTGTCTCTAGGCCACCGGGTCTGTCTGCTTCAGGTGGTACGGGGGTGAAGCGCGCTGCCTGCTCTGCTGCTCGCATGTGGACGGCGGGGGCTTCTCTGCAGCTTCGCGCGCTTTCTACCTCAGCTTCCGGCCTGGTTCTCTCACCAAACCTCCCCCTCTTCCTGGGTCATGAGGCCTGTCCGGTTCCCTATTCCTTCCCCCAGGAAACAGGGAAGGCAGCCTCAGCAGTTCCGATCCCGGCAAGCAGGTACCTGCAGCCAGGTCTTCTCCCTTACACAGCAACACTGGAAAGAGGCGACGTGGGAAAGAGGCAGCCAGCAGCTCTGGACTATTCTCGTCTCCAGCTATGATCCCCAACTGGATATTTAAACTATACCTTCAATGACACACCGGAGCGTTTCAGAGACATATACCTGATAGTAATCGTGCAGCTGAGCTTTGATCCAAGCTGTCACTAGTTTGGGCAGCACAAAGCAGCCCAACATCTCCCTTTAAATGGGAATCTGCAGGTTCTTGCGGCCCGCAGTTAGGGGCCCCGACTACCATAAATTACTCTGAAGCAAATGTGGCAATTCCAAGAAAACAACCCCCCCCCCCCCCCCCGATTAATCATCCGCAGTTAGCTCAGAGCGACTTTTTTTGTCTTGTTTTATTCGCTGACTTTTCTTGGCGTCAAATTTCTCAAATTGCGCACGTAAGTTGATGACGTTTTCCAAAAGAAACAATCGTTTACTACTTGTTTTTTTATCTCTAAGATGCTCTTCTTTTTTCCCCATTCTCATTACCTTTTTTTGCAGCAAAAATCCTTTAAAATATTGCACGTTAATTTTCAACTGCCTAAAAATAAATCAGAACGATTTTCCATTCAGATACCCGGAGTACAATTGCACAAAAATGAAAAGTCGCAAACAAATTAGGATAAAACATCCAAATAAGTAATAGTATGGTCACCTCATCAAAACAAAAAAAAAGAAAACTTGATTTTTTTTCTCCCTTTTATCTTAAAAAAAAAAAAAAAAAAAGCCACAAATTAACCAGCGGATAAATAGAAATGACGATTAGAACCAGGTGCAAAAACAATGATGAATCAGGGCCATTGTGCAGCACTTGGGGAGCAGTGGCCATTAGGTGGCGCTCCTCACATTTCTCCCTACCCAGCGACTTCTTCTATTAGTGTATACAGATAAACCAGTCAGTCAATCATGCCAAGCAGGGCGGGGAGAAGCTATACGGCGACACCCAGCAAAAAATTATTTGTCGGCACTTTTTAATGCCTGTGTTTTGTTCCTTCTAATAAGATACAATTTAGACATGATATGAAATAAATCTGCAATCACAAAGGAGAAATTAGGAATGAGATATTTTATAAACACATACAGACAAATCTCCATACTCCTGTTCCCTTTCATGAAGGCTCTCGTCTTGGGTTGTATCATTAGCTTGTAAGCCGGTTATATAGATTATGCTTCATAAGGCATTTACACTGTCTGTAAACAGCTATAATCCGGTGCCAGAATACAAGACTTTACTCTTAGATTAAGTGCCGTTTACATTGTTTCCTTCATTATTAATCTCAAAGTTTATTAAAAAAAAAAAAAAGGTAAAAGAATCACAAAAATAACATAACTTTATAGATACAAACTGGAGGGATAATACACTGCATTGATGCGCGCATTGATTTAGTGCATAAAGATTACAGATCAAAAACTGAATATACAAAGTGCAGAATTAGGCCACATTCACAACTTGATCCAATCGTGGGATCTCCTGACCTCAGCTGAGTGCCTCATACGCGGTCAAGCTGGTTTTTCCGATCCATGAACATAGTGTGACACTGGCCTTATCCATAGGAAGCCCAGTTAGTTATAAAGACAGCATTTTTTAGCTAAAATTATTTTTGCATTATGGATTTCATTAAAGTGTAGATTATTAATAATTTTACAGCCTCTATGCATCAGCAGTCTGCAGAATGTACCACGTTCATTGACACATAGAGGCAGTAGAATGCAATCTGTCCAAATTTTTTTAATGAAAATAAAATAATGTCATTATTTAGCTTCTACAGCCTCAATGTATCACAGTACCCAGATTCTCAAATAGAATATGGTCACTAGATTCTACAGCCTCAATGTATCACAGTACATCGCAAACAGCAGAATGTACTACGGTATATACTGTGATACTCAGAGGCTTTAGGAGACATAAACCCCAAATTTTTAATGAAACTTTATTCTAAAATAGATTGTCACAATTTAGATTCTACAGCCTCAATGTTTCACAGTACATAGCAGTAGGGTTGATCAAATAGCTTCGGATAAGTGCTTATCTGAATAGCTATAGCGCTTATCGAATAGCTGCATCGGGAACCTGGAGCGCTCCTGATGACCAGCTGTTATGATGCCGCAGTTGCATGTGTCGCAGCTGTGTGACAGTCACAACACATGCATGGGAGAGCTTGTGTGTTGTGACTGTCACACAGCCGTGACACATGCAGCTGCAGCGCCAAACAGCTCATTATCAGGAGCGATCCAGGTATCCAAGATACCGAGGCAGCTATTCGGTAAGTGCTATAGCTATTCGGATAACCTCTTATCCAAAGCTATTCGTTCATCCCTACATAGCCGTCTGCAGAGTACCATTTACCGTGATACACAGTAGCTGTAGAATATGAAATGTCCACATTTTTAATGGAACCTTATTCTAAAATAAAATATGGTCACTACTTAGATTCTACAACCTCAATGTATCACAACACGTAGCAGTCTGCAGAATGCACCATTTACCGTGATACACAGAAGTAGAAGAGAAAATGTCCAGATTTTTCATGAAACACAATTCTAAGATAAAATATTATCGCTATTTAGATTCTACAGCCTCCATGTATCATATTACATCGCAAACTACAGGATGTACAACAATGCATAGAGGCTGCAGAAGACAAAATGTTCACATTTTTAATGAAAACCTATTTCAAAACTGTCACAGAGTATTGTCACTATGCCCAGGGGCTGTTTTTATGTACTGGCCCCCTTGCACTACAATTTTACATTTGTGTGTGTATTTTTTGGGGGGACAGTGGTTCAGTAATCATCAGGATGTAAATCCCAAATCTAGTCCCTTGGCATCAACCTACTTATACAAGTAGGGGAGATCGACGCATGGAGAATCAGGTCTGCTCAATCACATACTACCAAAATACCAAGATGTGAAATGCTCAACTAGATCTTATATCATCAAGGATCGCCAGTGGCTGATAACAGAGAATAACAGTTCAAAGTAGTGTACATATAATCACAACAACATAAAGGTTACTATAAATCTTCAGCCCTAGTTACACAATGACACCCAAATCATGTATTACAGGTCTGTGCCCATAAACGTGGGGATACTGCGGCAAAGGTCTACAACAAAAAATCTAAACGCTTGATTTTAAGGCACTTCTATTTCTAATGACGCTACAACGCTCAACATAGCCAATTTAGAAAAACCTTGTATTCCCCATGAAATAATAATTCTAATTGGTTTCAATGGGAAAACCTAAACTTTTAGAATTTTCATACATTTTCCCAGCGCAAAAACATCGTGCAACCAAACGGGAAGCCTGACCTGGGGCTTACTGAAGATGAAAGGGCTCCATTACAGAAGAGTCAATCCATTTGGACCTCAAATCGAATTTGCTACGAATTTCCCCCTAAAAAATTTAGATTTGCCAGAATCCAATTTTTTTTTCGGAATTCGATATGCAGAAATTCCAGCAAATTTCCAGTGGCCGACCTGCAGTTGCGAGGGGCATGACGCACATCACTGACGACCATGATGTACGTCGCACCACATGTGGGTCCCAGCAAATAACAGAAGCGCCGGAAATTGGAAAGAAGGTAATAGAACATCTGATGGAAGGACAGCCCTGTGAAATAAGTCACAAAATCTCAGTCAGGCCTAATAAAACCATGCATAAAAGTGTCTGAAGTCCTCAGAAGTCCTTGGGGCGGTGTTTAAAGGGGTCGTGTACCTTGTAGAACATTTTTTTTTTACCCAAGTATGTATTTGGGGCTAAAGGTTTTGCATCTGTTTTTCGGGTGCAGAATGAGTTATTTGAGCATCTGTCAGTGAGCCCGCAATGACGGCCTGTCAAAGTTTGTAACTTTTATCTGTCTTGTTTTCCGACTTCTTCTCAGCTGATTTATGACCACAGCAAAGTTGAAAATAAAAAGCCTATAAAAGCAAAATGGTGCAAAAGTTAAGAAAACCCAATTGCAAAACTAAGTTTTAGTCTTAAATACATGCATTTAAGTAAAAAAATAAAAAATGTCACCAAAGGTGGACAATCCCTTTAAATGTCCCAAATTTTTCAGATCACTCTATGGCAGATACAAAAAGATCAGTATGTCCACAGCACATAATGCCAACAGTCTTGGGCAATTTGGCGGTGTACCTTGGACGTTTAGGCTTCTACGTTTCAAGTCTTTGCTCTAAATATCGGCACGTCTGTGAATGTCCAAGTGTGCACTAAACAAGACAGAACCATCCAAGTCCTCCAGCTCCGCCACCTGCTATCCAGTCCAGCAGTTTCCGCTACACCAAGGTGCCATTGACAGAATTGTATCTCCGATACGGTGGTGCCTGCCCAGCATAGCCGCCATCATGGACAGGTTTAGGTGGAGGGAGATTGGCTCGTTTCCTGGCGGTCTCCTGTGGGATAAAGTTTATGGTAGCGTATTCGGTCACTTCCGGGTCTTGCCGGCCAGCGACTTTCTTCTGGGATCGGCTGTACATTGGCCGCCGCACCACCTCGATTTCCGCGTACTGCACATTGTCATCCGCCGGGATATTTCGTTTCCGAGTCTTGTCCACAACTGAATAGACTGGCACATCCGCTACCGTGTCGTACATTGGGGCTGCCTGAGGCGCGCTCTAAGAGACAAGAACATTAGATACGGGCATTATTACAGGCACCCCGGCATTACTGACGACCCCTGACGTTTATATGGCTGGGCATCTTCGCTTACATTTACACGTCTGACCTTCGATTTCTTGCTCTTTAAATCTGAAAAAAAAGACATTTTTTGACTGCTCTGTTTTACTGGTACTTTAACAAGATTTGTTCAGGTTGTTAAAGGGATTTTCCTATTCCTACTGTATTGTGAATGGTGGATCCAATGTTATCAACTGCATACAGAGGTGTTATCAGTCATTATACAGGAGGAGGTGAGCTGTGACAACACCAATTGTGAATGGTGGATCCTGTGTTATCTACTGTATATAGAGGTATTTATTATCAGTCATTGTACAGGAGGAGGTGAGCTGTGACAACACCTATTGTGAATGGTGGATCCTGTGTTATATACTGTATATAGAGGTGTTATCAGTCATTGTACAGGAGGAGGGGGGGAGCTGTGACAACACCTATTGTGAAGGTGGATCCTGTGTTATCTACTGTATATAGAGGTGTTATCATTCATTGGACAGGAGGAGGAGGTGAGCTGTGACAACACCTATTGTGAATGGTGGATCCTGTGTTATCTACTGTATATAGAGGTATTATCAGTCATTGTACAGGAGGAGGTGAGCTGTGACAACACCTATTGTGAATGGTGGATCCTGTGTTATCTACTGTATATAGAGGTGCTATCAGTCATTGTACAGGAGGAGGAGGGGAGCTGTGACAACACCTATTGTGAATGGTGGATCCTGTGTTATCTACTGTATATAGAGGTGCTATCAGTCATTGTACAGGAGGAGGTGAGCTGTGACATCACCTATTGTGAATGGTGGATCCTGTGTTATCTACTGTATATAGAGGTGTTATCAGTCATTGTACAGGAGGAGGGGGGGAGCTGTGACAACACCTATTGTGAATGGTGGATCCTGTGTTATCTACTGTATATAGAGGTGTTATCAGTCATTGGACAGGAGGAGGAGGTGAGCTGTGACAACACCTATTGTGAATGGTGGATCCTGTGTTATCTACTGTATATAGAGGTGTTATCAGTCATTGTACAGGAGGAGGGGGGGAGCTGTGACAACACCTATTGTGAATGGTGGATCCTGTGTTATCTACTGTATATAGAGGTGTTATCAGTCATTGTACAGGAGGAGGGGGGGAGCTGTGACAACACCTATTGTGAATGGTGGATCCTGTGTTATCTACTGTATATAGAGGTGTTATCAGTCATTGGACAGGAGGAGGAGGTGAGCTGTGACATATCGCATTCATACTCAGATTATAAATATTCTTATTCATGTTCTTTTTTTGTGTGCTGCAGTTGATATTAGGTTATTAAATTGCATAAAACATTCTGGGTCCCTTCTGACTTATGCAATCAATTCAGTCATTGTACAGGAGGAGGTGAGCTGTGACATCACCTATTGTGAATTGTGCATCCTGTGATATCTACTGTATAGAGAGGGGCCACCAATCTTGATAGTGATGATAATGAGACTGCTGAGAAGTGTAATATCAGTCCTAGTGACCAGTATGAAAATTGCAAGACGACTTCTTTGTTATATGTAATAAAAACTTGACAGTAAGATCATTCTCTGATAACACATTACCTTTATTTTAGATGCTAGGACACTGACCCTACAGTATGAGTATTGGTAACAGTGAGGTTATTATCCCTGTTAGTTATGGATGGTGACAGTCTCTGTACAGTGCGCTGGAATATGTTGGTGCTACAGTATATTGGTAACAGGAAATAAAATAAGTTCTCTATTCACTTCCAAAGCTTGCCAAGCACATCAGAAATCGGAGATAATTACTGTACAAATTATTTACCAAATGTAAAAACTGACAGTAGAGAGTATTTTAACCATGAGATAGATTTGTCAATGGTTTCGTGTCCCTTACAGCTCGTTTTCCACATACGGCCATAGCGCTATATCTTTACAGGAGCTTTTCCCTTCCAATAAAAATGACACCATTTTTTGTAAAGATCCAATGTGCCAATCATGAGAAACCTGGCTTAGAAGCTTTATGTAAAACAGGCTGGGAGTGCACTGGGGGCGTGACAATGAATTTCTTCCAACTGCAGTGACACGCCCCCAGTGCACTTCATTCCCAATTTGCATATAGTTTCTATTCTAGATTTCTCATGACTGGCACATCGGAGCTCTATTAAAATGGTGCCAATTTTATTGGGAGACAAGCTGCTACACAATTGGATGGAAAAATGTGCCGATGTGATTCATTAGAGGGAACCGCTCTGTGCACAATATGTAGAAGGACCAGAACAATGTTGCTAGGGGCAACTCATGGCCACCAGCCAAAAAGGAAGCAGAGCTCTGATTGGCTGCCGTAGAGAGCTAGGTTGTATGTGTATATGGGCGCATCTATAAGAGAAGCTATTCACCTTACCTTTCTTCTTGTTCTCCTTTTTAAACAGTTTTCTGTAAAGAAATAAAAATAAAATTAGCAAAATATTGAGAGGCAATGCATCTGGTGCGGGATTCATTTTCCTTCCTTTGCCATTTAATACCTTGTAAATAGCATGGACATATTGCGGAGCACAGTATGGATCAGTATAAATCTAATCTCAAATATCATATTCGCCCTCTCTCTTACGGGTATTTGAAGGGGTTTGGTTAAAAGGTCTGCAGTAGTGATGTCCGGTCCACAATATGTGACCACTGCGGACAATCACTGCTCATACGAGCCTAGTGAGAGACTGCAGCGGTCACATGTTGCAGACACGACATCACTGCTTGAGATAAGATCACAAAAGCTGTCAGGGAGCATCGGAGATGGAGCAGTAATATCTATATTGCCATTGTAAACCAATACCTTCCCATGGGCTCAGTTTTGGTTTATTTGGACAAACCATTTAAACTATAGTGTAATCAGAGACAAAATGAGCAAAACTGATCACTGTCTTACTGTGGATGTAACCCCGTCACGCTCCATGTATACATATATATCCGTCATGGTGCAGATGTATGGAGCTGGCGTTGTAACAGAGGCTGCACCACACAGGGCGTGGCTGCTAAACTGCTTAATTGCTTCTGTCAACCTCTGACAGCGGCTTTAAAGTGGCGCAATCCTAATGGAAAGACCGCCGATCTTCATACCCGCGACACAATCACAGGGTGCCGAAAGGATGTGATGCCTGCAATGGATTAATGCATGCACAAAATACGTACATTGGATGCCATAGATGGATGCATACATAAGATACCTGTAATGGATGCATGGATTGCCTGCAATGGATGAATGCATGCATGGAATCACTGCGATGGATGGATGCATGCATGGGATGCCTACAAGGGATACATGCATGCTTATGATGGATTGATGCATGCATGGTATGCCTGCTATGGGTGCATGATATCATATGTCATCCCCTGAAGAAGTGGCTTTTCACTTTGAAACGCGTTGGGAATAAAGAGTTAAAAAGATTCTCATGTGGTGACTTTATCTTAGTCTCAGCAGCGTACATTAAGCCTAAATATTTATCCAAAAGGAACTATGCTATGGGTGCATGGGATGCCTGCGATGGATGTATGCATGGAATGCCTAAAAGAGATGCCTACATGCATGGAATGCATAGCAGCCAATGACTAGCTGAAAATTCCTCTCTTGTGAAATCCGGCCACATGATGAGACATAGAAGATTGTGATTCTGTTTTTTTTTTTAGTACATAATGCAATACTGAAATATATATTGCAGGTGAAAAAAAATTTAAAAAGTATATATATAATGTTGTAATATATTTTTATTTTCCTATTCATTCTATATTAGAAATACTTGGCCTGAAAGGGATTAAAAATATGTTTGAATTTTTTTAAAATGTAGTTTTGGGAGAGAAATAAAGTGCACACTAGAGAGTAGGGACTGGACCAAAGGCTAAAGTACCATAATAGAAAGTGCAGGAATGAAGAGTGCACTGGTGCCCTCTACTGGCTCCACTGGAAATTGGAATGGTCAAGGATTAGGTAACCAAAATACACAAGATAAAGACAGAAATACATAAAAAATGTTAGCTATATGTTTATTGTTTAAAGGAATCATATCCCTGCTATCACAATTCAGACAGAATTTACTGTTCTAAGGGAATGTATAACCATTATGGAAAAAAAGTATATATACCGTACACATTAATAATATATATAATAAAATCCCACTGTCTTCTCTCCTCTACAGATTAAGCTCTGACGTTCCGGCGTTCTTCCTGGTCACTGTTCACAAGCGGTCAGCATCAGCGGCCATGAAAGTAGTATACCGCCCATTACCGCTGCTGCAGCGATCACATGATGACCAATTGTAAATAGCGACTATGGGACGGCTGGAGCGCTAGAGCTGGATCTGCGGGGAAGAGAAGAGGCAGGCTGTCCAAATGTTGGGTGAGCATGTTAGGCCCCAGCTTTTTGCAACCATTCTCCGCTCTAACAGATGATCTATAATGCGGTTTAACCCATTGGCCCCCACAAATAAGTAGCACTGGTTTGGGGATTTCTGGAACTCTCGGACTGGCACCAAATGCTTTTCGGTTAACATAGGTACTCCCAGTGACGGGGTACTTTCAGCTGCTGTAATATAACACCAGTTGCTTTTGCATTTATTGTATTTCGGGTTATATAAAGAATGAGGAAGTAAGCGGAGGATTAAATAACAAGTAACAGCTGAGGATTAAGAAACGAGCGACAGTGAAACCAGTCTGATGTACGGCCTGAAAAAAAAAATCCAAATGTTTTTGAAGTGACACATTTCTCTACCAGTTCCAGCATATACAGGTGCTTGGTACAAAAGTAGAATATCACAAAGTTAATTTATTTCAGTTCTTCAGTACAACAAGTGAAACTCATATATTATGTAGAGTCATTACACACAGAGTGATCTATTTCAAGTGTTTATTTCTGTTAATGTTGATGATTATGTACAGCCAATGAAAACCCAAAAGTCATTATCTCAGTAAATTAGAATAACAAAACACACCTGAAAAGGCTTCCTAAGCATTTGAAAAGGTCCCTTAGTCTTGTTCAGTAGGCTCCACAATCATGGGGAAGACTGCTGACTTGACAGATGTCCAGAAAGCAGTCATTGACACACTCCACAAGGAGGGTAAGCCACAAAAGGTCATTGCTAAAGAAGCTGGCTGTTCACAGAGTGCTGTATCCAAACATATTAATGGAGAGTTGAGTGGAAGGAAAAATTGTGGTAGAAAAAGGTGCACAAGCAACCGTAAAAACCGCAGCCTTGAAAGGATTGTTAAGACAGGCCATTCAAAAATTAGGGGAAATTTACAAGGAGTGGACTGCTGCTGGAGTCATTGCTTCAAGACCACCACACCACACACAGATGTATCCAGGACATGGGCTACAAGTGTCACATTCCTTGTGTCAAGCCACTCATGACCAATAGACAACGCCAGAAGCGTCTTACCAGGGCCAAGGAGAAAAAGAAGTGGACTGTGGCTCAGTGGTCCAATGTGTTGTTTTCAGATGAAAGTAAATTTTGCATTTAATTTGGAAATCAAGGCCCCAGAGTCTGGAGGAAGAGTGGAGAGGCACAATCCAAGCTGCTGGAGATCTAGTGTGAAGTTTCCACAATCAGTGATGGTTTGGGGAACCATGTCATCTGCTGGTGTAGGTCCACTGTGTTTCATCAAGACCAAAGTCAGCGCAGCCGTCTACCAGGAAATTTTAGAGCACTTCATGCTTCCTTCTGCCAACAAGCTTTTTGGAGATGGAAATTTCATTCTCCAGCAGGACTTGGCACCTGTCCACACTGCCAAAAGTACCAATGACAGGTTTACAAACAACAGGATCACTGTGCTTGATTGGCCAGCAAACTCGCCTGATCTTAACCCCATAGAAAATCTATGGGGTATTGTCAAGAGGAAGATGAGAGACACCAGACCCAACAATGCAGAAGAGCTGAAGGCTGTTATCAAAGCAACCTGGGCTTCCATAACACCTCAGCAGTGCCACAGACTGATCGGCTCCATGCCACGCCGCATTGATGCAGTAATTGATGCAAAAGGAGCCCTGACCAAGTATTGAGTGTATTTACTGAACATACATTTCAGTAGGCCAACATTTCAGATTTTATAATCATTATTAAAGCTGATGTTAAAGTATTCTAATTTACTGAGATAATGACTTTTGGATTTTCATTGGCTGTAAGCCATAATCATCAACATTAACAGATATAAACACTTGAAATACATAACTCTGTTTGTAATGACTTTTTGTATTGAAGAACGGAAATAAATTAACCTTTTGATGATATTCTAATTTTGTGAGAAGCACTTGTATACTGTATCACCCGTTTTTTCTTACTAGAATATTATTGTTTGTTTTGTGCCTTTAGCAGATATATTCTGCAGGCAGGTTCACTTTTTCTTCCATATTCCACAGTGATCTCTATCTGCACCTCATCCCTAGGGCCACTCTTAGATGTCAGGCTCCACAATAGATGCTGTGAGAGTGATATACACGAATAACTGGGGTAATTCATGAATTGCTATTTGCAAGAAAACTGGCATGAAAAAGTCACAAAATATAACATACTCCACCTTTGTGCCATAATTTGCGGCTTATTCCTGCTTCACGCCTCTCTAGACAACTTTTTAAAAAGTGGATAAGTAGTAGCATGGCATCCAGGGGCTTAATACAGTAACTATAATTCACACCTGAAAGCGGCCCGTCATCTGAGCTAGACCATTTACTCTATGGTGGTCTCAGCGTAACTTAACAGTAACGTAAAAGGGATTTTTCTACTTAAACAAAAAAAAAAAAAAAATGATTCCTGTAATATAAAACAACAAGGACTGGTCCCCATCACTGCTCTTTTCTGGGTGCTTTGGCTGCAAAGATGACGTCACGTCACCGCAGCAGACAATCAGGGAGCTCAGCGGCTTGTGCCATCCATATTGGTAGAGCCCCTGAGCTCAGTGACTGGCTGCAGCCAAAACAGAGACCGAAGCAGCAGAGGAGAAATGGCATTGGAATGGGGAAGGAGGGCAAGTACTATTTACTTAACATTACAGAAAACTTATTGGGGTCCACTCTTCTAAAAATAGAAGCCCCCTTTAAGCTAACAATGTCAGCCCCATAGATTTAAAACGGCAGTGCACATGTGCTACCTTTTCACCGGATGGTTCAAAAAAGTGGCTCGTTTGCGCTCCGGCGTTGCAGCCCCCAATGATCAGACATCAACAACCTGTCTTGCTGAAAATCCCACATTTAAGGGTAATTTCTTTTTATGCAAATCTTTTTTATTAAGTCAGATTTGATAGAACAGGGGCACACGTTAGGACTTTGGAATGCAATCGTTCTGCTTTTGTTTAGATGACGTTTCCGCAAAACATCACTAATATCCTGATATGAAGAGAGCCTTTTAATTATGCTGAAAGAATGGCTCATATGTTAAGTCGGGCTCGGCCCTCACAAAGGGCTGCATTGAGCAGAGCCACTCCTGCTGTCACACATCCAGGCTCGGCGTACCCTCATGGCTTAGTGAGGAAGCAGACTGCACAGTTTCGACTGAAAGAAACCAAACAACTTCACTTCCATTCACTGACTGACCCACCCCCGGAGAGCCGGAAATATCAGTTCTGCAAAAATTCACCCCAACATGGCAACTGCACCAAGCATGGCATGATGTGTGCAGGAAGCTGCAGGGAGGATGGTGATGCCCATGGATCGGTGGGGTCTGTGACATTGTACAAAATGCATCTCTAAGGACCAATCATGGCATCTCAACCAGTAAGATGGTGTGAAAGACAGTGCTGTAATGTCAAAAACCGTCCAAGAGAGGATATGGCAGGAAGGCTGATCCTTCCTTTGCCAGATTTAGGTAGGTAAAATCTAGCTAGCAACGTACCCGGTAGAACAGTCGCCTTTAGCCCTTAGTCGCCTGTTTGAGTTGCCGTGACTATAATTGTATATAAGGAAATACAAAAACGAATTGCCACATATCCACACTCCTAGGCACCCCTAAAAGCATGCACGCTCAATTTGACAAGGCATGCATGTTTCATTTCAATAGGATAAGAATAAAAACCAATGACAGACGCTTTTCAAAAGTGGGCATGTCCGATTCAACATGCCCGACTCTAGTCTCCGCAACATCAGACAGTCAGTGGTTGCTCCCATCATAGGAGCTTAACATATTAAGTATAAGGTCACCATCTCGCCTGCCCTCTCCCTTACACCATCAAGATGTAACACACGTCGTACTAATATCCAACTAATAAGATGGTAAAGTTTCTACAAGGTGTAACTAAAAACACAACTAAAAAGTAGCAGGTATTCTACAGGCCCTAAAGAGAAATGTGAAGCACGAAAAAGGACAGGTACAGCCGGATATGAAGCAGATGGGTGTGCAGCATACCACGACTAAGGGCTTGTGAGATAATGGGGTATGGACAGGTGTAACACAATAGGTAGCACCAACTACAACTAAATTATAGTTTTGCAGCTAAGGCCATTGCAAACACATCCTAACCAACACAACATAACAGCAAAAGAGTCATTGCCACCTCCTCAGTAATCTGCACACTAATCTCCTGCTGCTGTGAAGTTGTAACGCCACTCGGCTTCACACTAGATGAGTGCAGCACAAAGTGCCATGATTACTAGGGCTGCGTTCACACAGTCAGGTTTTTATATGCCGTTTTTGAAGGCAAAAGCCAGATCTGAATTCAAGATAAGGAAAACTCTTTGCATTTAGGACCCATTCCTGCCTAACAAGTCGTTTGGGGCAAATTTAAAGGCCATTTTTCATGGCTTGCTGCAATATATACAGGGATGAATGATCGGTCCCTGTACAGTTTCCACATTATTTCTTCAGGTGACATAAGTGATTGGCTATTTGCATGAAAGGGGCTTTGTAAGATCTATCTCATTGGCACTATACAGTACCTCTGATGGTATTTGTGCGCCCCTTTAAGAAGGACTTGGGCACATTGGGGCGTTTTTATGGTAGCTGTCGAACGTTGGGGGTTTTTAATGAGGGTCTAAGTCAGGACTTATTGAGTGAGGCGGTGATACACAAAGGGGTCAACGAGAGAAAAAGACACAAACTCTTGAGACAAATGGAGGGCAGATTCTTCACCGGGGGCCACCGCTCAAAACGCTCAGTTATGTTGGCGCTCGTCGCACCATGAACTTGTCACCCAGATTCAAAGAGAAAAGCATGACCATCTCTCTGCAGCCGCAGCCAACTCACACGGCTGGGATCCAAAATGGCATCTGCAGCCCGGGCAACCAGCCTGGCAGCCAAACAATAAGGTCTCATCTCCCAGGGAAAAGGGCGCTAATCCCAGCACTGGGGGAACAGCATTCTTGGCACCAGAATCCGACATTTTGGGAAGTTTTTTTTTTGGGGGGGGGGGGGGGTAAGTGATAAGGAGACAAAAAAAAAAAAAAAAAGCTAAATCTGAGGCAAAAGCGACGCGTACTAGGCGGAGACGCTCAGATATTTCTTATGGCCCCTAATACTTAAATGAGTCTGATCATGGACGCCAATGTCTGGACCAAGCTCCTCAGCTTCATAAGGGAGACTGATTTTGGTTTGAAGACCCTCGGTCATTCAAGATAACACGGTCTGAACACAGACCATAAAAGAGGATTGTGTGAATGTGGCTTTTAATAATTTTACACGCAATTTTGGGGCAGATTTATTAAAACGGTCTAGCGCCACAGTTGGTTTTGTTGCCCATAGCAACGCAGCACGCAAGAGGCTGACGAGTTCAGTTTAGGGGGACTCTTAGTCGGTCCGGACATCGTGGTCTGTGCTCAGACCGTAATATATGGATGTGTGAAGCCGACCGTTAATAATGTTGCACAAACTTTTGGGGGCAGATATATCAAAACTGTTAATCTGTCTTTGTTCCCCTTAGCAACCAATCACGGCGCTGCTTTCATTTTTCCACAGCAGCTTGAGAAATGAAAGCTGTGCTGTGATTGGAGGCAGATTCAGAGTAAGCAAGACTTAACAAATCTGCCCTAATAAAAAGACACATTTGCCGCATTTTAGATCCAAAACCAAAAGTGGATATATAATGACTTAGTATTCCTCCTCCCTTTATACCTTCCTTTCCTTTTTTTAACTCTTCACCTTCTAAGGGCTATAATGGGCCAGTTATGCATACAGCGAAACCAAATATGTTAAAAGAGTTGTCCACTACTCGGACAACCCCTTCTCAATCCCTGATTCTCCCTGGTAATAATAAGACTTATACTCCCTCCAGTGTCGGCGCCATTGAAGCGTTGTCAGCACTGGCTCTCCCTGGGATCGCGTGATATTGTTCCCCACGGCCAATCAGCGCTGGCTTCACACTTCCACTTAGGGATTGAGGAGTTTTCCCGAGGAGTGGACAAACCCCTTTTTTTTTTTTTTTTTTTTTTAGATTTTATTTACTTTTATCCACTTTATATTTTAAAAATATTAAGAAACGTTTTTATATCTTATTGTAGTTGAACATGTGATCACTTGATCATCTATATAAGATTACTGATCTACTATGAAGCCCACCATGTGCAGCAACATTTACAAAAATAAAAAAGAAACACTATATCAACCTGTCCTCCTTCTACTATCAAAGTGGTACTGTCCAGGATGTATAACTATGAAATGAGAATTTGCTGACGTTCTGGTACGCCCTCGCTGTAGAGAACAACAGAGGCATGCTCCACAGTAGACATGTACCCTTAAAATGGGATGGCCATTATTACTTTTAAAAAACGTGGGGGGGGGGGGGGGTGTCTAGGAATCAAGGAAATATATATATATATATATATATATATATATATATATATACACACTCACTGGCCACTTTATTAGGTACACCTGTCCAACTGTGTGTTAAGACTTAATTTCTAATCAGCCAATCACATGGCGGCAACTCAGTGCATTTAGGCATGTAGACATGGTCAAGACAATCTCCTGCAGTTCAAACCGAGCATCAGTATGGGGAAGAAAGGTGATTTGAGTGCCTTTGAACGTGGCATGATTGTTGGTGCCAGAGGGGCTGGTCTGAGTATTTCAGAAACTGCTGATCTACTGGGATTTTCACGCACAACCATCTCTAGGGTTTACAGAGAATGGTCCGAAAAAGAAAAAAAATCCAGTGAGCGGCAGTTCTGTGGCCGGAAATGCCTTGTTGATGCCAGAGGTCAGAGGAGAATGGGCATACTGGTTCGAGCTGATAGAAAGGCAACAGTGACTCAAATTGCCACCCGTTACAACCAAGGTAGGCAGAAGAGCATCTCTGAACGCACAGTGCGTCGAACTTTGAGGCAGATGGGCTACAGCAGCAGAAGACCACACTGGGTACCACTCCTCTCAGCTAAGAACAGGAAACTGAGGCTACAATTTGCACAAGCTCATCGAAATTGGACAGTAGAAGATTGGAAAAACGTTGCCTGGTCTGATGAGTCTCGATTTCTGCTGCGACATTCGGATGGTAGGGTCAGAATTTGGCGTAAACAACATGAAAGCATGGATCCATCCTGCCTTGTATCAACGGTTCAGGCTGGTGGTGGTGGTGTCATGGTGTGGGGAATTTTTTCTTGGCACTCTTTGGGCCCCTTGGTACCAATTGAGCATCGTTGCAACGCCACAGCCTACCTGAGTATTGTTGCTGACCATGTCCATCCCTTTATGACCACAATGTACCCAACATCTGATGGCTACTTTCAGCAGGATAATGCGCCATGTCATAAAGCTCGAATCATCTCAGATTGGTTTCTTGACCATGACAATGAGTTCACTGTACTCAAATGGCCTCCTCAGTCACCAGATCTCAATCCAATAGAGCATCTTTGGGATGTGGTGGAACGGGAGATTCGCATCAGGGATGTGCAGCCGACAAATCTGCGCCAACTGTGTGATGCCATCATGTCAATATGGTCCAAAATCTCTGAGGAATGCTTCCAGCACCTTGTTGAATCTCTGCCACGAAGAATTGAGGCAGTTCTGAAGGCAAAAGGGGGTCCAACCCGTTACTAGCATGGTGTACCTAATAAAGTGGCCAGTGAGTGTATATATATATATATATATATATATATATATATATATATATTATATACACACACACACATATGCACACACTAACATACTGGACCTTTGCCATTTTTCTGCGCCTCTGCATGTGTTCCCCGCTAATCTATTTGGTCCCTCATCTAGTGGGAAACATCACATTAGCAGCCACTGATTGGCTGCAGCGGTGACGTTCCATCCAAGAGACAGTCTCAAAGGTTTGACTCACGGATCACGGATCCGATGGACCGGAGCCAATCATTCACATTGATTGCAGCGATCACGTGACATCACCCGCTGGAAGATAAATCAAAAAGATCTATGAGTGACATCAGCAGCAGTATGGAGGGGCATCAGGCGTCCCTTGGGAGAAAATGTGTTTTCTTTTTTAATATTTTGCAATAACGACCCCATTGATCATAAAGGTAGCACAAGACACACCCGGTCAAATCTCAATATTACACCCCAAGATGAAAAAAAGAGTAGTTGACCTGGAGTTGTCTAATCAATGTTTAACAATAGGAGAAGGAAGGAAAAGGGGAGAAAAGTCATAACCGGTACGGAATTCTCGAATGATCTCCCAGTCACATTGCACAATGGCGTAACAGAGAGCAGAATGCATGATTGTCCTTCGACCCCTTCAGATCTTCTGTACGGATCGTTAGAAAGAATGAAAAGAGTACACTCATCAGACCTGTCTAACCAGGAGTGAAAGTGATCGGCCTCTCCACATCGATCAGATTTTGCATCTATATGGAACACATTTTTCTGACGTTTGACAAATGGGTCAATCCTGCATTTAGATTAGGACAGCAGGAAACTAGGGCACTTCCTTCTGCACGTCTTAGTTATTGATGAATGAATGACCAAAACTTGGGTAAAGTTCACAGGGACAAGAAGATATTAGAACCTTTGAGATTTAGAGGCTATAGACATGGGGCAGCATTACAGCACTGGGTCCTGTATGCCACCATGAACGACAACTGCATGTTTCTCCCCGTGTTTGCAGGAGCTATCCTCAAGGTGCTCTGCTTTTCTCTCCAGTTCAGTGAATGTTGCTTTCTACTTTTATTAAAGAGATCCAACCGGGTCAATGATGTTTGGGGGAAAAAAAATCAGCTCCCACAATCCCTCTCTCCTGACCCTGTAGTGTGCCCTATATATGTAGTAGTTGCTAAGGGGAAGCACGCAAGCATCCCATAAGCAAAGCATCACAGAAGATAAGCATCCAGCAAAACGGCAGTTATACATGGCAGTTAGTCAGGGCAGGAGTCAGGTAACCCACACTTTGCCTTCCCCTTTAACCATGTGCTTTATTTTTATCCTCCTGTGTTCCCTTGCCATCCACATTCATCACCCTATCCCCCCTCCATCACGACTCATACACATCAGCCCCTCTATACTTCCTTCTCCCATGTACAGCTCCCACACACTCCTCACCTTCCTGAGAAACCTCAGCCCATCTTGCCCAAACACATCGCAGAAAAAAAACTACTTACAATTCCAACAACTATTGGCTCTTTATCTTCCTTCTCCTACTGATTTCAGGGGACATCTCCCCCAACCCTGGTCCACCATCCCCCAACCTCAACCCCTACCCTACCTCATATCGAAACCACAATAATCTGATTAACATTACTTGCACTCCCTCATCTCAATCTTTTAATTGTGCCCTCTGGAATCCACGGTCTGCTTGTAACAAGCTTCCTTTCCTACACAACTACTTTCTGAACAACTCTCTTAATCTGTTGGCCCTCACTGAAACCTGGATTCAGGATTCTGACACTGTCTCTCCTGCTGCCATTTCCTACGGTGGCTTACAATTCTCTCACTCCCCGAGACCCACAAACAAACCTGGTGGTGGAGTTGGCATACTCCTGTCCCCACAATGCACTTTCCAGGTCATCCCCCCAGTCCCATCACTCTTATTCCCTTCTTTTGAGGTCCACACCATCAGGCTCTTCCGTCCCCTCTCCCTCAGGGTAGCGGTCATATACCGGCCCCCAGGCTCACCCACCCACTTCCTTGACCACTTTTCAGCCTGGCTGCCACACTTCATGTCCTCAGAACTACCAACCCTCATCCTGGGAGACTTCAACATCCCCATTAACAGCCCTAATTCCACATCTGCATCCCAGCTTCTATCACTAACCACCTCTCTAGGCCTCTCACAGCTTTCAACCTCTGAGACACATAAGGACGGTAACACCATTGATCTGGTCTTCTGCCGGCTCTGATCAATCTCCCACCTAAATAACTCACCGCTTCCACTCTCTGACCACAACATTCTCTCCTTCACGCTCACAAATCCTTGCCCACCCCAGCTCACTCCTATCTACCACACAGTCAGAAATCTACAAGCTATTAACCCTCAGACACTTTCAGATTCCCTACACTCATCTCTGTCCCCAATCTCCTCTCTTTCCTGTCCTAATCTGGCTGTTCATCACTACAATGACACTCTTAGAAGCACCCTTGACCAAGTAGCTCCCCTCACCCTCAGAACCTCCAAACACAGAGTAAAACAGCCCTGGCTCACATCGCAAACTCAACTTCTCCAGCGATGCTCCAGGAGTGCTGAACGCCTATGGAGAAAAACCCGCACACCAGAAGACTTCATCCACTTCAAATTTATGTTAAGAACCTATAACGCTGCCCTTCACCTTGCCAAACAGACCTACTTCACCACCCTGATCTCCTCACTAGCCAACAACCCCAAGAAACTTTTTGACACTTTTCACTCCCTCCTCAGGCCAAAAGCACAAGTCCCTATCACAGACATTTGTGCTGATGACCTGGCCTCCCACTTTACAGAAAAAATAGATAATATCCGTCAAGAAATCTGCTCCCAACCACCAAGTGCTGTGACTCCCATCCCTTCCTACATCTCCCCTGGCTCACTCTCCACATTTGATCCCATCACAGAAGAAGAAGTCTCCAGACTCCTCTCTTCTTCTCGTCCGACTACATGCACTACCGACCCCATTCCCTCACATCTCCTCCAATCTCTCTCTCCAGTCGTCACAACCCACCTAACTACAATCTTTAATCTCTCCCTCTCCTCGGGCATTTTCCCATCCTCCTTCAAACACGCCATCGTTACTCCATTACTAAAGAAACCTGCTCTCGACCCATCCTGCACAAACAACTACAGACCAGTCTCCAATCTCCCCTTCATCTCTAAACTTTTAGAACGCCTAGTTTACTCCCGCCTTACCCGTTACCTCTCCATTCACTCCCTTCTAGACCCTTCACAGTCCGGCTTCCGCCCCCTACATTCGACTGAAACTGCACTCATCAAAGTGACCAATGACCTTCTGACAGCAAAACGTAACGGTGACCACTCTCTGCTCATTCTTCTTGACCTATCTGCAGCTTTCGATACTGTTGACCACCATCTCCTACTCTCTAGGCTCCAGTCACTAGGCATTAAGGACACTGCACTCTCCTGGTTCTCTTCCTATCTCTCTGCCCGCTCCTTCAGTGTTTTGTTCTCTGGCTCCACGTCATCTCCTCTTCCTCTTGCTGTCGGGGTACCTCAGGGCTCAGTCCTTGGCCCCCTTCTTTTCTCTCTCTACACGGCCCCAATTGGACAGACCATCAGCAGATTTGGCTTCCAGTATCATCTTTATGCTGATGACACACAACTATACACGTCTTCCCCCGACCTTACCCCCGCTGTACTACAGAACGCCAGTGACTGTCTGTCTGCAGTCTCCAATATCATGTCCGCTCTCTATCTGAAACTCAACCTCTCCAAAACTGAACTTCTTCTGCTCCCGCCGTCTACTAACCTCCCTAAATCTGACATTTCCCTCTCCGTGGGTGGTACCACAATAACACCCCGGCAGCAGGCGCGCTGTCTGGGTGTTATGTTTGACACCAATCTCTCCTTCACATCCCATATACAATCCCTTGCCCGCTCTTGCCGCTTACACCTAAAGAACATCTCTAGAATCCGCCCTTTTCTCACTATGGAAACAACAAAAACCCTCACTGTTGCATTGATCCACTCTCGCCTGGATTACTGCAACGCTCTATTAATTGGCCTCCCCGTCACTCGACTACCCCCTCTCCAGTCCATACTTAATGCAGCGGCCAGGATCGTCTATCTGGGTAATCGGTACTCGGACGCGTCCGCTCTTCGCCAGTCCTTACATTGGCTGCCCATTCATTATAGGATCCAATTCAAAGTACTTGTTCTCACCCACAAAGCTCTCGACAGTGCGGCACCCCCTTACATCTCTTCTCTCATTTCTGTCTATCGGCCTAGCCGATCGCTGCGCTCTGCAAACGACTTTCGACTAACCTCTGCACTAATCCGTACCTCCCACTCCAAGACTTCTCCCGTGCTGCTCCTATCCTCTGGAATGCTCTACCCCAAGAAATCAGGACTATCCACAATTTGCATAGTTTTAGGCGCTCCCTCAAAACACACCTGTTCAGAGCGGCCTATCACATTCACTAATCAAAGTCATTCTCTGTGTAAGTGTGCGTGTGTAGCCCATTCACTATCTCCATCCATCCTTCACTCCCGCAAGATGGCTGGACCTTCATTGTAAATACACCATTGTAAATACACACCTGTACTCTGTATCTCCCTCACCTCATTGTAGATTGTAAGCTCTCACGAGCAGGGTCGTCTTATTTCGTCTTATTTTGCTTTAATTATTGTATTGTTAGCGTTGTTACTTATGACTTGTGTTTTGAAACTGTTAAACTGTAAAGCGCTGCGGAATATGTTGGCGCTATATAAATAAAGATTATTATTATTATTATTATTAAAATAAGCAAAGTAACTCATATCAGCCAAACCAGAGACCTATCTGTAGACAGCACCGTTTCACATTGATTACTATCAGCGCCCCCCCTGACGCGATTGCATTGTGCCGATGGGTTGTCATTAGAAATTGCATATAAATTTGCAGGCCCAGGTCACGTGGCTACGTCACCGTTCCGTGGTTGCTGGATGAGAGCCCTGCGAACCGTCCCCTACCTACCAGAATGTGAGCATCATGCCGTAATGATGGCCTACAGATCAGCAGAGGAACCAGGAATACCATGTAAGGTAAGAGGTTCACATGGATCCCTTTGGGCGGTTACTAATCAGACTTGACTCCTTGACCAGAATCATACCAATTAATCAACTGTATTTCTCACAACAGTTGGTGGTCTCCAGAAAATCCTTGTTGCTGCCATCATGGTCCTCTGACCTGATAGAAGCTACCCTTTGGCTAGACTTCATGGTAGAACATCAATATCTCTATATATTGCAATACTACAGTAATGCAGACTATAGCACAAATGATCAAACAATTGAAGATTCAGTTTCCCCATCAGAAAACAAAACGATAAAAACAAAAATGATAAAAAAAAGTAAAAAAATATATATCAGCATTTGAGTCACCCTCCATTCGCCCAGTTTAAAAAAAAATATATAAAAATATTAGGTATTGCCACATGTTCCACATCCGTAAAAATGTTGGTGGGGGTAATCAAACTTGGGCACAATGGAAAATGGTTAAACTTCTGCTTGTTTCCTGAAGCCTAGGAGTCCGGCGGGCTGAGCTGCTGAAGCCTAGGAGTCCGGCGGGCTGAGCTGCTGAAGCCTAGGAGTCCGGCGGGATGAGCTGCTGAAGCCTAGGAGTCCGGCGGGATGAGCTGCTGAAGCCTAGGAGTCCGGCGGGATGAGCTGCTGAAGCCTAGGAGTCCGGCGGGCTGAGCTGCTGAAGCCTAGGAGTCCGGCGGGCTGATCAGTGATTTACAAGTTTAAACTAATAAATGACGAGTTCTACCAAATCATTTCCTACAAAGCCATCACCTGCTGCTCATGGATCAGACGCCTGTGTGAGGTGCCACGTTCCCTTTAATTTGAGTAGTTCATGTTGTACCAGTTGCCTTTTTTGCATTTTGCACAGGCCAATACACCAAAACCATCCCAAACACATGTAACCAATAATAAAACATCGCTGATGTCTGGAAATAGTCTTCACGCAGTTACTGGAAAACATTTGGATTCATTACATAGACAGGCAGAAGGGGAGACAATCAGAAAGGCTAAAAATAAAACCGCAAACGGACACAAGTTTTCGCTTTTTTTTTTTTCCCCATACGTGAAAATTTTTTTTTTTTTTTTTTTTTTACTATATGCATTAATAATAAGAAAGTCTCCGCTAAAGGAAATACAAATGACGGAGAAAACTGAGCAACAAGTAAAAGTATTCATCCCACACCGAGGAAACCTCCCGAAAAATCAACAAGCAGGCGTTACTGTATCTGAACATGCCAAACAATAGAAGTGTTACACAAGCAATTCGCCGTGCTTTAGACTTTCTTTTGACAAAAGAACACTTTTTATGGAGATTTTTTTGGTTTAGTTTTTGAGCCAGATGTAAGTGCTTGTGACACTTTTGTGGTCAGAAGTCGAGGGCAACAGAAAGACAGATCCGCTCGTTGTCAAAATCAAAGGTGTCCCTACTTGTCCGGACCCCCATAACTCACCCTGTATGGCCTGTCTGAGCTCATTTACACAGCACCTCGATGGGAGGTGGGGGGCACATGTGGATTACACCCATTGAATGGGTCTGATCTTCACGCAACCCCATGGCTCAGACAGGGTCAGACTGGTGAGAAACTTGCACGTGTCTCAATACCCGGCACTGCCGCCGGCACTCGGACCGGAGCGCTCAGCTGCATAGAAATACATGGAGCCGTATGCTCTGGTCCTGAGTGCTGGTGGCAGTGACGGGTATTGAGACCCAAGACTCGTGCAAGTTTCTCACAAGTGTGACCCCGGCCTAAATCTGCTGCAGTAACAATCGGGTCGACCTTGGATTTCAACTACAGATTCTCTTAAAAAAAAAAAAAAAAAACACAACAACGTTGTTTTTTTCCGACAAAGTCCAAAGGATGGGGGATCCACCTGGGAATGATGAGGGTCCCCATCCGGATAATCAGGAGAATTAGGATGGGGTCCCATGTAGTGTTCAGAGAGCTGCTAAAGAGACGCTTAAGGTAGTAAATAGCCATTTTTATGTGGCACAATTATGAGTGGTATTTTCTTGGCATTGTTTCATTGTAATATAGAGCGTTTGAGACTTTGGGCAGCCACATCTAAAATCCATTTGTAACATATATGTGCTCTTTGGCACAACAGGTGACACATTTTTAGGGCGTTATTTTCCCTCTCGTTATTTTGTGTTTTTTACGCATCTTTACGCCGATTGGAAACTGATGTGAAACTTCCAAGTGTTGGAGGAGGAGTTGGAGAGCATGAGCGCAGCGTCTGCTCCAAACGGTCCTCAAAACCCGTAAGCTGTGCACTCCCCTAGAACACACGGTCAGGGTCCACTCAGGATTTTACCTCCGTGTCTGGAAGTGAAAACCCGGAGAGGAGAAGTCACCGCTTCTGCATCATCCCCGCTCCAGGATGCTTCTGCATCATCCCCGCTCCTGGCTTTGGCTACAAATCCTGAGTGTGAACGTGGCCTTACTATGGATTTGGATGCAGTTTTTGGCATTTTACCATGTTCGGGGGGAGCTTTCTTAATGCAGTTCTTCGCTTGGCTTCATCCCATCAAGGCATTTTCTTTGTGGCTATTGATCGCTTTTCGTGTTTTTTTCACCGTGGTTTCTGAGGCAGGCTTTAGCGTGGGTTTCGGCAAGGCTTTTGCACTTTTTGATGCGTTTTTTATCGTGGCTTTCTATAAGTTCACACATTTTTAGCTTGGTTTATGAAGAAAAATCTTCACCAAAAACCCCCCGAAAAGCAACGGAGGAGAACGAGCTATAGACCCATGAATCCGCCGCATACACCTGTGCTCGGGCTGTCTCCATCCGCGGGCCGGCCCCAGTCACAACTCTCCGGGAACAGGTGCCGGAGCTCCTCCCGCTCCGCGCACACCGAGTCCGGGGCTACTTACTGCGGCCACATGGGCTTCCCCCCGCCGCCACTGCTGCTGCTGTTCCCCATCTCGTCCCGGACTCCTCCATGGAGCGCGGCTGCTTCCTGGTCTGCGCTGCGCCCGGCACGGAACGAGTGGGCGGAGCCTGGCAGGTGGATGGAGGCGGGGATAGGCAAATGACCTCATAGTGAGCGATAGGAGGGCGGCGCCTGACGAGTGGCCGTGGGCGGGGATTCGCAAAAAGTTTATACTTAGACCAGAGCTGGAGACAGGTCAGAGGCGGGGATATGCAAATGAGCTACATCAAACAGCAATCTGATCGCGATAAGGGCGGGGATATGCAAATACACATTCATTTTTAACCCCTAAGGGGATCATTTTTTAAAACTTCAGAACGCAGCACTGTTGTCTTATTATGGAGAAGGCAGATTTTTATTTTTTTCTATTTTCTTAGGTGCATCTATTGAATTGACTTTTTTTATTATTATTATAAATTAGCAACTTATTTTGTATTAATATTTGCAATAATATTAATTTTATTAAAAAAAAATTGATTTGAATTAATTTGATTTTGGCTTTTTTTCGGGGGGGGGGGGAGAGTGGGTGAACATTGAGCTTATTATTTTTTTTAATTCTAATTATAGATTAATTTTATTTTAATTTTATTTTCATTAATTTTATTTTAATATTTCATTATTTTTGTATTTTTATTCCTATTAAGAATGACTGTACATTTTATTCATTATATTTCTTTTAACTGACTTTTTTATGGCCCCATTCTGAGGGACATTGAGCTTATTAATTATATTAATAAGAACCAACGCCCACCGGACCGGACTGAGGATATTTACATACAGCGCGGGAGCAATATAAAAGGTTTTTATGGGGGAGTCAGGGGGTTTCACAAGTAGTTGGGGAATGTATGGCTCACACTCTATGAGATGATATTTTTAGTTGATAGGCCAAACAACTGGTGACAGATTCCCTTTAAGGGTAGAGCAAAAGGGAATTTAGTCAGTTGGGGCCAGGGTGCCCGAAGTGTCCACATGGGCTATAGGCCCAGGACGGCTCGGCAGCCATGTAACGTTAAGCAGCTGTAGCCCACGTTATCCACGGCCACTGGACATCATTGCAGTGGGCCAGTACAGTAGGAAGAAGATGTGGTGACTCATAGCCTGGGCGGACGCCTTCAGGGAAGGAGTCGATTGGAGTGAGGAACAGAAGGAAGTTGGAGCTTTGCAGGGAACGGTACAGATGGCCCAGATGCTTTTCCAGAGGCAACCAAACCAGGTGGCAGATGATTTCGAGTCTGGGGCGAAACAGGCAGAACGAATTGTCATCATGGCGAAGTTAGGCCAGATAGGATCTGGGGAGCAGTCTAAGACGGTGTGGTCCGGACATGTGCCGCACAGAAGCGTCAGCAAAGTAGGGAAAGCTGAGGAAACAAGTGGTTGAATGTGAATTCCATGATGTGCCAACTGTGGATATATTGTGCGAAGTTCTAAGTAAAGAATACGTTCAAGTTATCCTGGACTGTGTCTCCATTACTGGAAGAAGGGCCGACGCCGCCTGGGAAGTGCCTGGGGGGACCTGAACCTGGAGACAGAGGTATGCTGAGCGATGGATTACAGGTTTCTGTGAGGGAAGGTCGGGACACAGATGCTTCAGTATCTCTGGCCATGACTACAGTCCTCGCTGACCCTTACAAAAACAAAGTTGTGCTGTGATTGGTTGCTGTGATAACATGAAAGCTGTACTGTGATTGGTTGCTGTGATAACATGAAAGCTGTACTGTGATTGGTTGCTGTGGTAAAAAGAAAGCTGCACTATCATTGGTTGCAGCCTGTGGTAAAATGAAGATCATGTTGTGATTTTGTTTAACCTTTGCAGTATGCGGCCAGACCCCGTAATGTTGGTGTAGGAAAATAGAGTGTCCCTGCGGGGTGCAGTGACATAGTGGTGGGCAGCCCGCCTGGACCTGATAGTATGGGCATCATTAATAGGCGAGTAGACACACCACTCTTTAGGCCATGTTCACACCTCGTCTTTTCGGTACCTGCGCTCTCCATTATTTTTGCGGATCGATGCGCCTTTTCATGTGTCCTTGAAAACAGAGAAAAGGGAGACACGTCCTACTGTGGTCCGGATTGTCACTCGCACTATTGCTAAATACTAAATTCAGAAGAAATTCACTGAAAGATGGATGTAATTACACTGTGTTCCAAATTATTATGCAAATGATATTTTTCTCTGATTTTCCTAAATAGTCGGTACAAATGACAGTCAGTCTAATAAAAGTCATCACCCGTTAGAGTATGCATCAAATTTTATTGAAGAAACCTCCCAATGATAACAATATAATCTCCAAAATGAATAAAAACTCAAATTGCACTGTTCCAAATTATTATGCACAGTAGAATTTCTAAACATTTGATGTTTTAACCCCTTCGTGACCGGGCCAATTTTTTAAATTCTGACCAATGTCACTTTATGTGGTCATAACTCTGGAATGCTTCAACAAATCCCAGTGATTTTGATACTGTTTTTTCGTGGCACATTATAATTTATGGTAATAGTAAATTTAGATTTATAAATAAACACAAAACATATCAAAGTATCAGAAACTTGACAAAAATGTAAAAAAAATTGCAGTTTTCAAACTTTGAATGATTATCCCTTTAATCCAGATAGTCATACCACAGAAAAACATGAATAAACCACATTTCCCACATGTCTGCTTTACATCAGCACAATTTTTTAAACAGTAATTTATTTTGTTAGCCTTTTAGGAGGTTTAAAAATGTAGCAGCAATTTTTCATTTTTTCAAGGAAATTTACAAAATTTATTTTTTTGAGGGACCTATCCAGGTTTGAAGTGACTTTAGGGGTGCTATATATTGGGAAACCCCAAACGTGATACCATTTTAAAAACAGCACCCCCTGACATATTGAAAACCGCTGTAAGGTAGTTTATTAACCCTTCAGGTGATTTTTAGGAATTAATGCAAAGTGGTATAGCCGGAATGAAAAAGTGTTTGTTTACCACCTAAATGTCGCTAACTTCTGAACTGACCGCTATAGCCGGGAGACTCTAAGGCCGCTATTTGGCCATGAACAGCTATGGCAAACATCAGGACCACACAATCATGATCTCGGTGTGTCAATTAGATTAAAGTGCAAGCCCCCACAATCTTTTAACCATTTATTTGATGTAGTCACTTTTGACAGCAGCAACTAAGGGGTTAAACAGATATGGACGGTGTCAACACCGATAATTTGTGATACGGCAAGTTGTCAGATATAGTGGACAGCCGAAAACTGCTGGATTGTCACCTTTATGGGGATGATATTCTCTTATATCTCAGGTCAGTATATATACGTATTGCAGTCTTGAAGAGGTTTTAAAGAACTGAAAATGCTCATTTGTGGAATTTGCAGCATTAGGAGGTCACATTCACCGAACAAAAAAGCTATTTAACTCCAAAACATCCTAACAGGCCAAGTTACATGGTAACATAGGAACCCTTCTTTGATATCACCTTCACAATTCTTACATCCATTGAACTTGGGAGTTTTTGGAGAGTTTCTGCTTGGATTTCTTTGCATGAAGTCGGAATAGCCTCCCAGAGCTGCTGTTTTGATGTGAACTGCCTCCTAGCCTCATAGATCTTTTGTTTGATGATACTCCAAAGGTTCTCTATAGGGCTGAGGTCAGGGGAAGATGGTGGCCACACCATGAGTTTATCTCCTTTTATGCCCATAGCAGTCAATGACTCAGAGGTATTCTTTGCAGCATGAGATGGTGCATTGTCATGCATGAAGATGATTTTGTTCCTGAAGGCATGTTTCTGCTTTTTATACCATGGAAGACAGCTGTCAGTCAGAAACTCTACATACTTTGCAGAGGTCATTTTCACACCTTCAGGAACCTTAAAGAGCCCTACCAGCTGTTTCCCCATGATTCCGGCCCAAAACATGACTCCTCCTCCTCCTTGCTGACGTCGCAGCCTTGTTGGGACATAGTGGCCATCCTCTACTCCATCCATCGGGACCATCCAGGGTTGCTTGACACTCATCAGTAAACAAGACTGTATGAAAATTAGTTTTCATGTATGTCTGGGCCCACTGCAACCATTTCTGCTTGTGAGCACTGTTTAGGGGTGGCTGAATAGTAGGTTTATGCGCCACAGCAAGCCTTTGAAGGATCCTACACCTTGAGGTTCGAGGGACTCCAGAGGCACCAGCAGCTTTAAATATCTGTTTGCTGGTTTGTAATGGCTTTTTAGCAGCCACTCTCTTAATCCGATGAACTTGCCTGGCAGAAACCTTCCTCATTCTGCCTTTATCAGCACAAACATGTCTGTGCTCAGAATCAACCACAAATCTCTTAACAGTACGATGATCACGTTTAAATTTTTGGGAAATATCTAATGTTTTCATCTCTTGACCAAGGCATTGCAGTATTTGGTGCTTTTCAGCAGCAGAGAGATCCTTTTTATTTCCTAAATTCCTTGAAACCTGTGCCCTGCTTAATAATGTGGAACATCATTCTTAAGTAGTTTTCCATTAATTGGGCTCACCTGGTAAACTAATTATCACAGCCGTTTGAGATTGATTTCAGTGATCCAAAGAGCCCTGATACACAATACCATCTATGAGTTTATTTGAAAAACAAAAAATTACATCTTTAGGACACTTAAATCCAATTTGCATAATAATTTGGAACACAGTGTAAAGAGATGCAGAGACAAACCCACAGCCGCACTTACCCACATCATGGATTAAGTGCAGGGTCTCGCACACTAGTGCTGGGAGGCGATGCTTCATGCAGTGATTATATCTACTTGCTGCACGCGGTCATGTTTTGCTGTGTGCAGGCCGGGCCCTTCAGGGGTGCTGGGCAATGTAGGGGGTCAGTCCTATGCGGGCACATGGGGCCCTGGGCAGCTGCTTGATCTAATAGGGGTGTTAGTTACAGGCTGGGATCCGGATAAAGGCCGGGGTCACACATGCGAGAAACATGGCCAAGTCTCGCATGTTAATACCCGGCACTCGGGAGTGCGGCCACATAGCAATACATGGAGCCTCACACTCAGCTCCCAAGTGCCGGGTATTAACATGCAAAACTCGGCCGTATTCCTCGCATGTGTGATCCCGGCCTAACAGTGCACCTCCCACAATGGTGTGAATGGCGACCTATGCAAGCCTGCGTGCGTTGACTACTAGGCAACTGCTCGTATTGTGGTGGGTTGGCATATGGATGTTTTATCAGTATTTTGTACTGTGCTGCCTCCATATTTATCATGGGGCTGCTGCATCCTGGAAACAGACCTCAGGCAAAGCGGATAAATCTGCCCCATTATGTTATGTACCCAGATCAGAAACCGCACAGGGCAAGAAATACATAATAATGGACACCAATAAATCATGACTCAGTAATTTATGAGAAGCAATAAGGACACTTGGATGATTAGCGAGTGTTTATTATTCAGCTTATGGTGCAGGTTATGGCCAATTAGGTTTTTAGGTGTCATTATCATCCGTGAACCACCTTGCTGACTGTTTCCATCTACAGCTCCATGGTCGTCTAGGTTTGTATTGGGGGATATAACAGGATGCTGGTGACCTCTAGTGGCAACAAATCAGTACAAGTTCGTAAAAACCGCATCCTATGTTTCATGCTTGGCGCGGTTAGTACGCACTGATTTCTGAACTGAAATCTGCTGCAGTTCTCCACACTTAGGCTAGGTTCACATTAGCGTTTGAGTACGCAGTGTATCATCCGCATGCACAATCACATGCAAAACACATGTTTACACAGCCTTTTTATGCGCATCATCTTACGCATGACGGGAACAACGCTGCGTGTGCATGCATTTGTATGCGTTTGCGTTGTTTATGCTCATGCGTTTGATATGACATCAGACAAAAATGGGCGTTTCTCATGGGATTTCTGTATGTATTTTGAATAACGCATGCATATCGAACGCATGTGTACGCATGTCCTCGCGCACGCATACATTCCCATAGACAGTAAAGCGCTTTTTTTTTTACGCACTCATCCGGATTTTTGTCCAGGTAAAAAAAAAAATTACAAATTTCTGACAAGTGACAGGTCCCCTTTAAACCATGGAGAGAAATAAACGTAGTACGGCCCCGGCGCTGCCGTGGAGAAATTGCCACAGGATCCCAGTAGGCTTAGGGATTTTATGGGACTATGCGTTTTAGGGATGATTCGTCCCCTTTAAGAGTGACCACCATAATATACATCGGAAGTGTCATCGCTTTGTATATACCTAAATATATGAGTGTAATGTAAGGGTTTCGGGTAGGTGTGACTACAATGTAAGAATGCTTTCAAAAATAGAAGTGTTAAAGGCAATCTGTCATCAAGTTGGGTTTTTGCCAAGAAATCTGAGAGCAGAACTCTTGATTCCAGCGATGTGTCACTTACTGGGCTGCTTGCTGTCGTTTTGATAATCTCCTGCTGATAAAACAGTAATTTTATCACTAGAGGATAAGTAAACCTGCTGCCAGATAGTTCTCTAAACTCATAAACTCTGTATCGGCACTGACTGGCAGCTTTCTGAGTACACTGTGCATAGTCAGAAAGCTGCCTATCAGTGATGTGGGCGGAGTTATACAGAGCTCAGCATTCAGAGAACTGCTCGATCTGCAGCAGAGAAGACAGTTATTTTATCAAAATGACAGCAAGCAGCCCAGTAAGTGACACATCACTGTAATCATGGTCTCAGCCCCTACAGCATGCTGCTCTCAGATGGGGAAGAAAAAACATGGTGACATATTCCCTTTAATTGCTTATTTTCATCAATTAACAAAATGCAAAAAGTGAATGAATAAAAGAGAAATCTATTGATCTAAATCCATCAATATTCGGAGTGACCGCCCTGTACCTTCAAAGCAGCAAGACAGCATCTATGCTGCTAATTACACTTCTACATAAAGTAACACCCATCAGGAGGCGTCTGATCAGCTCCAAATGTATTCTGCATCCGCACGACACCCAACGTCCAGCCAATGTCTCTAAGAACGATGAGTCCTGGAAGTGATGATGCAGCCCCGCAGAGCCCTGATCCCACATCATCCCGTCTGTCTGAGATCACATGAAGAGCTAAGGCACAGAAAAAACACACAGCATGACAAACGTGCATAAATACTCTGTTGTAAAATATATGTAACAGTAAGCAGCAAGTGCTAATAAAAGATGTTAACAAAACCAGGGTATTTTGTTGATACTTTTTTTTGCAAAAAAATGTACGCTAAGCCACTCCACCACGTCACGGTATACCCTTCTCGGAGCAGTCCTATCTAATATATTTAAAACCTGAACATGTGAACATTACCTTCATGAGCAGGATTCAGAAAGGTCCTGCCCGGTATGGGCTCGCTGGGCAAAATGGCTTTTTATGTGCATGTCCCAAAGAGAGAGGCAGGGATCTCCCAAAGCTTGCATAAGCAAGAAATCAATAGATTCAGAACACATGACACATGCACAAAAACTGAACGGGTCAATAAGACCCTGTTCACACCACCCAAGAACTAAGACACAGAAACAGAACACAGTATGACAAACATGCATAAATACTCTGTTGCAAAATATATGTAACAGCAAGTACTAGTAAAAGATGTTAACAAAACCAGGGTATTTTGTTGATACGTTTTTTTGCAAAAAAATGTACGCTAAGCCACTCCGCCGCATCACGGTATACCCTTCTCGGAGCAGTCCTATCTAATATATTTAAAAACCTGAACATGTGAATAATACCTTCATGAGCAGGGTTCAGAAAGGTGCTGCCCGGTGTGGGCTCGCTGTGCAAAATGGCTTTTTATGTGCATGTCCCAAATGAGAGAGGCGGGGATCTCCCAAAGCTTGCATAAGCAAGAAATCAATAGATTCAGAACACATGACACATGCACAAAAACTGAACAGGTCAATAAGACCCTGTTCACACCACCCAAGAACTAAGACACAGAAACAGAACACAGTATGACAAACGTGCATAAATACTCTGTTGCAAAATATATGTAACAGCAAGTACTAGTAAAAGATGTTAACAAAACCAGGGTATTTTGTTGATACGTTTTTTTGCAAAAAAATGTACGCTAAGCCACTCCGCCGCATCACGGTATACCCTTCTCGGAGCAGTCCTATCTAATATATTTAAAAACCTGAACATGTGAATATACCTTCATGAGCAGGGTTCAGAAAGGTGCTGCCCGGTGTGGGCTCGCTGGGCAAAATGGCTTTTTATGTGCATGTCCCAAATGAGAGAGGCGGGGATCTCCCAAAGCTTGCATAAGCAAGAAATCAATAGATTCAGAACACATGACACATGCACAAAAACTGAACAGGTCAATAAGACCCTGTTCACACCACCCAAGAACTAAGACACAGAAAATACTCTGTTGTAAAATATATGTAACAGTAAGCAGCAAGTGCCAGTAAAAGATGTTAACAAAACCAGGGTATTTTGTTGATACGTTTTTCACATGTTCAGGTGAAAACCTGAAAAAAACAGTGGCTTAGCGTACATTTTTTTGCAAAAAAAGTATCAACAAAATACCCTGGTTTTGTTAACATCTTTTACTGGCACTTGCTGCTTACTGTTACATATATTTTACAAAAGAGTATTTATGCACGTTTGTCATACTGTGTGTTTTTTCTGTGTGTTAGTTCTTGGGTGGTGTGAACAGGGTCTTACTGACCTGTTCATTTTCTGTGCATGTGTCATGTGTACTGGATCACATGAAGAGGCAGAAGGATCCGCACAAAATTCAGATACAGAAGATCTGGGGTCATGTCTCCAAGATGTCTGGCACAACTTCCTGACGGATTTTAAAAAACTGTGTGCAAGTGACCGAGAAGTGACAGAGGCTGCTGGCGGTCACCAGATACTGATGATGAAGGCGACGAGCGGTCACCAGATACTGATGATGGAGGCGACGAGCGGTCACCAGATACAGATGATGGAGGTGACCAGCCGTCACCAGATACGGATGATGGAGGTAGCGGGCGGTCACCAGATACTGATGATGGAGGCGGCGGGCGGTCACCAGATACTGATGATGGAGGCGACGGACGGTCACCAGATACAGATGATGGAGGTGACCAGCCGTCACCAGATACGGATGATAGAGGTAGCGGGCGGTCACCAGATACTGATGATGAAGGCGGCGAGCGGTCACCAGATACTGATGATGGAGGCGACGAGCGGTCACCAGATACTGATGATGGAGGCGACGAGCGGTCACCAGATACGGATGATGGAGGTGACCAGCCGTCACCAGATACGGATGATGGAGGTAGTGGGCGGTCACCAGATACTGATGATGGAGGCGGCGGGCGGTCACCAGATACTGATGATGGAGGCGACGGACGGTCACCAGATACGGATGATGGAGGTGACCAGCCGTCACCAGATACGGATGATGGAGGTAGCGGGCGGTCACCAGATACTGATGATGGAGGCGGCAGGCGGTCACCAGATAATGATGATGGAGGCGACCAGCCGTCCCCAGATACTGATGATGGAGGTGGCGGGCAGTCATCAGATAATGATGAAGGCGACCGGCTGTCATCAGATACTTATGATGGAGGCGATGGGCGGTCACCAGATATGGATGATGCAAGCGATGGGCGGTCACCAGATACCGATAATAGAGGCGATGGGCAGTCACCAGATGTTCATGATGGAGGCGATGTGTGGTCACCAGATATCGATGATGGAGGCAACGGGTGGTTACCAGATACTAATGATGGAGGTGACAGGCGGCATTTTTTCTACACTTGCCTGGGACTTCTACACATTCCTGTATTTGCACCTTCTGCACAGTCCTGTAATTGCACCTCCTGCACAGTCCCGTATTTGCACCTTATGCACAGTCCCGTATTTGCACCTTTTACCCAGTCCCGTATTTGAGAACACAAAGACAAACTGCGACCAAAGATTCCAATACTATATAAATATATGCAAAAATCAATGCTTTATTAAATACAAGGGTATCTAGAGGGGAAGGGGTCCACGAAATGACACATGTTAAAAGGGAAGTTCACCGGACATCGGGATGGTGATCATATTAATATGCACATACATATATCCATTCTTAGGGAACCACAAATAAGATAATATTCATCTAATCAAAGAATGTATTGCACATATCCCATATGGCCTAAGAGGAACTAAGAAGGCATGTAAACCCCGCATAGATAATTAATCATCCTTATGTAATATTACCAGATTATTGAGCGGGATTATGTCCAGGAACGTCCCGTATTTGCACCTTCTGCACAGTCCCGTATTTTCACCTTCTGCACAGTCCAGTATTTTCACATTCTGCACAGTATTGTATTTGCACCTCCTGCACAGTCCCATATTTGCACCTCCTGCACAGTCCCGTATTTTCTCCTTCTGCACAGTCCAGTATTTTCACCTTCTGCAGTCTTGTATTTGCACCTTCTGCACAGTCCTGTATTTGCCCCTTCTGCACAGTCCTGTATTTGCACCTTCTGCACAGTCCTGTATTTTACCCCTTCTGCACAGTCTTGTATTTGCCCCTTCTGTACAGTCCCGTATTTGCACCTTCTGCACAGTCCTGTATTTTACCCCTTCTGCACAGTATTGTATTTGCACCTTCTGCACAGTCCTGTATTTGCCCCTTCTGCACAGTCCTGTATTTGCACCTTCTGCACAGTTCTTTATTGGCATCTTCTGCCGTCCTGTATTTGCCCTTTCTGCACAGTCCCCTATTTGCACCTTCTGCACAGTCCCGTATTTGCCCTTTCTGCACAGTCCCGTATGTTCACCTTCTGCACGGTCCCGTATTTGCACCTTCTGCACGGTCCCGTTTTTGCACCTCCTGCACGGTCCCATTTTTTGCACCTCCTGCACAGTCCCGTATTTGCACCCATCTGCACAGTCCCGTATTTTCACCTTTTGCACAGTCCCGTATTTGCACCTCCTGCACAGTCCCGTATTTGCACCTCCTGCACAGTCCTGTATTTGCACATTCTGCACAGTCTAGTATTTGCACCTTCTTCACAGTCTTGTATTTGCACCTTCTGCACGGTCCCGTTTTTGCACCCCCTGCACGGTCCCGTATTTGCACCCCCTGCACGGTCCTGTATTTGCCCCTTCTGCACGGTCCTGTATTTGCACCTCCTGCACAGTCCTGTATTTGCACATTCTGCACAGTCTAGTATTTGCACCTTCTGCACAGTCTTGTATTTGCACCTTCTGCACGGTCCCGTTTTTGCACCCCCTGCACGGTCCCGTATTTGCACCCCCTGCACGGTCCTGTATTTGCACCCCCTGCACAGTCCCGCATTTGCACCTTCTGCACAGTCCCGTATTTTCACTTTCTGCAGTCTTGTATATATGCGTTGGTGAGATGAGTTTCGTGATCATATGATTCATGATTATATGTATGTAACTGTATCAAGTTTGATGGAACTGTGAATATTTTCTATCAAGGATATTTTCTATATTTATGTGTCCTTTTTCATGAATCTTGAAAATTATGTGTGATATCGCCAATGTATGTATGTGCTGGTGAAATGAGTTTTCGTGGTCACATGATTCATGATTTTTTATATATATATATGTAATTGTATTTTGATAGAATTATGATCATTTTCCATCATGGATATTTTCTATATTTATGTGGTCTCTTTTTGTATATTTCATGTGCAAAAATTTAAATATTTTTTACAAATTCGTTGTTTGTCTCAGTTGTACTGTTGGAACAGGACCTTCCATTCATGTGACTTTATCAAACTCCTGATTGGTTTCCGTTCCTTTTTAACCTGTGTGTGATTTTGATATGGTAGCTTTGATAAAGATCGCATGTAGCGATCAAAACGCGTCGCTTATGTCGCTCCTGTGTGAGCTGATGCAGTCCTGGAGCTGATTTGTACTTTGTCTTTATTGGAATAAATCCGAAAATCGATTTTCTCGTGGAGCTGGATTTATTTCCTTTTCTTCGTTGAATTAACCACTGCAGGATGGTGATCCGTGCTCCCACGGAAGTCGGTGAGCTGGCTTATACTCTTTGAGTCTTGTATTTGCACCTTCTGCACAGTATTGTATTTGCACCTTCTGCACAGTCCTGTATTTGCACCTTTTGCACAGTCCCGTATTTGGACATTCTGCACAGTCCCGTATTTGCACCTTCTGCACAGTCCCGTATTTGCACCTTCTGCACAGTCCTGTATTTGCACAATCTGCACAGTCCCGTATTTGCACCCCCTGCACAGTCCTGTATTTGCACCCCCTGCACAGTCCTGCATTTGCACTTCCTGCACAGTCCCGTATTTTCACCTACTGCACAGTCCAGTATTTTCACCTTCTGCACATTATTGTATTTGCACCTTCTGCACAGTATTGTATTTGCACCTTCTGCACAGTCCTGTATTTGCACCTTTTGCACAGTCCCGTATTTGCACATTCTGCACAGTCCCGTATTTGCACCTTTTGCACAGTCCCGTATTTGCACCTCCTGCACAGTCCTGCATTTGCACCTTCTGCACAGTCCTGTATTTGCACCTTCTGCACGGTCCCGTATTTATCCCTTCTGCACGGTCCCGTATTTACTCCTTCTGCACGGTCCCGTATTTGCACCTTCTGCATGGTCCCGAATTTACTCCTTCTGCACGGTCCCGTATTTGCACCTTCTGCACGGTCCCGAATTTACTCCTTCTGCACGGTCCCGTATTTGCCCCTCCTGCACGGTCCCGTATTTGCACCTCCTGCATAGTCCTGTTTTTGCACCCCCTACACAGTCCTGCATTTGCACTTCCTGCACAGTTCCGCATTTGCACCTTCTGCACAGTCCCGTATTTTCACCTTCTTCACAGTCCAGCATTTTCACCTTCTCCACAGTATTGTATTTGCACCTTCTGCACAGTCCTGTATTTGCACCTTTTGCACAGTCCTGTATTTGCACCTTCTGCACAGTCCCGTATTTGCACCTCCTGCAAAGTCCCGTATTTGCACCTCCTGCACAGTCCTGTATTTGCACATTCTGAACAGTCCCGTATTTGCACCTTCTGCATGGTCCCGTATTTGCCCCTTCTGCACGGTCCCGTATTTACTCTTTCTGCACGGTCCCATATTTGCCCCTCCTGCACGGTCCCATATTTGCACCTCCTGCACAGTCCTGTTTTTGCACCCCCTGCACAGTCCTGCATTTGCACTTCCTGCACAGTTCCGCATTTGCACCTTCTGCACAGTCCAGTATTTTCACCTTCTTCACAGTCCAGCATTTTCACCTTCTACAGTATTGTATTTGCACCTTCTGCACAGTATTGTATTTGCACCTTCTGCACAGTCCTGTATTTGCACCTTCTGCACAGTCCTGTATTTTCACCTTCTGCACAGTATTGTATTTGCACCTTCTGCACAGTATTGTATTTGCACCTTCTGCACAGTCCTGTATTTTCACCTTCTGCACAGTATTGTATTTGCACCTTCTGCACAGTATTGTATTTGCACCTTCTGCACAGTCCTGTATTTTCACCTTCTGCACAGTATTGTATTTGCACCTTCTGCACAGTATTGTATTTGCACCTTCTGCACAGTCCTGTATTTGCACCTTCTGCACAGTCCTGTATTTGCACCTTTTGCACAGTCCCGTATTTGCACCTTTTGCACAGTCCAGTATTTGCACCTTCTGCACAGTATTGTATTTGCACCTTTTGCACAGTCCCGTATTTGCACAGTCCCGTATTTGCACAGTCCCGTATTTGCACCTCCTGCACAGTCCTGTATTTGCACATTCTGCACGGTCCCGTATTTGCACCTTCTGCATGGTCCCGTATTTGCCCCTTCTGCACGGTCCCGTGTTTACTCCTTCTGCACGGTCCCGTATTTGCCCCTCCTGCACGGTCCCGTATTTGCACCTCCTGCATAGTCCTGTTTTTGCACCCCCTGCACAGTGCTGCATCTGCACTTCCTGCACTGTTCCGCATTTGCACCTTCTGCACAGTCCCGTATTTTCACCTTCTTCACAGTCCAGCATTTTCACCTTCTGCATAGTATTGTATTTGCACCTTCTGCATAGTATTGTATTTGCACCTTCTGCACAGTCCTGTATTTTCACCTTCTGCACAGTACTGTATTTGCACCTTCTGCACAGTCCTGTGTTTTCACCTTCTGCACAGTCCAGTATTTTCACATTCTGCACAGTCTTGTATTTGCACCTTCTGCACAGTCTTGTATTTTCACCTTCTGCACAGTCCGCATTTGCACCTTCTGCACAGTCCCGTATTTTCACCTACTGCACAGTCCCGTATTTTCACCTACTGCATAGTCCCGTATTTTCACCTTCTGCACAGTCCAGTATTTTCACCTTCAGCACAGTCCTGTATTTTCACCATCTGCACAGTCCTGTATTTTCCCCTACTGCACAGTCCAGTATTTTCACCTTCTGCACAGTCCAGTATTTGCACCTTCTGCACAGTATTGTATTTGAACCTTCTGCACTGTATTGTATTTGTACCTTCTGCACAGTCCCGTATTTGCACCTTCTGCACAGTCTTGTATTTTCACCTTCTGCACAGTCTAGTATTTGCACCTTCTGCACAGTCCTGTATTTGCCCCTTCTGCACAGTCCTGTATTTGCACCTTCTGCACAGTCCTGTATTTTACCCCTTCTGCACAGTCTTGTATTTGCCCCTTCTGTACAGTCCCGTATTTGCACCTTCTGCACAGTCCTGTATTTTACCCCTTCTGCACAGTATTGTATTTGCACCTTCTGCACAGTCCTGTATTTGCCCCTTCTGCACAGTCCTGTATTTGCACCTTCTGCACAGTTCTTTATTGGCATCTTCTGCCGTCCTGTATTTGCCCTTTCTGCACAGTCCCCTATTTGCACCTTCTGCACAGTCCCGTATTTGCCCTTTCTGCACAGTCCCGTATGTTCACCTTCTGCACGGTCCCGTATTTGCACCTTCTGCACGGTCCCGTTTTTGCACCTCCTGCACGGTCCCATTTTTTGCACCTCCTGCACAGTCCCGTATTTGCACCCATCTGCACAGTCCCGTATTTTCACCTTTTGCACAGTCCCGTATTTGCACCTCCTGCACAGTCCCGTATTTGCACCTCCTGCACAGTCCTGTATTTGCACATTCTGCACAGTCTAGTATTTGCACCTTCTTCACAGTCTTGTATTTGCACCTTCTGCACGGTCCCGTTTTTGCACCCCCTGCACGGTCCCGTATTTGCACCCCCTGCACGGTCCTGTATTTGCCCCTTCTGCACGGTCCTGTATTTGCACCTCCTGCACAGTCCTGTATTTGCACATTCTGCACAGTCTAGTATTTGCACCTTCTGCACAGTCTTGTATTTGCACCTTCTGCACGGTCCCGTTTTTGCACCCCCTGCACGGTCCCGTATTTGCACCCCCTGCACGGTCCTGTATTTGCACCCCCTGCACAGTCCCGCATTTGCACCTTATGCACAGTCCCGTATTTTCACTTTCTGCAGTCTTGTATATATGCGTTGGTGAGATGAGTTTCGTGATCATATGATTCATGATTATATGTATGTAACTGTATCAAGTTTGATGGAACTGTGAATATTTTCTATCAAGGATATTTTCTATATTTATGTGTCCTTTTTCATGAATCTTGAAAATTATGTGTGATATCGCCAATGTATGTATGTGCTGGTGAAATGAGTTTTCGTGGTCACATGATTCATGATTTTTTATATATATATATGTAATTGTATTTTGATAGAATTATGATCATTTTCCATCATGGATATTTTCTATATTTATGTGGTCTCTTTTTGTATATTTCATGTGCAAAAATTTAAATATTTTTTACAAATTCGTTGTTTGTCTCAGTTGTACTGTTGGAACAGGACCTTCCATTCATGTGACTCTATCAAACTCCTGATTGGTTTCCTTTCCTTTTTAACCTGTGTGTGATTTTGATATGGTAGCTTTGATAAAGATCGCATGTAGCGATCAAAACGCGTCGCTTATCTCGCTCCTGTGTGAGCTGATGCAGTCCTGGAGCTGATTTGTACTTTGTCTTTATTGGAATAAATCCGAAAATCGATTTTCTCGTGGAGCTGGATTTATTTCCTTTTCTTCGTTGAATTAACCACTGCAGGATGGTGATCCGTGCTCCCACGGAAGTCGGTGAGCTGGCTTATACTCTTTGAGTCTTGTATTTGCACCTTCTGCACAGTATTGTATTTGCACCTTCTGCACAGTCCTGTATTTGCACCTTTTGCACAGTCCCGTATTTGGACATTCTGCACAGTCCCGTATTTGCAACTTCTGCACAGTCCCATATTTGCACCTTCTGCACAGTCCTGTATTTGCACAATCTGCACAGTCCCGTATTTGCACCCCCTGCACAGTCCTGTATTTGCACCCCCTGCACAGTCCTGCATTTGCACTTCCTGCACAGTCCCGTATTTTCACCTACTGCACAGTCCAGTATTTTCACCTTCTGCACATTATTGTATTTGCACCTTCTGCACAGTATTGTATTTGCACCTTCTGCACAGTCCTGTATTTGCACCTTTTGCACAGTCCCGTATTTGCACATTCTGCACAGTCCCGTATTTGCACATTCTGCACAGTCCCGTATTTGCACCTTTTGCACAGTCCCGTATTTGCACCTCCTGCACAGTCCTGTATTTGCACCTTCTGCACAGTCCTGTATTTGCACCTTCTGCACGGTCCCGTATTTACCCCTTCTGCACGGTCCCGTATTTACTCCTTCTGCACGGTCCCGTATTTGCACCTTCTGCATGGTCCCAAATTTACTCCTTCTGCACGGTCCCGTATTTGCACCTTCTGCACGGTCCCGAATTTACTCCATCTGCACGGTCCCGTATTTGCCCCTCCTGCACGGTCCCGTATTTGCACCTCCTGCATAGTCCTGTTTTTGCATCCCCTACACAGTCCTGCATTTGCACTTCCTGCACAGTTCCGCATTTGCACCTTCTGCACAGTCCCGTATTTTCACCTTCTTCACAGTCCAGCATTTTCACCTTCTCCACAGTATTGTATTTGCACCTTTTGCACAGTCCTGTATTTGCACCTTTTGCACAGTCCTGTATTTGCACCTTCTGCACAGTCTCGTATTTGCACCTCCTGCAAAGTCCCGTATTTGCACCTCCTGCACAGTCCTGTATTTGCACATTCTGAACAGTCCCGTATTTGCACCTTCTGCATGGTCCCGTATTTGCCCCTTCTGCACGGTCCCATATTTACTCTTTCTGCACGGTCCCATATTTGCCCCTCCTGCATGGTCCCATATTTGCACCTCCTGCACAGTCCTGTTTTTGCACCCCCTGCACAGTCCTGCATTTGCACTTCCTGCACAGTTCCGCATTTGCACCTTCTGCACAGTCCAGTATTTTCACCTTCACAGTCCAGCATTTTCACCTTCTGCAGTATTGTATTTGCACCTTCTGCACAGTATTGTATTTGCACCTTCTGCACAGTCCTGTATTTGCACCTTCTGCACAGTCCTGTATTTTCACCTTCTGCACAGTATTGTATTTGCACCTTCTGCACAGTATTGTATTTGCACCTTCTGCACAGTCCTGTATTTTCACCTTCTGCACAGTATTGTATTTGCACCTTCTGCACAGTATTGTATTTGCACCTTCTGCACAGTCCTGTATTTTCACCTTCTGCACAGTATTGTATTTGCACCTTCTGCACAGTATTGTATTTGCACCTTCTGCACAGTCCTGTATTTGCACCTTCTGCACAGTCCTGTATTTGCACCTTTTGCACAGTCCCGTATTTGCACCTTTTGCACAGTCCAGTATTTGCACCTTCTGCACAGTATTGTATTTGCACCTTTTGCACAGTCCCGTATTTGCACAGTCCCGTATTTGCACAGTCCCGTATTTGCACCTCCTGCACAGTCCTGTATTTGCACATTCTGCACGGTCCCGTATTTGCACCTTCTGCATGGTCCCGTATTTGCCCCTTCTGCACGGTCCCGTGTTTACTCCTTCTGCACGGTCCCGTATTTGCCCCTCCTGCACGGTCCCGTATTTGCACCTCCTGCATAGTCCTGTTTTTGCACCCCCTGCACAGTCCTGCATCTGCACTTCCTGCACTGTTCCGCATTTGCACCTTCTGCACAGTCTCGTATTTTCACCTTCTTCACAGTCCAGCATTTTCACCTTCTGCATAGTATTGTATTTGTACCTTCTGCATAGTATTGTATTTGCACCTTCTGCACAGTCCTGTATTTGCACCTTCTGCACAGTACTGTATTTGCACCTTCTGCACAGTCCTGTGTTTTCACCTTCTGCACAGTCCAGTATTTTCACATTCTGCACAGTCTTGTATTTGCACCTTCTGCACAGTCTTGTATTTTCACCTTCTGCACAGTCCGCATTTGCACCTTCTGCACAGTCCCGTATTTTCACCTACTGCACAGTCCCGTATTTTCACCTACTGCACAGTCCCGTATTTTCACCTTCTGCACAGTCCAGTATTTTCACCTTCAGCACAGTCCTGTATTTTCACCATCTGCACAGTCCCGTATTTTCCCCTACTGCACAGTCCAGTATTTTCACCTTCTGCACAGTCCAGTATTTGCACCTTCTGCACAGTATTGTATTTGAACCTTCTGCACTGTATTGTATTTGTACCTTCTGCACAGTCCCGTATTTGCACCTTCTGCACAGTCTTGTATTTTCACCTTCTGCACAGTCTAGTATTTGCACCTTCTGCACAGTCCCGTATTTGCACCTTCTGCACAGTCCCGCATTTGCACCTTCTGCACAGTCCCGCATTTGCACCTACTGCACAGTCCCATATTTGCACCTTCTGCACAGTCTAGTATTTTCACCTTCTGCACAGTCTAGTATTTTCACCTTCTGCACAGTCTAGTATTTGCACCTTCTGCACAGTCTAGTATTTGCACCTTCTGCACAGTCCCGTATTTGCACCTTCTGCACAGTCCCGTATTTGCAACTTCTGCACAGTCTTGTATTTTCACCTTCTGCACAGTATAGTATTTGCACCTTCTGCACAGTCCCGTATTCGCACCTTCTGCACAGTCCCGTATTCGCACCTTCTGCACAGTCCCGCATTTGCACCTTCTGCACAGTCTTGTATTTGCACCTTCTGCACAGTCCTGTATTTTCACCTTCTGCACAGTCTTGTATTTTCACCTTCTGCACAGTCTTGTATTTTCACCTTCTGCACAGTCCCGTATTTTCACCTTCTGCACAGTCCCGTATTTGCACCTTCTGCACAGTCCCGCATTTGCACCTTCTGCACAGTCCACTATTTTCACCTTCTGCAGAGTCTAGTATTTGCACCTTCTGCACTGTCCCGTATTTGCACCTTCTGCACAGTCCCGTATTTTCACCTTCTGCACAGTCTAGTATTTTCACCTTCTGCACAGTCTTGTATTTTCACCTTCTGCACAGTCCGCATTTGCACCTTCTGCACAGTCCCGTATTTTCACCTACTGCACAGTCCCGTATTTTCACCTACTGCACAGTCCCGTATTTTCACCTTTTGCACAGTCCAGTATTTTCACCTTCTGCACAGTCCTGTATTTTCACCTTCTGCACAGTCCCGTATTTTCCCCTACTGCACAGTCCAGTATTTTCACCTTCTGCACAGTCCAGTATTTGCACCTTCTGCACAGTATTGTATTTGAACCTTCTGCACAATATTGTATTTGTACCTTCTGCACAGTCCCGTATTTGCACCTTCTGCACAGTCTTGTATTTTCACCTTCTGCACAGTCTAGTATTTGCACCTTCTGCACAGTCCCGTATTTGCACCTTCTGCACAGTCCTGTATTTGCACCTTCTGCACAGTCCCGCATTTGCACCTTCTGCACAGTCCCGCATTTGCACCTACTGCACAGTCCCATATTTGCACCTTCTGCACAGTCTAGTATTTTCACCTTCTGCACAGTCTAGTATTTTCACCTTCTGCACAGTCTAGTATTTGCACCTTCTGCAGTCTTGTATTTACACCTTCTGCACAGTCTTGTATTTGCACCTTCTGCACAGTCCCGTATTTGCACCTTCTGCACAGTCTTGTATTTTCACTTTCTGCACAGTATAGTATTTGCACCTTCTGCACAGTCCTGTATTCGCACCTTCTACACAGTCTCGTATTCGCACTTTCTGCACAGTCCCGCATTTGCACCTTCTGCACAGTCTTGTATTTGCACCTTCTGCACAGTCCTGTATTTTCACCTTCTGCACAGTCTTGTATTTTCACCTTCTGCAAAGTCTTGTATTTTCACCTTCTGCACAGTCCCGTATTTTCACCTTCTGCACAGTCCCGTATTTGCACCTTCTGCACAGTCCCGCATTTGCACAGTCCACTATTTTCACCTTCTGCACAGTCTAGTATTTGCACCTTCTGCACAGTCCCGTATTTGCACCTTCTGCACAGTCCCGTATTTTCACCTTCTGCACAGTCCCGTATTTTCACCTTCTGCACAGTCCTGTATTTTCACCTTCTGCACAGTCTTGTATTTTCACCTTCTGCACAGTCCTGTATTTTCACCTTCTGCACAGTCCCTTATTTTCCCTTACTGCACAGTCCAGTATTTTCACCTTCTGCACAGTCCAGTATTTGCACCTTCTGCACAGTATTGTATTTGCACCTTCTGCACAGTATTGTATTTGCACCTTCTGCACAGTCCCGCATTTGTACCTACTGCACAGTCCCATATTTGCACCTTCTGCACAGTCTAGTATTGTCACCTTCTGCACAGTCTAGTATTTTCACCTTCTGCACAGTCTAGTATTTGCACCTTCTGCACAGTCTTGTATTTGCACCTTCTGCACAGTCTTGTATTTGCACCTTCTGCACAGTCTTGTATTTTCACCTTCTGCACAGTCCCGTATTTGCACCTTCTGCACAGTCCCGTATTTGCACCTTCTGCGCAGTCTTGTATTTTCACCTTCTGCACAGTATAGTATTTGCACCTTCTGCACAGTCCCGTATTCGCACCTTCTGCACAGTCCTGTATTCGCACCTTCTGCACAGTCCCGCATTTGCACCTTCTGCACAGTCTTGTATTTGCACCTTCTGCACAGCCCTGTATTTTCACCTTCTGCACAGTCTTGTATTTTCACCTTCTGCACAGTCCCGTATTTTCACCTTCTGCACAGTCCCGTATTTGCACCTTCTGCACAGTCCCGCATTTGCACCTTCTGCACAGTCCACTATTTTCACCTTCTACACAGTCTAGTATTTGCACCTTCTGCACAGTCCCGTATTTGCACCTTCTGCACAGTCCCGTATTTTCACCTTCTGCACAGTCCCGTATTTTCACCTTCTGCACAGTCCTGTATTTTCACCTTCTGCACAATCCTGTGTTATGAATGAGTCACCGTAGGAGGCAAAAGCAGAAATACAAGCTAAGTCCAGAAAACCAGAGAAGTTGGCAACTATCAGATTGCAGACCCCTGAACCTATCAACACAACTAGCAGTAGCCGTGGGGGGTTCCTACTATGCCCTAGACCCCTTGATCACAGCCGGAGAAATACATAGGCCTAAAGAAAGAAAGGGCAAATCTAAACTGCCCCAGAGCAGACCCCAAAGCAATAGGCAGCCCCCAACATATAATGACGGTGAAGCAAGATGAAAATACTAACACAGACAGAAAGATAGACTGAGCAAAGACGGGGCCCCAAAACTACCTAGATAGGAAAGGACAGGAAGGCTGCTGTCTGCAATCTGCCAAAACCCTATCAAAGACATAAGCCAACCAGCTGATATGAAAAGGCCCTGAAGCAGCTAGGCTTCAAAACCTGAATCAGCACTCAGGTATTTTCAGAAGACAGAGCTAAATGAATTCAGCACACCCCAGCAGGGAATGGCCGAAATCCAGAAAAACAAAGCAAAAAACAAAGTCAAAGCACAAAAGCAAAAGGCCGAGCAGCAAACTTAGTTTTGGAGGAGCAGGAATTCAGACTGGTCTCTAAGGATCCCACAGAGAAATCACCCGCAGGGCAGAAGGGCGTCGGCAGCATTATATCCAGTCCGTAACTCCACTCAGCCAGTCACAATCATCAGCCTCAGGTGTTTGACAATCGGCTCACTACCTTTCTTTACCAAAAGAGGGAGTTCCTCGGGCCTCAGTAATGAAGGGGAAAATGAACTCACAACAGTACCTCCCCCTTGAGGAGGGGTCACCGAACCCTCAACTATGCCACCAGGGCGATCAAGGTGAGCCCGATGAAAGGCACGCACCAATCGTTTGGCATGAATATCAGAGGCGGAGACCCAGGAATTATCCTCCTGACCATAACCCTTCCACTTAACCAAATACTGGAGTCTCCGTCTAGCCAGACGGGAATCCAGTACTTTCTCTACCTCATACTCCATGTTACCTTCAACCAATACAGGGTCTGGAGGTGCCACCCCCGGAACAACAGGTTCAACAAACCTCTTCAACAAAGATTTATGGAACACATTATGGATTTTAAATGTGACAGCAAGAGCCAAACGAAAAGAGACCGGATTAATAATCTCCACAATCTTGTAAGGTCCAATAAATCTAGGCTTAAACTTTGGAGAAGCCACCTTCATAGCAATGTTTTTTGATGATAACCACACCATATCACCAACCTTAAACTGGGGACCAATGGTCCTATGTCGGTTGGAAAACCGCTGGGCCTTCTCCTGGGAGAGAGATAACTTATCCACCACTTGGTCCCAGATCTGGTGCATTCTCTCCACCACAGTGTCAACACCTGGGCAGGCAGAGGGCTTCACCTGCCCTGAAGAAAATCGAGGATGAAACCCAAAGTTACAAAAAAAAGGTGACATCAAAGTGGCAGAACTAGCTCTATTATTCAAAGCAAATTCGGCCAAGGGCAAAAATGAAACCCAATCATCCTGATCAGCAGAAATAAAACATCTCAAATATGACTCCAAGGTCTGGTTTGTTCTCTCTGTCTGCCCATTGGTCTGAGGGTGAAAAGCAGAGGAGAAAGACAACTGAATTCCCAGCCTGGAACAGAAAGTTCTCCAAAATCTAGACACAAACTGCACTCCTCTGTCAGATACAATGTTCTCAGGAATCCCGTGCAAACGAACCACCTGTTGTAAAAACAGGGGCACCAACTCAGAGGAAGACGGCAACTTAGGGAGTGGTACAAGATGAACCATCTTAGAGAACCTATCACAAATCACCCAAATAACAGTCATCCTCTGAGAGACAGGCATATCAGAGATGAAATCCATTGAAATATGGGTCCATGGCCTCTTGGGGACAGGCAAAGGCATCAACAACCCACTAGAGCGAGAACACGATTTAGACCGAGAGCACGTCCCACAGGACTGCACAAAATTCCTGACATCACGAGACAAGGAGGGCCACCAAAAAAACCGACTCACCAGATCTCTAGTACCAAAAGTACCTGGATGACCAGCCAAAGCAGAGCAATGAACTTCAGACATCACTCTCTTCTTCCACTGGTCAGGAACATACAACTTTCCACTGGGACAACGCTCAGGTTTGTCCTCCTGGAACTCTTCCAGAGCACGTCTCAAATCGGGCGAGATGGCAGAAAGAACTACCCCATCGCCTAAGATGGTAGCAGGCTTGGTCACCACAGGAGAATCAGCAAGGAAGCTCCTAGAGAGGGCGTCTGCCTTGACATTCTTTGTTCCAGGAAGAAAAGAAACCACAAAATCAAAACGTGTAAAAAACAAGGCCCACCTAGCCTGTCTAGGGTTCAAGCGCTTAGCCGACTCTAGGTAAATCAAATTCTTGTGGTCAGTGAGGACCACGACTTGATGCTTAGTTCCCTCCAACCAATGTCTCCACTCCTCAAATGCCCATTTCATGGCCAACAGTTCCCTATTCCCCACATCATAGTTACGTTCAGATGGAGAGAACTTTCGGGAAAAGAAAGCACAGGGATTCATTTTAGATGTTACAGGATCCTTTTGGGACAAAACAGCTCCTGCACCAATCTCGGAAGCATCCACCTCTACCTGGAATGGAAGTGAGACATCAGGTTGCCGCAAAACCGGGGCGGAGGTGAATCTTCGCTTCAACTCCTGAAAGGAAGAAACAGCCTCCGGAGACCAATTTAACACATCAGCACCCTTTTTAGTCAAATCAGTCAATGGCTTGGCAATACTAGAAAATTTTGCTATAAATTTCCGATAAAAATTAGCAAAACCCAAAAACTTCTGGAGGGCCTTCAAAGAAGTGGGCTGAACCCAATCGTGAATGGCCTGTACCTTGGCCGGGTCCATTTCAATAGTTGAAGTGGACAAAATAAATCCCAAAAAAGAAATCCTCTGTACTCCAAAAAGGCATTTAGATCCCTTGACATACAGGGAATTCTCCCTCAAGATCCAGAACACAGTCCCAATATGTTCCACATGAGAATCCCAATCCTTGGAGAAGATCAAAATATCATCCAGATAGATAATCAAAAATTTATCGACAAAATCTCGGAAAATATCATTCATGAAGCACTGGAAGAGAGAAGGGGCATTAGTGAGCCCAAAAGGCATCACCAGGTACTCAAAATGTCCCTCCGGGGTATTAAACGCCGTCTTCCATTCATCCCCATGCTTAATGCGAATAAGATTATACGCCCCCCTGAGGTCAAGCTTGGCAAACCAGCAAGCACCTTTAACTCTGGAGAATAGATCAGAAATCAGGGGTAACGGATACTGATATTTAACAGTAATTTTGTTGAGGGTACGATAATCAATACAAGGTCTTAATGATCCATCCTTTTTGGCTACAAAAAAAAAACCGGCACCTAAGGGTGATGAGGATGGTCTAATATGACCCTTCTCCAATGCCTCCTTAATATAGGATCGCATAGCCTCGTGCTCGGGTACAGATAAATTGAAGAGCCGACCCTTGGGAAATTTACACCCCGGGCTCAGTTCAATTGCACAGTCATAACTCCTATGAGGAGGCAGAGACGCAGACTCATTCTCACTAAATACATCATAAAAGTCCGCCAAATAATCAGGAACATCATGCGACTGAGGAGAGGTGGAAAACACCGGAGCCTCACTAAAGGCACACCGACAACCCCAACTCACCACAGACACAGATTTCCAATCCAAAACTGGATTATGAATCTGTAACTAGGGAAACCCCAGAACAACAGTATCATGCAGATTATGCAACATCAGAAATCTGCACTTTTCTTGATGGTCTGGGGCGACCCGCATTACCACCTGGGTCCAAAACTGGGGTTTATTTTTAGCCAAAGGAGTAGCATCAATTCCCCTCAAAGGGATAGGCGTCTGCAGAGGTGTCATCGGAAATCCACAACGTTTAGCAAAATCCAAGTCCATTAGGTTTAGGGCTGCTCCCGAATCCACAAACGCCTTGGAGGAAAATGTGGACAGGGAGCCGATCAGAGTAATAGCCAGAAGAAACTTAGGTTGACCACCCCGAACAGAAAACGTGTGTGCAAAGCGTTTCTCTCGTTTGGGACAGACAGAAATAATATGCGAGGCATCTCCACAGAAAAAACACAACTTATTACGCCTTCTGAACTCCTGACGCTGCTCTCTGGAAAAAACTCTATCACATTGCATAGGTTCAGACATTTGTTCAACAGGTGGCAACACCTCTCGTGCAGCTTTGCGTTCGCGCAAACGCCGATCAACCTGAATGGCTAATGACATAGAATCGTCAAGACCAGAAGGAACAGGAAATCCCACCATAGTATCTTTTACGGCTTCTGACAACCCCTTCCGAAAGAGAGCAGCCAAGGCATTATCATTCCAGGTAGTAAGTACTGCCCACCTTCGGAATTTTTGACAGTACAATTCTGCAGAATCACGACCCTGGCTCAATGCCAGCAGGGTCTTTTCAGCCTGATCAATAGCATTAGGTTCGTCATACAACAACCCCAAAGCTTGAAAGAATGCGTTCACATTAGTCAGAATAGGATCATCTGGTTTCAAAGAAAACGCCCAATCCTGGGGATCGCCACGCAGCAAAGAGATGACAATTTTAACCTGCTGCGTGGAGCTCCCTGACGAGTTAGGCTTCAAGGCAAAAAATAATTTACAATTATTTTTGAAATTCAAAAATTTAGACCGATCCCCAAAATATACATCAGGTGTAGGAATCTTTGGTTCAGCAGCATGTGAATGAGTAAGGTAGGCGGAAATTCCCTGCACTTCCGCAGCGAGCTGCTCCACACGATCAGACAATTGCTTTATCTCCATTAAGAGAAAAAAAAAATTCCCCCTACGGCCTCAGAGATATAGAGGAAAAAATATACACACTTTTTTTTTTTTTTACAATTCTTTCCTGCTATTGAGTACCCTAGAATCTGCGGTAAGGCGGGTGATTCTGTTATGAATGAGTCACCGTAGGAGGCAAAAGCAGAAATACAAGCTAAGTCCAGAAAACCAGAGAAGTTGGCAACTATCAGATTGCAGACCCCTGAACCTATCAACACAACTAGCAGTAGCCGTGGGGGGTTCCTACGATGCCCTAGACCCCTCGATCACAGCCGGAGAAATACACAGGCCTAAAGAAAGAAAGGGGAAATCTAAACTGCCCCAGAGCAGACCCCAAAGCAATAGGCAGCCCCCAACATATAATGACGGTGAAGCAAGATGAAAATACTAACACAGACAGAAAGATAGACTGAGCAAAGACGGGGCCCCAAAACTATCTAGATAGGAAAGGACAGGAAGGCTGCTGTCTGCAATCTGCCAAAACCCTATCAAAGACATAAGCCAACCAGCTGATATGAAAAAGGCCCTGAAGCAGCTAGGCTTCAAAAACTGAATCCGCACTCAGGTATTTTCAGAAGACAGAGCTAAATGAATTCAGCACACCCCAGCAGGGAATGGCCAAAATCCAGAAAAACAAAGCAAAAAACAAAGTCAAAGCACAAAAGCAAATGGCCGAGCAGCAAACTTAGCTTTGGAGGAGCAGGAATTCAGACTGGTCTCCATGGATCCCATAGAGAAATCACCCGCAGGGCAGAAGGGCGTCAGCAGCATTATATCCAGTCCGTAACTCCACTCAGCCAGTCACAATCATCAGCCTCAGGTGTTTGACAATCAGGCTCACTACCTTTCTTTACCAGAAGAGGGAGTTCCTTGGGCCTCAGTAATGAAGGGGAAAATGAACTCACAACAGTCGTGTATTTTCACCTTCTGCACAGTCTTGTATTTGCACCTTCTGCACAGTCCCGTATTTGCACCTTCTGCACAGTCCCGTATTTGCACCTTCTGCACAGTCTAGTATTTGCACCTTCTGCACAGTCTTGTATTTGCACCTTCTGCACAGTCTTGTATTTGCACCTTCTGCACAGTCTTTTATTTTCACCTTCTGCACAGTCCCGTATTTGCACCTTATGCACAGTCTTGTATTTTCAGCTTCTGCACAGTCTAGTATTTTCACCTTCTGCACAGTCCTGTATTTTCACCTTCTGCACAGTCCCGTATTTTCCCCTACTGCACAGTCCAGTATTTTCAGCTTCTGCACAGTCCAGTATTTGCACCTTCTGCACAGTATTGTATTTGCACCTTCTGCACAGTATTGTATTTGCACCTTCGGCACAGTCCCGTATTTGCACCTTTTGCACAGTCCCGTATTTGCACATTCTGCACAGTCCTGTATTTGCACCTTTTGCACAGTCCTGTATTTGCACCTTCAGCACGGTCCCGTATTTACCCCTTCTGCACGGTCCCGTATTTACTCCTTCTGCACAGTCCCGTATTTGCACCTTCTGCACAGTCCCGTATTTGCAACTTCTGCACAGTCCAGTATTTGCACCTTCTGCACAGTCTAGTATTTGCACCTTCTGCACAGTCTTGAATTTGCACCTTCTGCAGTCTTGTATTTGCACCTTCTGCACAGTCTTTTTTTTTCACATTCTGCACAGTCCCGTATTTTCACCTTCTGCACAGTCCTGTATTTTCACCTTCTGCACAGTCCTGTATTTTCACCTACTGCACAGTCCTGTATTTTCACCTTCTGCACAGTCCCGTATTTGCACCTTCTGCACAGTATTGTATTTGCACCTTCTGCACAGTATTGTATTTGCACCTTTTGCACAGTCCCTCATTTGCACATTCTGCACAGTCCCGTATTTGCACCTTCTGCACAGTCCCGTATTTGCACCTTATGCACAGTCCCGTATTTGCACCTCCTGCACTGTCCTGTATTTGCACATTCTGCACAGTCCCGTATTTGCCCCTCCTGCACGGTCCCGTATTTACTCCTTCTGCACGGTCCCATATTTTCCCCTCCTGCACGGTCCCATATTTGCACCTCCTGCACAGTCCTGTTTTTGCACCCCCTGCACAGTCCCGTATTTTCACCTTCTTCACAGTCCAGCATTTTCACCTTCTGCAGTATTGTATTTGCACCTTCTGCACAGTATTGTATTTGCACCTTCTGCACAGTCCTGTATTTGCACCTTCTGCACAGTCCTGTATTTTCGCCTTCTGCACAGTATTGTATTTGCACCTTCTGCACAGTATTGTATTTGCACCTTCTCCACAGTCCTGTATTTTCACCTTCTGCACAGTATTGTATTTGCACCTTCTGCACAGTATTGTATTTGCACCTTCTGCACAGTCCTGTATTTGCACCTTCTGCACAGTCCTGTATTTGCACCTTTTGCACAGTCCTGTATTTGCACCTTTTGCACAGTCCCCTATTTGCACATTCTGCACAGTCCCGTATTTGCACCTTCTGCACAGTCCCGTATTTGCACCTTTTGCACAGTCCCGTATTTGCACAGTCCCGTATTTGCACCTCCTGCACAGTCCTGTATTTGCACATTCTGCACGGTCCCGTATTTGCACCTTCTGCATGGTCCTGTATTTGCCCCTTCTGCACGGTCCCGTGTTTATTCCTTCTGCACGGTCCCGTATTTGCCCCTCCTGCACGGTCCCGTATTTGCACCTCCTGCATAGTCCTGTTTTTGCACCCGCTGCACAGTCCTGCATCTGCACTTCCTGCACAGTTCCGTATTTGCACCTTCTGCACAGTCCCGTATTTTCAGCTTCTTCACAGTCCAGCATTTTCACCTTCTGCAGTCTTGTATTTGCACCTTCTGCATAGTATTGTATTTGCACCTTCTGCACAGTCCTGTATTTTCACCTTCTGCACAGTCCTGTATTTTCACCTTCTGCACAGTCCTGTATTTTCACCTTCTGCACAGTCCTGTATTTGCACCTTCTACACTGTCCCGTATTTGCACCTTCTGCACAGTCCCGTATTTGCACCTTCTGCACAGTCCCGTATTTGCACCTTCTGCACAGTCTAGTATTTTCACCTTCTGCACAGTCTTTTATTTTCACCTTCTGCACAGTCCCGTATTTGCACCATCTGCACAGTCTTGTATTTGCACCTTCTGCACAGTCTTGTATTTTCAGCTTCTGCACAGTCTAGTATTTTCACCTTCTGCACAGTCCTGTATTTTCACCTTCTGCACAGTCCTGTATTTTCCCCTACTGCACAGTCCAGTATTTTCACCTTCTGCACAGTCCAGTATTTGCACCTTCTGCACAGTATTGTATTTGCACCTTCTGCACAGTATTGTATTTGTACCTACTGCACAGTCCAGTATTTGCACCTTCTGCACAGTATTGTATTTGCACCTTCTGCACAGTATTGTATTTGTACCTTCTGCACAGTCCCGTATTTGCACCTTCTGCACAGTCTTGTATTTTCACCTTCTGCACAGTCTAGTATTTGCACCTTCTGCACAGTCCCGTATTTGCACCTTCTGCACAGTCCCGCATTTGCACCTTCTGCACAGTCCCGCATTTGCACCTACTGCACAGTCCCGCATTTGCACCTTCTGCACAGTCTAGTATTTTCACCTTCTGCACAGTGTAGTATTTTCACCTTCTGCACAGTCTAGTATTTGCACCTTCTGCACAGTCTTGTATTTGCACCTTCTGCACAGTCTTGTATTTTCACCTTCTGCACAGTCCCGTATTTGCACCTTCTGCACAGTCCCGTATTTGCACCTTCTGCACAGTCTTGTATTTTCACCTTCTGCACAGTCCCGTATTTGCACCTTCTGCACAGTCCCGTATTTGCACCTTCTGCACAGTCTTGTATTTTCACCTTCTGCACAGTATAGTATTTGCACCTTCTGCACAGTCCCGTATTTGCACCTTCTGCACAGTCCCGTATTCACACATTCTGCACAGTCCCGCATTTGCACCTTCTGCACAGTCTTGTATTTGCACCTTCTGCACAGTCCTGTATTTTCACCTTCTGCACAGTCCTGTATTTTCACCTTCTGCACAGTCTTGTATTTTCACCTTCTGCACAGTCTTGTATTTTCACCTTCTGCACAGTCCCGTATTTTCACCTTCTGCACAGTCCCGTATTTGCACCTTCTGCACAGTCCCGCATTTGCACCTTCTGCACAGTCCACTATTTTCACCTTCTGCCCAGTCCAGTATTTGCACCTTCTGCACAGTCCCGTATTTGCACCTTCTGCACAGTCCCGTATTTTCACCTTCTGCACAGTCCCGTATTTTCACCTTCTGCACAGTCCTGTATTTGCACCTTCTGCACAGTCTTGTATTTGCACCTTCTGCACAGTCTTGTATTTTCAGCTTCTGCACAGTCTAGTATTTTCACCTTCTGCACAGTCCTGTATTTTCACCTTCTGCACAGTCCCGTATTTTCCCCTACTGCACAGTCCAGTATTTTCACCTTCTGCACAGTCCAGTATTTGCACCTTCTGCACAGTATTGTATTTGCACCTTCTGCACAGTATTGTATTTGTACCTACTGCACAGTCCAATATTTGCACCTTCTGCACAGTATTGTATTTGCATCTTCTGCACAGTATTGTATTTGTACCTTCTGCATAGTCCCGTATTTTCACCTTCTGCACAGTCTAGTATTTGCACCTTCTGCACAGTCCCGTATTTGCACCTTCTGCACAGTCCCGCATTTGCACCTTCTGCACAGTCCCGCATTTGCACCTACTGCACAGTCCCATATTTGCACCTTCTGCACAGTCTAGTATTTTCACCTTCTGCACAGTCTAGTATTTGCACCTTCTGCACAGTCTTGTATTTGCACCTTCTGCACAGTCTTGTATTTTCACCTTCTGCACAGTCCTGTATTTGCACCTTCTTCACAGTCCCGTATTTGCACCTTCTGCACAGTCTTGTATTTTCACCTTCTGCACAGTATAGTATTTGCACCTTCTGCACAGTCCCGTATTTGCACCTTCTGCACAGTCCCGTATTCGCACCTTCTGCACAGTCCCGCATTTGCACCTTCTGCACAGTCTTGTATTTGCACCTTCTGCACAGTCCTGTATTTTCACCTTCTGCACAGTCCTGTATTTTCACCTTCTGCACAGTCTTGTATTTTCACCTTCTGCACAGTCTTGTATTTTCACCTTCTGCACAGTCCCGTATTTTCACCTTCTGCACAGTCCCGTATTTGCACCTTCTGCACAGTCCCGCATTTGCAACTTCTGCACAGTCCACTATTTTCACCTTCTGCACAGTCCAGTAGAGTTGAGCGAAACGGGTCGAAAAAATTCAAAAGTCGCCGACTTTTGGCAAAGTCGGGTTTCATGAAACGAAACCCGACCCTAGGATGAGGTCGGCCACGAGGTCGCCGACTTACGCGCCAAAGTCGCGTTTCAAAAGTTTGTTTTGCTCTCTTTTTCAGCCAATCAGGATCCACGGACACTGTGGGCAACGTGATGACCTAGGCACGGGTCACCACCATCTTTCAGAAGGGCATGCAAGTGATTGGCTTGCTTTGGTGGGCGTCACAGGGGGTATAAAAGGGCGTGCACGCCGACCGCCATCTTACTTCTGCCGATCTTAGTATAGGGAGAGGTTGCTGCTGATTCGGTAGGGAGAGCGTTAGGCAGGGAAGAAGACAAAAAAACTGCTTCTGCTGCTAGCGATTTGGCCTGCACAACACACAAGTCACTGTGTGTGCAGTGCAAGGGGAGGCTATATTGTGGTGTATCAGTGGTGTTGGTTGTTGGGCTGCCTTTTAAGGCTTCCTGACACGCTGGCATTGCTGTTTACCCACTGCTACGCAAACTGCTTTTTTAAAAGCAATCCAATCTCCGTTATCCTCTAGTCACTTTTGTCACAGCTGTGCCATCGAGCGTGTCACATAGCGCTCAGATATCAGTGGGCCTCACACAATCCACAAGTGTCCAGTGTCCAAAAGTGTACGCAGAGATTCAAAATCTCCATTATCCTCTCGTCACTTTGGTCACAGGCAGCTGTGCCATCGAGCGTGTCACATAGCGCTCAGATATCAGTGGGCCTCACACAATCCACAAGTGTCCAGTGTCCAAAAGTGTACGCAGAGATTCAAAATCTCCATTATCCTCTCGTCACTTTGGTCACAGGCAGCTGTGCCATCGAGCGTGTCACATAGCGCTCAGATATCAGTGGGCCTCACACAATCTACAAGTGTCCAGTGTCCAAAAGTGTACGCAGAGATTCAAAATCTCCATTATCCTCTCGTCACTTTGGTCACAGGCAGCTGTGCCATCGAGCGTGTCACATAGCGCTCAGATATCAGTGGGCCTCACACAATCTACAAGTGTCCAGTGTCCAAAAGTGTACGCAGAGATTCAAAATCTCCATTATCCTCTCGTCACTTTGGTCACAGGCAGCTGTGCCATCGAGCGTGTCACATAGCGCTCAGATATCAGTGGGCCTCACACAATCCACAAGTGTCCAGTGTCCAAAAGTGTACGCAGAGATTCAAAATCTCCATTATCCTCTCGCCACTTTGGTCACAGGCAGCTGTGCCATCGAGCGTGTCACATAGCGCTCAGATATCAGTGGGCCTCACACAATCCACAAGTGTCCAGTGTCCAAAAGTGTACGCAGAGATTCAAAATCTCCATTATCCTCTCGTCACTTTGGTCACAGGCAGCTGTGCCATCGAGCGTGTCACATAGTGCTCAGATATCAGTGGGCCTCACACAATCCACAAGTGTCCAGTGTCCAAAAGTGTACGCAGAGATTCAAAATCTCCATTATCCTCTCGTCACTTTGGTCACAGGCAGCTGTGCCATCGAGCGTGTCACATAGCGCTCAGATATCAGTGGGCCTCACACAATCCACAAGTGTCCAGTGTCCAAAAGTGTATGCAGAGATTCAAAATCTCCATTATCCTCTCGTCACTTTGGTCACAGGCAGCTGTGCCATCGAGCGTGTCACATAGCGCTCAGATATCAGTGGGCCTCACACAATCCACAAGTGTCCAGTGTCCAAAAGTGTACGCAGAGATTCAAAATCTCCATTATCCTCTCGTCACTTTGGTCACAGGCAGCTGTGCCATCGAGCGTGTCACATAGCGCTCAGATATCAGTGGGCCTCACACAATCCACAAGTGTCCAGTGTCCAAAAGTGTACGCAGAGATTCAAAATCTCCATTATCCTCTCGTCACTTTGGTCACAGGCAGCTGTGCCATCGAGCGTGTCACATAGCGCTCAGATATCAGTGGGCCTCACACAATCCACAAGTGTCCAGTGTCCAAAAGTGTACGCAGAGATTCAAAATCTCCATTATCCTCTCGTCACTTTGGTCACAGGCAGCTGTGCCATCGAGCGTGTCACATAGCGCTCAGATATCAGTGGGCCTCACACAATCCACAAGTGTCCAGTGTCCAAAAGTGTACGCAGAGATTCAAAATCTCCATTATCCTCTCGTCACTTTGGTCACAGGCAGCTGTGCCATCGAGCGTGTCACATAGCGCTCAGATATCAGTGGGCCTCACACAATCCACAAGTGTCCAGTGTCCAAAAGTGTACGCAGAGATTCAAAATCTCCATTATCCTCTCGTCACTTTGGTCACAGGCAGCTGTGCCATCGAGCGTGTCACATAGCGCTCAGATATCAGTGGGCCTCACACAATCCACAAGTGTCCAGTGTCCAAAAGTGTACGCAGAGATTCAAAATCTCCATTATCCTCTCGTCACTTTGGTCACAGGCAGCTGTGCCATCGAGCGTGTCACATAGCGCTCAGATATCAGTGGGCCTCACACAATCCACAAGTGTCCAGTGTCCAAAAGTGTACGCAGAGATTCAAAATCTCCATTATCCTCTCGTCACTTTGGTCACAGGCAGCTGTGCCATCGAGCGTGTCACATAGCGCTCAGATATCAGTGGGCCTCACACAATCTACAAGTGTCCAGTGTCCAAAAGTGTACGCAGAGATTCAAAATCTCCATTATCCTCTCGTCACTTTGGTCACAGGCAGCTGTGCCATCGAGCGTGTCACATAGCGCTCAGATATCAGTGGGCCTCACACAATCCACAAGTGTCCAGTGTCCAAAAGTGTACGCAGAGATTCAAAATCTCCATTATCCTCTCGTCACTTTGGTCACAGGCAGCTGTGCCATCGAGCGTGTCACATAGCGCTCAGATATCAGTGGGCCTCACACAATCTACAAGTGTCCAGTGTCCAAAAGTGTACGCAGAGATTCAAAATCTCCATTATCCTCTCGTCACTTTGGTCACAGGCAGCTGTGCCATCGAGCGTGTCACATAGCGCTCAGATATCAGTGGGCCTCACACAATCCACAAGTGTCCAGTGTCCAAAAGTGTACGCAGAGATTCAAAATCTCCATTATCCTCTCGTCACTTTGGTCACAGGCAGCTGTGCCATCGAGCGTGTCACATAGCGCTCAGATATCAGTGGGCGTCACACAATCCACAAGTGTCCAGTGTCCAAAAGTGTACGCAGAGATTCAAAATCTCCATTATCCTCTCGTCACTTTGGTCACAGGCAGTTGTGCCATCGAGCGTGTCACATAGCGCTCAGATATCAGTGGGCCTCACACAATCCACAAGTGTCCAGTGTCCAAAAGTGTACGCAGAGATTCAAAATCTCCATTATCCTTTCGTCACTTTGGTCACAGGCAGCTGTGCCATCGAGCGTGTCACATAGCGCTCAGATATCAGTGGGCCTCACACAATCCACAAGTGTCCAGTGTCCAAAAGTGTACGCAGAGATTCAAAATCTCCATTATCCTCTCGTCACTTTGGTCACAGGCAGCTGTGCCATCGAGCGTGTCACATAGCGCTCAGATATCAGTGGGCCTCACACAATCTACAAGTGTCCAGTGTCCAAAAGTGTACGCAGAGATTCAAAATCTCCATTATCCTCTCGTCACTTTGGTCACAGGCAGCTGTGCCATCGAGCGTGTCACATAGCGCTCAGATATCAGTGGGCCTCACACAATCCACAAGTGTCCAGTGTCCAAAAGTGTACGCAGAGATTCAAAATCTCCATTATCCTCTCGCCACTTTGGTCACAGGCAGCTGTGCCATCGAGCGTGTCACATAGCGCTCAGATATCAGTGGGCCTCACACAATCCACAAGTGTCCAGTGTCCAAAAGTGTACGCAGAGATTCAAAATCTCCATTATCCTCTCGTCACTTTGGTCACAGGCAGCTGTGCCATCGAGCGTGTCACATAGTGCTCAGATATCAGTGGGCCTCACACAATCCACAAGTGTCCAGTGTCCAAAAGTGTACGCAGAGATTCAAAATCTCCATTATCCTCTCGTCACTTTGGTCACAGGCAGCTGTGCCATCGAGCGTGTCACATAGCGCTCAGATATCAGTGGGCCTCACACAATCCACAAGTGTCCAGTGTCCAAAAGTGTATGCAGAGATTCAAAATCTCCATTATCCTCTCGTCACTTTGGTCACAGGCAGCTGTGCCATCGAGCGTGTCACATAGCGCTCAGATATCAGTGGGCCTCACACAATCCACAAGTGTCCAGTGTCCAAAAGTGTACGCAGAGATTCAAAATCTCCATTATCCTCTCGTCACTTTGGTCACAGGCAGCTGTGCCATCGAGCGTGTCACATAGCGCTCAGATATCAGTGGGCCTCACACAATCCACAAGTGTCCAGTGTCCAAAAGTGTACGCAGAGATTCAAAATCTCCATTATCCTCTCGTCACTTTGGTCACAGGCAGCTGTGCCATCGAGCGTGTCACATAGCGCTCAGATATCAGTGGGCCTCACACAATCCACAAGTGTCCAGTGTCCAAAAGTGTACGCAGAGATTCAAAATCTCCATTATCCTCTCGTCACTTTGGTCACAGGCAGCTGTGCCATCGAGCGTGTCACATAGCGCTCAGATATCAGTGGGCCTCACACAATCCACAAGTGTCCAGTGTCCAAAAGTGTACGCAGAGATTCAAAATCTCCATTATCCTCTCGTCACTTTGGTCACAGGCAGCTGTGCCATCGAGCGTGTCACATAGCGCTCAGATATCAGTGGGCCTCACACAATCCACAAGTGTCCAGTGTCCAAAAGTGTACGCAGAGATTCAAAATCTCCATTATCCTCTCGTCACTTTGGTCACAGGCAGCTGTGCCATCGAGCGTGTCACATAGCGCTCAGATATCAGTGGGCCTCACACAATCCACAAGTGTCCAGTGTCCAAAAGTGTACGCAGAGATTCAAAATCTCCATTATCCTCTCGTCACTTTGGTCACAGGCAGCTGTGCCATCGAGCGTGTCACATAGCGCTCAGATATCAGTGGGCCTCACACAATCCACAAGTGTCCAGTGTCCAAAAGTGTACGCAGAGATTCAAAATCTCCATTATCCTCTCGTCACTTTGGTCACAGGCAGCTGTGCCATCGAGCGTGTCACATAGCGCTCAGATATCAGTGGGCCTCACACAACCTACAAGTGTCCAGTGTCCAAAAGTGTACGCAGAGATTCAAAATCTCCATTATCCTCTCGTCACTTTGGTCACAGGCAGCTGTGCCATCGAGCGTGTCACATAGCGCTCAGATATCAGTGGGCCTCACACAATCCACAAGTGTCCAGTGTCCAAAAGTGTACGCAGAGATTCAAAATCTCCATTATCCTCTCGTCACTTTGGTCACAGGCAGCTGTGCCATCGAGCGTGTCACATAGCGCTCAGATATCAGTGGGCCTCACACAATCTACAAGTGTCCAGTGTCCAAAAGTGTACGCAGAGATTCAAAATCTCCATTATCCTCTCGTCACTTTGGTCACAGGCAGCTGTGCCATCGAGCGTGTCACATAGCGCTCAGATATCAGTGGGCCTCACACAATCCACAAGTGTCCAGTGTCCAAAAGTGTACGCAGAGATTCAAAATCTCCATTATCCTCTCGTCACTTTGGTCACAGGCAGCTGTGCCATCGAGCGTGTCACATAGCGCTCAGATATCAGTGGGCGTCACACAATCCACTAGTGTCCAGTGTCCAAAAGTGTACGCAGAGATTCAAAATCTCCATTATCCTCTCGTCACTTTGGTCACAGGCAGTTGTGCCATCGAGCGTGTCACATAGCGCTCAGATATCAGTGGGCCTCACACAATCCACAAGTGTCCAGTGTCCAAAAGTGTACGCAGAGATTCAAAATCTCCATTATCCTTTCGTCACTTTGGTCACAGGCAGCTGTGCCATCGAGCGTGTCACATAGCGCTCAGATATCAGTGGGCCTCACACAATCCACAAGTGTCCAGTGTCCAAAAGTGTACGCAGAGATTCAAAATCTCCATTATCCTCTCGTCACTTTGGTCACAGGCAGCTGTGCCATCGAGCGTGTCACATAGCGCTCAGATATCAGTGGGCCTCACACAATCTACAAGTGTCCAGTGTCCAAAAGTGTACGCAGAGATTCAAAATCTCCATTATCCTCTCGTCACTTTGGTCACAGGCAGCTGTGCCATCGAGCGTGTCACATAGCGCTCAGATATCAGTGGGCCTCACACAATCCACAAGTGTCCAGTGTCCAAAAGTGTACGCAGAGATTCAAAATCTCCATTATCCTCTCGTCACTTTGGTCACAGGCAGCTGTGCCATCGAGCGTGTCACATAGCGCTCAGATATCAGTGGGCCTCACACAATCCACAAGTGTCCAGTGTCCAAAAGTGTACGCAGAGATTCAAAATCTCCATTATCCTCTCGTCACTTTGGTCACAGGCAGCTGTGCCATCGAGCGTGTCACATAGCGCTCAGATATCAGTGGGCCTCACACAATCCACAAGTGTCCAGTGTCCAAAAGTGTACGCAGAGATTCAAAATCTCCATTATCCTCTCGTCACTTTGGTCACAGGCAGCTGTGCCATCGAGCGTGTCACATAGCGCTCAGATATCAGTGGGCCTCACACAATCCACAAGTGTCCAGTGTCCAAAAGTGTACGCAGAGATTCAAAATCTCCATTATCCTCTCGTCACTTTGGTCACAGGCAGCTGTGCCATCGAGCGTGTCACATAGCGCTCAGATATCAGTGGGCCTCACACAATCTACAAGTGTCCAGTGTCCAAAAGTGTACGCAGAGATTCAAAATCTCCATTATCCTCTCGTCACTTTGGTCACAGGCAGCTGTGCCATCGAGCGTGTCACATAGCGCTCAGATATCAGTGGGCCTCACACAATCCACAAGTGTCCAGTGTCCAAAAGTGTACGCAGAGATTCAAAATCTCCATTATCCTCTCGTCACTTTGGTCACAGGCAGCTGTGCCATTGAGCGTGTCACATAGCGCTCAGATATCAGTGGGCCTCACACAATCCACAAGTGTCCAGTGTCCAAAAGTGTATGCAGAGATTCAAAATCTCCATTATCCTCTCGTCACTTTGGTCACAGGCAGCTGTGCCATCGAGCGTGTCACATAGCGCTCAGATATCAGTGGGCCTCACACAATCCACAAGTGTCCAGTGTCCAAAAGTGTACGCAGAGATTCAAAATCTCCATTATCCTCTCGTCACTTTGGTCACAGGCAGCTGTGCCATCGAGCGTGTCACATAGCGCTCAGATATCAGTGGGCCTCACACAGTCCACAAGTGTCCAGTGTCCAAAAGTGTACGCAGAGATTCAAAATCTCCATTATCCTCTCGTCACTTTGGTCACAGGCAGCTGTGCCATCGAGCGTGTCACATAGCGCTCAGATATCAGTGGGCCTCACACAATCCACAAGTGTCCAGTGTCCAAAAGTGTACGCAGAGATTCAAAATCTCCATTATCCTCTCGTCACTTTGGTCACAGGCAGCTGTGTCATCGAGCGTGTCACATAGCGCTCAGATATCAGTGGGCCTCACACAATCTACAAGTGTCCAGTGTCCAAAAGTGTACGCAGAGATTCAAAATCTCCATTATCCTCTCGTCACTTTGGTCACAGGCAGCTGTGCCATCGAGCGTGTCACATAGCGCTCAGATATCAGTGGGCCTCACACAATCCACAAGTGTCCAGTGTCCAAAAGTGTACGCAGAGATTCAAAATCTCCATTATCCTCTCGTCACTTTGGTCACAGGCAGCTGTGACATCGAGCGTGTCACATAGCGCTCAGATATCAGTGGGCCTCACACAATCTACAAGTGTCCAGTGTCCAAAAGTGTACGCAGAGATTCAAAATCTCCATTATCCTCTCGTCACTTTGGTCACAGGCAGCTGTGCCATCGAGCGTGTCACATAGCGCTCAGATATCAGTGGGCCTCACACAATCCACAAGTGTCCAGTGTCCAAAAGTGTACGCAGAGATTCAAAATCTCCATTATCCTCTCGTCACTTTGGTCACAGGCAGCTGTGCCATCGAGCGTGTCACATAGCGCTCAGATATCAGTGGGCCTCACACAATCCACAAGTGTCCAGTGTCCAAAAGTGTACGCAGAGATTCAAAATCTCCATTATCCTCTCGTCACTTTGGTCACAGGCAGCTGTGCCATCGAGCGTGTCACATAGCGCTCAGATATCAGTGGGCCTCACACAATCCACAAGTGTCCAGTGTCCAAAAGTGTACGCAGAGATTCAAAATCTCCATTATCCTCTCGTCACTTTGGTCACAGGCAGCTGTGCCATCGAGCGTGTCACATAGCGCTCAGATATCAGTGGGCCTCACACAATCCACAAGTGTCCAGTGTCCAAAAGTGTACGCAGAGATTCAAAATCTCCATTATCCTCTCGTCACTTTAGTCACAGGCAGCTGTGCCATCGAGCGTGTCACATAGCGCTCAGATATCAGTGGGCCTCACACAATCCACAAGTGTCCAGTGTCCAAAAGTGTACGCAGAGATTCAAAATCTCCATTATCCTCTCGTCACTTTGGTCACAGGCAGCTGTGCCATCGAGCGTGTCACATAGCGCTCAGATATCAGTGGGCCTCACACAATCCACAAGTGTCCAGTGTCCAAAAGTGTACGCAGAGATTCAAAATCTCCATTATCCTCTCGTCACTTTGGTCACAGGCAGCTGTGTCATCGAGCGTGTCACATAGCGCTCAGATATCAGTGGGCCTCACACAATCTACAAGTGTCCAGTGTCCAAAAGTGTACGCAGAGATTCAAAATCTCCATTATCCTCTCGTCACTTTGGTCACAGGCAGCTGTGCCATCGAGCGTGTCACATAGCGCTCAGATATCAGTGGGCCTCACACAATCCACAAGTGTCCAGTGTCCAAAAGTGTACGCAGAGATTCAAAATCTCCATTATCCTCTCGTCACTTTGGTCACAGGCAGCTGTGACATCGAGCGTGTCACATAGCGCTCAGATATCAGTGGGCCTCACACAATCTACAAGTGTCCAGTGTCCAAAAGTGTACGCAGAGATTCAAAATCTCCATTATCCTCTCGTCACTTTGGTCACAGGCAGCTGTGCCATCGAGCGTGTCACATAGCGCTCAGATATCAGTGGGCCTCACACAATCCACAAGTGTCCAGTGTCCAAAAGTGTACGCAGAGATTCAAAATCTCCATTATCCTCTCGTCACTTTGGTCACAGGCAGCTGTGCCATCGAGCGTGTCACATAGCGCTCAGATATCAGTGGGCCTCACACAATCCACAAGTGTCCAGTGTCCAAAAGTGTACGCAGAGATTCAAAATCTCCATTATCCTCTCGTCACTTTGGTCACAGGCAGCTGTGCCATCGAGCGTGTCACATAGCGCTCAGATATCAGTGGGCCTCACACAATCCACAAGTGTCCAGTGTCCAAAAGTGTACGCAGAGATTCAAAATCTCCATTATCCTCTCGTCACTTTGGTCACAGGCAGCTGTGCCATCGAGCGTGTCACATAGCGCTCAGATATCAGTGGGCCTCACACAATCCACAAGTGTCCAGTGTCCAAAAGTGTACGCAGAGATTCAAAATCTCCATTATCCTCTCGTCACTTTGGTCACAGGCAGCTGTGCCATCGAGCGTGTCACATAGCGCTCAGATATCAGTGGGCCTCACACAATCCACAAGTGTCCAGTGTCCAAAAGTGTACGCAGAGATTCAAAATCTCCATTATCCTCTCGTCACTTTGGTCACAGGCAGCTGTGCCATCGAGCGTGTCACATAGCGCTCAGATATCAGTGGGCCTCACACAATCTACAAGTGTCCAGTGTCCAAAAGTGTACGCAGAGATTCAAAATCTCCATTATCCTCTCGTCACTTTGGTCACAGGCAGCTGTGCCATCGAGCGTGTCACATAGCGCTCAGATATCAGTGGGCCTCACACAATCCACAAGTGTCCAGTGTCCAAAAGTGTACGCAGAGATTCAAAATCTCCATTATCCTCTCGTCACTTTGGTCACAGGCAGCTGTGCCATCGAGCGTGTCACATAGCGCTCAGATATCAGTGGGCCTCACACAATCCACAAGTGTCCAGTGTCCAAAAGTGTACGCAGAGATTCAAAATCTCCATTATCCTCTCGTCACTTTGGTCACAGGCAGCTGTGCCATCGAGCGTGTCACATAGCGCTCAGATATCAGTGGGCCTCACACAATCCACAAGTGTCCAGTGTCCAAAAGTGTACGCAGAGATTCAAAATCTCCATTATCCTCTCGTCACTTTGGTCACAGGCAGCTGTGCCATCGAGCGTGTCACATAGCGCTCAGATATCAGTGGGCCTCACACAATCCACAAGTGTCCAGTGTCCAAAAGTGTACGCAGAGATTCAAAATCTCCATTATCCTCTCGTCACTTTGGTCACAGGCAGCTGTGCCATCGAGCGTGTCACATAGCGCTCAGATATCAGTGGGCCTCACACAATCCAAAAGTGTCCAGTGTCCAAAAGTGTACGCAGAGATTCAAAATCTCCATTATCCTCTCGTCACTTTGGTCACAGGCAGCTGTGCCATCGAGCGTGTCACATAGCGCTCAGATATCAGTGGGCCTCACACAATCCAAAAGTGTCCAGTGTCCAAAAGTGTACGCAGAGATTCAAAATCTCCATTATCCTCTCGTCACTTTGGTCACAGGCAGCTGTGCCATCGAGCGTGTCACATAGCGCTCAGATATCAGTGGGCCTCACACAATCCACAAGTGTCCAGTGTCCAAAAGTGTACGCAGAGATTCAAAATCTCCATTATCCTCTCGTCACTTTGGTCACAGGCAGCTGTGCCATCGAGCATGTCACATAGCGCTCAGATATCAGTGGGCCTCACACAATCCACAAGTGTCCAGTGTCCAAAAGTGTACGCAGAGATTCAAAATCTCCATTATCCTCTCGTCACTTTGGTCACAGGCAGCTGTGCCATCGAGCATGTCACATAGCGCTCAGATATCAGTGGGCCTCACACAATCCAAAAGTGTCCACTGTCCACAAGTGTGTGCAGAAATTCTAAATCTCCCCTGTCCTATAGACACCTTGTACCTTGTTTTACATTACTATATAGTTTGTTGGATTTTGTCTACATTTCTACCAAAAATGAGGAAGGCTGGTGGAAGAGGCCGTGGAATTGGGCGGGGGTTGGCAGCTGGTAATGATGGTGTTGGTGGTGGATCTGATGGTAGTGGCAAGAGCAAAATAGGACCGAATGCAGGAGGTGCTGACCCTGCGTCATCGTCTGGCTACATAAGGCCTCGAACGCTTAGTTTTCTAGGAGTTGGCAAACCGCTTTTAAAGGCAGAGCATCAGGAAAAAGTTTTGTCTTACATTGCTGACTCAGCCTCCAGCTCTATCGCCTCCTCTTCTTCAGTTGTAAAAAGTAAAAGCACTGAGTCGTCATTGGAGGCTCATGTTCATGAACCACACCTTTCCTTGTGTCCTTCACCCCAACCAAGATTGAAGGATGACGCAGGCCATACTACTGATTACTCCATGGAGCTGTTTTCACATACCATGCCTGGATTATCAAGTCAAATGGTGAATTACCCAGGCCAAGATGAATCTGACATGGAGTGCACTGATGCACAGCCGCTGATGGATGATTCTGCTGGTACATTCACTCAGAGCACTACATTGTCCTCGCAGTGTACAGAGCCAGATTTTGACCCTGATGAGACTCAGGTGCCCCTTCCCGCACACTATACCACCATACACGGTGACACAGAGAAAGGTGCACATGACATAGAAGAGGAGGTGATGGATGACCCAGTTGTTGACCCAGATTGGCATCCATTGGGGGAAGAGGGTGCTGCTTCCAATAGCTCAGATGAGGAGCATCCACAGCAGACATCGACATAGCAACAGCTGTTATCTGGCAGGCCCGGAGCACTCCAAAGACAGGTTCCAAACATCAAAAGAGTTGCTGGACAGCTTGTCCAGAGGGTCAAAAGATCACAGCGTGCTAGGACGCAAAATGTCTGCCAAAGTAGGAAGAGTGCAGTGTGGCACTTTTTTGAACAAAATCCTCATGATCAGGCCAAGGTTATCTGTAAGAAGTGCGCAAAGACCTTTAGCCGAGGGAAAAATCTGAAAAATTTGAATACCAGTTGCATGCTTAGACATTTAACCAGCATGCACTTGCAAGCGTGGACACAACACCAAACCTCAAGTGCCACATGTGCAACTGATCACAACGAAGGTAGTCAGCAACGCTACATTGTTTCCCCCACTGTAAGCCCACCGGTTAGCACAGCAGCAAATGTTGAGGTGTCGTTGCAAGGCCACAGCAGTCAGGGAATCCCACTGTTATATCAACGAAAGACTGATTCTAGGCCATCAGAAAGAACACCAACTCCATCACCATCATCAACCCTCTCTCAGTCCGCCCTGTCCACCGCTACTTCCACCATATGCAGCTCTCAAGTGCAGCTCACCCTCCCAGACACTATGAGTAGGTCAAGAAAGTACTCAGTCTCTCATCCGCGTACACTGGGTTTGAACGCCCACATTGCCAAACTAATCTCGTTTGAGATGATGCCCTTTCGGTTGGTGGAAAGCACAGCTTTCCGCGAACTCATGGCCTATGCAGTACCACGCTATGACCTACCCAGTCGCCACTTCTTCTCTCGCAAAGCCATCCCAGCCCTCCACCATCATGTGAAAAGACCGCATTGTCCATGCACTCAAGCAGTCAGTGAGCGGAAAGGTGCACCTCACAACTGATGCATGGTCCAGTCGGCATGGCCAGGGCCGTTACGTGTCCATCACTGCGCACTGGGTTAATGTGGTGGATGCAGGGTCCACAGGGGACAGCGGTGGTGGGACAGTGCTGCCTAGCCCACGGTATAGGAAACAGTTGGCTGTAGGCGTTCGACCCTCCTCCTCCTCCTCCTCCTCCAGAAGCGAAAGCTCGTCCACAGAGCGCAGTCGTACGAGCACTCCATCTGCAGCTGCCACTGTTGCACACGATGTGTCAAGCAGCTAGTGGAAAGCGTCAGCAGGCTGTGTTGCAGATGATGTGTTTGGGCGACAGACACACCGCCGAGGTGCTGGCCGAGTACCTGAAGCGACAAAACTGAGTCATGGCTGGGCAGTGTACATCTTGAGGCAGGCAAGGTAGTTAGTGATAACGGCCGTAATTTTGTGGCAGCCATAGCCCTTTCAAAACTCAGCCACATACCTTGCTTGGCTCACACCTTGAACCTGGTGGTGCAGTGCTTCCTCAAAAATTATCCGGAGTTAACAGCCCTGCTCCAGAAGGTGCGAAGACTGTGCGCGCACATCCGCAGGTCGCCTGTACACTCCGTTCGTATGCAGAAGCTGCAGCGATTGCTCCACCTTCCCAACCACCGCCTCATTATCGACATTGCAACAAGGTGGAACTCCACCCTGCACATGGTGGAGCGGCTGTGCGAGCAGAGGCAGGCCATAATGCATTTGTGGGAGGATACACGGCCAGGCACTTTGAGAGCAGACATGGAGTTGACAGGCGTGCAGTGGTCGAAGCTGAAAGACCTTTGTAAAGTCCTTCAGTGTTTTGAGGAATGCACACGGCTGGTAAGCGCAGACGACGCCATCCTAAGCATGAGCATCCCACTTATGCGTCTGCTCATGCAAACTTTGACGCACCTTAAGGAGCAGGCGTCTGCAGCCAATGTTGATGAGGAGGAAGAGGAGGAGGGAATCCTTGATGACATTCAGCCATTGTCTGCTCAGGGACCTCTCCTGGACGAGGTGGAGGAAGAAGAGGAGGAGGAGGAGGAGGATGATGGGGATGATTACTTAGGGGAGGAGGATGCATCTCGTGGGGCAAGTGAAAATGTTGGCGTGGCAAGGTCTGGTACAGGGTTTGTGCGTGACTGGAGGGATGTGGATTTGCCAGAAAGTGCTCCTCCACCCAGCACTCGCAGTGCATCATTGACACCGGGAACATTGGCCCACATGTCAGATTATGCCTTGCGGATCCTAAAAAGGGACCCCCGCATTGCCAAAATGATGAACGATGACGACTACTGGTTGGCCAGCATCCTGGATCCACGCTATAAAGGCAAATTACAAAACATCATGCCACAGGAGAACCTTGACCTAATATTGGCTAATAAACAAGCAACTCTGGTAAATCGGTTGCTTGAGGCATTCCCAGCACACAGCAGCGGTGATGGTTCTCACACGAGCCGTACGGGCCGGGGGCAGCTTGGCAGAGGTGTTCGTGGTGCACACAGCAGAAGTGGCGTTGGAGACAGGGGTTTCATGACAATGTTGTGGACTGATTTTTCAAATACCGCTCACACAACTGGTAATACTGCATCGATGGAAAGTGACAGGAGACAGCAGTTGTCAACTATGGTTACAAACTACTTTTCCTCCCATATCGATGTTCTCCCACACAGGTCATTCCCCTTTGACTATTGGGCCGCTAAACTGGACACCTGGCCTGAATTGGCCCAATATGCCTTACAGGAGCTCGCTTGCCCAGCTGCAAGTGTGCTATCGGAAAGAGTTTTCAGTGCAGCTGGATCAATCCTGACAGAAAAAAGGACCCGTCTGTCAACCCAAAATGTGGATGATCTAACCTTCATTAAAATGAACCACGCATGGGTTTCCAAGGATTTTGTCCCACCTTCCCCTGATGACACATAGGGTGACAGAAAAATGGCTTGCTTTGGTCCACCTCTTCCTGGTACTTCACCTATTTCGCCTTTTGCATCAGCTGAATGTCCAACATCAACATATGCCACTTTCTAAAACTCCCTAACTGTGCTGCCTCCCCCCCATGGCCGGGGTAACCACCTAGCGCACGACACCGTGCGAGTGCCTTTGCCCTGGACAGGTGGGTAGGCTGACTCTTGGGCGCGGACTCTGGCACAGGGTCCCTCATAGTGCAATCAAGTGTCTCTGACGGTGGTGGTGCACACCCGCCGTCAGACACACCGCTGTACTATGAGGGGCCCAGTGCCAGTACCGACGCCCACGAGTGGGCCCCCCTTGCTTGGGCAGGGCCCCAGCATTTGCAATCTTTACCTCTCCCTGCTCCTCCGCTGTGTAATCTGGGCCGTCAAATCCATACTGTGCCTGACACCGTCTGAGCCTGCCTCCTGAGACATATATTTTGAATGTGTACGCTATCCATACATGTTATCCGGGGATACGGTACCCTTTCTAACCTTTGTGCAATCACGTGCAATCCATACTGGGCCTAACACCGTCTGAGCCTGCCTCATGCTGTATAGACATATATTTTGAATGTGTACGCTATCCATACATGTTATCCAGGGATACGGTACCCTTTCTAACCTTTGTGCAATCACGTGCAATCCATACTGGGCCTAACACCGTCTGAGCCTGCCTCATGCTGTATAGACATATATTTTGAATGTGTACGCTATCCATACATGTTATCCGGGGATACGGTACCCTTTCTAACCTTTGTGCAATCACGTGCAATCCATACTAGGCGTGAGAACGGCTGGCGAGCTGTTAAGCAAGCTACAGCACCTGTCCAGACAAGTACAGGGATTCCCTAGCGAGGAGACTTATTTGATTGTTTTCAATGTTGGGACAGCAATTTTTGGGGAGCACTATACTCTGGAGAATGATAGATGGGGCCCACCATACACTGGAACATTCCAAAGGTGGACATCAGACACTGGAGCAGCATTTACAGGGCCCATTATACACTAGAGCATTAGAAATGGGGCCCATTATGTTTGGAGTATTATTTGGGCCCATAAGACAGTGGAGCTTCATCCATGGGGACCAACATATACTGTAGCATTATGTGGAGCTCATCATATACTGTTTCAAACATTATATGGGACCAATGATTCTGTATGGAGAAATAGATGGGCCTCGTCATGAGATGTAAAAAGTGAGGTATTTTTCATTGTACTATACCGCTATTTATCTGCCGTATCGGAGCATGATGAGTTGTGGTATGTTAAAGGGGCGCTCTTTCGCCCAGGGCACATGAAAACCTGCAGCCAGCCCTCCCCCCCCACAACTTTAGCCAAATAACCCCCATTTTTCAGTGCGTAACTTATATTATGAAGTTAATTAAGGTTGACAAGCTTAAGTAAGAAGAATTGATGCTTTTGGCATTCAAATGGGCACTGTAGGTGTGTTTCCTGTCCTCCTCTCACTGCCGACTTTTATTCCCCATTGACTTACATTGGGTTTCGTGTTTCGGGACGACCCCGACTTTTCCCTATAATCGGACGATCTTGCTTTTGGAAAAGTCGGGTTTCACGAAACGAAACGCGACCCTAAAAAACCAAAAGTCGCTCAACTCTACAGTCCAGTATTTGCACCTTCTGCACAGTCCCGTATTTGCACCTTCTGCACAGTCCCGTATTTTCACCTTCTGCACAGTCCCGTATTTTCACCTTCTGCACAGTCCCGTATTTTCACCTTCTGCACAGTCTTGTATTTTCACCTTCTGCACAGTCTTGTATTTTCACCTTCTGCACAGTCCTGTATTTTCACCTTCTGCACAGTCCTGTATTTTCACCTTCTGCACAGTCTTGTATTTGCACCTTCTGCACAGTCCCGTATTTGCACCTTCTGCACAGTCCCGTATTTGCACCTTCTGCACAGTCTAGTATTTGCACCTTCTGCACAGTCTTGTATTTGCACCTTCTGCACAGTCTTGTATTTGCACCTTCTGCACAGTCCCGTATTTGCACCTTCTGCACAGTCTAGTATTTGCACCTTCTGCACAGTCTTGTATTTGCACCTTCTGCACAGTCTTGTATTTGCACCTTCTGCACAGTCTTTTATTTTCACCTTCTGCACAGGCTAGTATTTTCACCTTCTGCACAGTCCTGTATTTTCACCTTCTGCACAGTCCCGTATTTTCCCCTACTGCACAGTCCAGTATTTTCACCTTCTGCACAGTCCAGTATTTGCACCTTCTGCACAGTCCAGTATTTGCACCTTCTGCACAGTATTGTATTTGCACCTTCTGCATAGTATTGTACTTGTACCTTCTGCACAGTCCCGTATTTGCACCTTCTGCACAGTCCCGCATTTGCACCTTCTGCACAGTCCACTATTTTCACCTTCTGCACAGTCTAGTATTTGCACCTTCTGCACAGTCCCGTATTTTCACCTTCTGCACAGTCCCGTATTTTCACCTTCTGCACAGTCCACTATTTTCACCTTCTGCACAGTCTTGTATTTGCACCTTCTGCACAGTCTTGTATTTGCACCTTCTGCACAGTCTTTTATTTTCACCTTCTGCACAGTCCCGTATTTGCACTTTCTGCACAGTCTTATATTTGCACCTTCTGCACAGTCTTGTATTTTCAGCTTCTGCACAGTCTAGTATTTTCACCTTCTGCACAGTCCTGCATTTTCACCTTCTGCACAGTCCCGTATTTTCCCCTACTGCACAGTCCAGTATTTTCACCTTCTGCACAGTCCAGTATTTGCACCTTCTGCACAGTATTGTATTTGCACCTTCTGCACAGTATTGTATTTGTACCTTCTGCACAGTCCCGTATTTGCACCTTCTGCACAGTCCCGCATTTGCACATAATGCACAGTCCCATATATGCACCTTCTGCACAGTCTAGTATTTTCACCTTCTGCACAGTCTAGTATTTTCACCTTCTGCACAGTCTTGTATTTGCACCTTCTGCACAGTCTTGTATTTGCACCTTCTGCACAGACTTGTATTTTCACCTTCTGCACAGTCCCGTATTTGCACCTTCTGCACAGTCCAATATTTGCACCTTCTGCACAGTCTTGTATTTTCACCTTCTGCACAGTATAGTATTTGCACCTTCTGCACAGTCTAGTATTTGCACCTTCTGCACAGTCTTGTATTTGCACCTTCTGCACAGTCTTGTATTTGCACCTTCTGCACAGTCTTGTATTTGCACCTTCTGCACAGTCTTTTATTTTCACCTTCTGCACAGTCCCGTATTTGCACTTTCTGCACAGTCTTATATTTGCACCTTCTGCACAGTCTTGTATTTTCAGCTTCTGCACAGTCTAGTATTTTCACCTTCTGCACAGTCCTGCATTTTCACCTTCTGCACAGTCCCGTATTTTCCCCTACTGCACAGTCCAGTATTTTCACCTTCTGCACAGTCCAGTATTTGCACCTTCTGCACAGTATTGTATTTGCACCTTCTGCACAGTATTGTATTTGTACCTTCTGCACAGTCCCGTATTTGCACCTTCTGCACAGTCCCGCATTTGCACCTAATGCACAGTCCCATATATACACCTTCTGCACAGTCTAGTATTTTCACCTTCTGCACAGTCTAGTATTTTCACCTTCTGCACAGTCTTGTATTTGCACCTTCTGCACAGTCTTGTATTTGCACCTTCTGCACAGTCTTGTATTTTCACCTTCTGCACAGTCCCGTATTTGCACCTTCTGCACAGTCCAATATTTGCACCTTCTGCACAGTCTTGTATTTTCACCTTCTGCACAGTATAGTATTTGCACCTTCTGCACAGTCTTGTATTTGCACCTTTTGCACAGTCCCTCATTTGCACCTTCTGCACAGTCCCTCATTTGCACCTTCTGCACAGTCTTGTATTTGCACCTTCTGCACAGTCTTGTATTTGCACCTTCTGCACAGTCTTGTATTTGCACCTTCTGCACAGTATTGTATTTGCACCTTTTGCACAGTCCCTCATTTGCACCTTCTGCACAGTCCCTCATTTGCACCTTCTGCACAGTCTTGTATTTGCACCTTCTGCACAGTCTTGTATTTGCACCTTCTGCACAGTCTAGTATTTGCACCTTCTGCACAGTCTCGTATTTGCACCTTCTGCAGAGTCTCGTATTTGCACCTTCTGCACAGTCCCGTATTTGCACCTTCTGCACAGTCTTGTATTTTCAGCTTCTGCACAGTCTAGTATTTGCACCTTCTGCACAGTCTTGTATTTGCACCTTCTGCACAGTCTAGTATTTGCACCTTCTGCACAGTCTTGTATTTTCACCTTCTGCACAGTCTAGTATTTGCACCTTCTGCACAGTCTCGTATTTGCACCTTCTGCAGAGTCTCGTATTTGCACCTTCTGCACAGTCCCGTATTTGCACCTTCTGCACAGTCTTGTATTTTCAGCTTCTGCACAGTCTAGTATTTGCACCTTCTGCACAGTCTTGTATTTGCACCTTTTGCACAGTCCCTCATTTGCACCTTCTGCACAGTCCCGTATTTGCACCTTCTGCACAGTCCCGTATTTGCACCTTCTGCACAGTCTAGTATTTGCACCTTCTGCACAGTTTTGTATTTTCAGCTTCTGCACAGTCTAGTATTTGCACCTTCTGCACAGTCTTGTATTTGCACCTTTTGCACAGTCCCTCATTTGCACCTTCTGCACAGTCCCGTATTTGCACCTTCTGCACAGTCTAGTATTTGCACCTTCTGCACAGTCTAGTATTTGCACCTTCTGCACAGTCTTGTATTTGCACCTTCTGCACAGTCTTGTATTTGCACCTTCTGTACAGTCTTGTATTTGCACCTTCTGCACAGTCTTGTATTTGCACCTTCTGCACAGTCTTGTATTTGCACCTTCTGAACATGTAAGTTCTCTGGAATCTCCTGACTTCCCAGTCTCTGCCCATTTTGGTGTCCGCGTAAATAAATGAGAACCTGTGTAATCTGTGAGTCCCAGCATCATTGCCAGGGAGGCGAAACAAAAGCAGAGCAAGTCGTTTGCTTAGCAGCACCAGGGACAATAAAGAGACTATGAACACTGGCAGGAAAATGGGACATTTGGCCCGACACCTGCATTCCTACCATTTACAGAAGAAAAGAGGGGCTCCAGTCTGGATCTTTAACATGCTCAGTCAATTATCATTTCTGCTTAGAAAGCACGGGGGGCATCGAGGCTGGCCGCATGGGCTCGGACTTGGCGCTCTGATAAAAGGCTGTAAGATTAAATAGGATAACCCAACTCATTATTCCGTGGAATTCCTAAACGGTAGAATAGACGGCCTCTTCCTAATATCTTACTCCCGTGTGGTCCCGGCCTTGTAGTTACATCTCACTTTTCATATTTTTGTCCTTTCATGGCGTCAGGGTTGCTTTGATAAAAGCTTACACTTTGCACAGTAAGCGCCGCCTTCGTGCTGCAGGTTGCGTCACATTTGCTCTTGTTTTTCCAGAACACATGTTGTAAACAGGGATCCAGTAAGGGACACGAGGATACGGCAGCGGACGGAGGCAGGATTGTTCTAACGTCGCTCGTCCTCTAAAGAATGCAAAGTCATCTCAATAAAATGTCACTGCCCCGGCTCGCTCGATGCCAGCGGACAATCGGAGCCCAAACAGCTGCCTGACTATTAATACTCCTCTACCCCGCAGCAGGTACTGGGCCAAACAGACAAGCATCTTGTGTCAAGGGAAGCAAAAAGATTTGCAGGGGATGCAGATTTTTTTTGTACAAAACCATGAATACTTCTCCCAATATGTAACAGACTGAACTGTTACCATTTATAGCAATGACAATAGACATGTGATTGGGTGATAAACTTACACGGTTGATGTTTTCAACAAACTTCACGTAAGTTATAAGTACAGGCGAATAAAAAAAAATTGTAACATATCAAAGAAAATTAGCTTATTTCTCATCTTATAAGCCATTTCCTATCCCCCCGCCGACTCCTGAACTCTTCATCCACTCTGAAACCTGATAAAATCTGTCTTGCTCAAAGTAAGACATACTGCCAGATGACATAAGGGGAAGCAGGATAGAGAAGAGTGAGAGAGGGACAGAGAGACACACACAGATTATGCTGCTACTTTCTAGTATCTTATCACACTTCCAGAGCTTGAATCACATCTACACTGCTCAGTTCTACTGTCTAATATTTCTGTTGTATCAGAGCCTGAATTACATCTACACTGCTCAGTTCTGCTGCATAATATTTATGTTGAAAAACCAGGAGGAGCAAAAAGAGCATAAAGTCACATAATTGTAATAAAATATCAAAATTCTTTATTTAAATATCAACAATACAATACAGATCATAATGAGGTGCTCATGAATAAATATGGACATATATCCCAGGGAAAACCCCCTCAAACTCCCCAAGTTGGAAAAAACCCGGCAAGTATACAAAAAATATATATATAGATATAGCACGACGCCCCAAAAAGGGTCCTATTACCATATTAGTCACCAGAGGACTGAGTCATATCAAATCAGTAACAGAAATGGGGCTTTAGTGCTACCTATTATAAGAGCATAGTGGCAATAGATCATAGAAAATGCTCATAAAAGTTTTCACAAGAAGCCATGTGGCAACTTACCAGGAAGGGGAGAAGAGGGAGAGCCCAGCGTAGGTACCCCCGATGCGCGTTTCGCGACGTCCCCCGTCGCTTTATCAAGGAGGCGATAACGCTAAGTGTCCCAGTAGGGCCTTAAAATAACCCCTAACCCCGATCATGTGACCGATATCGGCCAATCACAATGGCGCTTGCGGCGCATGCGCCATGACGTCTGCAGGTCCTGCCCTGCAGCCTGGCGTCAGACACAGTGCGCACGCGCCGGGAAGACCCAGAGCAGTGCACACCATGTAAAGAGACACCGGCCACAGCGCGGAGCCGCAGATAGCATGGCGATGCGCTCGGCCATGAGGGCACAAGATAGTAAGGATGTAGGCACAATACCACGGATCAAGGAGAGAGAGGGAATTACAGTAATATATTTAATGGCCTTCTACCACCATGTAGGTCTATATGCCAGAGTAAAATTCATCTCGATAAGATATATAATTTAACCCTCTATCTTCCTACAAAAAATGGAAACCACCACAATGAAAAATAATATGACACATATGCAATGGGATCATTAATATAATGCAGACTCAATAAGCATATAATAGTGCCCATGGGTATACACAAAAGGAAATGAATACATTCAATGAACCTATAAACAATTCCATACAACATCCTAATTTAAGTGCACCCCAAATACAAAAGCCTACATCCCCATATTTACATAGAACATGGGGAAAGCATATAATCAGTTGACAAAATACATAATAAATTCCATAAGGTGTTTGATTGCAGTAGATGATGTATCAAATCCATGATAAGGTGCCACTTCAAGAAAGAACTGGGACACGCCAAATAACAACTGTAAAAAGGTAAGATGAGGAAAAATGAGAAAAATATAAAAACAATAAAAAATTAAAAACAACCACCGCTAAGCGGCCTGGGAGATATAGGGTCATGCGAGAACAATAAACAAGGAAAAAGCAGGAAGATGTCAATATATACAAATATATATACCTGCATATCAAGCTTAGTTAGAAAACATAATAATGTAATGGAAATCTGAAAAAAATGCCCTCGACCCTCTGGGGCGCCCTATTGTGTCGGGGATTGGTGGCATATGTGAACCCGTATGTCGATTTATCGACTTTTATTTAAAACCGTTAGTTGAGACATTACCATCTTATATTCGGGACACAACGGACGTCCTGGCTCGGGTCGATGGCATCCTTGTGGAACCTTCCACTCTTTTTGTTACTGCTGACGTGGAGAGTCTCTACACGTGTATCGATCATTCGGTGGGGTTGGATGCTGTTCGCCTGTTTTTGAGGGGCTCCGACCTGGATGGCCCTCTATGTGAGTTGGTCCTAGAGCTGGTCGACTTTATCGTAACTCACAATTTTTTTGTTTTTAAGGATCAGTTTTACTTACAGAGGCGGGGCACGGCCATGGGGGCGGCTTGTGCGCCCTCGTACGCCAACCTGTTCCTGGGCGCTTGGGAGAGGAACTTGTTTGGCGACGGGGGCCCGCGGGACATCTCCCATGTGCTGTGCTGGTACCGCTTCATAGACGATATTTTATTTCTGTGGGATGGTACTGTCGACCAGCTCGGGGATTTCATGAGGTCCTTGAATGACAATAATTTTAATATTCATTTGACATACAAGTATGATGATAGGAGTGTGGATTTCTTGGATGTCCGTCTGGAGGTCGACTCTTGTCGGCTTATCCAGACGGATGTGTTCAGGAAACCCACCTCCGTAAATGTTTTATTGCATGCCTCATTGGCCCATGATCCGGCCACGGTGAGGGCCATCCCGGTCGGACAATTCCTCCGCATGCGACGCATATGCTCCACCGATGATCGATTTGAGAGACAAGCCCATGACTTGAGTGATCGCTTCTCAAAGAGGGGCTATAGCCATAGGTGTATCAAAAGGGGCTATAATAGAGCGAGATACACCCCACGCAGCAGTCTTTTACAACCAACAAAGAGGAGTGGTACATTAAGTAGAGATGGACCTATACGGTTCATTTCTACTTTTAATCATGAATGGCGCAATATGCGTACCATCTTACAAAAATATTGGCCTATTTTGGAGACAGATCCATCCCTGAGGTCCGCTCTGGGGTGCTCCCCATCCATGATGCCACGTCGCTCAAAGAACTTGGGCGACCTTCTTGTACGGAGTCATTATGTACCCGCTCCTCAAAACTTTTTTGGATCCAGTGGTCCAATCTGTGGTTCCTTTCCATGTGGGCACTGCATGGCCTGCGCCAATGTCCTACGCTGCTTCACCTTCAGCTCCTCGGATGGTATGAGGAAATTTGAGATCAAGCAAAGAATATCATGTGGCACGACTAATGTCATATACTATGCCACATGTCCGTGTCCCAAAATTTATGTTGGCCTTACCACCAGGGAGCTGAGGGTGTGAGTACGTGAACACGTGCGGGACATTGGCGCAGCCAGGGCTGCATCTGACCCTTTTGAACTTAAGACTATCCCTCGACATTTTCGGGCACATCACAATTGTGATGCGGGATTGTTAAAAGTTAGGGGTATTGATGTGCTGCACATGGGGATAAGGGGAGGTGATTACAAAAAGGTTCTCGGGCAAATGGAGGTCAGATGGATTGTCCAGTTGGACACTATGAGCCCGAGAGGCCTTAATGAGTCTTTAAGTTTCACCCCATTTTTGTGACCCATTGTGCAACCTGACTTTGGACCCATTTTTTTCAGATTTCCATTACATTATTATGTTTTCTAACTAAGCTTGATATGCAGGTATATATATTTGTATATATTGACATCTTCCTGCTTTTTCCTTGTTTATTGTTCTCGCATGACCCTATATCTCCCAGGCCGCTTAGCGGTGGTTGTTTTTAATTTTTTATTGTTTTTATATTTCTCTCATTTTTCCTCATCTTACCTTTTTACAGTTGTTATTTGGCGTGTCCCAGCTATTTCTTGAAGTGGCACCTTATCATGGATTTGATACATCATCTACTGCAATCAAACACCTTATGGAATTTATTATGTATTTTGTCAACTGATTATATGCTTTCCCCATGTTCTATGTAAATATGGGGATGTAGGCTTTTGTATTTGGGGTGCACTTAAATTAGGATGTTGTATGGAATTGTTTATAGGTTCATTGAATGTATTCATTTCCTTTTGTGTATACCCATGGGCACTATTATATGCTTATTGAGTCTGCATTATATTAATGATCCCATTGCATATGTGTCATATTATTTTTCATTGTGGTGGTTTCCATTTTTTGTAGGAAGATAGAGGGTTAAATTATATATCTTATCGAGATGAATTTTACTCTGGCATATAGACCTACATGGTGGTAGAAGGCCATTAAATATATTACTGTAATTCCCTCTCTCTCCTTGATCAGTGGTATTGTGCCTACATCCTTACTATCTTGTGCCCTCATGGCCGAGCGCATCGCCATGCTATCTGCGGTTCCGCGCTGTGGCCGGTGTCTCTTTACATGGTGTGCACTGCTCTGGGTCTTCCCGGCGCGTGCACACTGTGTCTGACGCCAGGCTGCAGGGCAGGACCTGCAGACGTCATGGCGCATGCGCCGCAAGCGCCATTGTCAGTATTCCGGGTTTTCTAAATCACCTTGTGAATGAATTTGCCCTTTGTTAAGATGGAGGTTGCTGTTTTTGTGTGCCCTACTTCCTGTTCATGTGTATAAAACCGGCTCAGGTGCTACCTTTCCTTGCTGGAGTATTCTGCTTCCTTCAGCTGTGCTGCTGGTTTCTGAGTGTGCTTCTGCTGTGGCTCTGGGCATTCTCTGTTCTCTGTAGGAAAGCTGCGATCTTCTTTGGAACTTAACCCTTGGTTCATGGTATTTGGTAAGAACTGTGTTCCTGAACTATGTGTGGTTCTTAACCCTTCACTCTTCCTCAATGAGAGCAGTTGGAACTATCACCTACCGTATGCCTTAATGTGAACCTGTTTCTGGACTCACTTGTGTTCATGCAGCTCCAGGGATCAACGGGTGAATCAGCTTTTGGACTTTCCTGTGCTCTTGCTGCATCTGGGATTTACCTATAGACTTGTTCTGGACTTCCCTGTGCTTGCTACATACCTGATTGGACTCTCTCTGCATCACTACGTTGTGAACTGCACCACATCACCTGAGTGTTACACTCACCTGGGATCACATGTTTATGAGGACTCTGTTTTAGGAACTTTACTGAATTGCTATATAGCTTTAGGACTTGTCTCATTTCAGGTTATCAGCATATTGTTTTTGGGTGTCACTGCTGTTATAAAATACACTATTGCACTAAAGTAACCCGCTTCTGTCTGTTCATTGCCCCACGCTATCAGAATCCTCGAGTTCCTACAATAATATTACAGCCATTGTGATTGGCCGATATCGGTCACATGATCGGGGTTAGGGGTTATTTTAAGGCCCTACTGGGACACTTAGCGTTATCGCCTCCTTGATAAAGCGACGGGGGACGTCGCGAAACGCGCGTCGGGGGTACCTACGCTGGGCTCTCCCTCTTCTCCCCTTCCTGGTAAGTTGCCACATGGCTTCTTGTGAAAACTTTATGAGCATTTTCTATGATCTATTGCCACTATGCTCTTATAATAGGTAGCACTAAAGCCCCATTTCTGTTACTGATTTGATATGACTCAGTGCTCTGGTGACTAATATGGTAATAGGACCCTTTTTGGGGCGTCGTGCTATATCTATATATATATTTTTTGTATACTTGCCGGGTTTTTTCCAACTTGGGGAGTTTGAGGGGGTTTTCCCTGGGATATATGTCCATATTTATTCATGAGCACCTCATTATGATCTGTATTGCATTGTTGATATTTAAATAAAGAATTTTGATATTTTATTACAATTATGTGACTTTATGCTCTTTTTGCTCCTCCTGGTTTTTCATATCAGTTGCAGAGCTTATGTTTATGGTGTTGGAGCAGGGTTGTCCCTTGTATCCACACCATTTATTTCACCTATGGGATTTTTGTTGCTAATAATATTTATGTTGTATCAGAGCCTGAATCACATCTACACTGCTCAGTTCTGCTGCATAATATTTATGTTGTATCAGAGCCTGAATCAAACGTACACTGCTCAGTACTGCTGCATATTTATGCTGTATAAGAGCCTGAAACACATCTACACTGCACAGTTCTGCTGGCTAATATTTCTTTAGGTAGTGAAGTGAGGAAAGACGGTAAATCGCAAGTTTCTAAGATTAAAAATGAAATCTTTATTATTACTATGACATTGTAAAAGAAAATTTTTAAAAAAAATTCAAGCTATGGAACACGAGGAAGCATGCTAACACGGAAATTAATCATTAAGAATGACCATCAGGGCCGGACTGACCATCTGGCAAATGCCAGAAGGGCCTGTCTGGTGGTGGGCCACCTTGTCTGCTATGTTGTTAACAGAATCGGTGTTCTCAAGATACCCATACTGCTAAGAGTTGTAACAGAGGTATCATTAGAAATATTGGTCTTGTAGTAAATCTTGCTTTCCTCCATCCAGGGTAATATTAGTATTATATTCCCATCTGATGCTTGAGGACGGGGACAGCATGGGCCTGTGTGATTTCAAATGTCAGGGCTGAATTTTAGCTCCAGTCCGTACCTGATGACCATGGTTGCACAATTATGACTCTGATGCTTATTCAAAGCAAAGAATGTGAAAATATTGCAGACTGCACTCAGAATATATGGAGAATGTAATGTCCGTTTGCTGTGTAAATCTCAAGAGTATAAAGCATAAGTGATCCACAATATAAATATAAAGTGCAAAGTGTGTATGTAATAATGTGGACCACTAAATTGCCACTATAAATATCCCAGCAAATATGTAGAGCTGTGTTTTAAAAGTGACTGGTGCAGGTCACAAGGTAGAGCATAGTGCAAAAAAAGCATAGAGTGTGTGGGGAAATAAAGTTTTTCCAAGGTTCAAAGATAGTACTTACAAAGTGGCATGTGCATGATTCCTGGGTGCTGCGTTCTCCTACCCCGACAGCGCCATTTTGCATATGTGATTCTTCCAAAGAGGGCTGCTCTGTTCTGCTGCACAATATTTATGTTGTATCAGGGCCTGAATCACATCCACACTGCTCAGTTATACTGTATAATATCTATGTTGTATCAAAGCCTGAATGACATCTACACTGCGCAGTTCTGCTGTCTAATATTTCTGTTGTACCAGAGCCTGAATCACATCTACACTGCACAGTTCTACTGTTCAATATATGTTGTATCAGAGCCTGAATCACATCTACACTGCTCAGTTCTGCTGTATATTTGTTGCATCAGAGCCTGAATCACATCTACACTGGTCATTTCTGCTGTACAAGATTTATGTTACAGTCATGGCCAAAAGTATTGACACCCCTGCAATTCTGTCAGATAATACTCAGTTTCTTCCTGAAAATGATTGCAAACACAAATTCTTTGGTATTATTATCTTCATTTAATTTGTCTTAAATGAAAAAACACAAAAAGAATTGTCCTAAAGCCAAATTGGATATAATTCCACACCAAACATAACAAAGAGGGTGGACAAAAGTATTGGCACTGTTCGAAAAATCATGTGATGCTTCTCTAATTTGTGTAATTAACAGCACCTATAACTTACCTGTGGCACCTAACAGGTGTTAGCAATAACTAAATCACACTTGCAGCCAGTTGACATGGATTAAAGTTGACTCAACCTCTGTCCTGTGTCCTTGTGTGTACCACATTGAGCATGGAGAAACGAAAGAAGACCAAAGAACTGTCTGAGGACTTGAGAAACCAAATTGTGAGGAAGCATGAGCAATATCAAGGCTACAAGTCCATCTCCAAAGACCAGAATGTTCCTGTGTCTACCATGCGCAGTGTCATCAAGAAGTTTAAAGCCCATGGCACTGTGGCTAACCTCTCTAGATGTGGCCGGAAAAGAAAAATTGACAAGAGATTTCAATGCAAGATTGTGCGGATGTTGGATAAAGAAGCTCCACTAACATCCAAACAAGTTCAAGCTGCCCTGCAGTCCGAGGGTACAACGGTGTCAACCCGTACTATCCGTCAGCATCTGAATGAAAAGGGACTGTATGGTAGGAGACCCAGGAAGACTCCACTTCTTACCCCGAGACATAAAAAAGCCAAGCTGGAGTTTGCCAAAACTTACCTGAAAAAGCCTAAAACATTTTGGAAGAATGTTCTCTGGTCAGATGAGACAAAAGTAGAGCTTTTAGGGCAAAAGCATCAACATAGAGTTTACAGGAGAAAAAAGAGGCATTCAAAGAAAAGTACACGGTCCCTACAGTCAAACATGGCGGAGGTTCCCTGATGTTTTGGGGTTGCTTTGCTGCCTCTGGCACTGGACTGCTTGACCGTGTGCTTGGCATTATGAAGTCAGAAGACTACCAACAAATTTTGCAGCATAATATAGGGCCCAGTGTGAGAAAGCTGGGTCTACCTCAGAGGTCATGGGTCTTCCAGCAGGACAATAACCCAAAACACACTTCAAAAAGCACTAGAAAATGGTTTGAGAGAAAGCACTGGAGACTTCTAAGGTGGCCAGCAATGAGTCCAGACCTGAATCCCATAGAACACCTGTGGAGAGATCTAAAAATGGCAGTTTGGAGAAGGCACCCTTCAAATATCAGGGACCTGGAGTAGTTTGCCAAAGAAGAATAGTCTAAAATTCCAGCAGAGCATTGTAAGAAACTCATTGATGGTTACCGGAAGCAGTTGGTCGCAGTTATTTTGGCTAAAGGTTGTGCAACCAAGTATTAGGCTGAGGGTGCCAATACTTTTGTCTGGCCCATTTTTGGAGTTTTGTGTGAAATGATCGATGTTTTGCTTTTTGCTTCATTCTCTTTTGTGTTTATTCATTTAAGACAAATTAAATGAAGATAATAATACCAAAGAATTTGTGTTTGCAATCATTTTCAGGAAGAAACTGAATATTATCTGACAGAATTGCAGGGGTGTCAATACTTTTGGCCATGACTGTATATCAGAGCCTGAATCACATCTACACTGCTCACTTCTGCTGCATTTTTATGTTGCTGCTGCTTCTGAACACGTTTTATAATAACATTATAATCCTGTATGACAAAAGAATCTGCAGCTTTGTACTATACTTTTCCTTTAGTTTCATATTGTTTTCAGTAGATTTGCTGTCAGTAAATGAGAAAATTCCTGTTTACATCCAGAGGCAGGAAACCCATGAAAAAAAAATTAATTAACCCATGAAAAAAAAATTAATTAAGCTTCCATCTGATAAGCATGATGGCATTCAGTCTAGATACCTGTCTGTAAAGCCAATACATCAGCACAATTCTATTAAAGTTGCGTATCACTGAAGATGCATAGCATAGACTGGAAACATAGTTTAATAGCCGCCGGAGACTGAGACCCAGAGGAGACTAGTCGGATGGGCAGGTCCCTGGTGGCTTCTCCCGAATTGCCCCGCTGCTAGTGACTGACAAGTCTCTCGCTACAGGCACAAACAGGGAGAAGCCATGGTCTTATATGTGCCGCCCGTGGATCAAGCAGCATGTATCAGCTGTCAGGTTGTCTTTAATATCATTTTAAAGGGGTCTGTACCAAGTTGATATGGAAGAGAAACAGAAACAAACGAACATGTGAAACAGAGCCTAAGTAATACAGAGGCTTGCTGGGGGTCCCACCACTGATAAGATGCTGATGGGACCGCCAGTGCAGGCCATCTAAATTCCGCCAACATTGATTGACAGCAGCATTTAAATGGCTAAACAGAAGCAATGAGAGCAGCTCCAATCGCTGTAGTTATAGGCGGATACTGGCTTTACGGCACACCAGCATCTGCCCACTATAATGCGGGCTCAACACCTGAGCCTGCTCTGTACTCCGAGCACCCAACCTGCGACCAAAATGTACATCACTGGTCAGTAAGCGGTTAAGATAAAATCTTCCAAGGTGCTATTGAACAGGTCAGCATTACTGGATAAATTAGATAGGTTTACAAGGAGGCACACTGGTTTGTTTCCCAAAAATCAAGCAAAAATCAACAAATGATGCCACAGCATATATTAAGTGACAGCTCGATATACAGGTGTATGGCTGCGGCCCAGGGTCTATATATAAAAAAGCCTGTGCAAGAATCTAACATTCCTGTCTCTTTATAGTTCGTTCTGGCACAATGTCCGATCCGCTCTATATAACACCACAATAGCTGTAGCTTTGGAATCCGCTGCCCCACTTACACATACCAAAACTCGCAAAATCAACAGACAGCCCTGGCACACCAGCCTGACCAAAGAGCTGAGGCGAGCTTCCAGGGCTGCTGAGCGCAGATGGAAAAGATCCCACTCCAACGAGCATTTCATCGCATTCAAACAGTCCCTCACTACTTTCAAGACCACACTCGCCACAGCTAAACAAACCTACTTCTCATCTCTCATATCCTCCCTGTCTCACAACCCTAAACAGTTATTCAACACCTTCAATTCTCTCCTCCGCCCCCCAGCACCTCCTCCCTCCCCACTCATCTCAGCTGAAGACTTTGCCTCATTTTTCAAGCAGAAAATTGATAACATCAGGGACAGTTTTGGTCAACAACCCCCAGAGCCCTTCCTCCCGACTTCCCAGCCCTCCACCTTCAAAACCAACTTCTCCACCATTACAGAAGATCGACTCTCCACTCTACTCTCAAGATCACATCTCACCACCTGTGCACTCGACCCGATCCCATCCCACTTCATCCCAAACCTCACCACAGTCTTCATCCCAACCCTAACCCATCTCTTCAACCTATCACTAACAACTGGTGTTTTCCCCTCAAGCTTTAAACATGCCTCCATCACACCTATCCTCAAAAAGCCCTCTCTTGACCCATCCTCTGTATCTAGCTATCGCCCTATATCACTTCTCCCATACGCCTCCAAGCTACTGGAACAACACGTCTACCTTGAACTGTCCTCCCATCTCTCTTCTTGCTCCCTCTTCGACCGCTTACAATCTGGCTTCCGGTCACACCACTCCACTGAAACTGCCCTTACTAAGGTCACCAATGACCTCTTAACTGCCAAGAGCAAGCGACATTACTCTGTCCTCCTCCTCCTGGACCTGTCGGCTGCCTTTGACACAGTGGACCATTCCCTATTATTACAGACCCTCTCATCCCTCGGCATCACAGACTTGGCCCTCTCCTGGATCTCATCATACCTAACAGACCGGACATTCAGCGTCTCCCACTCACACACCACCTCCTCACCTCGCCCCCTATCTGTCGGAGTCCCACAAGGTTCAGTCCTAGGGCCCCTGCTGTTCTCTATTTACACCTTTGGCCTGGGACAGCTCATAGAATCTCATGGCTTTCAGTATCATCTTTATGCTGATGACACACAGATCTACATCTCTGGACCAGATATCACCTCCCTACTAACCAGAATCCCTCAATGTCTGTCCACTATTTCATCCTTCTTCTCCACTAGATATCTGAAACTCAACATGGACAAAACAGAATTCATCATCTTTCCCCCATCTCACGTGACCCCCCCTACGAACCTATCAATTACAGTAAATGACTGCCCACTCTCCCCAGTCCCACAAGCTCGCTGCCTCGGAGTAATCCTTGATGCTGATCTCTCCTTCAAACCACATATCCAAACCCTTTCCACTTCCTGCCGACTTCAACTCAAAAATATTTCACGCATCCGTTCATTCCTCACCCAAGAATCTGCAAAAACCCTAGTCCATGCCCTCATCATCTCTCGCCTTGACTACTGCAACCTCATGCTCTGCGGCCTCCCCTCAAACACTCTCGCACCCCTCCAATCTATTCTAAACTCTGCTGCCCGACTAATCCACCTGTCCCCCCGCTATTCCCCAGCTTCTCCCCTCTGTCAATCCCTTCACTGGCTCCCAATTGCCCAGAGACTCCATTACAAAACCCTAACCATGACATACAAAGCCATCCACAACTTGTCTCCTCCATACATCTGTGACCTCGTCTCCCGGTACTTTCCTGCACGCAACCTCCGATCCTCACAAGATCTCCTTCTCTACTCCCCTCTTATCTCCTCTTCCCACAATCGCATACAAGATTTCTCTCGCGCATCTCCCCTACTCTGGAACTCTCTACCACAACATATCAGACTCTCACCTACCATCGAAACCTTCAAAAAGAGCCTGAAGACCCACCTCTTCCGACAAGCCTATAACCTGCAGTAACCACCGATCGACCAAACCGCTGCACGACCAGCTCTACCCTCGCCTACTGTATTATCACCCATCCCTTGAAGATTGTGAGCCCTCGCGGGCAGGGTCCTCTCTCCTCCTGTACCAGTTATGACTTGTATTGTTTAAGACTATTGTACTTGTTTTTATGTATACCCCCCTCACATGTAAAGCGCCATGGAATAAATGGCGCTATAACAATAAATAATAATAATAATAATAATAATGCTCGAAGCCAGCGGCTGGAACGGTGACCACATTTTCTGCATATTTGTCTCAGAAATCTGTTATAGCACAAAAGCGTCCATTCCTATAAATGATACACACAAAAATGATTGAGGATTAAAACAATGAAAACGCAAAAGATATAAAGATTCAAAGAAATCTTTATTGAAGATTAAACGCATAAATAAATTAAAAAAAATTTAACATGATCAAGCTATAGGAACAAAAGAGAAAAGGAGCATGGGAGCACGCCCCCACAGAAGAAGCATTTGCGAAACGGCGCTGTCGGGGTGGGAGCACCCTTGGTGATTTTGATGCACGGGCCATGTGCAACACTGTTCTACTAATGAGGGCTAACCCTGGTGTTTCTGTCTACTCCTGAAAGTCGTTATGTCACATTTATATTTTATATTGTATTCTAATAAAAATTGAACTTTTTATTCACCGGTGCACTCCTTATTCTCCTAAATGTTTCCATTTCTTTGGAGTTGGTGTATATTGTAATTGTGGGTGGACCACCACGGTGTGGTACCACCCTGCATATAGCATGCAACTGAGGTTCTTGTTTGCAATTATACGGACATTGTATGTTTCCCTACGTGTGAAAATGACAAACTTCTCAGGGAAACTAAAGTGATCACACGACCTTGGGATGTTTCTCCACTTGGAATGCGCTGCGGGAACAGAAATAAACACGGGCAACAGAGGAGACATTGTTTCCTGCCAAGATCTGGCACATTGAGCCAAACTTGTACAAGTTGTTCAACTTTTACTATTTTTTTTTAAACAGCTGCCAATGTAATAAGATAATAAAAAAAACCCACTATTGACCTCCAGGGGGAGTGAAGGGTGACCACAGGGTCACCAAATACTAACACTAGGGATTCACTGTATGAAAGTGTTAAAGGGGTGATCTAATCACAACAGCCCTATGCAAATTGAGAGCTGTTTTTATAGCGGCTCTACACTCTGGGGGTCCCCTATGACATCTATATCCCCTAATAAAGCAAATATTAAGGGGTTGTCCTGGCCTAAAGGATCTATGAGCACTTACTCTGTACTATCCAATGCTGTACATTATCCATTACCACCATTGGTTTATTCTGTAACTTCCAGATTAAATTTGTGCCTCTGCTTCCAGCTGGATCTCTGGGATCATTCAATGGCTTTGTGTCTTTCTTCTTGGTTCTGCAAGGCAATCTCTTCTCTTAACTTTTTGGACCACCCACAGATATTATTGGCCTGGAGACCATTTTACATGAGATATTGGCTAAGGTTACTCAGGAATCAAGACACTGGTGTCTGGCTATGCATAATTTTTGCATCAGGTGATAAGAGCCAGAGGGGCAGCAGGTCATACCAGCCAGAGGGGAAGCAAGTCATAACAGCCAGAGGGGAAGCAAGTCATAACAGCCAGAGGGGAAGCAAGTCATAACAGCCAGAGGGGAAGCAGGTCCTAACAGCCAGAGGGGAAGCAGGTCATAACTAGAGTTAAGTGAATTTGTTCGGGTTCCCTCTCATTCGGCAAGCTGTAGCGCTTACAGAATAAGCTGCAGGGGGAATTCGGATTCCTGGATGGCTGATCAGCTGATCGGCGCCACAGCTGCATGTGTCGCGGCTGTGTCACAGTCACAGCACATGTATGGAGAGCCCAACAAACAGGCTCTCCATGCATGTGCTGTAACTGTGACACAGCCGCGACACATGCAGCTGTGGCGCCAATCAGCTGATCAGCCGTCCAGGAATCCGAATTCCCCCTGCAGCTTATTCGGTAAGTGCTATAGTTTGCCGAATAAGAGGGAACCTGAACAAATTCACTCAACTCTAGTTATAACAGCTAGAGGAGATCTACTAAGATACTGAATAATCCTGAACGAGTAAATTTAGCATTTTGTGCTGAATTTGGAGAAAGCACTGGTTATATTAGTTGTGTCGAGCGATTTCCATTGTTTTATTGCAAACATCAGAAAGTTGGCAAATTTTGCTAATAAAGCTGAATAATTTGGTTTGCACTGGTATAATAGTTGTAATTATCTCAGGTCTTATATAAAGATCACTTCAAAAGAGACACATTAATAAATATGATACACACAACCTAAAAAAATTGTTGAGGATTAAGACGATGAAAATGCGGGACATGTGCAATACTGTTATACTAATGAGTGTTAACCCTGGTGCTTCTGTCTACTCCTGAAAGTCGTTATGTCACATTTATATTTTATATTGTATTCTAATTTATATTTTATATTGTATTATAATAAAAATTGAACTTTTTTTATATCCGTGTAATGCAGCTCTCTGTGCATATACTGCTCATGCTGAACACACGGATCTAATGGCGGTAACCGCTAGACATCACAATGGTCAATTCCATAGGGTTAGACTGAGGAATAGTATCCTGTGCTGCATTAACCTTTGGAGAGAGCTCAGGAGCTGCGCTCTCTCCACAAGCCTTTGTATATTACATAGCTTGCATGTGTATCCGAGCTCCAATCGCATCTCTGACATTGGCATCTAAATGACGCCATTGCCACCAGCTTCCATTGGCCATCTGAGATGTAGCTGATGAATTACTTTGGAAGGCCACCGTCACTGCCATCTTGGTCCTTCAATGAAGCTCAGCCACAGGCAGGACTTCATGGAAGAACAGTGACTTCACTATGCAGTATACTGCAACACTGAGATATTTCATTTTATAGTATGAGATCAAACGATCGAAGGTTCAAGTCCCCTAAGGAGACTTATAGGTAAAAATAGAAAAAAAAGTTTAGAAAAAAATATATAAAAGTATAAATCGCTCCTTTAATAAAAAATAAACATGTTCGGTACTGCCATGTGCAAAATGTCAGATCAAAAAATAGCAAATGATTTAATCCATAAAAAAACAGAATTTTTTCAGTCTCTGCTCCTCAAAACTGCAAAAAAAATGAGATAAAAAGCTATCAAAAAGGCACAAATACCAATAAAAATGTAAAAAATACGGACCTCAGAAAACGGTGACCAATTTCAGAAAAAAATGTTTACCACTAAGATGAAAAAAAAGTGTGGTTCATAGAAGATCCATAACTATTAGCATATACTGCAATGTTGAAGCAATGCAATATATACTGTAACATAAGTAATGCTACAAATATAGAACGAAAAATATAGGAAAATGTAATATAGATGGTTTCTGAAAATATATAAAAAAAATCAAGTTTGAATCACACCCTCCCCCTTTTCTACATCCAAAAATAAAGAGATTAAATTAAAAATAATACTTGTTCAATATAACAGTGTCCATAAAGTTTGTCTATGAAAATCTGAAATTAAACTATAAAATAACAAAATCCAAAAACTCAAAATTGCCATTTTTTTGGCTGCCGAACTGCTCCCAGGAATACAATGTAAAGTGATTAAATATTGCCAATAAAAACTATAGCTTGGCATGCAAAACACAAGCCCTCAAATAAAAAGGTACGGGTCTCAGAAAATATTGACACAACCCATTATATTTTTCATTTTCAAAAATTTGTTTAAACCACTAAAATAGTAAAAAAAAAATAAAAGTTCTAAAATAATAATAATTTTTCAAAAAAGTTTGGTATCACTGCAATTGTACTCATCTGGGGAATCAGATTACCAGGTCAATTGTACCGCACAATGAATGGCGTAAAAATGAAACAAAAAAAATGGAGGAATTGTTTTTTGTTTTTTCTCACCATTTTCTCCCACCTGGAATTTTTTTTTCTCTATTTTTCAGGACATTATATTTAAAGCTGCAACTGCAAATACAAATGTTCTGACTCTTGGAAAAAGGGGAGAAAAAAAAAAGCAGAAAAATGAAAATTGGCCGAGCAAGTGTATGGGACCGTAGTGGGGTCCGTACCCGGACGCTCGCACTATATCACACAGGTGGTATTAATGTTACAGCTATTATGTAACAGTAATGTGACACACAGTAATACAATTCGGCATGTTGTATGCTGACGGAGATGGCGGAGAGGTCACAATACATATTTCTTCATCCCACTTCATAAGACGTGGACCCACAGAAGGGCAGTGGGCCAGAGCTGGATTATTCAGGTCTATGGCAGGAGGAATACGCTGCTCTCTGCGGCTGGGATCACATTATCAGCTGTCAGATCTCAGAATGAACTCATCCCTTGTCATGTCGCAGTACGGTAGCTGAAATGATCCTGCTGTCCGCTAATCCAATGTGCACAGAGATAATCAGCATCTCTATTACTTGCTGATCCAATGACTTGTCCAGAGAACAGAAGATTTGTCTTTTCTCATATCCTCCGTCTATCCACTGAATGGGGGCAGACAGGCGTGCTGGGATAATGAAACCATCTGACAGCACTTTTCCAGAAAGTTCAATGTTGGGGTGCCGGGGAGGAGCACAAGAGCCGCCACTCTGTATATAAGGCCATTGGATTTTGGTGGGTGAATCAAACACTGAACAGTTCTGTCTGACAGCTACCACCAAACGCCTGAAGAACATGGATGTGACAATCCAACATCCCTGGTTTCGCCGCCAATTTGTCTCCTTCTTTGGCCCAAACAGGATCTTTGAACAGAGTTTTGGAGATCACCTTCAGGAGTCTGAACTCTTTCCCACCATGCTGTCCCCTTTCTACTTCAAATATCCTTTCCTTAGACTTCCATCCTGGATAGAAAGTGGCTTCTCAGAGGTAATTCTCTACTTGTTTTGTTCGTTTCATGTAGTACAATCTATAGGGACTGCGACTCCTTAGCTGTTGTGAGATTACAACTCCCAACATGTTCTGTTAATTCATCCAGGATATGGGCTAAAATTATGAAAAAAAAAGTCAGAACGTCGTTGTGGGAAGTCAGTAGATGAAGCTTTTAACTGTTTAGGTTCCAGAGGGTATAGCGGTAAAATATATGTTACTATTTGGGAGTAAAATGGCAATTAATCTTATAATAAAGGGACAAGGCGGATAAAAAGAGGAGGGACTGAGTGTAAATACTTGCATTTTTGGTTTTGTAATGCATGCTTAGGAAAAGGTTTTTGAGTAATTGTTGGGTCATCTCACATGGGATATCCACTACATCTAAGGACTGTAAGCTATGACCATTCTCTGCCCTGGAGGAATCACTATGATAGAGGAACAATATCTGATATTCCAGTTGTATCTTTCTGTATGTGAATGGATTTTTATTAGGAACTATAGGGGTGCAACGTAAAACCCGACAGTATTATTTAAGAGCATATGGCGGTATTATGCTGGGAATTATAGGGCAGTATTGCTTTTGGCTTAAAAAACATATATTAGGATGGGGTTTGCATAACCATAAAGATGTGTGTGTGTTTTGATGGAGGTTTTCGGTCACGCATCTTTGCACATTTTGGGAATGAGTCGTACGTGATGTTGGACATACAACACTCAAAAAAAAATTAAATTGCAGACAATTCGCAAGGGAGTCCTAATCACAGTCATGTGATTTACAGTAACGTCTAAGCTGGCAAAGGTGCAACCAAAAATCTTGCAGGTTTGCAGCTGCATTATATGATGTCTTGCAAACTGACCGCATTCGCAATCAGCGCTTGCAATGTTGTAATGTGACGCTCATGTGGCGTTTTGTTACGTGGACGCTATATGGTGTCAGTATTTGGATCGTATATTGTAGTATTATCAAGACACGATATGATATGAGCTTGGGAGGCATAGCCTTTCATGCTTTAAAGTGCTAAAATCTGTCATGATCACAACTAAATGGACTGCCAGATCACTGAGGGATTAGATTACAGCTGTTTACTGAAGTCTATGGAGAGTGAGGGCAGATAGTAAGAGCAGAACAAAAATCAAAAAGACATACACAGACTCTGATGCTTCTTTTTATTAAGTGCTTTATCTCACTTTCCATAGTGTTACACACCTGTCCCAGGTATCCCAGGCTCCACTTCCTTCCTCTGGGTTCGCTGCCCTCTGCTGTGCTCGAAGTTGGGTTTTGCAGGTAGCCCGTAGTGGATCAATGATATCATCTCCCTAGACCTATTTAAGATACATTTAGACACATGTGAGTTTTGGGATTCAGACTCTAGTAGATCCTTGTTTGGTTTACTCCATTACTTGTGCTTGCTGTGTTTTCAACTTGCATTCATCCTTGCTGGATTCCACTTTGTTCGTCTTCCTTCTCCTGAGATTCCTATGTGTGCCCAGTCCTCCCTGCCCACGTGCCTTCCTGCTTGCTGCATAAATGCCCAGGGTCTGTGTGCTCACTTGGACATGAGGCTTAGAGGATCCACTTTACCTGTGGATTCAACTCAGAGCAGGATTCACAGCTACACTGCTCAGTACTGCTGTATAGGTCTCTATACTGATGCTTCTGGACGTGCTACATAGAAACAAGTGAACAGAAATCCCTCATGTCCCTCATACACATCACACACAGACATCAGAATGGCTACTCTCCTCGCACTAGCTCAGAGAAATCTGAAAATTAGAGCTATATTCTGTATTTTCACCAGTTTTCCCTCTTTCACTAATTCAGACTTTTTAAAATAAAACCAAAATTGTTTCCCCTAAAGATCACTGATGATATAAGGTGTCTTGGTTTGGTCTCTGTGTGAGATCACAAGTACTGTACATTCTTGCCCCACAGTAATAAATCAGTTGGCGCAAAGAGATTCCCTTATTAATACGTACATATCCTCTTACAGTACAGACATGTAGTCAACAGCTCTCCTTGACATGTAATTCGTTTTCCTTATGAAATGCAGAAACACGAGCCGTCGTACAGTGATGTTATGGGAGATTGAGTTATGCAATCATGTTTATTTTCGAGTTCTTGTATTTCCTCTTGAAGCAGATGGTATTAATTTGGGATCTTCACTGGGGTTGCATTAATACCAATACTATCCTGGTCCATCTCCTGCCAGTCGTTAGCTGTCCCGCAGTGGTGCCGTTCTACCTACATGACATCAGCGGTCATGCACCACCATCATGGCTAATACCACGGCTAGAGCAGTCAGATGACTATAGTCGGGACAAGGCAACCATGAATGACCAACATGACCACCAAAGCGGCAGCACGGGAACTATACTTATGACTTTATTTAGGAAACCATCTGAGGGATGACCTAATGTTCCTGGTCATGTTGAAAGGCTAACACATTGCCCTTCAGGGTAGCTACTTCCAAATCGATGACACTAGAGAAGTTCCTTTTGTTCCAGGAGAGAGAGAATGGATGATTACCAAAAAAGACTCAACTTCTTATTAATGGGCCCAGGGAGGTGGGAAAAAATTAGAAAAAAACCTGTTACTTACCTGCCGGACTAGAGGTGCTCCACCGTACACAGCATTGTCACTTACCGATCTGTTGGGATCAACATTTGTCGGGGACGTTACGTGAGCTCTAAAGCCTCCTAGCGGAAGAAACAGTATTGATGGTGATCCAATCTGTCTGGCAGGTCACGTTATGCTGAGTACAGAAGAGTGGCGCTGGTATAAGGGGTTTTCCAGTAATGGACAACCCTTTAAAGAGTGAGTACCTATAAGGCAGAATCGAAGGTATCTTATTTAGACAGCCAACCCTGCACTCATAAAGAGGCAATGAATGCCTGACTTGGCTAATATCCCTGGTCATGTTACAAAGCTCAGTGAAGGGTCGGACATTGACTTACAGAGTAGCTGCCTCCAATGGGAGTATCGTTTTCTTTCCTTCCAGTCTAAGCCTTAATATTATATCAACTGGACAACCCTGCAAAGAGATGTAACCAGGCAGGTAGACACAGCAGGACTTAAATTATGCCTAAAAACAGACTCAATTATCCTGTACATTTTCGGGAACCAGACTGTAAAAGCAATGAAGTCTTGCAAAACCATATCTGAAACTTGGGCTTTTCAGGGGCTTTCCTGGGAGGAGGTTGGGGCGTTGGCTTAGATGTCCTCAATATTGGTGTACATTGTGGTAAGTACAGTATGATTCAAATATGTTTTAGTTTTATGTTCTCAAATGTCAAGATACATTTTGGAGGAGAACCTCCATATTTAGGTGGTTTTCTAGGACCACTATAGTGATGGCCTATCCATTCTACCACAGTTATGACACGCTCTATCGTCTTCCACAGATGAGAATGGAAAAGGACAAGTTTTCTGTTAACCTCGATGTGAAACATTTCTCCCCAGAAGAGCTGAAAGTGAAAGTGATGGGAGATTTCATTGAAATCCATGGAAAGCACGAGGAGCGTCCGGTAATAATTGGGATCCTCCTATTGGACCCTTCTTTATTTGGCTTTGATGCCACTTGCACTACATTACTCTCCATTTTGATTTCCGTCAAGCTTTGTTGTATATTAGCTGTATTATTGCTGTCAATTTTAGCCAAATCAAAAAAAGTCAATCATTTTTCCCCGGGAGTCCATTTGGAGCCATTATAAAGATCTGCCACCACATTTGGTGCTTGTTGTCCTTCTGTAAGCAATTCCTTCTTTCCACCAAGTGACCCACCTGTCATGTGAGGCAGAAAAAAACTGAAGCAAGACTTTTCCCAGGGTTTTTTGGTGCAATGAAATCCATAATTCTGTAGTATTTAGCTTGGTAAATGCCTCTGGAATTACTAGTCTACAGTTGGTAGCTATAGCACACGACCATCCTTAGTATGGAGGTCCCTTGACCCCAGCCCATTTATCTTGGTCTAGACGCATCATGCCTTTTTGTCCATTCCCAATAATGGATCATCTTAGCTTCACGTAGTAGAAACTTTCTATATGAGATGGTTTCTGAAGGTTTCAGAAGCTCCCGGAAGATCTGCAAATTCCTCCAGGAGGACCGAAGTTCTTCCCTTTTCCATGAGGCTTACAGATGTTCCAGGAAAGTTAATAAGTTTGCTAATTACAGATAGCAGACTAAATAAAAGTGGCCTTACATTTTCAAGTTCCCAGCTTAAAGCTATTCCCATGGCTTAGACATATGCCATACATATCTCCCTTAAAAACAAAAGGATTGGGCATGTTGACTTGTAACATGCATGATTCTTTTCTCCTCTTGAAAGTCAGCTGAACTTTGAAGCTTATGAACCCCAAGGCAAAATGTCCAACAGTGCCCCCAAATATTACAGATCTTCAATAGTGCAAGTCTTCTTCTTTTGGTCCCCTCCAAGGCTCCAGGATTGGGTGAAACCGCCACTTTTACACCCCCAATAGATGGCAGGTCTTGCTGAAATCTAATATATATGGTCACTATGCGTCAACGTTATCCATTAATCTTACAACTGGCTATTCTCTCACTTCCCAGGATGAACACGGCTATGTTTCCAGAGACTTCCAGCGTAGATATAAAATCCCTGTGGATGTTGATCCTCTCTCCATCACTTCATCCTTGTCCTCAGATGGAGTTCTGACCGTAATTGGACCAAGAAAACTGGCTGACGTTCCTGAGCGCTCCATCCCCATCACCCGTGAAGAGAAGGTGGCCATCGGTGCTGCTCCCAAGAAGTAGAATCTCTCAGCATTTCCAGCTAGAGAAGACACCTTTCCACCCTGCCAGAGAGAGTGCGCGCGTACTACACTGCTACATGTATTTATTTGTGCTGTCCTGTGACCAAACCAAATTACTAATGAGAATAAAGATAAAGAGAAGCATCTGCAAGTGGATTATTACCGATGAAATCATTACATAAGTCAGAAGGGACTCAGAATGTTTTATGCAATTTAATAACCTAATATCCCACTCAACTGCAGCACACAACAAAAGAACATGAATAAGAATATTTATAATCCAAGTATGAATGTGATATGTCACAGCTCACCTCCTCCTCCTGTACAATGACTGATAACACCTCTATATACAGTAACACAGGATCCACTATTCACAGTAGGTGATGTCACAGCTCACCTCCTCCTCCTGTACAATGACTGATAACACCTCTATATACAGTAAATGATCCGCCATTCACAATATGTGATGTCACAGCTCACCTCCTCCTCCTCCTCCTGTACAATGACTGATAACACCTCTATATACAGTAGATAACACAGGATCCACCATTCACAATAGGTGATGTCACAGCTCACCTCCTCCTCCTGTACAATGACTGATAACACTTCTATATACAGTAACACAGGATCCACCATTCACAATAGATATCACAGCTCACCTCCTCCTCCTGTACAATGACTGATAACACATCTATATACAGTAGATACGGGATCACTATTCTCAATAGGTGATGTCACAGCTCACCTCCCCCTCCTGTACAATGATAACACCTCTATATAAAGTAGATAGCACAGGATACACCATTCACAATGGGTGATGTCACAGCTCCCCTCCTCCTCCTGTACAATGACTGATAACACCTCTATATACAGTAGATAACACAGGATCCACCATTCACAATAGGTGATGTCAGAGCTCACCTCTTCCCCCTTTTTTCACAATGACCATTGCCAGAATACAGCACACTCAGATTAGAAGCTCCGCAGTTTTCTATATAGAAGATTGTTTGTCGATGCTAATGTCCACGTTCGCACTAGGAAGTATGCATCTAATTTTTGTGCTAGTTTCTAGTATGAAAATTGTAAGATTTTTTTTCATATAGATTTTTTTTTTCATATACATCAATAACACAAAAAAACATTAGCAAACAATTTTTAAAATTACATTTGAAGGGAATCTGTCAACCCATTTTTGGCCTATAAGGGTATGTGCACACGGTGCAGATTCTGCTGCGTTGTACAGTACCTTTATTTCCTATGTAAATAAAAAAACGCAGTGCACATGGCTGCGGATTTTTCCGCGGTTTACAATCCGCAGCATGTCAATTGTTTGATGCAGAAACACTGCAGTTTTACACCTCATCCATTATGAGGTGTAAAACCGCAGGGCAAAACCGCAGATAAACCGCAGGACTTATCAGGGCGTCCGGTCTGGTCCGATAGGTGTCGCGGTTCCGTTAGGCGCCTCCCATCTTCTAGAGATGACGTCCTCCTCCTTGTTTCCCTCGTCTGGGCTGTGCTACATCTGCCCCGGTCCGTTGAACTTTTTGGTGCTCCATGTCGGACTGTGCAGGTGGCCTGGTGTGCCTCCATGTGATGAACTGCCAGGGCCTATTTAAGAGTTTCTAAGACTCACACCCGGGCCTTTTTATTGAATTGAGTCCTGTACTCCACCTGCCTGTGGTTTCCCCACATCCTCTGCCTGCCTGCGGTTTCCTGACATCCCCCGGCTGCTTGCGTTTTCCTGACATCCCCCACGTGCCTGCACTTTCCACCATCCCACCTGTCTACCTATGGTTTCCAGTCCCTCTACTTACCAACCTTGGGCTTAGATGATCCACCTCACCCAGTGGATTCCTGGAACTTCTCATAGCAATACATTTTTCCATAGATATCCTAGACCTGATGAATTTGTTGTACTCACTGAAAATTTAAGACATAAAATCTGTGTAATCCTGATATTAAAATGAGCACTTTATTAGTCAAGGAATCGAGTGAGGGAGCTGCAGCTTATACTAAGCAGCAGAAGATTTCAGCAGCAGGTAGGACACGTAGGAGCTGTCAATCAGAGTAGGTGGGCAAGATAAAGCTGGAGAGAGGAGACTCAATGAGATTCAGCAGGAAGGAGGAGATTCCACGGGGGGGGGGGGAGACACAGAGGAACGATCAATCAGGTTAAGTGGGCAGAGGTTCAGCAGGGGGGAAGAGAAGCTGCTAGGTGAGTGGAGATTCAGCAGCAGAGAGGAGGGACACTGAGGAGCTGAAGAATCTTTCAAAAACAATTATATTCTGATTCTAACATGAGTTATCAAAGAAAGTATACCAGTGTCATCAGGTTTAAGAGATGATTAAATAATGTAAACAGTTCATACTGTGAATTCTGATGACAGATCCATGTTAATAATTACATTTACATATAGCAAGAATTAGCTCCAGAATAACAATGAGTTTATAGTTAAGAGCTGCCGTAGTCGATCATATAGCAGGATTTTTGTTGAGGCCGGTATTGTGGTGGGTTTAGTTCAGGTTGATGTCCTGGGAAAACATGAGGCTCTCTCCTGAAAACTGAAAATAAAGGAATACTGGAGTTAACATCCATACAGACATCAATCAGTATGTGTTGTATATGTACTGACTGAAACAATCAATAGATTTGGTTTCCAGTACCATCTCTATGCCGATGACACTCAGTTATACACCTCTACTTCTAACATCATGCCTGCATTATTACAAAACACCAGTGATTGTCTTACCGCTGTCTCTAACATCATGTCCTCCCTCTATCTGAAACTGAACCTGTCAAAGACTGAACTCCTTGTGTTTCCTCCCTCTACTAACTATGCCCACATTGCCATTTCCGTGTGTGGTTCCACTATTACTCCCCAACAACATGCCCGCTGTCTTGGGGTCATACTTGATTCCGAGCTTTCCTTCGCCCCCCACATCCGATCACTGGCTCTCTTGTTATCTCCATCTCAAAAACATTTCTAGAATTCAACCTTTTCTTACTTTTGACTCTGCAGAAACTCTTTCTGTTTCTCTTATTCATTCTCATCTGGACTATTGTAACTCTCTTCTAATCGGTCTCCCTCTTACCAAACTCTCCCCCCTCCAATCTGTCTTGAATGCTGCAGTCAGGATCATATTGTAACAATTATATGGGTACTACAGAATCTGATTGCATGGGATAACATGACACTGAGACCAAAGTTGATGCAAATAAGTATATTTAACAAGTGTAACAAAACTAACAATGCACTTCCTGCAATAGTAACGAAAACACAGCACAATATGGAATGATGGAAGTTAAGTAAAACGAACAGAGCACTTCCTGCAATAGTAACGAATGCACAGCTCAATATAGAAATGTCCAGAGTAACTGAAGAGCGGGGCGTGACCGCTAATATAACCAGTCCAACAGTAATATAACGCAGGTGTGTACAAGGCACTAAACGTAGAAGTCCAGCAGAACGTATGTGAGTTATCACACCGCATTTAATGAGACAGTCCAGCGATATTAAGAATGAGCATGCACACAGCACTAAAGTGTAGAAGTCCAGCAATTATAAAGGTGGGAATGCACTAGGCACTTAAACGTGGACATCCAGCTTTATACCGGAGTGGCATTAACAAGAGAAGGTCACCTGTGTACCTTTTGAGCTGTAAGTCCCGCACAGCAGCCCACACAAACACAGATCTAGAGGAGAAGATGATGTCAGGATTCCTTATAGTCCATCGCAGTTCCAGGGGTGAATAGCTCCAACTAGCAGTCCAGACAGTAGTTAAACACAGACAGCATCAGGGAGATGCACAGAGCACTGTAGGTAGCAGAACGAGGAGAGGCAGAGCACCGAGTAAAGAGCAGCAGCAGGGAGTTCACCAGCAGAACAGCAGGAGCTCGGGAGCCAACAGCAACAAAATACTCAGGCAAAGAGGAGCACACGACCTGGACTTAAATAATCAGGACAGACAGGAATTCCATGGCAGGAAGAGATACAAGACTCCATCTTGGATCAGGGCGAACAGGCACAAAGGAAAGTCCAGAATTCTTACACCTATTCCTCACCAACCATTACACCGATGCCTCTGCCCTGCGCCAGTCACTACACTGGTTACCCATCCACTCCAGTTCAATATAAACTTATCACTCTCACCCACAAAGCGCTCCATGGTTCAGCAACCCCCTACATCTCCTCCCTCGTCTCAGTCTACCACCCTACCCGTGGCTCTCCGTTCTGCTAATGACCTAAGACTAACATCCTCAATAATCAGAACCACCTCCCACTCCCGTCTCCAAGACTTCTCATGTGCAACCCCCTACATCTCCTCCCTCGTCTCAGTCTACCACCCTACCTGTGCCCTCCATTCTGCTAATGACCTAAGACTAACATCCTCAATAATCAGAACCTCCCACTCCCGTCTCCAAGACTTTTCATGTGCTGTGCCAATTCTTTGGAATGCACTACTCAGGATAGTTTGATTAATCCCCATTTCCTCTTGGTATCTGTTGTTTATGTGACTATTGTTAGGCTGTAATGTCTTTTACTGTCTGTACAAGTTCCCTCTAAGGTAAAGTGCTGTGGAATATGTTGTCGCTATAGAAATAAAATTATTACTACTATATATTCCAAGAGACCTAGGCTGCTAATTATTGCTCGGCCTGGAGATGACTTACGATGAGGCATCAGCGTTGACATCACATCATTACCCTATCTACTAAACATAACCCCGGCAGCAGCTACAGTGGACGCAGCCTTGTCCGAGGCTGAAACGTTATAATTCCCTGCTCAGTGATGCAATAAAACTAAGATACCGTGGGACATGGGTAAAAGTAAATTCAACAGGTGTCTTTCTCCACTACAGTGGGTAGCACACAGGTATCCACTCACCCCCTGCCTGGATTGCTTGTTAACCTTAGGGTCTATTATTCTACTCTTCCAAGTCCCAACTTACAATCACAAACCACTGGAAAGACGGGAGCCCTTAGTCCAATTTATAAGCTGGACGGTCATCTCCAACATGGATGGCAGGACTATTTTTCCATGAGGGTGACAATCGGCCTAGGAAGATGGTACATCGATGGTTGCCTGTTACGCTGTATTGTGGAGTTAAATAACCCTATATCTGGGGGCTGCATTATTATTTTTCCATATGTCTATACATCTATCCACCACAACTTTTGGAATTGAGACTATACCAGCATTCTTCAATTTGGAGGTCCCTTGATCTGACATATATTGCATTGGATTGCTTGTCAGCCACACTGACCCATAGATGTAAGGGTGGACGTTCATTGGCAATTGTTGTAGGAACCTGAGAAAGGCTCTGTATCTCCGGGAAATAAGAGAAAACCCTTCTTATGAGTATGCGCAGATATGAACTGGTGGAAGAGGCTGGACCTCATGTGCAGTCCCCTACCTTGTCTCTCTGCAGGAACATCATTTCTGAGATAGTCCGCGTTATACGAGGTCTCATAGTAATGAGCGTACTGAAAAAAAAAAGAAAATAGTTTGATTAGTGATCTAACTTGTGATTACTTTCTCATGCCGCCTTCGCCTGGGCCAAAATCCAAGAGGAGGACGTTGTGCTGATACTGGACAGTTATCTTCTGGTTACTTTTATTTTTGTTTTCCAAATGTACCTCACATTTCTGATAACTTTTCAGAATGTGCCCTGTGTAAACTTGAGGAATAGCATTATTTCTGCATTTTTTTTCAGCATCTTCAGGTTCTGTCTCCAATTTTCAGCTGTCTCTGAGCTAGAGGGTAAAGACTAGCTGCTATGGTGTCTGCAATACACAGCGCACACAAACATGAGGGATTCCTGTTTCCCCATCTCTGTGTAACAAATGTTCAGCAGCAGCATGGAAGATAACATACAGCACTACTGAGCAGTGTAGATGTGAATTCAGCTCAGGGTCAGATACAAAAACTTGTTAAAAAAGAATTAGCATGATCGCTCTCTGAGATAGTAATACTAGCTGTTATGGTGTCTGCCATACACAGGACACATAGACAGGGGGATTCCTGCTCTTCTATCTCTGTGTAGCACATAGTCAACAGCACCAGCATGGAGGACAATATCCTGCAACACTGAGCAGTGTAGCTGTGAATCCAACTCAGGATCAGATTTAATTTTTTTTTTAAAGGAGTAGCATGGTTGTTCTCTCTGCTCCTCCCCTTCTCCATAGACTTCAAATGGCAGCCACAATCTGATTAGTCACTGAGCGGGCATTAAATGTTGTTTTTAGAATAATACATATTTTAGCCGTTTTTCTGAGTGGATAAGGTGTTCATAAGACAGGGGCAGGAAAAGAAGTGACTCATAATTGAAGAAAGAAGCAGATTATTATGGTAAAATACATGACAAAGTTTCTTAGATTTGCTTGTATTATGGATGTACATAAAGTTTTTTGAAACAACAGCAACCATTTAAGAGAAGTAGTGAAATTCCACATAGGTCTTGGCCTCCCTTCATCAGTACCTGGGATGGCGGCGGTCTCCTCTGCTCTAGTTTACACAGGTCGTAACGTTCCTGATTCCAGTTGCCGATGAGCGTCTTGTTGCAGTACGCGTCCTCGTTGGTTGTGCACCTCCATCCGTACTGCTTGAATTTGGTCTCGGGTCTGATGTCTAGCCATACCTCACCATGTCCGTTTGCTTTAAGATTGGAAACAAAATGCGACATTCTGCAGAAGGAGAAAAGTCGTGTCACATAAAGACATGTCCATTGTCTTAAATTCTGAGAAACCCTGTGTAATGTTTTGTTATAGGATCCTACACAACCAAACGTGAGCAGTTATTTGATCACCATGTAAATGCCCCATATACGTACTACTTCACCATTAGAAGGTCCAATAAATATGGCTGTGAGATAGCTATTGTCCTTATGAGGTTCTCCCACCATTTACATTTAGGGCATCAATATGACGGTATATATATCACCAGTATGGTATATACATCACCAGGACGGTATATATATCACCAGTATGGTATATACATCACCAGGACGGTATATACATCACCAGGACGGTATATATATCACCAGTATGGTATATACATCACCAGGACGGTATATATATCACCAGTATGGTATATACATCACCAGGACGGTATATATATCACCAGTAAGGTATATACATCACCAGGACGGTATATATATCACCAGTATGGTATATACATCACCAGGACGGTATATATATCACCAGTATGGTATATACATCACCAGGACGGTATATATATCACCAGTATGGTATATACATCACCAGGACGGTATATATATCACCAGTATGGTATATACATCACCAGGACGGTATATATATCACCAGTATGGTATATACATCACCAGGACGGTATATATATCACCAGTATGGTATATACATCACCAGGACGGTATATATATCACCAGTATGGTATATACATCACCAGGACGGTATATATATCACCAGTATGGTATATACATCACCAGGATGGCATATTCATTATCAGGATGGTATATTCATCCCCAGGACGGTATATACATCACCAGTACAGTATATTCATTACCAGTACGGTATATTCATCCCCAGGACGGTTTATTCATCCCCAAGACAGTATATTCATTATTCATTATCAGTATATACACCATCAGGACATTATATTCATCACCACGATGGTATATACATTACAAGGATGGTATATTCATCACCAGGACAGTATATTCATTATCAGGACGGTATACTCATCACTAGGACGGTATACTCATCACCACGATGATATATACATTATAAGGATGGTATATTCATCACCAGGACAGAGTATTCATAACTAGGATGGTATATTCATCACCAGTATGCAGGGCTGGTTTTAGGTAAAGTGGGGCCCTAGACAAAGTTTAAAATGGGGCCCCAAATGCTAACATATTGCTCATCACAGAAGCATTTTGATTGTATTTACATGTGCTGAGTTCAGGCCGGTAAATGAGATCGACAAAATTGAAGAAGTCGTTCAACACTTGTTTCCCGGCCTCTTTCCACCATCTGAGAAAGAATGATGGGGACAGAACAATCAGTAATGGATCACTAAGGGTGTGTGCACACGTTGCGGTTTTTGCTGCGGATCCGCAGCGGATTTGGTCCTGCGGATCCGCAGCAGTTTCTTTGCGGTTTACAGTACCATGAAAACCTATGGAAAACCAAATCCGCCGTGCACATGCTGCGGAAAATACTGCGCAGATTAGCTGCGGTTTATTTTCCGCAGCATGTTACTTCTTTTTTGCGGAACCGCAGCTGCAGTGTACGTTCTGGGACATACAAATCAATCAATCTCTCTCTCTCATCCGCACTGCCAAACCACACTAGAACCTGCATCAAATCCGCTGTACACATGCTAGGAATCCGCAGGAAAAATGCATGTGTTTTACCCTGCGTTTTCTGCCAAGAGATATGGATTCTCTGCAGAAAAAGCCGCAGACTAATCCACAACGTGTGCACACACCCTAACGGATCACAGTACAGTATCATGTTATCAGCAGCACATCTACAGTTTACACCCCATAGTCCTCCAAATAATATAATCTGCCCCATAGTCCTCCATATAGTATACTACACTCATCAGTCCTCCATATACTAAAATACACTCCTCATAGCCCTCCATATATTAAAATACACTGCTCAGTCCTCCATATAGTATAATACACTCCTCATAGTACTCCATATAGTATAATGCACCGCCATTGTCACCCATGTAGTACAATTCACTTCCCATAGCATAATGCACCCCATAGTTCTTCATTTAATGTATTCCCCATAGTCCTCGATACAGTATAATGCAGCCCACATATAGTATAATGCCGCCACCCAATAGAGCATAATGCAGCCACCCCACAGAGTATTATGCAGCCCCGCCATACAATATAATGTAACCCCCAAAGAATATAATGCAGCCCCCCTCTTATAGTATAATGCAGCCACCCCTTAGAGAATAATGCAGCTACCCCAGAGTATAATGCAGCCACTCCACAGAATATAGTGCAACCCCCCATAGAATATAATGCAGCCCCACCCCCCATATAGTATAATGCAGCCCCTCCATAGAATATATGGCAACCCCCTCATAGGATATAATGCAGCCCCTTATATAGTATAATGTAGCCCCTCCATAGAATACAATGTAGCCCTCATCATATAGTATAATGCAGCCCCCATCGAATATAATAAATATAATACAGTCCCCCATAGAATATAATGTAGACCCAAATAGAATATAATACAGCCCACCTTCCCATAGAATATAATGTAGCCCCCCATATTATATAACACAGCCTCCCCCTATAGAATATAATGTAAAATCTACCCCCCATGGTATATGACACAGCCGCATAGTATATACCCCAGCACCACATGGTATACAGCCCAGCCCACCAAGGTATACAGCCCAGTACTCACAATGATTTTAAAAAAACAAAACAAAACACTCCTCACCTTCTCCTCGTGCCTGCGCTGCTGGCTGCTCCTGTCTCCTCCTGCTCCGTCTGGCACATAGTGAGAGCGCAATGACGTCATCGACCCCCGCTGTGTCAGAGGCAGAGCGGGGAATGATGGGAGAGGGAGCATCAGGTGACGCTCTCTCTTCCACCACTGCCTCCTTCAATGCGGCGGCGGTGGGAGTCGGCGCTGGGGTCAGGCGGGCCCCCCTGCCTCACAGGGGCCCCATAGTGGCTGTGTGATGTGCCGCTGGCTGGGGGCCCCTGGAGGAGCGGGGGCCCTAGGCAGCTGCCTGGTCTGCCTGCCCCTAACGCCGACCCTGCCAGTACGGTATATACATCCTGTGAGATATGGGAAAATGACATATAAATGATACAATTTTGATTTCTGATGGAATTCCCCATCAAGAGACAGTTGGGCCCAAAAATACTTGCTTTATACCACTCAGCCCCCCTCCCTTGGCATTCATTCCCCAGGATCAATGTTTATCTTTAATTAAACCACAGGAACAGAACAAGCCCTTTGATGCTCGGTGACTAGCAATTAGCACAAGGGTGTAAACTCTAGTGCAGCTACAGCTGGATTCCTTTGTCTGCCTCAAGCACATGGTGACATTGTGGCACCACAGGCCACAGCAAGGCTCTGAGGTATTGAAACTGGAAAATGACCTATAATAACAGAATGCAATATCTCTGAGCCTAGTCGAGCACAGTCTCGGAACCAGCATTCTTTCCCCCACATGCCCGTGCCCGGCAGCCACCTGTAGCACTCTGCATTATGGAGTTATGAAGCATAGCTACCTGGGATTACATACGTAGACATATTTGGTCTCCCTGTGGAGATAAAATCCAGGGAAACCCAGTTGCGGCGCTGCCGACCCATTTGGAGCTACGGGCGGAAAGTTAAGCGCCATCCATTGTTATGCCTGAAAAAAATCATACTCTCAGAGATGGGAGGAAAGAGGCTGCACAAGCCCAGGGGTGGGCACAGAGTGGGGAGGGAGCAGCCCAGGAGAAAAGAGGCAGCTCCTCATTTTGAGCTTAGTTTTCTACTGGCAGGAGGAACCGTTAGCTGACACAGCCAGGAAAGCCTGTAACTATGATTTGTACCTGTGATCACATGCTACATAACACAGTAATTGCAACCTATCTATACCCTATCCGTACTACACTCCTGACTGTATACTTGTATATTGCTCTGTAAATATATACTTGTATATTTCTTGTGCGCTTTTCGGTGATTAAATATAAAATTAATATCGGGCTGCTCTTTTATCTTGATACCCAAATCCCCACGTCCACACGATCGGTTGGTTATATTATACGCTACCCGAGATGTTTCCTGACTGCCTGCTGCCAGACGGGGCTTATGTCAAACAAGGAACTGGTGGCAGTAGACCGTACTGTTTTAGTGAGGAACTCTGGCAGTGACGGCTGGGAGAGGTTTATATATGTATCCCCAGCCTGGACTTGTGCTATGTATCCCCCTCACTGGGAGCGCCTCAATAACTCGTCCCTATAAGGAAAGCCTTTCCGGCAACTATTTGCCCTCAGTGCAGTTCCCTGACTGACCTGGAGTAAGTGGTGGCGCCAGAGAGACGATCCCCGCTGGGTCCTTCTCTCCCCTCCCCCGGGGTGAGCGAAGTCGACAACCCCTTTCCCTGTGTGATTCGTCACACATCCACATGACGGTATATTAATCCGAAGGATGGTACAGTGCCTTGCGAAAGTATTCGGCCCCCTGGAATTTTTCAACCTTTTCCTACATATCATGCTTAAAACATAAAGATATCAAATGTAAATTTTTGGTGAAGAATCAACAAGTGGAACACAATTGTGAAGTTGAACGAAATGTATTGGTTATTTTAAATTTTTGTGGAAATTCAAAAACTGAAAAGTGGGGCGTGCAATATTATTTGGCTCCTTTAACTTAATACTTTGTTGCACCACCTTTTTCTTGCGATTACAGCTGCAAGTCGCTCGGGGTATGTCTCTATCAGTTTTGTACATTGAGAGACTGAAATTCTTCCCTTTCTTCCTTGGCAAACAGCTCGAGCTCATTGAGGTCTGATGGAGATCATTTGTGAACAGCAGTTTTCAGCTCTTTACACAGATTGATGGAATTCAGGTCTGGACTTTGACTTGGCCATTCTAACACCTGGATACGTTTATTTGTGAACCATTCCATTTTAGATTTTGCTTTATGTTTGGGGTCATTGTCTTGTTGGAAGACAAATCTCCGTCCCAGTCTCAGGTCTTTTGCAGACTCCAACAGGTTTTCTTCAAGAATGGTCCTGTATTTGGCTCCATCCATCTTCCCATCAATTTTAACCATCTTCCCTGTCAATGCTGAAGAAAAGAAGGCCCAAACCACGATGTTGCCACCACCATGTTTGACAGTAGGGATGGTGTGTTCAGGGTGATGAGTTGTGTTGCCTTTACGCCAAACATATTGTTTGGTGTTATGAATGAGTCACCGTAGGAGGCAAAAACAGAAATGCTAGCTAAGTCCAGAAAACCAGAGAAGTTGGCAGCTATCGGATTGCAGACCCCTGAACCTATCAACACAACTAGCAGTAGCCGTGGGGGGTTCCTACGATGACCTAGACCCCTCGATCACAGCCGGAGAACTGCCTAGCCTAAAGACAGAAAGGGAAATCTAAACTGCCCCAGAGCAGACCCCAAAGCAAAAGGCAGCCCCCAACATATAATGACGGTGAGGCAAGAAGAGCACTAACACAGACAGAAAGATAGACTGAGCAAAGACGGGGCCCAAGCTAACTAGATAGGAAAGGACAGGAAGGCTGCTGTCTGCAATCCGTGAAAAACCCTACAAAAATAAGAGCCAACAAACTGACAGTGAAAAAAGGCCCTGAAGACGCTAAGCTTCAAAAAGCTATGTCAGTACTCAGGAATATTCTGAAGACAGAGCAACAGGCAAAAGGAGATTCAGCTCACCCCAGCAGGGAATGGCAGAATCCAGAAAAGCAAGGGAAACAAAAAACAAAACACAAATGCTAACAGGCAAAGCAGAAAACTTAGCTTTAGAGGAGCAGGAATCAGACTGGTCTCAAAGAAGTCCACAGAGAAATCACCCGCAGGGCAGAAGGGCGTCGGCAGCCTTATATCCAGTCCGTGACTCCACTCAGCCAGTCATCATCATTAGACTCAGGTGCCTGATAATCAGGCTCATTACCTTCCTTTACCAGAATAGGGAGTTCACCAGACCTCAGTGACGAAGGGGAAAATTAACTCACAACAGTACCTCCCCCTTGAGGAGGGGTCTCCGAACCCTCATCCACGCCACCAGGGCAACCAGGGTGAGCCCGATGAAAGGCACGCACCAATCTTTTGGCATGAATATCAGAGGCAGAGACCCAGGAATTATCCTCCTGACCATAACCCTTCCACTTAACCAAATACTGGAGTCTCCGTCTAGCCAGACGGGAATCCAGTATTTTCTCTACCTCATATTCCATGTTACCTTCAACCAATACAGGGTCCGGAGGTGCCACCCCAGGAACAACTGGTTCAACAAACCTCTTCAACAAGGACTTATGGAACACATTATGGATCTTAAATGTGACAGGAAGAGCCAAACGAAAAGAGACCGGATTAATAATCTCCAAAATCTTGTAAGGTCCAATAAATCTGGGCTTAAACTTAGGAGAAGCCACCTTCATAGCAATATTTTTTGATGATAACCACACCATATCACCAATCTTAAACTGGGGACCAATGGTCCTATGTCGATTGGAAAACCGCTGGGCCTTTTCCTGGGAGAGAGATAACTTATCCACCACTTGGTCCCAGATCTGGTGCATTCTCTCCACCACAGTGTCAACACCTGGGCAGGCAGAAGGCTCCACCTGCCCTGAAGAAAATCGAGGATGAAACCCAAAGTAACAAAAAAAAGGTGACATCAAAGTGGCAGAACTAGCTCTATTATTTAAAGCAAATTCGGCCAAGGGCAAAAATGAAACCCAATCATCCTGATCAGCGGAAATAAAACATCTCAAATACGACTCCAAGGTCTGGTTTGTTCTCTCTGTCTGTCCATTGGTCTGAGGGCGAAAAGCAGAGGAGAAGGACAACTGAATTCCCAGCTTGGAACAGAAAGTCCTCCAAAATCTAGACACAAACTGAACTCCTCTGTCAGATACAATGTTCTCAGGAATCCCGTGCAAGCGAACCACCTGTTGCAAAAACAGGGGCACCAACTCAGAGGAAGACGGCAACTTAGGGAGTGGTACAAGATGAACCATCTTAGAGAACCTATCACAAATCACACAAATAAGTCATTCTTTGAGAGACAGGCATATCAGAGATGAAATCCATTGAAATATGGGTCCATGGCCTCCTGGGGACCGGCAAAGGCATCAACAACCCACTAGTGCGAGAACAAGATTTAGACCGGGAGCAAGTCCCACAGGACTGCACAAAATTCCTGACATCATGAGACAAGGTGGGCCACCAAAAAGAGCGACCCACCAGATCTCTAGTACCAAAAATACCTGGATGACCAGCCAATGCAGAGCAATGAACTTCAGACATCACTCTCTTCTTCCACTGGTCAGGAACATACAACTTTCCACTGGGACAACGCTCAGGTTTGTCCTCCTGGAACTCTTGCAGAGCAAGTCTCAAATCGGGCGAGATGGCAGAAAGAACTACCCCTTCGCCTAAGATGGTAGCAGGCTTGGTCACCACAGGAGAATCAGCAAAGAAGCTCCTAGAGAGGGCGTCTGCCTTGACATTCTTAGTTCCAAGAAGAAAAGAGACCACAAAATCAAAACGTGTAAAAAACAAGGCCCACCTAGCCTGTCTAGGGTTCAAGCGTTTAGCCGACTCTAGGTAAATCAAATTCTTGTGGTCAGTGAGGACCACAACTTGATGTTTAGCTCCCTCTAACAAATGTCTCCACTCCTCAAATGCCCATTTCATGGCCAACAGTTCCCGATTCCCCACATCATAGTTACGTTCAGATGGAGAGAACTTTCGGGAAAAGAAAGCACAGGGATTCATTTTAGATGTTACAGGATCCTTTTGGGACAAAACAGCTCCTGCACCAATCTCAGAAGCATCCACCTCTACCTGGAACGGGAGTGAGACATCAGGTTGCCGCAAAACCGGGGCGGAGGTAAATCTTCGCTTCAGCTCCTGAAAGGAAGCAACAGCCTCCGGAGACCAATTCAACACATCAGCACCCTTCTTAGTCAGATCAGTCAATGGCTTGGCAATACTAGAAAATTTTGCTATAAATTTCCGATAAAAATTAGCAAAACCCAAAAACTTCTGGAGGGCCTTCAAAGAAGTGGGCTGAACCCAATCATAAATGGCCTGTACCTTGGCCGGGTCCATTTCAATAGTTGACGGAGACAAAATAAATCCCAAAAATGAAATCCTCTGTACTCCAAAAAGGCATTTCGATCCTTTGACATACAGGGAATTCTCCCTCAAGATCCGGAACACAGTCCGAATATGTTCCACATGAGAATCCCAATCCTTGGAGAAGATCAAAATATCATCCAGATAGATAATCAAAAATTTATCGACAAAGTCTCGGAAAATATCGTTCATGAAGCACTGGAAGACAGAAGGGGCATTAGTGAGCCCAAAAGGCATCACCAGGTACTCAAAATGTCCCTCCGGAGTATTAAACGCCGTCTTCCATTCATCCCCCTGTTTAATGCGGATAAGATTATACGCCCCCCTGAGGTCAAGCTTGGTAAACCAGCAAGCACCTCTAACTCTAGAGAATAGATCCGAAATCAGGGGTAACGGATACTGATATTTAATAGTAATTTTGTTGAGGGCACGATAATCAATACAAGGCCTTAAAGAACCATCCTTTTTGGCCACAAAAAAAAAACCGGCACCTAAGGGTGAAGAGGATGGTCTAATATGACCCTTCTCCAACGCCTCCTTAATATAGGATCGCATAGCCTCGTGCTCGGGTACAGATAAATTGAAGAGCCGACCCTTGGGAAATTTACACCCCGGGCTCAGTTCAATTGCACAGTCATAACTCCTATGAGGAGGCAAAGATGCAGACTCATTCTCACTAAATACATCATAAAAGTCCGCCAAATAGTCAGGAACATCATGCGACTGAGGAGAGGTGGAAAAAACCGGAGCTTCACTAAAGGCACACCGACAACCCCAACTCACCACAGACACAGATTTCCAATCCAAAACTGGATTATGAATTTGCAGCCAGGGAAACCCCAGAACAACGGCATCATGCAGACCATGCAACACCAAAAATCTGCAATTATCTTGATGGTCTGGGGCGACCCGCATGACCACCTGGGTCCAAAACTGAGGTTTATTTTTCGCCAAAGGAGTAGCATTAATCCCCCTCAAAGGGATAGGCGTCTGCAGAGGTGTCATCGGAAATCCACAACGTTTGGCAAAATCCAAGTCCATTAGGTTTAGCGCTGCTCCTGAATCCACAAAAGCCTTGGCGGAAAATGTGGACAGGGAGCAGATCAGAGTAATTGCCACAAGAAACTTAGGTTGAACACCACCAACAGAAAACGTGTGTGCAAAGCGTTTCTCTCGTTTACGACAAACAGAAATAATATGCGAGGCATCTCCACAGAAAAAACACAGCTTATTACGCCTTCTGAACTCCTGACGTTGCGCCCTAGACAAAACTCTATCACATTGCATAGGTTCAGACGTATGTTCAACCGGTGGAAACACCTCTCGTGCAATCCTGCGTTCACGTAAACGCCGATCAACCTGAATGGCTAATGACATAGAATCGTCCAGACCAGAGGGAACAGGAAATCCCACCATAGTATCTTTTACGGCTTCTGACAAACCCTTCCGAAAGAGAGCAGCCAAGGCATTATCATTCCAGGTAGTAAGGACCGCCCACTTTCGGAACTTTTGACAGTACAACTCTGCAGAATCTCGACCCTGGTTCAATGCCAACAGGGTCTTTTCAGCCTGATCAATAGCATTAGGTTCGTCATACAACAACCCCAAGGCTTGAAAGAATGCGTTCACATTAGTCAGAATAGGATCATCTGGTCTCAAAGAAAACGCCCAATCCTGGGGATCGCCATGCAGCAAAGAGATGACAATTTTAACCTGCTGCGCGGAGCTCCCTGACGAGTTAGGCTTCAAGGCAAAAAATAATTTACAATTATTTTTGAAACTCAAAAATTTAGATCGATCCCCAAAAAATACATCAGGTGTAGGGATCTTTGGTTCAACAGCATGCGAACGAGCAAGGTAGGCGGAAATTCCCCGCACTTCCGCAGCAAGCTGCTCCACTTGATCAGACAATTGCTTTATCTCCATTGAGAGAAAAAAAATTCCCCCTATGGCCTCAGAGATATAGAGGAAAGAATATACACACTTTTTTTTTTTTTTTTAACACAATTCTTTCCTGCTATTGAGTACCCTAGGATCTGCGGTATGGCGGGTGATTCTGTTATGAATGAGTCACCGTAGGAGGCAAAAACAGAAATGCTAGCTAAGTCCAGAAAACCAGAGAAGTTGGCAGCTATCGGATTGCAGACCCCTGAACCTATCAACACAACTAGCAGTAGCCGTGGGGGGTTCCTACGATGACCTAGACCCCTCGATCACAGCCGGAGAACTGCCTAGCCTAAAGACAGAAAGGGAAATCTAAACTGCCCCAGAGCAGACCCCAAAGCAAAAGGCAGCCCCCAACATATAATGACGGTGAGGCAAGAAGAAAGAACACTAACACAGACAGAAAGATAGACTGAGCAAAGACGGGGCCCAAGCTAACTAGACAGGAAAGGACAGGAAGGCTGCTGTCTGCAATCCGTGAAAAACCCTACAAAAATAAGAGCCAACAAACTGACAGTGAAAAAAGGCCCTGAAGACGCTAAGCTTCAAAAAACTATGTCAGTACTCAGGAATATTCTGAAGACAGAGCAACAGGCAAAAGGAGATTCAGCTCACCCCAGCAGGGAATGGCAGAATCCAGAAAAGCAAGGGAAACAAAAAACAAAACACAAATGCTAACAGGCAAAGCAGAAAACTTAGCTTTAGAGGAGCAGGAATCAGACTGGTCTCAAAGAAGTCCACAGAGAAATCACCCGCAGGGCAGAAGGGCGTCGGCAGCCTTATATCCAGTCCGTGACTCCACTCAGCCAGTCATCATCATTAGACTCAGGTGCCTGATAATCAGGCTCATTACCTTCCTTTACCAGAATAGGGAGTTCACCAGACCTCAGTGACGAAGGGGAAAATGAACTCACAACAGTTTGGCATTGTTGCCAAAAAGTTCGATTTTGGTTTCATCTGACCAGAGCACCTTCTTCCACATGTTTGGTGTGTCTCCCAGGTGGCTTGTTGCAAACTTTAAACAACACTTTTTATGGATATCTTTGAGAAATGGCTTTCTTCTTGCCACTCTTCCATAAAGGCCTGATTTGTGCAGTGTGCGACTGATTGATAAAGTAACTTGGCACTCAACTGAATGATCCTTTACAAAATAAGTTTTTATTTTATATGCAGTCCTAGAAGACGTTTCTGTCCACAATCGACCTTCGTCAGTCTGCCGACTGCTAACACGGTATAATGATCAGATATAGAACCAAGAATCTATGTGGATTCCTGCTTTATGGTATAATGCAGATTTGTGCTGCACTTCCAGCTGTCACTAGAGTGTGCTGTGTTGTGCTGTTAGTGCTGTCTGTGTATAGCATGCAGTGGTATGATACTCCTTCCATTTCAGTATGATCGCTTGCACAGTGCTCCTTGGGATGTTTAAAGTTTTGGAAATCATTTTGTATCCAAATCCGGCTTTAAACTTCTCCACAACAGTATCACGGACCTGCCTGTTGTGTTCCTTGGTCTTCATGATGCTCTCTGTGCATCAAACAGAACCCTGAGACTATCACAGAGCAGGTGCATTTATACGGAGACTTGTTTACACACAGGTGGATTATATTTATCATCATTAGTCATTTAGGACAACATTGGATCATTCAGAGATCCACAGTGAACATCTGGAGTGAGTTTGCTGCACTGAAAGTAAATGGGGTGAATAATATTGCACGCCCCACTTTTCAGTTTTTGAATTTCCACAAAAATTTAAAATAACCAATAAATTTCGTTCAACTTCACAATTGTGTCCCACTTGTTGTTGATTCTTCACCAAAAATTTACATTTGGTATCTTTATGTTTGAAGCATGATATGTGGGAAAAGGTTGAAAAGCTCCAGGGAGCCGAATACTTTTGAAAGGCACTGTGTATACATCACCAGGACGGTATAGTCATTACCAAGATGGTATATTCATCTCCAGGACGGTATATTTATCACCAGGACGGTATATTCATCCCAGGGCGGTATATTTATCACCAGGACGGTATATTTATCCCAGGGCGGTATATTTATCACCAGGACGGTATATTCATCACCAGGGTGGTATATTTATCACCAGGACGGTATATTCATCCCAGGGCGGTATATTTATCACCAGGACGGTATATTCATCCCAGGGCGGTATATTTATCACCAGGACGGTATATTCATCACCAGGGCGGTATATTTATCACCAGGACAGTATATTCATCCCAGGGCGGTATATTTATCACCAGGACGGTATATTCATCCCAGGGCGGTATATTTATCACCAGGACGGTATATTCATCACCAGGGCGGTATATTTATCACCAGGACGGTATATTCATCACCTGGGCGGTATATTTATCACCAGGACGGCATATTCATCCCAGGGCGGTATATTTATCACCAGGACGGTATATTCATCCCCAGGACGGTATATGTATCCCCAGGGCGGTATATTTATCACTTGGACGGTATATTCATCCCAGGGCGGTATATTTATCACCAGGACGGTATATTCATCCCCAGGACGGTATATTCATCACCAGGACGGTATATTTATCCCAGGGCGGTATATTCATTACCAGGACGGTATATGTATCCCCAGGGCGGGATATTAATCACCAGGACGGTATATTTATCACCAGGACGGTATATTCATCACCAGGGCGGTATATTTATCACCAGGACGGTATATTCATCCCCAGGACGGTATATTCATCACCAGGACGGTATATTTATCCCAGGGCGGTATATTCATTACCAGGACGGTATATGTATCCCCAGGGCGGGATATTCATCACCAGGACGGTATATTTATCACCAGGACGGTATATTCATCACCAGGGCGGTATATTCATCCCAGGACGGTATATTTATCACCAGGACGGTATATTCATCCCCAGGACGGTATATTTATACCAGGACGGTATATTCATCCCAGGACGGTATATTTATCACCAGGACGGTATATTCATCCCCAGGACGGTATATTCATCCCAGGGCAGTATATTCATTACCAGGGCGGTATATTCATCCCCAGGACGGTATATGTATCCCCAGGGCGGGATATTCATCACAAGGACGGTATATTTATCACCAGGACGGTATATTCATCACAAGGGCGGTATATTCATCCCAGGGCGGTATATTCATTACCAGGGCGGTATATTTATCACCAGGACGGTATATTCATCACCAGGGCGGTATATTCATCACCAGGACGGTATATTTATCACCAGGACGGTATATTCATCACCAGGGCGGTATAGTTATCACCAGGGCAGTATATTCATCCCAGGGCGGTATATTTATCACCAGGACGGTATATTCATCCCAGGGCGGTATATTCATTACCAGGACGGTATATGTATCCCCAGGGCGGGATATTCATCACCAGGACGGTATATTTATCACCAGGACGGTATATTCATCACCAGGGCGGTATATTCATCCCAGGACGGTATATTTATCACCAGGACGGTATATTCATCCCCAGGACGGTATATTTATACCAGGACGGTATATTCATCCCAGGACGGTATATTTATCACCAGGACGGTATATTCATCCCCAGGACGGTATATTCATCCCAGGGCAGTATATTCATTACCAGGGCGGTATATTCATCCCCAGGACGGTATATGTATCCCCAGGGCGGGATATTCATCACAAGGACGGTATATTTATCACCAGGACGGTATATTCATCACCAGGGCGGTATATTTATCACCAGGACGGTATATTCATCACCTGGGCGGTATATTTATCACCAGGACGGCATATTCATCCCAGGGCGGTATATTTATCACCAGGACGGTATATTCATCCCCAGGACGGTATATGTATCCCCAGGGCGGTATATTTATCACCAGGACGGTATATTCATCCCAGGGCGGTATATTTATCACCAGGACGGTATATTCATCCCCAGGACGGTATATTCATCCCAGGGCGGTATATTTATCACCAGGACGGTATATTCATCCCAGGGCGGTATATTCATCACCAGGACGATATATTTATCCCAGGGCGGTATATTCATTACCAGGACGGTATATGTATCCCCAGGGCGGGATATTCATCACCAGGACGGTATATTTATCACCAGGACGGTATATTCATCACCAGGGCGGTGTATTCATCCCAGGACGGTATATTTATCACCAGGACGGTATATTCATCCCCAGGACGGTATATTTATACCAGGACGGTATATTCATCCCAGGACGGTATATTTATCACCAGGACGGTATATTCATCCCCAGGACGGTATATTCATCCCAGGGCAGTATATTCATTACCAGGGCGGTATATTCATCCCCAGGACGGTATATGTATCCCCAGGGCGGGATATTCATCACAAGGACGGTATATTTATCACCAGGACGGTATATTCATCACAAGGGCGGTATATTCATCCCAGGGCGGTATATTCATTACCAGGGAGGTATATTTATCACCAGGACGGTATATTCATCACCAGGGCGGTATATTCATCACCAGGACGGTATATTTATCACCAGGACGGTATATTCATCACCAGGGCGGTATAGTTATCACCAGGACAGTATATTCATCCCAGGGCGGTATATTTATCACCAGGACGGTATATTCATCCCAGGGCGGTATATTTATCACCAGGACGGTATATTCATCACCAGGGCGGTATATTTATCACCAGGACGGTATATTCATCACCAGGGCGGTATATTTATCACCAGGACGGCATATTCATCCCAGGGCGGTATATTTATCACCAGGACGGTATATTCATCCCCAGGACGGTATATGTATCCCCAGGGCGGTATATTTATCACCAGGACGGTATATTCATCCCAGGCCGGTATATTTATCACCAGGACGGTATATTCATCCCCAGGACGGTATATTCATCCCAGGGCGGTATATTTATCACCAGGACGGTATATTCATCCCAGGGCGGTATATTCATCACCAGGGCGGTATATTCATCACCAGGACGGTATATTTATCCCAGGGCGGTATATTCATTACCAGGACGGTATATGTATCCCCAGGGCGGGATATTCATCACCAGGACGGTATATTCATCACCAGGGCGGTATATTCATCCCAGGACGGTATATTTATCACCAGGATGGTATATTCATCCCCAGGACGGTATATTTATCACCAGGATGGTATATTCATCCCAGGACGGTATATTTATCACCAGGACGGTATATTCATCCCCAGGATGGTATATTCATCCCAGGGCAGTATATTCATTACCAGGGCGGTATATTCATCCCCAGGACAGTATATGTATCCCCAGGGCGGGATATTCATCACAAGGACGGTATATTTATCACCAGGACGGTATATTCATCACAAGGGCGGTATATTCATCCCAGGACGGTATATTTATCACCAGGACGGTATATTCATCCCCAGGACGGTATATTTATCACCAGGACGGTATATTCATCCCAGGACGGTATATTTATCACCAGGACGGTATATTCATCCCCAGGACGGTATATTCATCCCAGGGCGGTATATTCATTACCAGGGCGGTATATTTATCACCAGGACGGTATATTCATCACCAGGGCGGTATATTCATCACCAGGACGGTATATTTATCACCAGGACGGTATATTCATCCCAGGACGGTATATTCATCCCCAGGACGGTATATTCATCCCAGGGCGGTATATTCATTACCAGGGCGGTATATTTATCACCAGGACGGTATATTCATCACCAGGGCGGTATATTCATCACCAGGACGGTATATTTATCACCAGGACGGTATATTCATCACCAGGACGGTATATTCATCCCCAGGACGGTATATTCATCCCAGGGCGGTATATTCATTACCAGGGCGGTATATTTATCACCAGGACGGTATATTCATCACCAGGGCGGTATATTCATCACCAGGGCGGTATATTTATCACCAGGGCGGTATATTCATCACCAGGACGGTATATTTATCACCAGGACGGTATATTCATCACCAGGACGGTATATTCATCCCAGGGCGGTATATTCATTACCAGGGCGGTATATTCATCCCAGGACGGTATATTCATCACCAGGGCGGTATATTTATCACCAGGACGGTATATTCATCACCAGGACGGTATATTCATCCCAGGGCGGTATATTCATTACCAGGGCGGTATATTTATCACCAGGACGGTATATTCATCACCAGGGCGGTATATTCATCACCAGGGCGGTATATTTATCACCAGGGCGGTATATTCATCACCAGGACGGTATATTTATCACCAGGACGGTATATTCATCACCAGGACGGTATATTCATCCCAGGGCGGTATATTCATTACCAGGGCGGTATATTTATCACCAGGACAGTATATTCATCACCAGGGCGGTATATTCATCACCAGGGCGGTATATTCATCACCAGGACGGTATATTTATCACCAGGACGGTATATTCATCCCCAGGACGGTATATTTATCACCAGGGCGGTATATTTATCACCAGGACGGTATATTCATCCCCAGGACGGTATATTCATCCCAGGGCGGTATATTCATTACCAGGGCGGTATATTTATCACCAGGACGGTATATTCATCCCCAGGACGGTATATTCATCCCAGGGCGGTATATTCATCACCAGGGCGGTATATTTATCCCCAGGGCGGTATATTTATCACCAGGACAGCACATTTCCCCCTTTCCCTCCTCACACTCTGCCATCAGCCTCCACCATGTCCATCCTCTGTACTGTACTCCTCCCAGTACTGTACATTATTACAGCCAGTCAGGATTCTCCCCCATCACCACAAGCGCTGGAAAAACGCCTGCACGTACCCGGGTATCGGTTGAGGAACCCAACGCCGGTTTTGTTGCTGTGTTGCTTAGTAACAGATCATGACGTCATCAGCGTGCGCCGCAGAACCCGGAAGTAGCTGCAGGAAGGAGTCACGTGGTTGTAGCCGTCCGCCGGTGACTGCGGCTGTGTGCGCTGCAGGGGGTGACTGGCAGGTAAGTGACGTTACTGTGTGAACAGATCCCTGCAGACAGCACGAACATTGCATTAAAGACACATTTAATTCCCACTTCAGTGTCTGCACAATGTTCCTTCTGTGGGAATGGTGGTCACTGATACAAACTTTGCACTAAATTCACACATTGCGGAAGACACGCTTTTTTATATTCCTTGCATTGCCAATTTTGCTTTTAATTAGCCGGTGCTGATTACATGGAAATCTGGGAGGCCGTGGGCCATGGCCGGTCCGTGCACCTCCTCTTGTCGCCCTTGTTCAGGGTCGGACTGGCCCATCGGAGAACCGGAGGATTCTCCAGCGGACCTTGGCTCTGACACTTGTTGGCATATTGGCCAGCAGCTGCCTAGGGCCCCCAGCCAGTGGTGTGTCGCTAATAGCGGCACACCCAGCTGCTATGGGGCCCCTGATGTTTCCTGCTTTATGACCGTTTTGGAGCCACAAGCTCCACCAGAGACCAGACAGACATCAGTCGCTTCGGGAGGAGGCGGGGCTGCGGTTCTGACTCTTCCTGATTTAGACTCTGCCCACATGACTATTGCAGCGTTGTTATTAGTGAGCTCTCTGATTAGCCTGCATTGGATTTCCTATTGCGAGGGAGATTTAGAAATCTCATTGGTCCATATAATATGGTGGCAGTTTAGGGGCAGAAGAAGAGCGGACAGAAAAAAGAAATGTTCTTTTTTTTCTTTCAGATCCAGAGACGATGGTTTCTATTCTGTTGGTCGGAGAAGGAAATTTTTCATTTTCTGCTTCACTCTGTGACACCGGAGAAGACGCTCATCACATCACCGCCACCTGCTATGAGGCGGAGGACACGGTCCGTCAGCAGCACCTCTCTTGGAGGAACGTCCAGCATCTTAGAAGTAAAGGTCAGTTAGTACCAGATTCACTGTCTGCTGATGATGGCAGTAACTGCCACTGACAGCTGTAAAGTCGCTGAAATGCCCCCCATTATATGGGGCTCTGCATCCTAAAACAGCAGCTCCCATCTGATATTTGGTGCTGTCACAGCCAGCTGCCTGGTTAGCAGTCACATTTGTTTTGCTATATGGCAATATCTTACAGTACAACTTGTTAATGTCTAGGCTTAAAGGGGTATTCCGACCTCAGACATTTATGGCATATTTATACAAACTGTTACATATGTCTGATAGATGCAAGTCTCACCTCTTGGACCCCCACGGATGTGCAGCTCTTTACAGTCACCTCTGTGGGAGTACTGAAATAGAAATGAATGGAGAGAGTTGCACATGCGCAGCCACCACTTCCCTTACAGTGATGTGAGACCACACTCCTTTCTCAAGATAGGAGCAGTACCTATCACAGGTTTTGACAATGTGTGAGATAGGAATACCCCTTTTCAGTTGGGCATACACTTAGAAAGCTGTTGGCAGAACGATCATAAAGCTGAGAGCTTATTCTCCCAACCTCTTCATATGCATGCATGCTCCTCTATACCCTCCTTGGCACCTTTTCTCTCACCCCCTCCCAACCTTCCTGCTACCTTCCCCTTCATGGTCCCCTTTGCACTTTTCCGCGTCCCCTTCCGCGTCTCTCCGTGTCCCCTTCCGCGTCTCTCCGTGTCCCCTTCCGCGTCTCTCCGTGTCCCCTTCCGCGTCTCTCCGTGTCCCCTTCCGCGTCTCTCCGTGTCCCCTTCCGCGTCTCTCCGTGTCCCCTTCCGCGTCTCTCCGTGTCCCCTTCCGCGTCTCTCCGTGTCCCCTTCCGCGTCTCTCCGTGTCCCCGTCCGCGTCTCTCCGTGTCCCCTTCCGCGTCTCTCCGTGTCCCCTTCCTCGTCTCTCCGTGTCCCCTTCCTCGTCTCTCCGTGTCCCCTTCCTCGTCTCTCCGTGTCCCCTTCCTCGTCTCTCCGTGTCCCCTTCCTCGTCTCTCCGTGTCCCCTTCCTCGTCTCTCCGTGTCCCCTTCCTCGTCTCTCCGTGTCCCCTTCCTCGTCTCTCCGTGTCCCCTTCCTCGTCTCTCCGTGTCCCCTTCCTCGTCTCTCCGTGTCCCCTTCCTCGTCTCTCCGTGTCCCCTTCCTCGTCTCTCCGTGTCCCCTTCCTCGTCTCTCCGTGTCCCCTTCCTCGTCTCTCCGTGTCCCCTTCCTCGTCTCTCCGTGTCCCCTTCTGCATTCCTTTGCGTTCCCTTCCGCGTCCATCAGCGTCCCCACTCTGCACACCTCTGTCCCCACTCCGAACTCTTCTGGCGGTGAAGTCTCTCCCTTGAAAACAAATCCAACCTCACCAATCTTTTTTTTTTTTTTTTTTTCTTGGGCATCTGCCATCAGGTTTGAGTCAGTAAAATCATCGCAAAACATCCTACTGACCTCTATATTCCACAATAATTTCTTCATGGTTATTTGGTGATGAAAATAAGCATATTAATGCCATGAAATTATTTTCCCGTTTCTAACATTTGTCCATGCCATGTTTCTCCTGCGATATATTATAGGAGCCGAGGTTCACTTTGGTGTGGACGTGACAAAACTAGATGAATATGGTTTTATCACTAATCAGTCTTACGACAGAATTATCTTCAACTTTCCACATTGCGGCAGGAAGGCAGGAGTCAAGAAGAACAGGGATTTGCTGTCCAATTTTTTTAATAGGTAAGTGAGAAGGGTCGTCTCTATGCCTGATGCGGGGTACAAATACTATTACATGGCAGCCTACTCATAACAGGCAACACATGGCTCGATGTATCAGAGAAGGAGCCGCTGGTAAGTAGATTTGGCTTATAGAAGGAGGTTCACAGAGGACTGTCCTCAATCATGCCTGTTTATACCCCAATCATTAGGATTTTTTATATTTCACCTACTATACTTTACCAGCATTGCATGAGGAAAGGCAAGATGGTGGCCTGATGGTACACCATTTCCCTCCATAGTAGATGGGCCAAAGCAAATTACTCTGTCGCCTTATTGGGGGACACAGAACCGTGGGTGTTATGCTGCTGTCCACTAGGAGGCGACACTATGCATAATCTGAAAAAGATTAACTTTGGCTCCTCCTCTGCAGTATACACCCCTGGACGGCGTCAGCCTTCTCCAGTTTTTGCTTAGTGTCGCAGGAGGCACACCTAAGATTTTTTTTTACTCCGTCTTTTTCCTGGATTTTTTTCCAAAGGACTACAGATGAAGAAAAGAGGGTCTCCAGCGAGACTCCCGGCATGGCTCCCTCCTCGGTTCCCTATTAGGGGTACCCGGTTGAGGTCGAGGTGGCTATTCCCCATGTCGCTCCCTCACCAGTCCCTCGGGTACTGGTTTGAGGTCGAGACCCCCCTCCTTCCTCAGTTCCGTCCGGCTCTGGGTCGAGGTCGAGGCGACGATGAAGCCCCCTGACGGTGACAGCAGCACCCCCCCTAATCTGGGGGTATTAGGTTGAGACACCGCAGGTAGGGCCTGTACCAGGCACCAGGGACCCCAGTCCACCTGTGGACTCCTTTAGGGACCGGGGGAGGTGCAGCGAGGCACGGCACTTATCAGAGACCGGGCTCCCTGCGCTCCGGTCTCGGCAGCAATGGCACCCCAAGGGACCCTCCACAGGGCCCCAGTCACATATATGGCCCCACCGCCAGCCCTCCTTTCATTCTGGGGGGGTCTGGTTTAAATCCGACCCCCCCCCCCCCCCCCCGCGGACGACCGCGCCGTCCTGGAGCCCTGCTGGGCAGGAGACCTCAAATTTAGGCCGCGGCTTCGGCCTAGCCGAAGTCGCCGCCCCATTCCCGCCCCCCGGATGACGAAAATGACACTGTAGTGTCATAGAAGGGGCGGATCGAGGCAGGAGGGGCGCGCTTTTACATGGCCCAGCGCGCCCTTTTCCAGCTCTCCGCCCCCTTCCCTCTCCACCTCAGAACCCGGTGGCCATCTTGCTGCACCTGGAAGAACGCAGCACAGCAGTCTCCGGGGGGCACAGGACGTGGGACTTATCAGCGCTGGACCTAAGGGGGAGCACCAGTGGGGTAAGATCACAGCTGGGTCCTTGGTACTCAGCTGTGAATTCCTATACCATATAGCGCTCTCCTACTCCTTTCCTCTGCGTAGACACCCCTGTAGGGCCTCCACTAATCAGCCTAGGTACTATGTCGGGCTCAAGGAAAAGAACCAGGCAAGACTGCTTTTATGCAGTCTGCACAGCCTGCAAGGCCACTCTCCCCAGCAGCAGCACGTACCCGCACTGCCGGGATTGTACCCAAAAAAACAATCAATCAATCAAATTTATTATCGCCAAGTACATATTACATATATACAAGGAATTCTTTGTGGCAAAGAGGCAACATAATATATAACAACAGATACAACAAGTAACATCTAACAAGACAGATACAGTATATAGTCTACACATGACGATTTAATTGTTGAACAGAGAGTGGATAGAAGCTGTTCATATGGCGGTTGGTGCTGCATTTGGGGACTCTGAAGGGAGTAGTTGGAATGAGGAGTGTCCCGGGTGAGAGGGATCGGATGAAATTTTCAATGCGTGGGATCGAATACTCTTATCATAAAGATCCTGGATTTTAGGCAGGGGGGAACCTATAATTTTCTCTCTGCTGTTCTGAAAGTCCTTTGTAAGCGGAGTTTGTCATGCGCAGTGGCTCCCCCATACCAGACTATCAGAGAGGAACAAATCACAGATCTGATGACAGCATTAAAGAATAAGATCAGCAGATTCTTAGACAAACCATATCTTTTCAGCTGACGCAGGAAGAACATCCTCTGTTGTGCTTTTCTTATAACAGCATCCACGTTTTTCCCCCATTTAAGATCATGAGAGATGATAACACCAAGGAATTTGGTCTCTGTGACCCTAAGAACCACTTCGTCATGGATGTAGATTGGAAGTATCTCATGTTGATCTTTCCTAAAATCCACAACCATCTCAGCAGTTTTTTTAGTGTTGAGTACAAGATTATTGGCTTTACACCAGTCACATATTCTTTTCACCTCACTCCGATACAAGTCTTCAGCATTTCCCCCGATGAGACCAATCAGTGTCATATCATCGGCAAATTTCAAGATTTTTACTGAGTCTGCTGAAGAGATGCAATCATTCGTATAGAGAGAAAACAGTAACGGGGACAAAACACACCCCTGAGGTGCCCCGATGTTTGTGACCAAGGTGTCCGAAGTGAATGGTCCAACTTTTACACTCTGTATCCTGGCTGTCCGGAAGTTATAAATCCACAAGCATAAGTTGAGAGGGACTCCAAGAGCTACCATTTTCTTATGAAGTAAATTCGGATCAATGGTATTGAACGCTGAGCTAAAGTCCATGAAAAGAATCCGGACATACGAGTGCAGTTCATCTGTATGATCCAAAATGTACTTCAGTGCCAGATTGACAGTGTCGTTTGCCGAACGATTCTCCTTATAGGCAAACTGAAGCGGGTCCCATAGCTTCTGCCTGAATTTTATCAGGTGGGACATCATAATTCTTTCAAAGACTTTCATAGCTACAGATGTGAGTGCTACTGGTCTATAGTCGTTCAACTCAGAGGATCCCACTTTCTTGGGGACAGGGATAATTGTGGAATTTTTCCAACACTGAGGTACAACGCACTCTTTCAGTGACACATTGTATATATTTGTCAGTATAGGGGCAAGCTGGGTAGCACATACTTTCAGACACATTGGAGATACACCATCAGGGCCAGGTGCCTTTTTGACCTTAAGTCCCTTCAGGATGCGTATCACCTCTGCCTCGGAGATCACTACTTGGGTGTTGCACAATGAATGATCTTTATATGAACAGACTGAGGAGCTTAGAGATGAATAGCCACTGTGTGTAGAGCTTGCCTCAAATCTGCAGTAGAATTCATTTAACTCTGCTGCCAGACTTCTGCTGGGGTTCACTATAGTGGGGTGGCTTTTATAATTGGTGACCTCTCTTAATCCTCTCCATGCAGATCTAGTATCTTTTGATGAGAACCTTTCCTCCAGAATCTTTGCATACTCGTGTTTGGCTAACTTGATCTCTTTAGATAGCGAGTTCCTAAGCTTCTTGAATTCAGTAATATCGCCTGCTTTATAAGCCTCCTCTTTTCTCTTACGGATCAACCTGACTTTATTTGTAAACCACAGCTTGTTGTTTCCCCGAAAGTGGATAGATTTGGATGGAATAAACGTGTCTTCACAAAAACGGATATATGAGGACACTGCATCAACCCATTCATCCAGACCCGAGCATGTTTCCTGGAATACCTCCCAGTCCGTGCATTCAAAGCATGCTTGTAGTTGCAATTTTGCCTCCTCAGACCATGTCTTCTTTGTATAAACTGTAGGTTTGGATGTTTTCAACCTTTGCCTGTAGGCTGGAATTAAATGAATTAGACAATGATCTGAAAAGCCCACTGCTGCTCTCCTCACTGCCCTGTAGGCCCCTTTTACGACTGTATAGCAGTGATCAAGCGTATTGTTCTCTCTCGTGAAGCAGTTTATATGTTGAGTAAATTTGGGGAGATCCAGGTTGAGTTTTCCTTTGTTAAAGTCCCCCATTACGATCACAAATGCTTCTGGAGATCCTTTCTCCCATTTCTCCCAAACAGGATCAGAACCCCAAGAAGTCCCTACCAATGCTTCTGCGACCGCTACTGCGCCGGAATGGGCGACTCAGATGTCGCAGTCTATGACACAATCTATAGATAACCTGACCTCCACATTACTGCAGGCTCTACAGGGTCATGTCACGGCTATGAACGTTACCCAGCAAAGGGACGTCCGGTCTCATGATCAGGGCGCTTCCGACAGTTCGAGGCGTAAGCGGACCCACAGGTCGCATTCATCTGCGTCCTCACATAGCAATAGGTCTTCCCCCTCCAGGGAAAGACACAGTGGCCTCAGGTCACCGAGGCCGTCCCCTGATAGAGAAGGACAATGCGGATCTCCACAACGATCCCAGACCACGGGAAACCTCCGCTCTAGTTCGCCCGCTAGGGAGCTCCTTAGCGATGCGCAGGACTCAGAGGGCATATGTGACTCCAATTCAGATAACGAAACAGAGAACGCTTTGCTACCTTGTCCCCCTAGCAATACTGCGATAGTTGAGGATATCGTCTCTTCCATCCTTCGGGTGCTGGACATTTCAGATCCAACCCCGGAAGCACCAGAACACAAGATTTCCTTTGAAAGTCTTCAGAAACCATCGAAGGTCTTCCCTAATCACCCGGAATTTCAAAAAATCCTTTCTAAGCATTTTTCGCAGCCTGAGAAAAAATTCGCCCATCACAAGTATTTGGAAGCAAAATACCCCTTTCCACAGAAAGACACCAAGGATTGGACAGATCCGCCTGAAGTGGACCCTCCAGTCTCTAGGCTGGCAGCACAAACGCTGCCGGACAGTTCAACCCTCAAGGACACAGCAGACAGACAAGTCGAACGCATGGCTCATTCAATCTTTGAAGCGGCAAGTGCCTCTTTGGCTCCCGCATTTGCTTCAGTTTGGGCAGCCAAGGCCATCATGGCTTGGGCTGATCTATTGCAAAAGGGCCTTCAAGCTTCAAATCCTCAGCTGGCGGACCAGGCGGTGCAAATTGCAGTGGTGGCAGATTACATGGTCCATGCAGCGTTGGACTCTGCAAGAGGAATAGCATCAAACGCCATCACAATCCGGCGTATTCTCTGGCTAAGAGAATGGAAAGCGGATGCGGCCTCAAAAAAGTCCCTAACAAATCTCCCGTACTTCAGTGGCCGTCTTTTCGGTGAAAAGCTGGATACAATGATATCCAAAGCTGTCGGGAGGCAAAAGTACTTCCCTCCCTCAACTAAGACCAAAACGCACGTTTAAAAGGCGTAATCAATCTCGTTTCTTCAGGCTGGTCTGTCTCACGCCCAGCACAAAACCGTAATCGTTCCCCCCGCAGGGACAACACACGTGCGGCACAGAGGCCGGACAGGAACTGGCAATCAAAGGCAAGCCAGGCAAAACCTAAAGGAGGAAAACCTCAGACTTTTTCCTCATCCTGACTCATGCCCTCTGGAAGACACCCCACTTGTAGGCGGACGACTGCTACTCTTTCAACAGGTCTGGCTGCCTATTACAGAAGACAAGTGGGTCAAGGAAATAGTGTCTTCAGGATACAAAATCGAGTTTACTACCAGCGCACCGCACAGGTTTTTTCCCTCTGTCCCTCCAAAATCCCCGCTCAAAGCTCAGGCCTTCCGTCAAGCGGTTTCTTCTCTCGCAGGAGTCATAGTGCCAGTCCCAGCAGAAGAGCGCTTCCGAGGGTTCTACTCCAACCTGTTTGTGGTGCCCAAGAAGGGAGGCAGCGTCCGACCCATACTAGACCGCAAGCAACTCAACAAGTACGTTCGAGTTCGTCACTTCCGCATGGAATCCCTCCGGTCAATCGTTGCATCTATGGAAAAAGGAGAATATCTTGCCTCCATAGACATACAGGACGCATACCTGCATATACCGATTGCTCCCGCCCATCAGAGGTTTCTCAGATTCGCAATCAACCAAGACCATTACCAGTTTGTGGCCCTCCCGTTCGGTCTCGCCACGGCTCCCAGAACATTTACAAAGGTCATGGCAGCTACCATGGACGTTCTGCACTCCAGAGGCATAGTAGTCGTTCCATACCTGGACAACCTTCTCATCAAGGCCCCCACCCTCAAGGACTGCGAGGTCAACGTCTCGATCACGATCGACACTCTGACGCGCCTGGGATGGCTAGTCAATTTACAGAAGTCCTCGACTACCTCGAGTCAGTCTCTGACCTTCCTGGGGATGCTATTCGACACCTCCAAGGGTCTGGTGATCCTCCCCAGGGACAAGGCACTGGCTCTCCGTCTGGGAGTTCACACACTCCTCCGCAAGTCCCCCAGATCTCTCCGATATGCCATGAGAGTACTTGGCAGGATGGCAGCAGCAGTGGAGGTGGTACCATTTGCCCAGTTTCATCTCAGACCCCTTCAACTGGCCATCCTCAAGTCCTGGGACAGGAATCCGTTCTCCCTCGACAGGGAGTTCCGGTTATCAGCAAACACCAGGAGGTCCCTGCACTGGTGGCTCAAGCCAACCTCGCTTGCAAGGAGAAAATCCTTTCTCTCCGGTCAATGGAAGGTTTTGACCACCGATGCAAGCCTTATGGGTTGGGGCACGGTGCACCTACATCGCAGAGCGCAAGGCAGGTGGTCACCAAGGGAATCGACCATGCCCATCAACATCCTGGAAATTCGGGCCATCTTCCTGGCGTTGAAAGCCTTCCATCACTTGCTGGCAGACTCTCATATCAGAGTACAGTCGGACAATGCCACGGCAGTGGCATACGTGAACCATCAAGGCGGCACCCGCAGCATCCAGGCGATGACCGAAGTAACGCGTATCCTACAATGGGCGGAGGCTGCAAGGTCAGTACTCTCCGCGGTCCACATTCCGAGTGTGGACAACTGGGAAGCCGACTATCTCAGCCGACAAGGAATGGACTCGGGGGAATGGTCTCTCCATCCCGAAGTCTTCTGTCAGATCTGTCATCGTTGGGGGACCCCGGACGTGGATCTGATGGCATCCCATCTCAATGCCAAGGTTCCCAATTTCATGGCCAGGACGCGCGATCCGCGGTCGCTCGGAGCAGATGCCCTGGTTCAGGACTGGACCCAGTTCCAGCTTCTGTACATTTTTCCACCCCTCCCCCTGATCTCCAGAGTCCTGAGGAAGATCAAACAAGAGGGTGTTCCCACCATTCTGATCTCTCCAGACTGGCCCAGGCGTACATGGTACGCCGACGTCGTGCAACTCACAGCAGACGCTCCCTGGCGTCTCCCCACACGTCCCGACCTCCTGTCACAAGGCCCGTTCTTCCACCAGAACTCAGGGGCTCTCAATTTGATGGCGTGGCCATTGAGACCTGGGTTTTGACCCAAGCAGGTTTTTCACCGGACGTTGTTAAAACCACGATCAGGGCTCGAAAGCCAACTTCAGCCAGGATTTACTATCGTACCTGGAAGGTTTTCTTCACATGGTGCGACTCTCGTGGGCAGATTCCACTTCCCTATTCTCTTCCAAAGGTCCTCGGTTTCCTTCAGTCAGGCCTGGACGCCGGGCTATCCCTGGGCTCGCTGAAGAGCCAGGTGTCAGCGCTTTCAGTGCTCTTTCAGGGGCGTATTGCTAACAAGCCGCAAGTGAAGACTTTTCTCCAAGGGGTTTCCCGATTGGTTCCCCCCTACAAACGTCCGTTGGAGACGTGGGACCTCAACCTGGTCTTGACAGCACTACAGTCACCTCCTTTTGAACCCCTTAGGGTGGTCTCACTCCGCTTTCTATCACAGAAAGTGGTTTTCCTGGTGGCAATCACCTCGTTACGCAGGGTGTCTGAACTTTCAGCTCTTTCCTGCAGACAACCCTTCCTGGTTTTTCATCAGGACAAGGTGGTTCTCCGTACAGTACCATCCTTCCTTCCGAAGGTCGTGTCCAGCTTCCACCTCAATGAGGAAATATCACTACCGTCTCTTTGCCCGGCTCCCGTTCATAGGGTAGAGAAGGCTCTGCATACGCTTGTACGCTTGACCTTGTCAGGGCATTGCGTATTTACGTGTCTAGGACTGCTCCCTTCCGGAAGTCTGATTCACTTTTCCTTCTTCCAGAAGGCGTTCGCAAGGGCCTACCGGCTTCCAAAGCCACCCTTGCTAGGTGGATCAAGTCCACCATTCAAGAGGCTTAACGCCTCAACAATTCTCCCCTTCCGGCCGGTATCACGGCACACTCTACGCGGGCGGTAGGGGCCTCTTGGGCCATTCGGCATCAAGCCTCGGCACATCAAATGTGTAAGGCAGCCACTTGAACTAGCCTGCACACATTTACAAAACACTACAGAGTGCATACCCAGTCCTCAGCGGATGCGAGCCTGGGTAGACGGGTCCTGCAGGCGGCAGTACCCCAAGTCTAGGGGACTGTCAGCACAATATTCGTCCACTGCTTCCCACCCAGGGACTGCTTTGGGACGTCCCACGGTTCTGTGTCCCCCAATAAGGCGACAGAGTAAAGGAGATTTTTGTGTACTCACCGTAAAATCTCTTTCTCTTAGCCTTTAATTGGGGGACGCAGCTCCCACCCTGTTGCCCTTGCGGGCCGTTGTTCTGGTTTTCTTCTCATATTGTTGTTTGAGCCTGTTTATAGTAGCCTTTTTTTACAGGCATGGTTATGTTTCTGGTATATTCCTTCTAATGCTTTTGCACAAAACTGGAAAAGGCTGACGCCATCCAGGGGTGTATACTGCAGAGGAGGAGCCAAAGTTAATCTTTTTCAGATTATGCATAGTGTCACCTCCTAGTGGACAGCAGCATAACACCCACGGTTCTGTGTCCCCCAATTAAAGGCTAAGAGAAAGAGATTTTACGGTGAGTACACAAAAATCTCCTTTATGCCACCTTCCTGGCACCCAATATTGAGCTAGTTTGCACATTTTGGATTATGTTGTCTATTGCATATGTGGTCTCAGTCTCATGTTAATATTATTATTAGATCACCGAAAAATAATTTTATTCTACATATATAATAAAATGTAAAACTTGCTAGAGGCTGTTTCCGTCACTGTTCTTATAAGAACTGTTAATCCGTTTTGTTTTTATAATATTCCAGCTGTACATGTGTACTTTCAGCGAAAGGTGAAATCCATGTAGCCTTATGCCAGGGGCAAGGTGGCACTCCTGCTGATCAGTCAAAGAGGGAATGGCATAACAGCTGGCAAGTGGTGGCCATGGCTGCAACGGCCGGGTTCATCCTGACATCAGTGGTCCCGTTTGAGTCTGATAAACACTACGGCTACCAGAGCACCGGGTACAGGTAATGAGACTGTATAGCAAAACTATTATCTTACAGGAGTATTATAGGGTACGAAGTAGGGTTTTTTTTTTTTAAGAGATGAGCAAAAATATTCACGGCGTCCATTTTAGTTCAATGTTACGACGTTTTCTTACATTTTTCTCGATACTTTCATTATCAGTTTTTCATGATTTTTAAGATTTCTGCGTGCAGTCAATTAGTATGAGGAGCAAACTTTTCCGAGACTTGCTATGATCATACTTGCCTTGTAATGAGCAGACCACCTGCGTGATCATCGCATGGCCGGTACAAAGTTTACATCTCCCCCAAGTAAATGATGAGAATTCCCATTGAGTGACAGTAAGGCTGGTTTCACATTAGCGCTTTTTTAAGCGCACGCACGGCCGGGGGTAGCTCCGCCCCCGAGCCGGCTCTCTGCCCGGCGTGCCCGCCCCTTGCTTGTAGCGCCGCCTCCTAGCGCACAGCGGCGCCTGCGATCGGCGCACCCTATCTTTAGCATAGGGTGCGCAGATCGTGCGCAGGCCGTGCGCTAGTTGCGCTTTGACCTGCGCTGCGCACTTTTGACGGTGCGCCGTGCTCGCCAAAATCCGAAAAGTTTGATTTTGGCGCGCACGGCGCACCGTCAAAAGTGCGCAGCGCAGGTCAAAGCGCAACTAGCGCACGGCCTGCGCACGATCTGCGCACCCTATGCTAAAGATAGGGTGCGCCGATCGCAGGCGCCGCTGTGCGCTAGGAGGCGGCGCTACAAGCAAGGGGCGGGCACACCGGGCAGAGAGCCGGCTCGGGGGCGGAGCTACCCCCGGCCGTGCGTGCGCTTAAAAAGCGCTAATGTGAAACCAGCCTAAGCAGTGATCTTGAAAGTTGCAAGGATTGAGACAGTAGCTAAAATGGAAACTTTAACTGTTTTATTGCATAATGAATAACCTTCATTTGCTGAAACTAGAACTTGTATTATTACATTATTTTCACATTATATCGTAATAGTTAAAATGAATATTTCTCTCTTTCTTTTGTAGGAGCCAGGAGAAATCGTTCCATGTTATCGGAGCGTTGAACCACGTTTTTACCAGAAGTTTACCACTGGAGAACTTATCAGCATTGCAAATAATTGAGAAGTTAACTTCTGTCCAGGAACCGAAGTGCATTGATGATGAAGTTGATGGGTGATTACTTGGGATAAAACTTTTTTGGTTACCATACATTAGTCTCCGAACCCCCATTTTTCCTTAACTCATGTACAAGAGTAAAGAAAGTAAGAAAGCTTATACATATATTCCAGTCATTGTCTCCTGTAAGTGCCGGTGGTATTGATTATTCTTCTGTTCTGACAAATCTTTATAGGAGTTTGCAGATCTGGCCCCTTTACTATGCTGCAGGGGTCAGCAACCTGCAGCATTCCAGCAATTGTGAAACTGCAACTCTTAACATGCCATGATAAACTTTGGCCATTAGGACTTGCTGGGAGTTGTAGTTTCACAACAGCTCGAGTGCAGCAGGTGGCTGTTGCCAACTCCTTTACTATCATTTGTGAACAGAACTGGGGAAAATCTATTTTTTTACAGGTGTTTCTTACTATAGGACGTGCACACCTTTTCATCATTGCATTGCATGCGTGTTTGCAAAAGAGATTTGTATTAGTGATGAGCGAACATGTTCAGATAAGGTGTTATCTGAGAATGCTTGGGTGCTGAGTGCCTTCTGTGTGTTCGAAAAATATGTTCATGTCCCCGTGCCTGCCTGACTCGTGGCTGTTCAACAGCCGCAACACATGCAGGGATTGCAAAACAAACAGGCAATCCCTGCGTGGGTTGTGGTTGTTGAAGAGACATAAGTCATGCAGGCACGGGGACTCAAACATATTATTTGAGCACGCTGAAGTCACTCGGTTAGCACTCGAGCATTCTCAGATAACACCTTATCCAAGCACGTTCACTCATCACTAATTTTCAGTTGTAAATATTTGGCTTGTAGAGCTTGCAGGTAATACAGAACAGTGAAGGCTGCTCAATCCCATTTGGTCCCAGGTCATCAAAGTATTTCTCCAGCCCCTCTCTGAAGCATGTTTTATCTCTTGCTGGTTGGGTGGAAAGCTCACAGCCATATAGTCCTCCCTGCCTTGTCTTGATGTAATTGATCTGTTCAGCAATGGAGCTCAGTGCACCCTTGGAGTGGCCAAACATTTTAATACCGTTTTCCATCTTTCTCTACCCTCTTCTGGCTCACGTAAACCCAGAGCTGTCAAATAAGAGAGGTCAGAAATAGATTTAACAAAAGTGGGAAGGAACCGATTGCACGCGACAAGTATGCACCCGTGTACCTGTGCTTGGTTTGAACAGTCGTTTTGTTCTGACAGATTCCTATCCATTATTCTAGACTAGAAAGTCTGAATATTTTTTATCTAATAATTTTTTCTAAAAATACAGTAAAAATATGGTGTGAAAATTAATTTACTTTCTATTGAACCGAGAGCCTTGAAAGAATGTAAATTGTATTAATTCTGTATTTTTTTTATTCTTTCAGGGGTTTCCTAGGTAAAACATCTCTTCACCCCATCGGTGTAATCTATAAAGAGCTGGTGAAGTGTTTTCATCAGAAGCTTCAGGTGAACGTTTTGGAAGACACTTTTCCTCTAATTTGTCGCAATGATGCTTGTTCTTCTCGTCCCCCATATTTAGCGTCTCACTCCAAACTTTACACTGTGACTGCTGGTACAGAGAAGGAAGGATCAGAGATTTCTGATGATTTACACACGACACACTTATGTTCTGTTGAGGCAGCTCACCCAGATAATAATCGGACGGCGGGGCTCCATCATCTGAGACCGACGCTGACGTGTTTTATCAGCGACATTTCTCATAAATCCAACTGCAGACCAAATTCTCTGACCGTCGTGAGCGGCCTTGTCTTTAGGAAGTGTCTGATATCTCCGCAGTCCATGCCGATTTATCATGAGATGCTCATGTTGTTGGATTGCCGAGAACAGCTCCAACTGGTGATGGACACCATGAGCACAGTGATGGCGTCCATCATATCTATGGAAACTGTAAGTAGTGAGAAAATAACGTTTCATCTGGAAAAAGATTATATCGTCACCATGTCACCTGCTAATCCTGACTGGATGATAGGGACGATCAAAGAGGTCCCCGCCGGAGGTCAGCCCAAAACTTTCATAGTATCCCTGAATTTAGATTTACTCGCCATGTGTCTGCTCAGGATTGAAGACTGGCGACTGCTATGGACAGAGGATGACAGATTCGGAGCCCAGTTCCATCATCGTGACCTAAAACCTCACCAGACGTTCTCCCTATATCCCCCTTATTATATCCACGATGTTAGTTTTTGGGTGGAGGAGAACGCCGCATTTGATGACGTCGAGTTTCACACCGTAGCGTTGCAAATGTCAAAGGGAAACATCATGGATATTCAGCTTCTGGATCTGTATAAAAATACTGAAACTGGGAGAACTGGTCTGTGTTACCGGCTGAAATATCAGTCCTGTGACCGAGCGCTGAGTTACAGATCGGCGCTGGCGATGCAGCTGCAGCTTCGGGATGAGCTGCCAAGGCGTTTACACGTTGTTCTCAGATAGCGGCTCGTAGGGGTTATCTGGAAACCATTTCCAGACATCTGAGGCCGCATTCACACTGCGTATAAGTAAGCAGGTGGTTTGGCACGTACGCGCTGAACACGTCCGTACAGGGACTGGAAGGGTCGGCTTTTCACCCTTTTCAAAATTAAATCCATTTGAAATGAAAGAAAATAATCATTTTCTTGTCGCCATATTCTGGGAGCCATTACTGTTATTATTTTTCCATTCTTTTACATCATGATCAGTGATGAGCGAGCGTTCTCAGATAAGATGTTATCTGAGTATGCTCGTGTCCTAAAAGACTTTGGTGTGCTCGAAAAAATTACTGGAGTCCCCGCGGCAGCATATCTCGCGGCTGTTCAACAGCCGCAATGCATGCATGGATTGCTTGTTTGTTATGTAATCCCTGAATGTGTTACGGTATATCTGCTCTTCTCCATTTACACCTTTGGCCTGGGACAGCTCATAGAATCTCATGGATTTCAGTATCACCTCTATGCTGATGACACACAGATCTACATCTCTGGACCAGATATCACCTCCCTGCTAACCAGAATCACTCAATGTCTGTCCACTATTTCATCCTTCTTCTCTGCTAGATTTCTGAAACTTAACATGGACAAAACAGAATTCATCATCTTTCCCCCATCTCACGTGACCCCCTCCCCAAACCTATCCATTACAGTAAATAGCTGCTTACTCTCCCCAGTCCCACAAGCTCACTGCCTCGGGGTAATCCTTGACGCTGATCTCTCCTTCAAACCACATATCCAAGCCCTTTCCTCTTCCTGACGACTTCAACTCAAAAATATTTCACGAATCCGTTCATTCCTCACCCAAGAATCTGCAAAAACCCTAGTCCATGCCCTCATAATCTCTCGCCTTGTCTACTGCTACCTCCTGCTCTGTGGCCTCCCCTTGAACACTCTCGCACCCCTCCAATCTATTCTAAACTCTGCTGCCCGACTAATTCAACTATCCCCCCCGCTATTCCCCAGCTTCTCCCCTCTGTCAATCCCTTCACTGGCTCCCCATTGCCCAGAGACTCCAGTACAAAACCCTAACCATGACATACAAAGCCATCCACAACCTGTCTCCTCCATACATCTGTGACCAAGATCTCCTTCTCTACTCCCCTCTTATCTCCTCTTCCCACAATCGCATACAAGATTTCTCTCGTGCATCACCCCTACTCTGGAACTCTCTACCACAACATATCAGACTCTCACCTACCATCGAAACCTTTAAAAAGAGCCTGAAGACCCACCTCTTCCGACAAGCCTACAACCTGCAGTAACCACGGATCGACCAAACCGCTGCATGACCAGCTCTACCCTCGCCTACTGTATTATCACCCATCCCTTGTAGATTGTGAGCCCACGCAGGCAGGGTCCGCTCTCCTCCTGTATCAGTTATGACTTGTATTGTTTAACATTATTGTACTTGTTTTTATGTATACCCCTCCTTACATGTAAAGCGCCATGGAATAAATGGCGCTATAACAATAATTAATAATAATCTGTCGAACAGGAGCGAGACATGCAGCCGCAGAGACTCCAGCATTTTTTCGAGCACACCAAAGTCACTCGTTTAGGACAGGAGCATGCTCAGATAACACCTTACCCGAGTACGCTCGCTTATCACTTATCATGAGTTAAAATACTTATTGGTGCATGTGGTTTTTTTTTTTTTTAATTTATCATCTGTTGGGATAAGTCAAATAAAAAGCAGCAATTCTGACATTTTTTATTTTTTTTCACCATTTGGGTTATCTAATGTTTTTATTCAGAGTTGTAACTAATGTGGCGCCTCCAGTAATGTGATTTTTATTATTATTATTTAATTTATTTATATTCTAGGGAAACAAGTACAGGGGAAAAAGGCCATTTAAAAATAATCTTGTTTACATTTTTCTTTTACATTTGTAACAAAAATTTCTTTTTGGATTAGTCCCACTTTAGGACTTGAAAAATCTTTGTCTCTCTTTTTTATACATATACACATAGAAAAAAATATGTAAACAAAATACATTTTTTGGTTTATACATAGAATATAAAAATATGTTATTTACTATATATACCGTATGTTTTCTATGTGTATAAATAAAAAAAGTTTTATTTTTTTTTTAATCACATGTAGAATATGCCCCAACGTTCTGAAAAAAATAAAAAAAAGCTGCCAAAATAAACTGTGGCTTTAAGTAAAAAACTCACAATTTGTTTTCATATATCTGCCAGTAGTTTTTGGATTACAGATGTTTGTCTTTCTCGACTGGACAGTGTGGCAATCACACTCACCTACCGATGCGGAAGTGACAACTTTTTACTGGAAAACTATTGTGCAGAGCTGTACATCATGTATTTGATATAGAAAAATATTGACTATAAATATTTTTTTACATTATTCTGGTGTATTTTTTTGTGTCCATATAAAAAGGAAATATTCTGCATATATTTCCATTTTTTCCACTACCGGAGCAAACAATAGAATACAAGTTTCTGTTTTCTGCTGACCTTTTTTTTAGGCTTTGCTGTGTAGCCTGGGACAGAGTCAGCAGAAACATTTATATCCCAACCCAAGGTTGTAAACATCTAATTCAGTCATGTATGCACTGTGCGCCGTCTGTGAGGATGATGAAATACAATATGTGAATGTTTCATGGTGTTCGCAATATGGATGTACCGAGCTGTATGTTTATCGCACGTAATGTCCAAATCCTGGACAACCCCTTTTGGCGGAGTCCACAGATTTCAGCAGGCCATGATGTCATGGAAGAGAAGGATGGTGTTCCTCTCGTGGATCCAGGGTTCGGTGCTGTGCCCTCCTCTTCGTCATCGCTCAGTTATCTCTGTTCAGGGCCGTGCCAGCTCCACTGCGTTAAACCTACTATGTAGCGCAGCACTGCTACTCAGATTCCTCCTCACTTTGATGGCTCTGCTGCATCGCACTGCTGGCCAGTCCTGACTCCGAACCGCCACTGCAAATACATGTCTGCTACACCTGCTTCATCAGTTGCCGTTGTTCTAGGTCTGCCACATCGGCCTCCTTTGTTCCAAACAGATCTCTGCTGCGCCATCAGTCTGTGCCAACCGCTTCGAGGATCCACATCACCAGGCGAGACATAACAGATCGGACACATTGAATATTGTGTATGGCGAAGTCAAAAGCGATAGCGGTTTAGCTTCCGGCCACAGCTAGCTAGGGTATATGGGCACCTGTAAAGGGCGGAAGGTTTAAAGGGGAACTCTTGTATGTAAACAGGTTCCCCCATGCTATGGTTTTTGGAAAATTAAGTGCCACTAATAAACAAATAAGTGGTGTGACCGCCTAGATGCTGTGGCTACTGACTGCAACAAGCAGCAAGCATTTCCAGTAGCATCAGTGCTGCTATTACAGCGCCACCTGGACGAACGTGTAAGTCGTGACGCAGAACCTAGCACCTGTGATTTCCATTTTTGGCACACTATTAAAGGGTTAACTGCACTAGGTGATAAAGTACATTGGAGAGAAGTGAGGCTATGTGCACCGGAACCGCAGCAGTTCTGCAGACATGTAACCCTATGGGTTTTCAAAACCGCAGTGCTCACGCTGGTTTTTTTTCCGCAGCATGTCAATTGTTTCTGCGGATTCCGCTGCGGTTTCACACCTTTAACATAGTAGAGGTGTGAAACCGCAGGTCACTTTACCTGCGGTTCCGCGGGGAAAAACCTGCAGGTGAATCTGCAGCGTGTGCACATAGCCTAAATGAATAGAAGACGTATGTAATAACCGCAGCACAGGGAGGTGCGCAGACCCAGCAGACGGTGATCTGTTCCACACAGAACCTCCATGACGGATTCTCTGCCCCGCTCACATCTTCCCTAAGTGGCACACGGCATTCTACGCACCGCGCATGCGCAATAGGACGTCAAGGCGCCAGTAGTAAACGTGGCGTCTGCCAATTCCTCACTCTTCACCCGTGCGCGGAAGTAACTTCCTCCTGCCCACAGTAGCAATGGCGTCCAAGGGAACTCGACACCGATGGAAAGGAACCGGCGGAGAAAGGGAGGAAAACAGCGGAAAACACAAGGAAGAGAACCGGGGACCGGAGCAAAGAACAGAGTGAGGACAGCGCCGGGAATAAGGGTGGTGGTCTGTGTATAGGGGCGTGTAATGGAAGGGTGGCGTGTAGTGAGGGGCTGCATGTCACAAATAGGACCCAGACATCTGTCCCTCCTAGATGGGACCCTGTATATCTGTCTTCCATAGATGGGACCCCGTATACAGTATATCTCTCTGTATATATCTATCTTCCATAGATGAGACCCCATATATATCTGTTCCCCATAGATGAGAATCCGTATATATCTGCTCCCCGTAGATGGGACCCCGTACATGTCTCTTCCCTGTATGTGGGACCCCGTACATATCTCTTCCCTGTTTATGGGACACCCATATATCTGTTCCCCGTAGAAGAGACCCCATGTATATCTCTTCCCTGTATATGGTACCCCGTATATATCTGCTCCCCGTAGATGGGACCCCGTACATGTCTCTTCCCTGTATGTGGGACCCCGTACATGTCTCTTCCCTGTATGTGGGACCCCGTACATGTCTCTTCCCTGTATGTGGGACCCTGTACATATCTCTTCCCTGTTTATGGGACACCCATATATCTGTTCCCCGTAGAAGAGACCCCATGTATATCTCTTCCCTGTATATGGTACCCCGTATATATCTGCTCCCCGTAGATGGGACCCCGTACATGTCTCTTCCCTGTATGTGGGACCCCGTACATGTCTCTTCCCTGTATGTGGGACCCCCATATATCTGTTCCCCGTAGAAGAGACCCCATGTATATCTCTTCCCTGTATATGGTACCCCGTATATATCTGCTCCCCGTAGATGGGACCCCGTAGATGGGACCCCATACATCTCTCTTCCCTGTATATGGGACCCCATACATCTCTCTTCCCTGTATATGGGACCCCGTACATGTCGCTTCCCCGTATGTGGGACCCCGTACATGTCTCTTCCCTGTATGTGGGACCCCGTACATGTCTCTTCCCTGTTTATGGTACCCCCATATATCTGTTCCCCGTAGAAGAGACCCCATGTATATCTCTTCCCTGTATATGGTACCCCGTATATATCTGCTCCCCATAGATGGGACCCCGTACATGTCTCTTCCCTGTATGTGGGACCCCGTACATGTCTCTTCCCTGTATGTGGGACCCCGTACATGTCTCTTTCCTGTATGTGGGACCCCGTACATGTCTCTTCCCTGTATGTGGGACCCCGTATATATCTGCTCCCCGCATGTGGGGCCCCGCCCGCGTCTCTTCCCCGCTTGTGGGGCCCCGCCCGCGTCTCTTCCCCGCATGTGGGGCCCCGCCCGCGTCTCTTCCCCGCATATATTCCCCATTGATGGCTGACCGCCACACGTACAGGATCTGTATATCGGACCCCATATATCTGTGTTCCCATACGTAGAGGTCAGTCATTTGCAATCTGCTGACTTTGCCCCGGGGGCACATTTTCCGCTGTGGGTTTTCTGGATTTTATTTGTGCATTGCAAGGGTAAAATCCGCAGCAGAAAACCACATGTAGCGAATCCACAGTCCACGCCCGGGTCAGATTTTGCTGCAATATGTGGGTGAGATTTGGTAAATTCATCAACACCTCTATTTACTGCCCAAATACAAGTATTGGCCACACACAGAGTTTTGGCCTGTACAGGATCTCTGCCGTGTTCTTTATTAATGGTGACGTCTTGTGTTCGTTCCCCAGATCTGCGTGTAGTAAGGCCGGACAAGTGTGGGCACCTGAAGGAGCCACTGCATTTAAATGCCTGATCTCTGCCCGCTTCTGTGCCGCATTACTGAGCAACATCTCCGACTGCGATGAAACCTTCAACTACTGGGAACCTGTAAGTAACGGATGGAAGAGAATTAGGTCTAGTGCACACAGTGTTATCAGCTATTACAAGGTGTACACGCTCATGTTGTGCCTCTGTGACAGCGGGCACAGCCTGGATAGACGCTGTGGCATCCATCCACCACTGCAGGGAAGATGTGGTATCACATGGTCCCAATTAAAAAAAACAAACTATGGTAGATTTACCAAAAAATTAATATGTAATATATGTTGATTTTGCTGTGGATTATTTGCAATATCTCTGGTGGAAAATGTATAACCTGGCTTTAAAGTAAAGGGTTATGGAGAGGAGAGAAAGTAGGGTTATAGATAGGGGAGAAAGTATCTACAGTCTCAGGGAGAGCAGAGAAAAATGGCTAAAAAGAAGGAAGAAAGCACATTAACAAGTAGAGAGTGCAGGATAGAAGCTGTGTTGATATATGAGCAATTGAATACTGCAGCACCCTGGATATACACACAGCTCACATCCAACCAAATTACATAGAGAGACACTCACAGCTCGCATCCACCCCATATTACAGGGAGCGACACAGAGCTCACTTTCAGCCTATATTACTGGGGAAGACACACAGAGCTCACATCCAGCCTATATTACTGGAGGAGACACACAGAGCTCACATCCAGCCTATATTACTGGAGGAGACACACATAGCTCATATCCAGCCTATATTACTGGAGGAGACACTCACAGCTCGCATCCACCCCAAATTACAGGGAGAGACACAGAGCTCACTTTCAACCTATATTACTAGGGGAGACACACATAGCTCACATCCAGCCTATAATACTGGAGGAGACACTCACAGCTCGCATCCACCCCATATTACAGGGAGAGACACAGAGCTCACTTTCAGCCTATATTACTGGGGGAGACACACATACCTCACATCCAGCCTATATTACTGGAGGAGACACACAGAGCGCACATCCAGCCTATATTACTGGAGGAGAGACACAGAGCTCACATCCAGCCTATGTTACTGGAGGAGACACAAATAGCTCACATCCAGCCTATATTACTGGAGGAATGAGGATGAATGAACTCATGGAGATCAACATCCAACACTGCGGAGACACCATCGCATGTTTCTCAACGCAGTGATTCTAGAGCAATGCCCCCATCCCTTATGGGAAATATGCAAAAACATGCAAAACACAAGCCGTGGAGACACCATCACATGTTTCTCAACGTAAGCAATGACTAGCCAGGTCTTTCCCCGGAAAGGAACAACCACGGGAAGGGCAGTCTCCAATGAAGGAAACCACCTATGCCAAAACATGGTATTCATCCACAGACTGCTGTTTCGGGGTATTGCCCCTCATCAGTGTGGCGTAGGAAACTGGCCAGTAGGAGCAATGCCTAGTAGAAGACTGTGAAAAATGAGGATGAATGAACTCATGGATATCAACATCCAACACTGCGGAGACACCATCACATGTTTCTCAACACAGTGATTCTAGAGCAATGCCCCCACCCTTATGGGAAATATGCAAAAACATGCAACACACAAGCTGCGGAGACACCATCACATGTTTCTCAACGCAAGCAATGACTAGCCAGGTCTTTCCCCAGTCTTTCACAGTCTTCTACTAGGCATTGCTCCTACTGGCCAGTTTCCTACTCCACACTGATGAGGGGCAATACCCCGAAACAGCTGTCTGTGGATGGATACCATGTTTTGGCATAGGTGGTTTCCTTCATTGGAGACTGCCCTTCCTGTGGTTGTTCCTTCCCGGGGAAAGACCTGACTAGTCATTGCTTGCGTTGAGAAACATGTGATGGTGTCTCCACGGCTTGTGTTTTGCATGTTTTTGCATATTTCCCATAAGGAATGGGGGCATTGCTCTAGAATCTCTGCGTTGAGAAACGTGATGGTGTCTCCGCAGTGTTGGATGTTGATCTCCATGAGTTCATTCATCCTCATTTTTCACAGTTTTTTACTAGGCATTGCTCCTACTAGCCAGTTTCCTACTCCACACTGATGAGGGGCAATACCCCGAAACAGCTGTTTGTGGATGGATACCATGTTTTGGCATAGGTGGTTTCCTTCATTGGAGACTGCCCTTCCCGTGGTTGTTCCTTCCCGGGGAAAGACCTGGCTAGTCATTGCTTGCGTTGAGAAACATGTGATGGTGTCTCCGCGGCTTGTGTTTTGCATATATTACTGGAGGAGACACACATAGCTCACATCCAAGCTGTATTACTGGGAGACACACAGAGCTCACATCCAGCCTATATTACAGGGTGAGACACAAAGAGCTAACATTATTATTTTCATTATTTATTTATGTAGCACCATTGATTCCATGGTTCTGCACATGAGAAGGGGGGTTACATACTAATGTGCAGATATCCACTTACAGTAAACAAACTAACAATCACAGACTGATACAGAGGGGAGAGCGGACCCTGCCCTTGCAGGCTTACATTCTACAGGATAGTGGTGAAGGAGACAGTAGGTTGGGGGGTTGCTACAGCTCTGGTGTTGGTGATGCGTAAGTTCCGGTAGTGGTGAGGAGGCAGCGGGGATCATTGCAGGCTGTAGGCTTTCCTGAATAGATGGGTTTTCAGGTTCCGTCTGAAGGATCCAAAAGTGGTTGATAGTCGGACATGGTGGGGTAAAGAATTCCAGAGGATGGGGTCTATTCGGGAGAAGTCTTGGAGGCGATTGGGTGAGGCGCAAGTAAGTGTGGAGGAGAGGAGATCTTAGGAGGACCGGAGATTACGTGAGGGAAGATATGGGGAGATTAGTTCAGAGATATATGGAAGAGACAGGCTATAGATGGCTTTGTAGGTCAGTGTTAGTAATTTGAACTGGATACGCTGAGGGAATGGGAGCCAGTGAAGAGATTTGCAGAGGAGTAGCGAGGAGAGAGATAAATTAGTCGGGCAGCAGAGTTAAAGATGGACTGAGAGGTGCGAGGGTGTTAGCAGAGAGGCTACAGAAAAGGATGTTGCCGTAGTCAAGGTGGGAGATGGTGAGGGCATGCACAAGCATTTTTAGTAGATTGAGGAAAGGACGGATTCTGGAGATATTTTTGAGCTGGATGCGACAGGAGGAGGAAAGAGCTTAGATGAGTGGTTTGAAGGACAGGGCAGAATCGAGGGTTGCTCCGAGGCAGCGGACTTCTGGTATGGAGGGAAAGCGTGATGTCGTTAATTGTCATAGGTCAGGTAAGACTGGGTTCATATTGTGTTATGGCGCTGCGTTTAACGCATCCGTTATATAGCAGCATTAATGCTATGTAAGGATGCGTTAACGCACCCATAGACTGCCATAACGTAGTGCATCGCTAACGCATGTCATAATCGGCATACATTAGCGATGTGCCATCATTCTGTGATGAACCCTTGGACGCAGTCTGCAGCCTTCGAGGGTCCGTCACTGCTAGCGCATGGATGGAGCATCTGCGCTAGCGCGATCGCATAACACGATCAAAAATAAAGAGTTGCGTTAGTGCAGTCTGTTTAACGCATGCATTGAACGGACTGCTCTAACGCAATATGAACATAGCCTAAGGAAGATCTGTGAGATGGAGGAAAGATGGTGGTTCAGATTTGTCCACAGTGAGTTTGAGGAAGCGAGAGGAGAAGGAGGAGGATATGGCTCCAGCCTGTATTACAGGGAGGGACACACAGGCCTGGCATCCAGCCTATATTACTGGGAGAGATGCACAGAGCTCACATCCAGCCTATATTACTGGGAGAGACATGCAGAGCTCACATCCAGCCTATATTACTGGGAGAGATGCACAGAGCTCACATCCAGCCTATATTACTGGGAGAGACATGCAGAGCTCACATCCAGCCTATATTACTGGGAGAGACATGCAGAGCTCACATCCAGCCTATATTACTGGGAGAGACATGCAGAGCTCACATCTAGCCTATATTACTGGGAGAGACATGCAGAGCTCACATCTAGCCTATATTACTGGGAGAGACATGCAGAGCTCACATCCAGCCTATATTACTGGGAGAGACATGCAGAGCTCACATCCAGCCTATATTACTGGGAGAGACATGCAGAGCTCACATCCAGCCTATATTACTGGGAGAGACATGCAGAGCTCACATCCAGCCTATATTACTGGGAGAGACATGCAGAGCTCACATCCAGCCTATATTACTGGGAGAGACATGCAGAGCTCACATCCAGCCTATATTACTGGGAGAGACATGCAGAGCTCACATCCAGCCTATATTACTGGGAGAGACATGCAGAGCTCACATCCAGCCTATATTACTGGGAGAGACATGCAGAGCTCACATCCAGCCTATATTACTGGGAGAGACATGCAGAGCTCACATCCAGCCTATATTACTGGGAGAGACATGCAGAGCTCACATCCAGCCTATATTACTGGGAGAGACATGCAGAGCTCACATCCAGCCTATATTACTGGGAGAGACATGCAGAGCTCACATCCAGCCTATATTACTGGGAGAGACATGCAGAGCTCACATCCAACCTTTATTACTGGCAGAGACACACAGACCTTGCATCCAGCCTAGGTTACTGGGAGAGACACTCTCACAAGAGAAAAATCAGAATTTTAGATCGGGTTTCAAACAGCACATATTAAACTATTGTTTTTTATCTTTTGCCTAAAGTATCACTCTGCAAATTCTTCGGAATAAAAGAAAATTTACAGGGCTGTGGAGTCGGTAAGCCACAGTTGCGACTCCGACTCCTGGATTTTATCAGGCTCCGACACCTTCATAAATGGCCAATTCATAACAACAAATTTACTGTTGTAAAATATTAAACATCGTGCTTATTCAGTTTCTCACCATCATATAAGTAATCAGACCACTTAGAGCAAAAACTACATTTATTAGAATACAATTAGAATATAGCAAATAACTTTTATAAACTTTTCTAAACTGGAAGTAAATATGCAATAAACACTTTTATGCAGTTAATAAGAAGAAATCTATAAATTTGTCCTCAGAAAAAGTATTGCCTCTGTCAGATCCTCCTTCATGGATGCCCTCAAATCTGATCTAATTATTTTGAGAGCAGAGAACAACCTCTCTACACTAACTTGTGTTGGTGGCAAAGCAGTAACCACTCGGGCAACATCTCTGACAATGTCAGGATACAGAGGAATCGCTTGTTGCTCTGTTATTTTTGATGAACGGTCAAATTTCTCAATTTCTTTTAGTGCACATGAAAAATTCTGCTGAAATGTACTGGCTGTGTTCCTTGATGGGGATGACTCTTCTATGCGGGAACGCTTTGCACGGTTCTTGTGATCCAAATATTTTTCGAAATTAAATTCTTCATCAGTTGATGATGAGGGTGAAGATGTGGCAGGACAACCAAAGTCGTCTTGTTCCTCCTGACTGTTCTGCAACCCTTTCATTCTTACTGCTATTTCAAACAGAGCTTCTTTTCCTTTACTTAGCTGTTGATCATCTAGAAGAATCCGATGCATTGGGTCTACATAAACAGCTGCCAAAAGAATGTTATTTTGTAATAGTAGCTCCTCTCTCCGTTTCATTGATGTAGCAATGCCACTTGCAATTAACCCTCCTCTTTGGGACAGGCGAAAGATCAGGTTCTTCCACTCCTTTAAGAAAATACCTGGAGTTAAGTCCTCTGCTTGTAATTTTTTAGTCACTGTAAATGGGTGCTCTAGCAATTTTTCCAGCTCAGTCACCTGATTCCATTGACTTTCATTTAGCGTCAGTTGTGGGTTAGCCATGTCTACAAGAAAGGTTTTCAGTTCAACCAAGCGCTGAATCATTAAGTAAGTACTGCCCCATCGTGTGGCTTGATCAATAATTGCCCCTTTTCCAGCACGTCTCTTCAAAATTGAGTCAACTTTAGGGGTTCTGGCAACAGTAGCCAATTTTCTCACCTTGCCAATCAGTGCAGCAGCATGTCCTTCTTGCAGACTGTCTCTTATAGCCAGCTGTAGCGTATGCACAACACAGCGCATGTGATGAATGAAAGAACATATTGACACAGTTTCAACAAGATCATCTAAACTATCATGTTGCTGTTCATCTGAAGCAACTTCAGTTTGCTCCTCAGTTATAATACTGTGTTCCTCTATTTCAAACATTTCTGTGTCTGTGGACCCAGAATGTTCTTCTAGCTGCTGGTCACCATCATTACTCTCATTCATTAGCTTAATAGTACTTATATTTGAAGCATTGTCAGTTACGACAGAAAGAACTTGCTCTTTTTTAAGTTCATAGTCTTGCAGAACCTTTTCCACCAAGACCTGGAGAAACTCACTGGTGTGATGAGCTTTGGTGTATTTTACTGCCAATGTCTTGGTAACTATTTCATTTTTGTCGCAAACAAATCGGACATTGATGGCAAAATAGTTCACTCTGTGACGTGTGCAGGCATCCATTTTAAGAAACAGAAAGCGTCCCTTGAGAGTTTTTTTAAGTTCTTCCTTTTGTTTAAAAGCTTCTTCGATTACTAATTTTCTAATACTCTCTCTCTCCAGAGAAACACCAAGCTTGCGGGCCATTTCCCCATTCAGACACATAAAAGCTGGTCGTGAAAATAATGAAATAGGCACACTATCCTTTACAACAAGCTCTATGATCTGTTTTTTAAATGTATCTACTGTCATTGTCACAGTAACTTTGTCACTGACAAAATATCTTGCAACTGATGGCTGCAAAGTTCTCTGCTCCTTTGTTTGGCTGGAAGAGCTGGGCACTGGTTCATTGGTTTGGATGCAGTCTTTCTCATCCACTGCTTTCAGTACTTCTGGATGAAAGCACTGTAAATGTCTCTTTAGATTAGAAGCTCTGGTAGGAGCATTTTTATCTTTGCCTGAATATGCACTCATCTTGGCTTCACAGCATTTGTTTTCGTCTGGATCATTTGTCATACACTGACAGACATAATGTTTTCTATCTTGAGTGATGGTGAAATGTTCAAATACAGCTGATTTAATGTGATGCTGCTTTGACATTCTCAGGTTTTTAATTCTGCATTCACAATCCAAATGACAATTGTTTTTCCTAAAAACAATTGTACAAAATTATTGCCAGGTCGTACAACTGATATAGTGGTCAGTAATACTGTTACTATTCCTCATGTACTCACAGTTAACTGATGCAAAGTTTGTTGAAAGGATAATACTTCTTACAGTCTTCCTCTTCTGAGTAGCAGGCAGCTGTGAGATGCTTGGAAGACGCACACCTAGTATGATCTAGTCTAGAGGAGGAGCTTTACTACTAAGAATTTGCAACACATTTTCACTTTCAGTTTCATACATTGTAAGTAGGGGGGTTGGGGCAGCATGAGGTTAACCAAGTATAAGATTAGATAAGGGCAGTGGAGAACAGTGACACACAAGAAGTAAGAAATGTCTCTATCTCCAGCAGAACTGCTTATCACTGTTGTGATAGTTTGATAGAACATATACACTCACTGGCCACTTTATTAGGTACACCTGTCCAACTGTGTGTTAAGACTTAATTTCTAATCAGCCAATCACATGGCGGCAACTCAGTGCATTTAGGCATGTAGACATGGTCAAGACAATCTCCTGCAGTTCAAACCGAGCATCAGTATGGGGAAGAAAGGTGATTTGAGTGCCTTTGAACGTGGCATGATTGTTGGTGCCAGAAGGGCTGGTCTGAGAATTTCAGAAACTGCTGATCTACTGGGATTTTCACGCACAACCATCTCTAGGGTTTACAGAGAATGGTCCGAAAAAGAAAAAAAATCCAGTGAGCGGCAGTTCTGTGGCCGGAAATGCCATGTTGATGCCAGAGGTCAGAGGAGAATGGGCAGACTGGTTCGAGCTGATAGAAAGGCAACAGTGACGCAAATTGCCACCCGTTACAACCAAGGTAGGCAGAAGAGCATCTCTGAACGCACAGTGCGTCGAACTTTGAGGCAGATGGGCTACAGCAGCAGAAGACCACACTGGGTACCACTCCTCTCAGCTAAGAACAGGAAACTGAGGCTACAATTTGCACAAGCTCATCGAAATTGGACAGTAGAAGATTGGAAAAACGTTGCCTGGTCTGATGAGTCTCGATTTCTGCTGCGACATTTGGATGGTAGGGTCAGAATTTGGCGTAAACAACATGAAAGCATGGATCCATCCTGCCTTGTATCAACGGTTCAGGCTGGTGGTGGTGGTGTCATGGTGTGGGGAATTTTTTCTGGGCACTCTTTGGGCCCCTTGGTACCAATTGAGCATCGTTGCAACGCCACAGCCTACCTGAGTATTGTTGCTGACCATGTCCATCCCTTTATGACCACAATGTACCCAACATCTGATGGCTACTTTCAGCAGGATAAGGCGCCATGTCATAAAGCTCGAATCATCTCAGATTGGTTTCTTGAACATGACAATGAGTTTACTGTACTCAAATGGCCTCCTCAGTCACCAGATCTCAATCCAATAGAGCATCTTTGGGATGTGGTGGAACGGGAGATTCGCATCAGGGATGTGCAGCCGACAAATCTGCGCCAACTGTGTGATGCCATCATGTCAATATGGTCCAAAATCTCTGAGGAATGCTTCCAGCACCTTGTTGAATCTCTGCCACGAAGAATTGAGGCAGTTCTGAAGGCAAAAGGGGGTCCAACCCCTTACTAGCATGGTGTACCTAATAAAGTGGCCAGTGAGTGTATATTTGAGTAACATTTATAAAATTCATATGAAAGTTCAATTATGAAATATTAATACATTTTTTTTTAAAGCTGGAGTCGGTACATTTCTTCCGACTCCGACTCCAACCAAAACTAACTCTGACTCCACGACTCCGACTCCACAGCCCTGTTTACAAATTATAACTTATGTTGATTTCAATTATTTTTCCTTCACACCGTTTTCTTTTATAGACTCACTACCTCGTATACGGAAAAGGATTCCAGACGTGGGAATATTCTCCAGCCTACGCTGTCCGCTCCTATGCCTACCTGTGGCTGCACGCTTTACCCGCGTGGTTCCATGCCAATGTTCTCCAGACGAACAAGGTAGCTGGACGAGATTAGTTGCCTTTTCTTTTTTTTTTGTTTTTGATATCTTATATACTTGTCATTTGGTCTCCAGTGTCCTCTTGCTCATAATATGTCATTTTGGTGGAAAGTAATTTTTTTTCCCCTTTGTTAGGTTCTGGTCTTTTACTTCATCCGGTGCTTTTTGGCTTTCTGTAGCTGCATATGCGAGCTTTATTTCTATAAGTAAGTATCTAATAATTCTTATAAATGAGTTACCCAGCGCCTCTCATTACACGCTGCTGTGGCTGTTGGCCGTCCGCTAGGACTCATGGAGCTTATGTTCATTGTTATGCATTGCCATTACCCATTGCAAAAAGAAGTTCTGTAGCAGCTGGGGGTATATTACGTGCCAATATTTTATTACTGGTTGCATTTGAGCGCAAAAATGTGATTATGTACGTCTCTATCACTGGGGCATTGTAATGTGACATGTCACTAAAAGGAAACTATTAGGCTTCAAAGCAAAGGATTATGGAGAGGGGGAGAAAGTATCTACAGTATCACGGAGAGCAGAGAAAAAGGGTTACAAAGAAGGCGGAAAGCACATTAAGAAGAAGTGAGTGCAGGATAGAAGCAGTGTTGATATGAGCAAATGAAGGCTGCAGCACCCTGGACACACACACAGCTCACATCCAACCTATATTACAGGAAGAGACATTTCCAGAAGAGAAAAATCTGTATTGAGTACTGCTGATGAAACTGTGGGCAGTGTCAAATCCTGGCAGCATGATTGCAACCATAAATATATTCCATAATTTGCTCCTGCTTTTCAGAGAAAGTATACTTTGAAGATTTGGAGAACAGACTCTGGTCCAGGGCCATTTTCAGCCAATTCTTCCTGGCGCCACTGCAGGTGATTGATAGATCTTTCTCTCGCGTGCACATAGAGACCTGTCGGCAATGCCAGGAAGAGGCATCCAGGAGCACCACCGGACTAGTCTGTTCTCCGAATATGTGATCCCTGGACGGATCTTAAAAGTATTGTTTCTCTGAAATTCCATCGCTTTTTGGAGAATATTACACGTTGGCTGCAATCGTGCAACCAGACTGCAGTGATTCATGCCGCCTGCAGTTTGGGCCAGCAAGACTCATCTGACAGATGTCCTTTGAGATGTTGCAATAGATCACAAAATACAGTTTGTAGCACCAACATACACCGCAGCGCTGTACAGAGATTGTCATCCCGTCATTTATATCGCTTCCTGTCCCCCATTAGAGCTCACAATCTAAATCCTATATTGCCCTATATCTTGCCATTTCGCTGTGTGATATGTATGGGCCACAGACGACCGCAGTTTTACCACACTTATAGTTTTTCTGTCTCTCTAGGGCTGTGTGCAAAAGATTTGGCCTCCATGTTGGCCGTCTGATGTTGGCGTTCCTTGTCCTCAGTACGGGAATGTTTTGCTCGGCTGCCGGTAGGTGATGATTACATGGTCGATATATCTTCTCTTGTTATGATATTTAGCGGATCGATTTGCAGGATCCTGGTACAATGGCCACATTAGTAGTCCATGGCCTCCAGACCAAAGTCCGCCTCCTCTTCTGATTAGTAGGGCTGCCATGTATGACTTAATGCCAAGTCTAATAATCAGAAGAGGTGTCGGGGGCTTTGGCAGGGAGGAGGAAGCTTGCAGGTCTCCCACCTGTCCACCACAGACTAGTGACGTGACCGCTGGAACAGAGTCCTCCAAATTGATCCATCTGCAGAAATAATCTCTCTTGGAAGTTTCACACGTTGCACATCCGGTGAGGATCATGCGATCGTACAGTCAGTGCCTGTCGGTGGCATAAAAGTGGTTAACAGCAGCAGCGATCAGAGCTCGTGCCGGTTGCTGCTGGTAGATGCAGGTATCGGCTGCATAACACAAGCTCCTAAGATCACTTGGTGAACTAGTCGGGAAGTGATTGATTTAAAGGGGTATTCCCATCTTGTGCATTCATGACCTGTCCACCAGTTCAAAGTTAAATTTGGTGAATGTTGGATGTGCAGCTTTCCTTAATGATTCCCCCTTTCGTCCTACAGCGTACCTCCCCAGCAGTTTCTGCATGTACACCACGATGATCGCCATGACGGGCTGGTACATGGAGAAGGTCTCGGTGGCCGTGTTGGGTGTGGCGGCCGGGGCTTTTTGGGGCTGGCCTTTTAGCGTAGTACTGGGGTAAGAAGCACTGTTTATTCTATACTTATACAAAGCACGGCTCTCTGTTTTATGTACAGCAGACTCCTTTGTTTCTGCACATGCTGTAGCGTATGCTCTGCTGAAATAATCCCACATAAGTCCATATGTTCCTCTCTGTGGAGCTGCTGTGAAAGCTCACATTGACGTCTACATCAAACACACAATGGACATAGAGATCTCAGCCCGGTCGTGCATTTATGGCCTGTGGTGCTCAATTAAATTGGGAACATAGAAATCCCTTGAAGGAGTTAACCCACCACCACCACTGGATAGATGATGTAGGTGACATCAGTGCAAGACTGACCACTGGGACCACCACCGTTCCTGGGAATGGCGGTCTTATGTCCCCAGTGTGAATGGAGCAATTGTGCGCATACATGAGCACTTTTTCATTCACTGTGTGGTCGTACACGTGTGTCACCCACACACCTAGACCCAAAGAAGGGATCAAGCAGTGGTCACTTATGGGTTATACTGTTTAATATAATAGCACGGGACCCCTGTTGTTGGGATCAATTGGGTTTCCCAGTAGTCAGAACCTCATTAATGGGTCATTAACCGTCGGAAAATTTTGAGCTTAGTGACTTTTTTTCTATCTCGGAGAGCCCATTTCACCATTAACGTCCATCTTTACCTTTGCGTAGTTTTCATTAACATTTTCCCATAGTTTTCTGCTCTAGAGACTATGCAGCTTCTTTACTAAGCTGGTTGTCCTGGTGTTACTGACTCCTGGTTGTGTCAGCCATATTTGCTCTCCTCCACCCTTCTATCAGTGTTAGGGCGTAGTCAGACGACAGTCACATCGCAATGCTCGGACAGGCTAGCTGCTCTCCTGACCCAAACTTGACAGCTGCATAGAAGTACATGCTATCACACTCGGGTCAGGAGAGCTGCCAGTCTGCCCAAGATATGGGATGCATGTTGGCCCGTGATATACTGCCGTCTGACTGCGCCCTTAGAGACACCATCAGGATGGGGGCAGAGGGCAGGATATGACAGATCAGAGTGTGGAGAGGTACGGAAGTATTCAAGTCATAAAGGAGGGCAGAAAATGAATAAAGTAGTGGTTTGCAGACTGACATTTTTTTCTCCTGTTTTAGTGTGCCGATCGCCTTTGATTTTCTGTTTCTGAAACACAAATGGAAGAGTTTTATTAATTGGTGTCTAGTGGCAATAATATTATTACTGGTGAGTTCTGTCAGTTGGTGAGTATGCAAAGAAGTCTAGACGTCTTAAAATTTTTATATATATTTTTTATTTAGATTTTTCCTTTTTGGGCTTATGTGCTGACAATAAACCACCATGACCACTAATGATTCTAAACAGTCTGTAGAAACACATGAATCTGTAGTGCACCGAGGGAATGATGTTGGCATGTCGCCTGGCATCCACCCTGGCAGTTTGCAAGCTAGCCGTTTTTACTTTAGTTGGTTGCCCACTTTATAAACTTATATGTGCAAAAAAAAAAATCCTTGGGATTATTTTTTCTCTATCGCCTCATTAGGGGACACAGGAACCATGGGTCTATACTGCTGCCACTAGGAGTCTGACACTATGCACAAAAAAAGTTAGCTCCTCCTCTGCAGTGTACACCCCACCGACTGGCACTAGGCTACCCAGTTTAGCTTAGTGTCAGTAGGAGGTGGACACGGGTCTTTCATTAGACCCATATCTACCTCAGTGTGCGTCATTCCTTTTCAGGTTCCGGAGGGATACAGTGTGAATAGTCATAACTGTACTCCCACAAAAAGACTGCGTACGGCGTGTACTGCCACCCCGTATCTTTATACATTTAGTCGGCAGGACCCCAGCCCCTAACACAGAAGCGTGTTTAGGCGACCCCGATTCGGTCCTTGCTCCTGTCTCCTTACCCACTCGCCCACCAGAGCCTGTCAGTACTCGGAGGCGAAGACGTCCCAAAACGCAGCAAGTTCGGACGTCTTGCATTTCCGGATAGAGAGGTGCTTTTCGCCTCTCTCCACCAGGTTCCAAGAAAGAAGAAAAGATGAAGGACAAGAAGAAAAAAAAAATTGGGAAAATTAAGGAAGTTTTTTTTCCTTTATTGTGGCCTTTTTGGAGTGCTGTGGCGTTTTTAATGTCAAGGGCCTTTATCCCTTAGTTTCTAGCATGATGGGGCGCTGGGCTGCCTTTTTGGCGCTTTCTTAGTGACCTTCGTGCCGCTCCCCCCTGCTCCGGCAGTCAGGAGAATTAATCTAGGCCCTAGCTTTTCGGGCCTAGCATTCTGCGTTGGCTCCGCCCCCATTTTCTCTCTGCATCCGGGCAGGCTTTTCTCCCGCCCGTCTTGTTTCTTCTGGCCCCAGCGGTTAGCTCAGCCCACACCCTCGGCCACTGTCTGAGCGCAGATCACCGCCATCTTGCTCCTTCCGGATATGGCGGCTGGCTCTACCTCTTCCCCTGGGTCCCTGAGAGAGAGTATACGGAGAAAGTGCGCTCTTTTCTCCTGCTGCGTTGGCTTCTTTCATTGCCTCCTGAATGCCCCGCAGACTGCCTGGTTCCTGCAGGGACTTGCATCAGCCTACTGTGTCTTCAGCCTCCATAGCTTGTGAGTAGCTGCTCTGCAGCCTGACACTCTCCTCAGCGCCTTCCTGTCCCCTAACCTTCTGGCACCTGTTAGTGGATCTGTCTCATCATGCCTAAAGGAGAGCGCTCTCGCCCTCCTAATTCTTCCTCCTCTTCTTCTTCTGCTCTGGTTAGTCATTTTGTTTGCTCTTCGTGTAAGTGCATGCTTCCTTCGGGTCAGTCCTCTCCCCTCTGTCAGAGCTGCAGCAACCCCACTGTACCCACCGCCCAGGAGCCCCTTTCTGTTCCGGGCGACTCTGAAGTTCCTGTTCCAGGCTGGGCTGCCTATCTGTCACAGTCCGTGGCGGACCTCACCAAGGTGTCACAGACCCTGGTGTCCTTACTTGACAGGTTGCCCCTTACTATGCCTGCAGCTGCTAGTGGGTCACAGGAATCATTGTCTGGGCCTACTAACACGGGCCCCAAGGGATCCAGACAAGAGCGCCTTTCTAGGTCCTCATCCCGCTCCATCTCTCCCCCCGGGCCTTCCCGGTGGTCTTCCTCTCCCAAGTCAGGCGAGACATTCTCGGATGCGCCATTTGAACATGAATCAGATCTGGATTCGGACCGAACCTCTAACATGAGAGATATGGTCCAGAGCCTCATTGTGGTGGTCAACCAGACCTTTAACATCAAGGACAACTCTACGGAACCCGCAGATCAGGTGGTTTCGTTTAGACGGTCAAAACCATCTTCCAAGGTTTTCGCCCCTCATGGAGAATTTGAGGAGATACTTACCAGGGAAAGGGAGAACTCGACCAGTCGCTTTCAGAGAGCAAAGCGCATCGGAGTCCTATATCCCTTTTCTCCTGAGCTCACCGCTAATTGGACAGCTTCTCCTACCGTGGACTCGCCAGTGTTCAGACTGTCCACCAGCACGGTGCTCCTGCTTGCTAATGGAGCGTTCCTCAAGGACTCCAATGACAGGATCATAGAATCCTTTGCAAAATCAGCTTTCGAAGCGGCCGCTTCCACATTATGCCCGGCTTTTGCTTCCACCTGGGTCTCGATGGCCATTGCCAAGTGGGCCAAACAACAGCTTTGTGCTGGAGTTCGTCCGGATGACTTGGTGGATCTCACCGACCACATTTCGCATGCAGGAAAGTACCTGGTCTTGGCCTCCCTGGACGCCACTTCTTGCGCAGCTCAAGCATCTAGCAATATTGTGGCTATTCCCCAGACTGTCTGGCTTAAGGCCTGGCAGGCAGACTTATCTTCAAAGAAGTCACTTACCAGTTTGCCTTTTCAGGGATCTCGTCTATTTGGCTTCCTGCTGGACCAGATTATTAAGGACGCCACTGGGGGCATGAGTTCTTCCCTCCCCCAGTCCAAACCCCGTCGGCCACCTCCAAAGCGGCAGTTTCGGTCCTTTCGTCGTTAACGGCGACAGAGGCTTTTTCCCACCAGTAGAGGCCGCAAGCTCGTCAGGATAGGAAGAAGGTTTCTTTTAAAGCCACCCCGGTTGTGAATTCGCTTTCTGGCCTACCTCTGGTTACTGCTGAAGGTGGTGGAGCTGGTCAGGTTGATGGAGGGGTTGCGAGTTCTCTTTCTGGGCTCCCTCTGGTGGTTACTGGAGGTAATGGAGCTGATCTGATTAACAGAGGCTTGCTACCTGATAATGAGGACGACGATTGGAGATCTGGGGTTTCTGATTGGATTTAAGACAGCCAATGCCCTCTATCCCTGCTGGTGATTTTTTCCTGCCTCCTGAAGTCTTAGTTTCCAGCTCAGTCCCTGCATGCTCAGCTAAGTGTTCTTCTGCTATTCTGTTCACATTTGATCTGGTTTTGTCTATTTCAGTGTTGTGTGGGTCAGCCAGCTCCGGCTGGGGCTGTGCTGAATCACCATCCATATGTTACTGCTTGTGCCAGTTTGTTTTTGTCCCTTATTAGATTGGCCTCTCTTTGCTCTGCTTTCAGAATATACCAGAGTGCTGATATAGTGGGCGAAGTCGTGCGACTTCAGTATTTTTGCATCAGACGTTTGGGCCTTTTTGCAGGGTTTTTTTTGCATGATTGCAGACAGTGTCTTTCCTTTCCTGTCCTGTCTAGTCAGTGTGGGCCCCATCGTTTGCTCAGTCTATTTTTCTGCCTGCGTTTTGTGTTTTCATCTTGTCTCACCGACAATATATGTTTGGGGGCTATCTATTCCTTTGGGGTCTGCTCTGGGGCAGTTTAGATTTCCCCTTTCTTGCTTTAGGCTTAGTTAGCTCTCCGGCTACTACTAGTTGTGTGGATAGGATCAGGGGTCTGCAATCCGCTTAGTTACCAACCTCTCTGGTTTTCTGTGGCTTAGCTTGGGCTTGCTCTCCTCCTCGGTGACACAATCATAACACACCCCTTTCTGGCGTTCCCGTGGCGTCCAGGGTAGATCCACCAGGTCTATACCTGGCAGATCTTCCTCGACATGACTCGTGTCAAGATCCCAGCATATCTCCCAAGCTGGGCGGTCATCTTCTCTTTTTCAAGGACGTTTGGCTAGCTTTGGTGGAGGGCGCATGGGTCAGGAAGATTGAATCCTCGGATACAAAATGGATTTTGCTTTGCGGCTCCGAGATCGATTCTTCGAATCCCGTCCCCCAAGGCATCCTTCCCTGGTCTCAGGTTTCTTTGTAGCCATTGCCTCCCTTCTCAGTTCAGGGGTAATTGTGCCCGTCCCGAGGCGAGAACACTTCCCAAGTTTCTATTCAAACCTGTTTGTGGTTCTGAAGAAAGACAGCACGGTGCGACCCATCCTGGATCTCAAGTTGCTGAACAGGAGAGTTCGCCTGAGACATTTCAGGATGGAGTCCCTTAGTTCTGTAATTTCTTACGTGGAGGCACAGGAATTCCTGTACTCCATAGACATTCAGGATGCCTATCTTCATGTCCCTATTTTACCAGGGCATCAGAGGTTGTTGTGTTTTGCATTACATCATCATCATTTCCAGTTTGTCGCCCTGCCGTTCGGTCTTGCAACCGCCCCAAGGGTTTTCACCAAAATCATGGCAGCATTGATGGCCATTTTGAGGATCAGAGGTCTTGTCCTCATCTCGTACCTTGACGACCTCCTCATCAAGACTCCGTCCTTTTATCAGGCCCAAGACAGCATCGCCATTGTTCTCGACACCCTTTCCCATTTTGGGTAGCTTGTCAACAGGTAAAAGCCCTGCCTTGTTCCGACTCAGCGCCTGATCTTTCTAGGCATGCTGTTCGATACCCGTCGGACAAGGGTCTTTCTCCCCAAAGAGAAGAGAGTAATCCTTCATCATGGAGTTCGCTCTCTACAAAGCGCTCTTCCTTCCTTCCGCTCAGCCATGAAATTTCTAGGGAGGATGGTGGCAGCGTCGGAAGCGATCCCATTTGCCCAATTCCACTCAAGACCTCTTCAGCGTGCGTATCCTTTCACAGTGGAACAAGTTGGTTCTCTCCCTGGATCGTCCGTTTCGGCTCTTACAAAGTCAAACGATCTCTCAAATGGTGGCTGGACTCCCCTTTCGTCTTCCAGGGCAGGTCCTTCCTTCCCATCCACTGGCAGGTGGTGATGACGGATGCCAGCCTTCTCACCTGGGGAGCAGTATTTCGTCATCTGACTGTCCAATGACGTTGGTCAGTGAAGGAATCCTCTCTGCCGATCAACATCCTTGAGCTGAGAGCTATTCTTCTGTCTCTCCTCCACTGGGAAAATCTTCTCAGGGGCCTGCCAATCTGAGTTCAGACAGACAGTGCCATAGTAATGGCATATGTCAATCACCATGGAGGGACCCGTAGGTAGCCAAGATTCTTCTCTGGGCAGAGTCGACGGTCCCGGCGATATCTGCAGTTCATATTCCCGGCATGGACAACTGGGCCGCCGATTTTCTCAATCGCGAGAGTCTCGCAGCAGGAGAATGGTCCCTGCATCAAGAGATCTTCCATCAGATCTGCATTCGACTCTGGACGTGGACCTCCTGGCTGAACAGGAAGGTCTCACGGTTCGTCTCCAGGTCCCGCGGTGGGCGCCGACGCTCTGGACAATCCCTGGTCCCAGTTTGTGCTTCGCTATCGGTTTCCTCCCCTCCCCCTTCTTCCCAGGCTGTTGAAGATCAAGGTGGAGATGGTGCCGGTTCATTCTCATCGCATCGGGACTGGCCCAGAAGGTCTTTGTTCGCAGACATCGTCAATCTTCTCGTGGATGCCCCCTGGAGGCTCCCAGACAGACCGGATCCTCTGTCCCAAGGTCCGATCTGTCACCAGGATTCTAGGTCTCTCAATTTAATGGCGTGGCTGTTGAAACTGCGGTGCTAAGAGCGTCCGGTCTTTCAGATCGGGTGATTCTCACTATGATCCAGGCTAGGAAGCAGTCATCTTCCAGGGTCTATTATCGCACCTGGAAAGCCTATTTCCGCTGGTGTGAGTCTCAACGCATTCCGCCTATGTCCTTGTCTCTTCCTTCCGTTTTGGCCTTTCTCCAGGCGGGATTGGATGCTGATCTGGCCCTAAGTTCCTATGTCAGGTGTCAGCACTTTGCATCGTTTTCCAGAAGAATCTATCCTCCCGTTCTCAGGTCAGAACTTTTCTTCAGGGGGTTGCGCATGTACAGGACACCGGTGGACCCCTGGGACCTCAATCTAGTTCTGGAGGCTCTGAGGAGTCCTCCCTTTGAACCGCTCCGAGAGGTTTCCCTGTCCCTTCTGTCTTGGAAGGTGGCATTTATGGTGGCCATCACCTCCATTAGGCGCGTTTCAGAGTTGGCGGCCCTTTCCTGTTGCCCTCCGTTTTTGGTTCTGCACCAGGATAAGGTGGTTTTGCGGCTTCCTCTTTCCTTCCCAAGGTGGTGTCTGCCTTCCACCTAACTGAGGATCTCGTCCTCCCTTTTGTCAGGCTCTGGCTCATCCTCTGGAGCGTTCGTTGAACAAGCTAGACCTGGTGAGGGTCTATCTGGCCAGGACAGCCCCCTTTAAGGAAAACGGACTCTCTTCGTCATTCCTGATAGTGCTTGAAGAGGTCTTCCGGCCTCTAAGGCTACGATTGCTCGCTGGATCAGAATGGCGATTTTGGATGCTTACCGGGTCAAGAACAGAGTGCCTCCCCCTGGGATTCAGTGCTCACTCTACCCGGGCAGTGGGTGCCTCCTGGGCAGTGCACCATAGGGCTTACGCCCTACAGCTTTGCAAAGAGGCAACTTGGTCTTCCATCCACACGTTGCCAAATTTTATAAGGTCCATACCTACGCTTTAGCGGACGCCAGCCTAGGCAGAAGGCTCTTGCAGGCGGCAGTGGTGAGTTCTCCGACCTCAATGAAGCTTCAGCTATTCCCTTCCGAAGGGACTGCTTTGGGACGTCCCATGGTTCCTGCCAATAAGGTGATGGGGAAAATAGGATTTTTGGTTGCTTACCGTAAAATGTTTCTTGGAGCTTTCATTGGGGGACACAGCACCCTCCCATGTACTCTTGTTCTTTCTTCTGTGTTCTATTGTTCCGGTTTGAGTTGTCTGTTTGTTCCTTTTATCTTGTTGCTCCTACTGCTTTCCCACTAACCCCACTAACCGAGTAGCCTAGTGCCAGTAGGTGGGGTATACACTGCAGAGGAGGAGCTAACTTTTTTGTTTTTTTGTGCACAGTGTCCACCTCCCAGAGGCAGCAGCATACACCCATGGTTCCTGTGTCCCCCCCCAAAGAAAGCTCTGAGAAACAGATTTTACAGTAAGCAACCAAAAATCCAGTGTGTATGTATGTGTATATATATATATATATATATATATATATATATATATATATATATATATATATATAATTTCGCTCATAAAAAGAGTTTAGGACACTTTACCTGAGCTGATGATCTTCTGATTAATAATAACAATAAATAAATGAACAACCAGAGAGAATGCATGTTCTTTGTTGATTAAACCCTATATGTGAAGCTAAAACCCATCATTGTTCAGCAACAAATCCTGCTGAGTAAATAGGGAGATGCAGTCAGGAGGAAGCACTTTGGACTTTTGCAGTACGGATCGTTCACTTTCATACATATTGCACAAAGTGATCATCAGATTTGTAGGACCCAGGTTCAGCGGTCATGTTGGTAATCCATGAGCCCTGGCAACTGCTTCCTTCCTCATCTATTCTTTGGGTAGGTAAAGTGAGACATCATGTCAGGCCCATCAATCAGAGTTACCAGGGCTTAAGTTTGGTGGGCACGGAATACCAACCTTACATATCTTACGGCCTTGCGTATCTTTCGTTTTGCCTGATGGACACCATCAACGTGTGACACTCTATTGATTTGTGCAGGGCCGGTTTCAGACAAAGTGGGACCCTGGGAAAACGTTTAATGTGCTAACATATCGCACAGGAACATGTCTGTTTTATTTACATGCTCAGATCTCAGGTTGCTAAACAAGTGTGATAGACTTTTGAAGTTGTTTGATGCCTGTTTCCTGGCCTCTTTACACCGGCTGATGAACAATGATAGAGATAGAGACAGAATGATCACTAGTAGATGAATCTGTCCCCATACAGTATCATGTTATCAGCAATTTTCACCGGGCGATGTGAAACTGAGAACAATGATTTTTGTTCTGGCATAAACAATCCAATCACTAGATAAATAGGCCTCCCAATGGTATAATGCACTCTCCATAGTCCTTGACAGAGGTATAATGCAGCTGTCACGACACAGTTGTCAGGTGACCTGAGACCAGGGGTCCCTTCCCTGTCCCTAACACTAGGGGGCGCCCTACCTCACCCTGGGATACTTCAGATGGCGAAGATGCCGGGGCCTCCACCTTTGCCCTATCTCCTAAGATAGCCCTTTGTCTGTTCTCCTCTCCCACCCGTGGAAGAGGGGAGCTACTGTGCATCGTAGTACACCAACCCGACAAACAAGGCAACATAGACAAGGGTTAACAGAAAACAAATAAAATAATCACTCACATGTAGGGTAGGAATGCGCCGGGGTGTGCAGGGAGGGGAATAAACAAAAACAGAGAAGGATAAGGAATTACCACGCATACAAACCAAGCACCAGTCACTAATAATTCCTCCAACTCTCCTTCTCATATGTACTCCTCTCCCACCGTTAGCCATGCAGCAAGTGCTAGCTCTGATGAGGATTAGTAACAGAGCTCAGATTATACAGGGAAAAGGAATGGCTAAAATAGCTGAGTTGTGAGCACAGAGATTTCCAATATGGCCGATTAACCCCTGTTCTACCAGAAGAGGTAAACCCATTTAAAATGAAGAAGTGCTTCTTCTTCTCAGCGCCGCAGTGGGAACAGTCAGACTCTGTGGTCTTCTGGCTCCACACTGTCGCAGTAACCCCATGACAACAGCCCCTACAGTCCTCAACAGGTATAATGCAGCCCCCACAGGGGTATAGTGCAGCCCTCACAGGGGTATAATGCGGCTCCCACAGGGTTATAATGAGGCCCCACAGGGGTATAATGCAGCCCCATAGTCCTCCACTATTGTTGCCAACATGTACTCACTGTTTTAACAAATAGTACAATACTCCCCTCTCCTCGTTCCCCCGCTGCTCCGGTCTCTGCAGCAGTGTCCTCACCTCAGCAGCTCCACTACCCGACAGAGTGGTGCGCGATCAAGTACCCGCTACAGCAGAGTGGGGATAATGGGATAGGAAGCGTCAGCTGATACTCTCTGCTCCATTATTGCTTTCAACTGTATTGGCTTCTATGATGCTGATACAGTTGACTGCAGGGAGGGGGCGCTGGTGCCGGGCCCCCTGACTCAATATTACATCAATGCCACAACTGTAAGTAGCTTCACCTCTTAAGCCCTTTTTGGCTTTTTGCAGTGCATTGGGCCCCCTCTTACATCCGTGACTAAATCGGTCTAAACACATCTCTCACTTTTGGCCATTTTTACTTGGGTTCCTAGCCAGCCATTATGTTAGGACAAATAGTGTTAGGACTCGGTATACTAATTGTGAGGACCCAATTAATATGTGTATTTGCTATTATGTGAGATATCTAGGCACTGCTGTTTGTCAAATCTATACGAATATACTGTGATTTTTTTTTTTTTTTTGGCACTATGCACTTTAGTTTGCTAGTCTTTTACTCTGCCGTACTTTGCTTAGCAGTCTCTGTATTTTATTATAGTTGTATTCTAAATTCAATAATATCATTTTAGGACTACTGTTGCACACTTGTTGAGCCTGAAGCTCCTTTCTAATAGTGTTAATACCCCCTTACTCAATACCTATAGCGGCCAGGTAATCTGCTGTTATTAGCGGCCCGTCACTGGCTGGGAGGCCTTAGGAAAATGCCATGTTTGCCTGCCTCTAACGCCAGCCATGGATTTGGGATCTGTTATAGTTCATAGTTTTTACAGGAATTTCTTTCCTCCATTCAACACTTTTTCTCCTACGCCTCATTGGGGGACACAAACCGTAGGTGTTATGCTGCTGGCCACTAGGAGGACACTAAGTGAACACACAAAAAAGTTAACTCCTCCCCTGCAGTATACACCCTCTCGCTGGCTGGGAATTCCCCAATTCTTGCTTAGTGTCTGGTCTGTAGGAGGCACTTGGGTCTTGCTTCAGACCCAGAGGCGTAGCTAGGGTTTCGGTTCGGGGGGGCGAAACTTCTGAGTGGGCCCCTAACTAGGTAACTTTGATTACAACTCGGTGACGCACCCTAATAGTGGATGTAAGAGATGACTGCGCTGTTACTGAAAATAATCCCTATATAAAGACCGACATTGATATTACCGCAATATGGTCAGTGGTAAATACCAGTCCTACAAAACATATGTGATTACTGCACAGGTATAGTTGGTGTCTTACCGCTGACGTTCTTTCTGATGGAATCGGTCACTTTTCACGTCTTTTCCATCTGGCCCAGACCGACATGACAACTCCTCCAGCCAGGACTCGTCTACAGAGAATACAAACCACTTGCACCAGTGACCCATTTCCGTCACATCTCCTCCAGTCCCTTTCCCCTGCTGTCACCCATCACCTAACTAAAATATTTAACCTCTCTCTCTCTTCTGGTATCTTTCCCTCCTCATTTAAGCATGCCATCATACATCCACTACTTAAAAAACCATCCCTCGACCATAACTGTGCCGTTTACTATAGACCTGTCTCTAATCTTCCCTTCATCTCTAAATTCCTGGAACGCCTGGTCCACTCCCATCTGATCCGCTATCTCTCTGATAACTCTCTTCTCGACCCTCTCCAATCCGATTTCCGCTCTTTACACTCTACTGAAACTGCCCTCACTAAAATCTGTAATGATCTACTAACAGCTAAATCAAATGGTCATTACTCCTTGCTAATTCTCTTGGATCTCTCTGCAGCATTCGACACTGTGGATCATCAGCTCCTCCTCACTATGCTCCGTTCCATTGGCCTCAAGGACACCGTTCTCTCTTGGTTTTCCTCCTATGTCTCTGACCGCTCCTTTATTGTATCTTTTGCTGGTTCCTCCTCTCATCTTCCCCTTACTGTTGGGTTCCTCAAGGATCGGTTCTAGGCCCCCTCCTCTTCTCCTTGTACACTGCCCCTATTGGTCAAACAATCAATAGATTTGGTTTCCAGTACCATCTCTATGCTGATGACACCCAATTATACGCTTCTTCTCCTGACATCACTCCAGCCTTTCTAGAAAACACCGGCGATTGTCTAAACGCTGTGTCTAATATCATGTCCTCACTATATCTGAAACTGAACCTGTCAAAGACTGAACTCCTTGTGTTTCCTCCCTCTACTAATGTACCTTTACCCGACATTGCCATTTCTGTGTCTGGTTCCACTATTACTCCCCAGCAACATGCCCGCTGTCTTGGGGTCATACTTGACTCCGAGCTTTCCCTCACACCCCACATTCGATCACTGGCTCGCTCTTGTCATCTGCACCTCAAAAACATTTCTAGAATTCGACCTTTTCTTACTTTTGACTCTGCAAAAACTCTTACTGTTTCTCCTATTCATTCTCGTCTGGACTATTGTAACTCTCTTCTAATTGGTCTCCCTCTTACCAAACTCTCCCCTCTCCAATCTGTCTTGAATGCTGCAGCCAGGATCATATTCCTCACCAATCGTTACACCGATGCCTCTACCTTGTGCCAGTCATTACACTGGCTACCCATCCACTCCAGAATCCAGTACAAACTTATTACCCTCACCCACAAAGCCCTACATGGCTCAGCACCACCCTACATCTCCTCCCTTGTTTCAGTATACCACCCTACCCGCGCCCTCCGCTCTGCTGATGACCTGAGGTTAGCATCCTCAATAATCACAACCTCCCACTCCTGTCTCCAAGACTTTACACGTGCTGTGCCAATTATTTGGAATGCACTTCCCAGGTCAATACGATTAGTCCCCAATCCCCCAAATTTTAAGCGTGCCCTGAAAACGCATTTATTCAGACTGGCCTATCACCTCAACACATTAACCTAATCTATCCCAGTGTGACACAGCCAAAAGTTTTACCATAACCAGGTTCCCCGCATCATGTTCCCACATGCTTTATGCATCCTTTAGCCCTCTGTGTCTGTATTGTTACACACTTAACATTATGGCTGGTCCATACAATCAGGGCAACTGTTACCACCCACCTTTTGTGTCTACCTTTTTCCTCATAGATTGTAAGCTTGCGAGCAGGGCCCTCATTCCTCTTGGTATTTGTTATAATCTATGTGATTATTGTTATGCTGTAATGTCTATTGTCTGTACAAATCCCCCTCTGAAATGTGAAGTGCTGCGGAATATGTCGGCGCTATAGAAATAAAATTTATTATATTATTATTACAACAATGACACGTTTCACTTCTCATATTCCAGCCCCATCACCATGTATCCCCAACCTGCACAAACTCCTCATCCTGCTGATACCCCAATGCTGAACCGCTGCTGCCGCATGTGTCCCTATTGCTGCACCTGGTACCCCAATGCTGAGCTGCTGCTGCCGTATGTGTTCCTATTACTGCACCTGATACCCCAATACTGAGCCGCTGCTGCCGTATGTGTCCCTATTACAGAACCTGATACCCCAATGCTGAGCCGCTGCTGCCGTATGTGTCCCTATTACAGAACCTGATACCCCAATGCTGAGCCGCTGCTGCCGTATGTGTCCCTATTACTGCATCTGATACCCCAATGCTGAGCCACTGCTGCCGTATGTGTCCTTATTACTGCACCTGATACCCCAATACTGAGCCGCTGCTGCCGTATGTGTCCCTATTACAGAACCTGATACCCCAATACTGAGCCACTGCTGCCGTATGTGTCCCTATTACTGCACCTGATACCCCCTATACACACACGGCTCTGCTCCGTACACGCTGTACACATGCAGCTCCGCTCCGTACACCTTGTACACACGCGGCTCTGCTCCGCACACCCCATACACACGCGGCTCCGCACCATACACCTCGTACACATACGGCTCAAAACCGTACACCTTGCACACACGGCTCCACTCCGTACACGCCGCACGCACACGGCTCTGCTCTGTACACCCCGTACACACACACTGCTCTGCTCTGTACACCCCGTACACACATGGCTCTGCTCTGTACACCCTGTACACACTTGGCTCCGCTCCGTACACAAACAGCTCTGCTCACCCCATTCACACACGGCTCTGCTCCTCTGTACAACTCATACATGCATATCTCTGCTCCGTACACCTTCTACACACACGGCTCCGCTCTGTACACCTCAAACACACACAGCTGTGCTACATCCCTCCTGAGCCCACACAGAAACTTACTTCACCTTATCCAGCACCATGACAACCAGCACAGCAGAGGCCTGCAGCAGCTGAAGCCCCTGATCATGTGACCCCCTGACTCCGCCCCTCCCGTGACCTCATCACAGGTCCTGTGCACACAGAAATTAAAGCCCAGGAGTCCAGGACGACATTGCTGGCTGTGAGGTTGGGGGCCCACTGCTGGCACAGGGCCCCCCACCGCCTTCTCAGGTGCCCATAGCGGCTGGGCGGCAGAGTAGGGAGGTCGATTCTCCCTGCTCTGCCGCAGAATGTAACTGTATGGGCGCGCTGTGCACGCAGATACAGTTACAGTAGCGTAGCTCGGAGGGGCCCGGGGCGACTCCCCCCCCCCGGTAGCTATGCTACTGTTCAGACCCCACCGTTTTTATTTTCATTTTTTAATTTTCTGTAAATTTCTATTTTTTAATTAACGGAGTGAAGGGGGACAGTTCCTTTCAACGGCCCGCGCTCCCCTGAACCAACAACAGGCGAGAACGCAGAGTATCTCTCCCCGTACCCTTTACTCCGACGACTGATGCATACCTGATTCTTCTGGGCGACGGTTCCTTTACAGTCCCGATCTCCCCACACGGACCGGACAGCGGCAGTTTACATACATCTGAACCGATATAAACAAGGTATTTATGCATGAAAGGTGCGTTGTCAGGGGGAAGCAAATGTACTAAGAGAATCCTTATGTGACACACAATTGAATGATATCATGTGATATCTCAAAGGGGTGACAGATTCCCTTTAACCCCTTCTCTGCACATTCCCTGCAGCTGCAGCCCAGGCTCTGCTTGTAACCCTTTCAGGGGCACTATGTCTCAATCTAAGGAAGCAAAAAGGGGGCTACTAAGAAGCACACTGCGTTCTTTACCGCTTGTACTACTTGCAAGACTGCCTTGCCCAGTGCCCAGACTAATCTGTTGTGCTCTGATTGCGACCTGGCTTGTGCTCAAACGCCATCCGCTGCCACTGCAACTGTGCTCCCTGCGTTTAGTCCCCCTGAGTGGGCTATGTCCCTGTCACAGTCTGTAGAGTCACTGACCATGGCTATAGACTCCCTCCGGGAATCCTCTTTAAGTCAGAACGCGTCTTTACCGCCGGAGGAGGGCTATGGCGACGGCCGGGAACCGTCCACCAGCAGGGGCCGTACTCGTTTAAGGAATCCTCAGGTCTCTAGAAAGCGGACCCATGACGCGTCCCCTAGTCATGCTCGCGCTTCAGCATCGGCGAGTTCTGTCTCTCGCTCTCCCTCTCTTAATGTTCGCAACAAACATGACTCTGAATTCGAGTCTGACACGTCAGTCCCTCAGAATCCCGCAAATGACCAAGAGTCGCTTGATTCTCTTTATAGAGTCAGTCAACAAGTTTCTGACGTTGGACGAGGAAAATATTCCTGCTCCGGAACAACGTATCTCCTTTAAGAAGACTAAACTTGTACGCATGGTATTTGCCAGCCATCCGGAGTTTAAGGACATTGTCCAGAAACATAGGGACCGGCCACATAAACTGTTCCCAGGGCAAAAGCCTATCAAGGCTAAATACCCCTTTGCTCCAGATCTAACGAAGGATTGGTTACAGCCCCCCTCGGTGGATCCTCCTGTATCGCGTCTTGCTTCTAAAACGCTTCTATCCGTTTCTGTGGGCTGTTCAGTCAGAAACCTCTCCGATCGTCAAATTGACTACCTCGCTCGCTCAGTTTTTGGAGCTTCAGGAGCGGCACTTTTCCCATCTTTCGTGGCGACTTGGGTGGCTAAGGCAGTGGCCGCTTGGGCATAAGTCTTAATTACTGCCTTCTAGGGTAGCAATATTCCTCCGGATGCAACCAGTGTCACCAGCCAGATAATTCACGCAGGGGATTTTGTAGTGGACGCCTCTTTAGATGCCGCTAATTACGCTGCACAGGCACCCGCTAATGCAGTCTCTATTAGAAGAGCCCTATGGCTACGCGACTGGCGGGCAGATTCCACCTCCAAAAGATCGATGACTTCCCTGCCCTATCAAACTGGTCGCCTATTTCGAGAGAAACTGGACCAGCTCATTTCTGACACTACCGGGGGGGAAGAGTAAGTTTCCTCCCCAACAAAGGGCTGTCCGGCCGTTTCGGAATCAACGGCAGACTCTTTCGACCTTTTCGCAACAGCTCTAGCTGTTCCTCCACAACCTTCTCTTCCGGATCAGGTCGGTCCCCGCGTAGAGACAGAGGTTCCCACGTCTCTTACAGACCTAACCGCTCTTGGAAACCCAGGCCAAGAGCATCTGAATCTAGGGGAGCCTGATCCCATAGATCCTCTCCTTATTGACTTATTGTGGTATCTGGCGGATACCGACAAAGTAGGCGGCCGTCTGCTTTCATTCAGTCACATCCTTCCTTCGGGCCGTTGATGCACCGCAAAGGGACGGAGTCATCATTCCGGTCCCTCAGAACAAATGGTTCAGGGGTTTTTATTCAAACTTTTTTGTGGTTCCAAAGAAGAACTGAACGATGTGGCCCATACTGGACCTCAAGCTGTTAAATCAGTTTGTCAAGGTTACGGCAATTCCGAATGGAATCTCTCCGATCAGTTGTCGTCTCCAAGAAAAAGGAGAGTTCCTAGCATCCATCGATATCAAAGATGCTTACCTTCACATCCCGATTTGCCCGTCCCACCAGCAGTTCCTGCGTTTTGCAATTCGAGAGGAACACTTCCAGTTCGTTGCCTTGCCCTTCGGACTCGCCACCGCCCCCATGGTCTTTACCAAGGTCATGGCGACAGTCATGGCCATTCTTCACGCTTGGGGAGTGGTGGTATTGCCGTATCTGGTCGACCTACTGATCAAGGGTCCGTCCCTTCCAGCCTGCGAGGGATCCGTGGATATCACAGTAAATACACTTTCTCGCCTGGGACGGAAGATAAACTTCGAAAAGTCTTCCCCCAACACCGGCCCAGCAGATTTCCTTTTTGGGAATGATCTTGGACACTTCCCGCGGGTTGGTCATTCTCCCTCCCGAAAAGGCCCGAGCATTACAACAGGCAGCGCGGACTCTTTCCCGACCGGTTTCTCACTCTATACGTTTCAGCATAAGAGTTCTCTGAAAGATGGTGGCCGCGATGGAAGCAGTCCCATTCGCACAGTTCCATTTCCGTCCTTTACAACGTGCGTTGCTGTTAACTTGGGACAAGAACCCGTTCTCCCTGGACCGTCGGTTCCTTCTGTCCCGGCGGGTCAGACAAGCCCTCAAGTGGTGGACACTGAAATCCTCCCTGAATCAAGGGAAGTCCTTTCTCCCAGTACGATGGTCGGTGGTGACTACCGACGCCAGTCTTCTGGGCTGGGGTGCGGTTTTTTCATCACCACACGGCACAGGGTCGTTGGTCAATTCGAGAGTAACGTCTCCCCATCAACATCTTGGAGATACGAGTGATCAGAATAGACCTACTGAGTTTCCACCATCTCCTCGAAGGTCACCCCATCAGGATCCAATCCGACAATACCACGGCTGTGGCGTATATATATCAACCGTCATGGGGGTACTCGGAGCAGGATGGCCATGCACGAAGTGAGTCACATCCTCCATTGGGCCGAGACCAACCATTCGCCCATCTCAGCAATCCACATCCCGGGGGTAGTCAATTGGGCGGTGGATTTTCTCAGTCGCCAAGGCCTTGCCTCAGGAGAGTGGTCTCTTCATCCGGAAGTTTCTCAGCAGATTTGCCATCGCTGGGGGACTCCGGATGTGGATCTCATGGCCTCAAGACTAAACAATGAGGTTCCTCGATTCATTGCACGATCCATGGGCCATCAGAGCGGACGTCCTAGTTCTGCCGTGGCACCGGTTCTGGCTCCCTTACATTTTTCCCCTCTTCCCTTGCTCCTGAGGGTCATCAAGAAAATCGGAGCAGGAGGAGTACCAGTGATCCTAGTCGCACCAGATTGGCCGCGTTGGCCATGGTACGCAGAACTAGTACAACTATTCGCCAACGTTCCCCGGCGACTTCCAGATCCCATGGATCTACTCATAGGGCCCGATTTACCACCAGATCTCCGGGGCCCTGTCTTTGACGGCGTGGCCATTGAATCCTGGTTGTTAGCACAGGCTGGTTTTTCCTCAAGATGGGATCTCCACTATGATTAGTGCTAGGAAGCCCGTGTCCATGCGCATTTATCACCGCACCTGGAAAACCTCCTCGTGGTGCAAGGACTATGGTCGATCCACTCTGGTGTTTTCCATTCCTTCCATATTGGAATTCCTACAATCTGGATTAAAGTCAGGCCTTGCGCTTAGCTCGCTCAAGGGCCAAATTTTCAGCCTTGTCAGTTCTATTCCAATGCAAAATTGCCACCAAACTACAGGTGAAGACGTTCATTAAGGGAGTTTCCCATGTGGCGCCTCCCTATAAAAGGCCATTGGAATCATGGGACCTTAACTTGCAGGATGTACCACTAGCTGTTCTCTCTTGGAAGGTGGTCTTTCTAGTGGCAATTACGTCAATCAGACGAGTTTCGGAATTGGCGGCCCTGTCCTGCCGTCCTCCGTTCCTGAATTTTCATCAGGACAAGGCAGTTCTCAGGACGTTCCCGTCTTTCCTGCCCAAAGTCGTGTCTTCCTTTCATCTCAATGAGGAAATTGTTTTGCCTTCCTTCTGTCCGGCACCAGTCCATTCCATTGAGAAGGCCCTCCACACCCTGGATGTGGTTAGGGCTCTGAGACGGTACATCTCGCGGACGGCATAGGAAGGGTCTAGCCGCTTCAAAGCCACGCTAGCCAGGTGGATTCGCTTGACTATTCAGAAATCCTACCATGTCAGGGACACCCCTGTCCCAGCATGGATTAAGGCGCATTCTACCCGCTCAGTGGGCGCCTCTTGGGCCATTCAGCACCAGGCATCGGTAGAACAAGTCTGCAAGGCTGTGACTTGGTCCAGTCTGCATACCTTTACAAAACATTACCAAATTCATTCTCAGGCCTCTGCGAATGCAGCTCTTGGCAGATGCATGTTGCAATCGGCAGTACCACAGTGCTGAGTCAGTGGTACATGGGTTATTAGCAATTGTATGTTCCCCACCCAGAGACTGCTTTAGGACGTCCCACGGTTTGTGTCCCCCCAATGAGGCGTAGGAGAAATAGGAATTTTTGTGTACTCACCATAAAATCCTTTTCTCCGAGCCAATCATTGGGGGACACAGCACCCACCCTATTTAGCCTATTGGCTCACTGTAGCATTCTTAGGTTTTGACAGAGTTATGGTTATTGTTATTTGTTTAATGCTCCTACTGCTTTTTCACCGAACTGGGTAATTCCCAGCCAGCGAGAGGGTGTATACTGCAGGGGAGGTGTTAACTTTTTTCTGTGTTCACTTAGTGTCCTCCTTGTGGCAAGCAGCATAACACCCATGGTTTGTGTCCCCCAATGATTGGCTCGGGGAAAAGGGTTTTACGTGAGTACACAAAAATCTCTATTTTTTCCTCTCTACCCTACAACAAAGGCTTCAGGGCAGACTTGGCCCGGTCACTGCACTGAGCTTCTACATTATCGATCGCATATTGTCCATCAGTTAGGGCCAGTGTTCCCCTTGTCTTGTCTGTATGTCATAATTATCGTCAGTACAGTATCAGATGGCTCCTGCGGTGCTGTCCTGTGTGCTCTATATTTGATGATCCATTCTCTTTTTCTGTGTCACAGGTGCCATTGGTGGCCATCGATAGTTATTATTATGGGAAGCTGGTGATAGCACCTCTCAACATCGTCCTGTATAATGTCTTCACTCCTCACGGACCAGACTTGTACGGTACGTACCAAATGTTTGGCGAGGAAAGTTGCCGGAGCACATGATGAATGTATCCATAGACCTCCATATGCTCGGTGTATGCCTGGAGAAAAAGCCACCTTCATTCCCTGACCAAGCGATGGCGCTGGCTCCTTCATTCTCTACTCGGTGAGAGTCTGGGTGGTCTAACATTCCCCAGTCTCACTACTTTTAGAGTCTCCACCAGAGGCTGCAAAAACAAAAAACCTTCTGGAAAAAAATTTCTTCTAAAACTCAGGAAATAAAAAACTTCCCCAAAAGAGGAGAGTTTCCTGAAGCAGTTACACTAGAAAACTTTGTTTTTGGCACCTCTACGTGCAAATACCCAGTTTCCTGCAAGGCACCGTGCACACTTGAGATTTTCAAGGCGATCACAAATGAGTTTTTTTTTTTTTTTTTTTTATAGTGTAAACTGCTTCTCTGGGGTGATTTTGGAGAGGTATTTCTTTTCCTTCATTGATTTTGATGAGTTTTTCTAGCGTTTTTGCAGTTTTTCAAGAGGTTTTTTTTTTTTTTGCATCCTCTAATTGGATGGTACCTCGTTTTGGAGCGGATTCCACCAGGAGACTCTACAAGGTAGTGATGTGCACTTTCTTTTTCATTTCTCCACCGGGTGCTTTTAAAAACTGGAAGTGGGGGAAGCTCAAAAGGCTGAACATAAAAGCAGCAAAAAATTTTTGCAATAGAAATTGGGAAAAAGTCTTTCAAGTTGTTTTGACTTTTTTAGGATTTTTCTTAATGCAAACGCTCTACTAAAAAACCTCCCCCAAAACCAAGTATGTGCACACCTAAACAGCTCACTCCATTCAATGCTCTTTAATCTTTGAAATGCCGCTGAGAAGCATTTAAATAGCGCCATTTTGGGTGCCCTTGTGCATCGGTTCCCATGATTATCCTCTGCAAAGAGTGCCAATGGTTTACCATAGTAGGCTGATGGCCCACAGTGCTGCCATGCTGGTCCTGGTATGGGCGATCATAAGATCTATAGGTCAGTCATGTAAAATAAGCCAAAACAAAAACCTGGGTTCTTTTTTTTGGATGCACCTGCTGCGTGCGGCCAGCTGGGGGCGCTCTTGTACCACGTTCATTGTGATGCATGGCTAAATTACATCTTCGCTGGTGGATGTTATAGTGGAGGGGATGTTTATCAGTGCGTTTCCTCCAAAAATAGTTGTGCCGATTGTGACGTTTCATTCTCGTAGATACTAAAGCCAAATGTGCATAAAAGAGGGCACGGTAAAGCTTTTGGGGTGAGGAAAGCCATATTTTTGATTTGCTTTTCTGTATAAAAGTGCTAAGTCAGTCGCACATTTTGGGCAAGGTCGTTCCTTACAAAAGACGAGGAACAAATGCATTTACGATGCAAGCTGCTTTTTTTTTTTTTTTTTTTTTTTTTTTTTTATTTAAATATGGCAAAGTTCTACATTAAGGTGCGACATTTGACGCTTGGCCTCTTGCTCTCATGTAATGCTGGGAGGTTTACTGCTGTGATTAAAAAGTTGCGCTGGTAGAATTTGCACTAAATGAATCGTTAAAGGGGTCCTCTCATCCGGTTTCCCATTCTTAAACCACTGTCAGCACATCAGGTCCTTCATCAGGATCCTAATGATCCGTTCCGTGCACCCAGCACTCCTCCGAAAAATGACCTTTAGTCACTGCCCTCCTTCGTTGTATTTGGCGCAAAGTGGTCCGATCCATGGCTCATGCAGTGAGATCACTAACCAGGACCCTCTCCCTTTGATAGATGGGACCTAAATATTCATCCTCATGTATTGTTAAAGGGTTTGTCCACTACGTAGACTAGCCCTACTTATCGTACTTTCTGATGTAAAATATTAGCCTGTGCCAACGCCGTCAATATCGGCCTGGGGCTGGCATAATGTTATGTGATGTGAGCACTTCAGCCAATCCGCTGCCACTTCACTCTTACTTTCTTTGGATGAAACTGACATCTGGAATTAGTGAGAATTGACGCAGTACTCTCTCACCTTCTCCGGTGCGGCTGCCGCGCTACGGCACACCCAACGTTGCTGGAACGGACCGGAGGTGAGTATAAGGTGTTTGAGTATTGGACAACCCCTTTAAGGGGCGGCACGGTGGCTCAGTGGTTAGCGCTGTAGCCTTGCAGCGCTGGAGTCCTGGGTTCGAATCCCACCAAGGACAACATCTGCAAGGAGTTTGTATGTTCTCCCCGTGTTTGCGTGGGTTTCCTCCGGGCACTCCGGTTTCCTCCCACATTCCAAAGACATACTGATAGGAAATTTAGATTGTGAGCCTTCAGGGACAGCGATGCTAATGTGTGCAAAAAACTGTAAAGCGCTGCGGAATTTGTTAGCGCTATATAAAAATAAAGATTATTATTATTAAGGGTACAACTAGATACCAGTGTCTTTATCCAGCTTTAACAGAGCTTGTCACGTTCATGTCGCATTTTGCGTTCTCTCAGTTGGCCGTATGGTGGAAGAGCTGAGGAAGTTGAAACATAATTTTGGGAGAAATCTCTACTCATTTGGGGCTTGAGAGTCCAGTGGGAGGCGGTCAGTCATTGCTTGGCACCACCCACTGGACTCTCAGGCCCCAAATGAGGAGATTCTGCTTTGCAAAGGCCACTCCATAGTGTACTGTGCTGTGCTCCTAATTGTTGAGGGGGTTTCTAATGTCGGACTCCCATCATTCTGATATTTTTGACCGATACTGAGGATATACTGACTCCTGACAAATTGGCGGCGTTGGCTTTTGTTGAAAAATAAAGATGATGACTAAAGAGCTAGCTGTCCACCAACAGCGTGCGACACGGACCCCTCCTCAAGATCGGTCCGGATCCCACCTCTGGGACCTGCATCTGTGAGACATTTATGAAATGGGATAAATGTTGGAGATGAGCTCTGAGTATGGCCTCCTTTTGCAGTTGGAATAGTCTCTGTGGGGATTGCTTCAGATGTAACCAGCAGGGTGCAGTAACTGAGAAGAACCATCTAGCTGCAGCGGAAAGAGAGTGCTCAGGGGCCATTACAACCTATACATGAAAGCTTGTGTTGGAAGCCCTGAATGCGCACAGTAGTCCGTATATGTATCACGGACCCCCGGAGCGCTATACTATGCAGTCTAGGCCTCGACGGTGTAAATGACCCGTGAATTGCAGGGCCGCATGCCTTTTAAACATGACTCACTGTGAACATTCCTGTACCTTATTTTTTTTCTGCCTCCTCTCCACAGACACCTTGCGTCATCAGCCAACAGATCTGGTCTCCAGTGACGCACTGTGTCCGTCCACTACAGCTGTGAGACACGTAGGGGATCGCTGCAGATTACTGCCCCGCGCACAGATAACGGCTGCTTCTGCTTTTTCTTAATGAGCTCACCAGGGGAGCAGCCGCGGAGCGAGCACACGCGGAAAAGCAAAAATCCTGTCCTCCGTGCGGCACAAACAAGAAAAAGAGAAGTGCTTATCGGCCGGGGGCTGATCAGACTAATCGCACACTTATTAAAATCTTCACTATAAAATATTGAGCGTCTTGTCCAGCGCTCACATCCACGGGTATAAATGCTCGGCAGCGTCAAGGTTCATAGTTGTAGGTTAAGTCTGAAAAGAAGGATGCCAAGTGTAGAAATTTTCTTTATTATTTTATATATATATTGTTAGATTTTACTTTTACATCTTTTCCAAAAATATCTTCTATATATTTTTTAGATGTTAGACTTTTTGCTATATTTTATATATATTTTTTAGTTGCCTTATACTTTTTACTGTATTTTATTTTTTTTACTTTTTACTGTGTATATGTATGTGTGTGTATATGTGTATGTGTGTGTGTGTATATATATATATATATAATAATTTGTTAGATGTTATATTTTTTTACTAATTTTTATACCTTAGATATGTTTATTTTTTAGGTTTTTATATTTTTAAGATTTTTAATATAATTTATATTGGACTTTTGTAGTTTTAAAGAGTACCAGTCATCACGAATTAACCTGTTAAAGATTTGGCCATATTGACCCAGATATACTGATTTAATGGATACCTGAAGTCAAAAAATCCATAGCCTTATTCTTGTTTAATTGTAGAAGTTTTGGTGCAATACTCTTCATACATCGGGGCAGGACTGTGGGTAGGATCTTCAGCTTTGCCATGGCCCCTCTATACTTGTATGAGACTCTTTTTTTAAAAAAAAATAAATTTTGCTTTAGCGCCGCCCGGTCACATTCATGTGTCAGTGGTCTCCACAAAAATGGCGCCAAAAGTGTCGCATGCTAAGATCTACCTTATAGTCTCCAGCAAAATAGAGCCAGTGACTGCGCATGCACAGATTGGGTCCCTGGCTCAATGGAGAGCCTAGATTTCGATCTGCGCATGTGGGGCCAATTTGCTGAAGACTGTAAGGCAGATTTTAGCATGACCGCCTTTGGCTCTATTTTGCTGGAGACAGCCAGAGGTTATTCTGAGCATGCACAGCCTATAGCTCTATATTGCTTAACACCTCCGGAGGTTAATCTGAGCATGCGATGCCTCCAGCTCTATTATGCTGGAGACTTCCAGAGGTTAATCTGAGCATGTGCCGCTTTCGGCTCTATTTTGCTGGAGACCGCCAGAGCATGAACTAGCGCAAAATTTTAAAAAGCAGGCTCATACACATGTGGAGGGGCCATGGCCGAGCCGAAGACCCTATTGACAGTCGCGCTTCCCTCCCCCCCTTTCCTTGTGGGTCCACATGATTACTCCCCACCTCAGGCTGGAAGTAATGTGCTCTGCAAGCACAGTGGCACAGATCAGGCAGAGCGATGACTAGTCTGCCCCATCATTAAGTAGATTTGAGCAGTTTTATTTTTCTTTTTGCAATTTCTTGTTATTATATACAAGCAGTAATAAGTGGTCGCATAGTGAAGGTACTTTTTTTGTTTTTTATTTCAATGACTTTGTCATTTTGATGCTGATAGATGAGTGCGTGTATATTATTTGCTACCTCCCCCCTTTACATCTCGGTGTCTCTCCCCTCTTCTCATTCCCCTCTGTTCTCGCCTTCCCCTCCCCCCACCACTTTTCTGTGCTGTACCCTTTTTAAGTGGCATTGATTGCAGCAAATTGCCGTAGCTGGTAGCAGCTGTCACAACAGTGCGGTGATTAAGAGCAGCGCTTGTGATTTCCCGGCTGATTGCATCGATCAGATAGTAGGGGAGCAGGGGGAGCGGATGCACGAAGGAAGGTGAACTCCTGCCGGCGCTGGCATCGGCAGGGCGGTGATGTTTGTCGTCTTAACTCTGTTGATGCCAGCGCTTGTAATATGTTGTCAAGTGGGCACGGGACTGCTTCCCACCGTCCTCGACTTGGATTCCTATGCATGTGCATCCAATGGACATAGCACCATATAAAAATAAAATCAAGAGTCAGAGGGTCCGACCTGACAGCATCAGTCACATGGATGTACTTCTGTCTAAAAATAATTTTTGCAATAGGGTTTCATCAAAATTGTTGTACCATTTTGTCTTCTACATCCTCTGTGCATCAGAATACATTGAATGAGTTAACGGTAAATATGTCAGTGAGCTCTTTCTGATGAGGTCTCTTACTGGAAATAGGCAAAAAAAAATACGAGCTACATCCAGTTTGGTCCAGGGCAGTGTTCACTTCTGTGGCCGCTACCAATCCTGGCCACCTCTGCCACTTTCCCAAAAGAGGCACCCAGTATTTTGAGTAGAAAATACCCAGTCCAGAAATGAACGATTGACCTGGTCCAGCTGCTACATATGAGGTCCCAACTGGACACAAAACCAGATTTGGTTCCGCTCTTTTTGCTCATCTTTATCTATAACCCTTATCTCTCTTCTCCTGAAAATGTTGTTTTATAACCAAATCAAGCATCAACTTTAATAAATTAGAAGGTGATTCAGGAGTAGAGAGCTGTGGATTACTCACTGACTGATTCACGGATATCTCATTCTGCAGTCTGCTATGTACCATGATTCATAGAGGCTGTAGAAGCCAAACAATCCATTTTTCTAATGAAACCCGACAGCAAAAACTGTAGCCAAAAATAAATTCATTTAAGTACAAAACAAAGCTGATTTTTTAAAACAAAACTAAAGGGTGGAAAAGTTTCATGTTTTTGGACTCCAGGTAAAGCCTATGTGACCTGGGTCTTAGATTGACAGCCGTCAATTCTGTTTAATCATTGACTTTTTCTTTCTGAAACCTGATACACATAATTTCCCTTTTGGAGTGTGAAGCTGTCACTTCTGCTTGTCCTATTCAGCGATCTCTGTTGTTCACCTGGAGCCATTATTCACCGCAGCAGAGAAATGACTGGTTTATCGTCAGCGATCAGAAAGTGTTTGTTTTCTACAGGAATGTTAAGTGGCTTGTGTCTTGTCTGACGCATGTTGTCACTCACACGTCAGGACGTCCACTCACTGATGAGAGCTCGCCTTCCTACGGAGGCTGATGAGTAAAGGACGGACCGCCGTCTCTTCACTGCAAGTTCTTACTCGTGCATTCAGGTCATTGTTGATTTACTTGTTGTGTCCTCCTAATCAATATTGGCCATAAATCAATCATGGCCGAGATCCCAGCTGTTAAAGGAGTCATTCATCCGCATCTTTTTTTTTTTTTCTTGTTGGTCCTATCCCAATATATAGTAGGTGTAATAATAATATTAGCAAATACCTCCAATTAGAAATGTAGTATAGTTCTTCTGATTTGCTTTGCGCTTACCCAATGTGCAGAACATTGCAGTAGCTAAGGTATCCAGTTACGACCACTCATATAGTGAAAGTTAGCTAGTTGCTTGTCGTAACTGGATACATAAGCTGCTACAATGCCCTGCACATGGGGTAAGCAGCATAGCAAATCAGAAGAACTATATTACATTTGAACTTTGTTGTCAAAGATCAGCTTAGAAGACTGTTCTGGAGAAGAGAGAAAAGTGTTACTGATGGATTTATAACTAGCTCAGTCTATGTACCATGATACATAGAGGATGTAGGAGGCAAACGCTCCACATTTTATAATAAATCCCTTTTGCAAAAGTGTTTGTTATCCAAAAATACATTCCCTTAGAATAAAATGTCTTCCCAAAGATATCCATATTATTTAAAAGGAGTTGTCAAGCTAGAAGAAAAATATCTTTGGGTGTCATTAAAATAGAAACACAACTTGCTCATACACTTTCATTACCCACTACATGCCCCATTCTGGGCTGTATTTTTGGCTCGGGATTGCTTCTGTTGTTGGCATGTCACCATTACTGTGACTCAGAAGGGGGCTTGCTTGGCTATTGCAATGACAGTCAGCCAGTCCCCTTCATACTCTGCTCTGGACACGGGAAGCTATCTCCTGAGCCGGATCCGGGTCTGCACAGGTAATGGTTATACATGTATCGAAAGATATTTTTTCTATCAGGACAACCTGTTAGTGTACTGAGTGTATGCATCCATCTTTCCTGCATCTGCTGCCCCTATTCCACTTGCCTTCACCGTATATAAAGCTGAAGCCCAAAGTGCAATGATCGGGTCGCGTTTCTCCCATCACCGCTCGTCTCGGAGGAGCTGAAGTGATAGTCGAGAGCCCTCAGGCACTAAACAGCGGCATTTGAAGTTAATGAAAACCTGCAGGCGAATAAATGGTATGAAGCACGGATCCGTGGCGTTCTGTCCGCCTCCGGTGAGGACACTTGACATGTTCCATCACAGATGGAGTGTTTAATCACCAGGAGTGTGCGGACACCGTGTATGCTCTCGCCGTGATTGGAATCAAACGGAAGAGCCATCCGTGCAGAGAAATGTCTCCGGCACCGACCTGACGGCCGCTCACTTCAGTTCCTACAAGCTTAATTATCTCGGGGAGGTGGATAATAACATCCGCCTCGCTTCCTCTCTGGCAGTTTACTTTTCAGAACTCGGAGCTGAGAGAAATTCCCATTTTTGCTGTGACATCTTGGGTACATATCAATCAAGCTGACGACATTTCTTATTTGTGGATCTGGTGCCCTATGGTGGAATAACAAGTAACGGCACTTGGAGTTCTCGTAGATGCACATCGAAAGTTGCCTAACTCTTTACTTACGTGGAATGAGCCTTTTCGAGGATGATGTGGAGTGTCTGGGTTGCTTTAAGCTAAATCAAGGAGAAGGAGACTTAAGCTTTCTTACCGATGAATCACTGTTTGCAGATGTGGACTTCGCTTCAGGGAGTATACCAGGTCGCTGCCTCCCCCTCCCCTCTTGAGTAATCGTCATTACTATAGAAGAACCCAATGCATAATGTAAAAGTGTCGTCAGACCGGCAGAAGGTTCGGGCAGGTGAATTCCTTTCATAACGGTGGATGGGCAAAGGGTCAAGTTAGGTAGAGATGAAGGTCAGGGCGGGCTTTGGACAGGTGACCAGGAAACGGTCCAAAAACATGCAGAGCTCCATTTTACAGTGTAAGAACTTATTAGGCTTTATTGTTTAGGCCCAGAACAACAGGGGCCGGTGATAGGAGACTGATCATCCTATAGGGAGATAAAAGCCACTTGTGCCGATAGTAAAGGAGAACGGCTCAGACACAAAAGGATGCAGGGGGGCTGCACAGAAAAAGGAAACTATGCAGCAGGAACCAGGGATGTTGTGCTCAGAGATTCTCATGTTTGATCACCAGCTGCATTGTCTACAGTTGCATTCACCATGTTGTACCATTTGACTTGTTCCCAGAGTCTTGAATTAGTCTTAAAGAGTAGAAATGCACCAAGGGGCTGACAACCACGGCAGCTAATCGCTTGTCAAATAATCACTCGATTTTGCAGGGGAGCATCTGTTTCATTTGCAGAACCGTGCTGTAACAAGTCTGGTGCTTGGTTTTGCTGGTGAAATGTCGATTCCCCTGGAGAAAAAATCAAGCTGATCAGTCTAAGGCTATGTGCACACGCTGCGGTTTTTGCTGCGGTTCTGCTGCGGTTTTGGCCGCAGCAGAACTGCAGCAGTTCTGCAGACAGTGTACAGTAGCATGTTATCCTAAGGGATTAACATTCTGCTGTGCACATGCTGCGGATTTTTAACTGCGGAAAAGCTGCGGTTTTTAATCCGCAGAAACAATTGACACGTCAATTCTTTCTGCGGATTCTGCTGCGGTTTGCCACCTATTCCATTGTCCAGGTGGCAAGCTGAAGGCCAAACCGCAGGTATTTTACCTGCGGTTCTGCAGATAAAAATCCGCAGACCAATCCGCAGTGTGTGAACATCCCCGAAGCCATCCGGCCAGCTTCTTGGTTGTGTGATATCTTTTATCTTAGTAAACTGACCAAAAATCTTTTTTCCGTTCAGGCACAGAACCTTGGCCTTTCTACTTCATCAATGGCTTCCTGAACTTCAACGTCGTCTTCATCATGGCTCTGTTGGCTTTGCCGTTGACGTGGCTGATGGAACATCTGCTGCAGAAAATTAACAGTAAGGATTCTCCAAATATCTTTTTAGAAAGTGCAAGGACCATACTTGCATTTTGACATCAATCCTCCCACATAGCCGGTGGATTTGCTCAATTTGGGCAACCACTTCCATATTTCAGCCAGTTCCTGCACGGCCCACGTTTTCTCCTCGATGTCTTAAGATGCCGGTAGGGAATGTTAGTCGCTCCCGTGACGCATGAGTGCAGCTACTGGGGCTGGACTGGCCTTCCTGGACTAGTCCAGGATCATTTGAGTGTGACTGCTTCTCAGTGAGGCCTCTGTCACACGTGTGCACAACTTCGTCCATAGACCTGAGTGTAGTGGTGGTGACGCATGAGTACTCACATGGGACTTGGGAACCCCTGTTCTCATGATCCGTTCGGTTCCAACCACCGGGACCTCCACCGATCATGAAAACAGGTTCTCAAGAATGAAGCGTTAGTACTCACCCGTCACTGGGGGTCTATGGGGGCAATAGTGCGCACATGTGACCACCGCTGGTTTAAGAAGCGGTGATCACGCAAGAGCCGTACTGTCCCACTCACGCAGGGAGACATGGAACCTTCGTTATCTGGTATTACTGCAAGACATCTAGAAAACTTTGGGCACCTCATAATGCCTCATGCTGACCCTATTATTGTTTGCTCTAGCAGTTCAGAATCTCGGCAGACCGTATTGGCTTACACTGGCGCCAATGTACATCTGGATACTGATTTTCTTCACCCGGCCACATAAAGAGGAGAGGTTTCTGTTTCCGATCTACCCGCTCATCTGCTTGTGTGGGGCCGTAGCGCTCTCTGCTCTGCAGGTAATTGGAGTTTACACTAATATTCGTTCTCGGTGCATCACTCATTCCCCAGTACCGACCACAAGACGATAAATAAGAAAAACACTCGTTCTTCAGCTGATTGGATCATTCATGCACAGGAGATGTGCTGCCTAGAACATGGTGCTGTACAGGGACCGAACGATTACATTAGTGATTGTTCTGCCCCGTACGCTCTTGTTTTCTTGTGTGAATGGACATGTATGACATAAGTAAAAGATCATTTAAGAGCAGTAATCCGCCCATGTAAACAGGCCTTTATAGAGTTGCAGGTGTGAATGAATGATTTGAGACACAGATCTAAATAAAGGGGTAAAAGCACAAAATCAGGCATGGGTCCGACAAGGAAGCAGCTGAGTGAGTTTCCAGACAGGATCCTGACAGACTCTTTCATCCAGCCACTGACCTACCCTGTTGTTAGTTTGTCTGTCTGTTTGTCAGCCGTTTACATGCTCTCTTATGCATATTGCAAATACAGCTCTGTGTTGAGATTTGCGATCACCTTATTTGTAAAATGTAAACTTTAAATTAAAAAAATTTATTGTTCAAAAAAGGAAAGTGATACAAAAAGATATCCAAGGAATTGATAATGCCAGTCAGCAGCGTTCAAACTGTGATTAACAAATGGAAAATCAGGGGCTCTGTAAAAACAAAACCACAGTCAGGTAGACAGCAAAAATATCGTCCACAGCTTCCAGGAAAATTGTTCCCACAAATAACATCAGCTGAAATACAGGACTCTTTGAAAACTAGCGATGTGGCTGTTTCAAGATGCACAATAAGGAGACACTTGAAGAAAAATGGTCTGCATTGCATGGCCGAGTCGCCAGAAGAAAGCCATTACTGCGCAAATACCACAAAGTAACTCGTCTACAATACGCAAAACAGCATTCACAAGCCTCAAAACTTCTTGAGTGATGAGACCAAAATTGAACTTTTTGGCCACAACCATAAATGTTACATTTGGAAAGAGGTCAACCAGGCCTGTGATGAAAGGAACACCATTCCTACTGTAAAGCATGGAGGTGGATCACTGATGTTTTGGGCATGTGTGAGCTACAATGGCACAGGAAACTTGGTCAAAGTTGAAAAAAAATGAATGCAGCACATTATCATCAAATACTGCTGCGCATGTGACGTACTTAGACGTTCCAACATGACAACTATCCAAAAATCGAGGCCATGTCGACCTGTCATTGGCTACAGCAGAACAAAATTAAGGTTCTGGAGTGGCCACCTCAGTCTCCTGACCTCAATATCATTGAGCCACTCTATGGAGATCTCAAGCGCGCAGTTCATGCTAGACAGCCCAGGAAGAGTGGGGAGCTTTACCGTCTGAGAAAATAAATAACCTCATCCACAGTTACCACAAAAGACTTTAAGCTGCCATTGATGTTAGAGGGGGCAATACACGGTATTAAGAAATGGGGTATGTGAACTTTTGATCAGGGTCATTTGGATGTTTTGGGTTGTCATTGGGACTTAAAAAGAGAAAACTTAGTAGTTTGACAATAAATGGCTTCACCCACCCACTAACCATGAGTGCAGAAAAAGATTTGGTATTATCATTCATATTCTCTAAATAAAAAAGGCCAAGAAAGCAAAAATTTTGCCAGGGTATGTAAACTGCTGTACTTTGTGTAGCCATTGTAGTGTGTATGACGTGTTACAGACCTGTACGGGCATCAGATCGAAGACGTTTCAAGAACAATAATTTAGATCATTTGCAATTTTCCATGACCCAGGTGAAATTGCTGCTCTTTTTCTGCACAGAGTTAACATGGAGCCGAACAATACATTGTTTTCCAGTGGAGAATGAGTGTCTGGCGCAGCGAGGCAATTGTCTCCTCCGCTGTGAAGCTCGTACAGAGCTCGCAGACTGTGGACAGAGAACAGATCCTTCACTTCATGGATATAAATCACTTGTAGTGAAAATATGTTTCTGTAAAGTCTGATAATCTGGCAAGTGTAGGACTGCCAGGACTTATGACATGATATGATCTCTGTGGGGGTCCAATATTCGTCCCCCCACTGTGGGGCTGTTCTGCAAAGATCTTATAAGCTGATTCACTGAAGACCAAGTGAACGTTAAAACTTTCGTCATTTCATTATAAATCTGCATCAAAGATGGTTCAGGTGAAAAGAGACGAGTTACATACACTGCCATCAGAAGGAACTCACTGACACATTCGCCGGTAGCTCATTCTACAGTCTGCTGTGTACTCTGATATGTGCAGGACAAACTGTCCAAAACTTTTAATAAAATCCATATTGCAAAAATGATGTTTAGTGGGAAAAAAACAGTAAAAAAAACCCCTAATTTATCCCCAAGTGTGTCCATTTTTTGGGCAATGAAAAATAGTTTTTAAAACAGCTTAATTCAAATGGTATAGAAAATAATCCACCCAGAACCTGTAATATTTTTTTTTTTTTTTTTTATTACAAAAAAGACCACCTTGATCTTGTTCAATGGATCAGCCATTATATCATGTGACGGGGGGAGTTCAATAGTCTCACTGTTCGGACAGTAAAAAATCCATAGCCTCCGTGCTTGTATGGTGATAGCCTCCCTGCTTGTAAGGTGAAGAATCCATAGCCTGCCTTCTTGTAGGGTGAAGAATCCATAGCCTCCCTGCTTGTAGGGTGAAGACTCCATAGGCCTCCCTGTTTGTAGGGTGAAGACTCCATAGTCTCCCTGTTTGTAGGGTGAAGACTCCATAGTCTCCCTGTTTGTAGGGTGAAGACTCCATAGTCTCCCTGTTTGTAGGGTGAAGATTCCATAGTTTCCCTGTTTGTAGGGTGAAGACTCCATAGTCTCCCTGTTTGTAGGGTGAAGACTTCATAGTCTCCCTGTTTGTAGGGTGAAGACTCCATAGTCTCCCTGTTTGTAGGATGAAGACTCCATAGCCTCCCTGCTTGTAGGGTGAAGACTCCATAGCCTCCCTGCATGTAGGGTGAAGACTCCATAGCCTCCCTGCTTGTAGGGTGAAGACTCCATAGCCTCCCTGCTTGTAGGGTGAAGACTCCATAGCCTCCCTGCTTGTAGGGTGAAGACTCCATAGCCTCCCTGCTTGTAGGGTGAAGACTCCATAGCCTCCCTGCTTGTAGGGTGAAGACTCCATAGCCTCCCTGCTTGTAGGGTGAAGACTCCATAGCCTCCCTGCTTGTAGGGTGAAGACTCCATAGCCTCCCTGCTTGTAGGGTGAAGACTCCATAGCCTCCCTGCTTGTAGGGTGAAGACTCCATAGCCTCCCTGCTTGTAGGGTGAAGACTCCATAGCCTCCCTGCTTGTAGGGTGAAGACTCCATAGCCTCCCTGCTTGTAGGGTGAAGACTCCATAGCCTCCCTGCTTGTAGGGTGAAGAATCCATAGCCTCCCTGCTTGTAGGGTGAAGAATCCATAGCCTCCCTGCTTGTAGGGTGAAGAATCCATAGCCTCCCTGCTTGTAGGGTGAAGAATCCATAGCCTCCCTGCTTGTAGGGTGAAGAATCCATAGTCTCCCTGTTTGTAGGGTGAAGATTCCATAGTTTCCCTGTTTGTAGGGTGAAGACTCCATAGTCTCCCTGTTTGTAGGGTGAAGACTCCATAGTCTCCCTGTTTGTAGGGTGAAGACTCCATAGCCTCCCTGCTTGTAGGGTGAAGAATCCATAGCCTCCCTGCTTGTAGGGTGAAGAATCCATAGCCTCCCTGCTTGTAGGGTGAAGAATCCATAGCCTCCCTGCTTGTAGGGTGAAGAATCCATAGCCTCCCTGCTTGTAGGGTGAAGAATCCATAGCCTCCCTGCTTGTAGGGTGAAGAATCCATAGCCTCCCTGCTTGTAGGGTGAAGAATCCATAGCCTCCCTGCTTGTACCAGTGAAGAATCCATAGCCTCCCTGCTTGTACCAGTGAAGAATCCATAGCCTCCCTGCTTGTACCAATGAAGAATCCATAGCCTCCCTGCTTGTACCAATGAAGAATCCATAGCCTCCCTGCTTGTACCAATGAAGAATCCATAGCCTCCCTGCTTGTACCAATGAAGAATCCATAGCCTCCCTGCTTGTACCAATGAAGAATCCATAGCCTCCCTGCTTGTACCAATGAAGAATCCATAGCCTCCCTGCTTGTACCAATGAAGAATCCATAGCCTCCCTGCTTGTACCAATGAAGAATCCATAGCCTCCCTGCTTGTACCAATGAAGAATCCATAGCCTCCCTGCTTGTACCAATGAAGAATCCATAGCCTCCCTGCTTGTACCAATGAAGAATCCATAGCCTCCCTGCTTGTACCAATGAAGAATCCATAGCCTCCCTGCTTGTACCAATGAAGAATCCATAGCCTCCCTGCTTGTACCAATGAAGAATCCATAGCCTCCCTGCTTGTACCAATGAAGAATCCATAGCCTCCCTGCTTGTACCAATGAAGAATCCATAGCCTCCCTGCTTGTACCAATGAAGAATCCATAGCCTCCCTGCTTGTACCAATGAAGAATCAATTATGTCACTGCTATTGCTATGCAATAAAGAATCCATAGTATCATTGCTTGTACAGAAAGAGAATTCCTTGTCTTATTGCTCTTACAGTAAAGAATCCTTCGTCTCACTGCTCCTAGAGTCAAGAATCCTTCGTCTCACTGCTCCTAGAGTCAAGAATTGCGGTTTCTGATGTCGAAAATTTTTCTTTTATTTATATTGATGAAATGTACTTGTTTTTTTTTCTCGTTTTAGAAATGTTACCATTTTTTATTCCAACGGTACCGACTAGAACATTACACCGTTTCTTCCAACTGGCTCGCTATCGGTACTGTCCTGCTTTTCGCTCTCCTGTCCTTTTCTCGCTCCATTGCCTTGTTTAGAGGTGAGTGCATACTCCCAGTTTCAATGATCGATGGTGTCCTTCAAGCAGGGTGATATCTTTGATTGTGACATTAACGGGTGCCCTTTTAAAGGGGTTGGCCCCCTCATTGGACAACCCCTTCTTGATAGCTCAGCGCTTCAGCACTTTATAGGAAAACAGTATGTATTTTTACCTGTCAGCATTCCAACAGATAATATACCACCCTGTAGTAATTGCGAGATGACCCTGCTCACTCTACCCCAGACTATACAGCAAATTCAAGCTGCAGAAAAAGGCTATTATATCCACTCTAGTGGCGAGTTTGAAAAATGAAAAAATTTATAATAAAATCATATGGAAATTTCCGATTCTACCCCCCCACCCCACCTTGACCACTTTTTCTGTTTTTCAGGCTACCATGCACCGCTAGATTTGTACCCTGAATTTTACAGAATAGCCAAGGACCCAGCAATTCACACTGTCCCAGAGAGCAAGACTGTGAATGTGTGTGTGGGGAAAGAGTGGTATCGATTTCCAAGCAACTTTCTTCTTCCCGAAAAGTGAGTCTGATCATTGCTTCACCTTTTGCTGAACATGGGGGGGGGGGGGGTTGGGGTTAAAGGGGTATTCCCATCAATGTGGACGAGTGATAACTCCCTGATCAGTGAGGGTCTCACCACAAGGACCCCCCAGTAGTAAAATATCCCATCAGAATGGACGCGCAGGTGCAACACTGCTCTATGCTCTCCCTATGTACTGGCAGTGCATGCGTGGCCACCGCTCCATTCCAATGATACATTTTTAGAACCCAACCCCGTCCTCAAAAATTTTTTATATTTTCTATATTAGTTAAATGTCTCCCAAGATGACACATTTTCATTTTATTGGGGCCGGTTTTGCATCTCTTGTATATGTGGGAAGATGGCATTGAAAGGTCGGATCAGGCATGTTGGATTTCAACATGACCAATCCTGTGTTAGAAATGGAAGAGAGGCAGCCAACAGAGGAACCTACAGAAGTCGTGTTTGCTCGGCTGAGCGTGCATATGTTATGGGAGGTCATATAAAATTAAGAGTTGCCCCCTTTATAAGTATTTTTTTTGGGAGGGCACGAGGGAGGCTATAGGGGTTGTTTTTTTTTTTTTTTTTTTGCGCTCTTGGCCTGTACAGAGAGGGTCACAGCCTCCAGGGTCCTGCACGCTCCTCTAACTTTTCTCTACTTCTTTTGATTCTTATCTTTAGTTGGCAACTTCAGTTCATTGAATCGGAGTTCAGAGGACAACTCCCGAAACCGTACGGCAAGGGGCGGCGAGCAACAAGGACGCACCCCAAGGACATGAATGATCAGAATCTGGAAGAGACGTCTAGATATGTGAGTTCATACCCAAGTGGTGGTCTATCCTGAAATAAGCTGCCCCCATAGAAGTGAGCGGAGGTCACACATGTATTATTACCTCCATAGAACTGAGCAGAGTGGAGATCTCACATGCACTACTGCCCCCATAGAAGTGAGCAGATCGGAGGTCACACATGCACTACTGCCGTTGCATCACCTTCCCTTCCGTCCCCTGCCCTCACCTGCCATCCAAAACCCCTTTCCCTTATTTTCAAGTTTTTGAAGTGTCATATAACATCACCTTTTCCTTTGATCTTTCATTTACTGTTTTGCCTCTTGGAAATTAATAAATTAGCAACCGGAAGTTCTCTTGACAATGCAGCCTATCTCTACACACTCAATCCATCAGACTGAACAATCCGCACGTGTGTGACCGCGCCACTCATCACAAGGGACATGGTAACATCTAGTTGTCGTGTCCTGTTAGACCTTTCCAAGAGGTATAGCAGAGGTACGGAAAAGCAACGTTGTATTCCATGGGTAAGCACTTGCTAATAAGTAAGATTATGTTGGGAAAACTGTCGGATCTGACTTAATGTCCTAATCCCGAAAAGAGGGACCTGATTGGTTGGGCTTGATGTACCTCTGATCATGGCCTCTGGACTGTGAGCATCAATCATTGTACCTGGTATAACAGACATGAGAATAATCCTGACCATTTTTGGTTATGTCTTCATTATTAGTGGTTGTTCGTCCAGTTTCCGTCTCGTGCTCTATACATTTTATATATTATCCCCCTTTTTAGCAGCTTGATTATCGTGCAGTGCGGTGCTGATTTTAGGGGGCATCACGCTGAGGTTCGTGCAGACCTGCGGTTCTGGATGATTTGCGTTGACGTCAGTAATTTTTTTTCTAGATGAAGTGTTGCTGTGATCCGCACTCTTTCTTGTTAATCAGTATCAGCCCCTTCTGTTTGCAGACCTGACTCAGAAGCCACGTCTATTTCTGACTGCATTGGCTGATGACATTGCACCGCAAGCCGGCTGCACTCACACTGTAGCTACTTTTACCTGTGGGGAAAGCAGGAAATTACATTTTTAGATATTTCTATGAAGAATCTGGACAGATATAGAGCCACGTGGAATTGCTAAATAGGTCCCTGTTCATTTAATAATGTGCATATGTAGATAATCTGAACACCACTTAATTCAAAAATTGCTCCCAAAAATCACTCCAAACAGTTAGCCACCATGTGTCTGTCTTCCATATAGCTTTCTCTCTACGGGAAGTGGGGGCGGATCTTTGTCCCTCTGTGGGAAGAGTGTGAGGCTGTTTGTCTCTACAGGAAGTGGGGGCAGGCATTTGTCTTTACAGGAAGTGCAGGAGGCTCTCTGTCTCTCTACAGGAAGTGGTGACGGATCTATGTCTCTACGGGAAATGGGGCAAGTTTTTGTCTCTACAGGAAGTGGGGGCAGGTCTTTGTCTCTCTACAGGAAGTGGGGGCAGGTCTTTGTCTCTCTCGAGGAAGTGGGAGCGGGTCTTTCTCTCTACAGGAAGTGGGGGCAGGTCTTTGTCTCTCTACAGGAAGCGGGGGCAGGTCTTTGTCTCTCTAGAGGAAGTGGGAGCGGGTCTCTGTCTCTACAGGAAGTGGGGGCAGGTCTTTGTCTCTCTCGAGGAAGTGGGAGCGGTCTTTCTCTCTACAGGAAGTGGGGGCAGGTCTTTGTCTCTCTACAGGAAGTGGGGGCAGGTCTTTGTCTCTCTACAGGAAGCGGGGGCAGGTCTTTGTCTCTCTAGAGGAAGTGGGAGCGGGTCTCTGTCTCTACAGGAAGTGGGGGCAGGTCTTTGTCTCTCTACAGGAAGTGGAAGCTGGTCTTTGGCTCTTCAGGAAGTGAGGCGGATCTTTGTCTCTCTACGGCAGGGTTTCCCAACTCCAGTCCTCAAGGCACACCAACAGATCATGTTTTCAGGATTTCCTTTGTATTGCACAGGTGAAGCAATTATCACCTGAGCAATACTAAGGAAATCCTGAAAACATGATCTGTTGGTGTGCCTTGAGGACTGGAGTTGGGAAACCCTGCTCTACGGGAAGTGGCAGCAGGTCTTTGTCTCTGCATGAAGTGGGAACTGGTCTTTGTTTCTACGGGAAGTGGGGGCGGATCTTTGTCTCTCTACGGGAAGTGGGGGTGGGTCTTTGTCTCTCTACGGGAAGTGGGGGTGGGTCTTTGTCTCTGTATGAAAGTGGGGACAGGTCTTTGTTTCTTTTCAGGAAGTGGGGGTAGGTCTTATGGGAAGTAAGGGTGGGTCTCTGTCGCTTTACGGCATGTGGGGACAGGGCTTTGTATTTCTGCTGCTTTTCTGTCTGCCAAACTGCATACAGACGTAATAGCTGAACTTTAATTCAGGGCTGATGAACCATTGGACAATCAAACTAAATATTTTAGAGGATTGCAGGACTCTGTAAATTCTAGGTAGTTACTTTTTTTTAATTTTATTTTTGCTTACTGGCTCTAGTTTATTGACGTATGGAGACAAGACTTCTGAAAGTGTCTCGACAGTGTCTCGATGTAAGTTTTTTAACTATTTGTTCTACAGTATCCGTTTTTCAGATCAGGCAAATTGGACCTGCCTTTATTACCCATGTAGAACAGTCTTCGGCACTCATCAAGAATTGTATCACTTCTGTGTACTAGCCATTGACGAGAACACATTATAGGACTTGCTATGTACTTGGATCACCCTGCAAGACTCTCCGCATACCAGGAACGCCCCACAAGACCCGCCACCTACTGGAAATGCCCCACAAGACCCGCCGCCTAACGGAAACGCCCCACAAGTTCTGCCGTCTACTGGAAACGTTCCACAAGACCTGCTGCCTAGTGGAAATGCCCCACAAGACCCGCCTCATACCCGGAACATTCCGCAAGATTTGCTGCATATTGAGAATGCCTCTGCAAGGCCTGTCACCTACCGGGAACGCCCCACAAGATTTGCTGCCTATTAAGAACGCCCCTGCAAGACCCACCACTCACCTGAAACGCCCCACAAATTTTGCTGCATATTGAGAATGCCCCCTCAAGGCCTGCCACCTTATTGGGAATGCCCCACAAGATTTTCTGCATATTGAGCAAGGCCCGCCACTTAGCGGGAACGCCCTGTAAGTCCTATCAGGAACACACTTTAAGATTTGCTGCGTATTGACAATGCCCCTGCAAGGCCCGCCGCCTACCTGGAACACCCCCACAAGATTTACTGCATTTTGCCAACACCCCGGCAAGACCCGCCACCTGCTTGGAACACCCCACAAGATTTGCTGCATATAGAGCAAGACCCGCCGCCTACCGGGATCTCTGGGAATGCCCCAGAAGACCCGCCACATACCCGTAGCTCTCCACAAGATTTGCTGTATATTGATAATGCCCCTGTAAAGCCCACCGCCTACCTAGAACACCCCACAAAATACGCTGCATATTTAGAACAGCCCTGAAAGGCCCACCGCCTACTGGTATTGCCCCACAAGATTTTCTGCATATTGAGCAAGGCCCGCTGACTATGGGGTACACCCCCGGAAGGCCCGTCTCCTACCGGAAACGTTCTCCGGAAGGGCCCGTCTCCTACCTTGAGCGCCCCCTACAAGGGCTGCCATCAAAACCAGAGTCACCTGCTATTTTGGTGATTGTTTCCAGTCTACCCACTTTTGTCAGACTCCCTCAGGTCTTTACCATTGCTTTTCCTGCTTCTAACACACCGTTTAACAGATTCTCTGGGGAAAAAGACTAATTTCCTGATTTTGTAGTAATATAGTCACAAGTGAACTGATCTGGAACATAACTAGTTAAGTTTGAGGTATTATATATAGATCTTAGATCCTTGCGATTTTCTTTTGCCAACCACTCACTTAGTTAATTGTGATATGTTATAACAAGAAGTGCGGCTAATGAGTCTTTAATAAGCTTGCTAGTGGGGACAAAAGAAGCCAAAAAGTACCAGTGTGATATTTTTTTTTTGGCCGGCGGTCTCTCCTCATAAACGGGGCTTTGTCTTTCTTCCACCCGCTCTTCCATTGTGATGGGTAATAACGCAGCTCTTGTCCTATCTTCCAACAACCCCATTTCCCAAAGGGTGGGCTGAGCGCAGGGAGAAGCCGAGCTTGTTACCATCCTATTCAGGACCCATCTTGCGAGTTTAGTACGGAGCGCCGCACGCTGCCATCAGTAGCACATTCAGGCGAAATCAGCGCGGGCTGCGGCTCTGAAAAGCTCGTCAGCTCTATTGTCAGCGGCTATTAGAGGAATGGTACAGATTGGATCAACGTGGAAGGGAGTAATAACAACGTGCGCTTTTTGGCTTGAAGTCTGCCGCCTGAACGCTGCAGAACAAAAAAACTTCCAGTAGGTTGAAAATTTCCGAAACAATTTTAACTATTTGTAGTGATTCCTCGACTTAATCTGAGGCTCGTCCTCGTGGAGCGACTTTTCATTTTTTTTTTTATTTTTAGTATATGCAGAACGCTGAAACAAATGATGAAATTAAACAAGAAGAATAGTCGTCCTCGCTGAAAGCTCCTAAGCTGGTTGATGGATAAAGCCTTTTTTAATCCAAGGGGCAGGGGTTTGTCCTGTAGACAGTGCAAAGAGGGGGGAGCCTCCTCATGCAGCTAGTTGTCTTACAGCCACAAACAGGATAGAGAAGAAAAACTTAGACAGGATTGATTAAACTTATATATAAAAAAAATAGTTGTCCTCACTGTTTTAGTCTGTATCATTTTCATGTAGAAATCCCGCAGAGAACTCAAGAGTTCATCTCCTGCTCATCTGTTACATTCTTGACTGGTTGACCTCTCTGAATCAAGGGGATGGAGCTTACATACCTATTACCTGCAGAGTGGGGAGAGGATCCTGCTGCAGCCAGCTGTCCTTCTGTGACACAATGACCGGTGAAGATGAGAGAGGAAAACCTAGAAATAAGTGTCGAAATGAAACGAGAAATATAATTTTTGCTAAGCCCCCATTCATATTAATGACTGTTCGCCGCTTGACGCCATCTCTCCCATTCACTAGAGCACTCTTTCAGTGTTATCTATGAGAAAGCCACAGCTTATTCATAAGAGAAAGCAACCGTCTGTCAGAAATAGGACTTGCTTGATCAACATCTCCCCGGATAAATCAATTGGCCTATAACACCATACACGTGGATCTCAGAAATCCCACATTGGATAGGGGTTAATCTTACAAATTATCTAGTAGATGGACAAGGTTCTATCCACCTAACCAAGAGAGTGGGTCTTTGCTATCTCTTGTCTGCAGACAGTAGAGGGGGGGGGGCTCCTGCTGCAGAAGGTTTCCTTAAAGCCACACACAGGAAAATGACAAGGAGAAGACATGCCTGAGACACAGATGATTTACCGTCTCCATATTAAAGGGAATCTGTCACCCTTTTTTTCGACTATGAGCTGCCGGCACCGACATCAGGGGCTTATCTACAGCATTCTGCAATGCTGTAGATAAGCCCCCGATGTAACCTGAAAGATGAGAAAAAAGTTAGATTCTACTCACCGGGGGGGGGGGGGGCGGTCCAATGGGTGTCACGGTCCGGCGCCTCCCACCTTCATATGATGCCGTCCTCTTCTTCCCTTCCTGTCGTGGCTCCGGCAGTGCGCAGGCACCGGACCTCTCCCGGTGCCTGCGCACTGCAGGACTCTGCTCTGCCCTCAACAGGGCAGAGCAGTGCACCTGCGCCGGAGCCACGACAGGCAGCAAAGAAGAGGACGTCACCGTTAGAAGATGTGCGGCGCTGGACCGCACGGCGACACCCATCGGACGCCGGGGTGAGTATAATCTAACTTTGTTCTTATCTTTCAGGTTACATTGGGGGCTTATCTACAGCATTACAGAATGCTGTAGATAAGCCCCTGATGTCGGTGCCGGCAGCTCATAGTCGAAAAATGGGGTGACAGATTCCCTTTAAGTGTAACATGATACAATCGAGTAGGTGCTGGGATTTATTTTTTTTATTTATAGGATATGCCACCACTTTTTGCTCCGTGGGAGAAGACAACCTTCATGGTCCCTTATAGATACTAACAATTAGGAGGATATCTCGTGTTCCCATGCATTCAGTACATGATGGATCCCAACAGAGCCCATTCACAGTAAATGGGGTCCAGTGGTGTCAATCATGTGACTGATCCTAAAACTGGAAATGACAATGCACCTTCAGAATTGACTATAGGGCCACCTGCACATTTTCTTACACTTTCGGAGTCCTTCTTGAAATGTTCTGCAAAGCGCTCTATTGGATTATTTCCTGTTTTCACTCGCTCCAACTGTTTAAAATTGCCAAAGCTATTAAAAGAAGTCACCAAACGCCAGGAAGCTTGGAAAGACGCAAAATGGGATGAAGTCTCCAAATTGAATGTACTGTAATTGCTTCTTTCACATCACGCAGGTTCTCCTTTGTGCTGATCTCGGCTCGGTACAGCCGAGTAATTCAGGCATGTGATTTATTTCTTCTGAGCTCTGCGTGAGACATATTTATAGTGAAGATAATATCCCCGACTGGAAGTGGCCTCCGTGACGTCAATCCTCAGTTTTTGTTGTCCCTTGGAGAAGCGTCCCGCATGCACACACTGCCTCGCTTTGTGCCTAACCTGCCGCCGTGTAGCTGCCGTTCTGGGCACGGACCTGGGGAGATGGAACGGTCCGTGACAAGGCAAACCTAAAAGGATGAGACTCCTCTAGCAAAACAGCAAATTGTGGTCCCGGAAAACGTGTTCTGCTTGGAAAATTAGTACTGCATCTGCTGCCAAAATGTACAAGGATAGCAATGTCTTTCCTCCTACTAATGCATGGCACACTTGGACATGGGTGCAAAAATAGAGCATGCATAGCAGGCAGTCCAACGTATATTTTTGGGTCAAAAAAGGAATGGCAAGATTGTATCTGCTAAACCCTCCAGATTTCTTCAAGTTATCAGATAAATGTGTCTGTAGCTGTTTGCAGCGATCCACGCAAGGTCTCTGAGTGAAATATTGGTAGGTCTGCACAACCTCTTCATCCACCTTATACTGCAACTTCTAATTTTTGCCTTATACAGATGTGCTCAAAAGTTGACATACCACGGCAGAGTTTTTGCTTTCTTGGCCTTTCTTCAGAGAATATGGTTGGTTGAAGCCATTTATTGTCAAACTACTGTGTTTTCTCTTTTTTAAATTTTTGGCTTCACCCAACCACTAACCATGGATGGAAAAAAAGTTTTGGTGTTATCATTCATATTCTCTGAAAAAAGGCCAAGAAAGCAAAAATTCTGCCGGGGTATGTAAACTTTTGAGCACAACTGTAGGTGGAATTTTCTGTGCATCATATATGGCTGGGGGTCACAGTTGAGTCCCCCTCCTGGCGTACGGATACTTATAGGCTAAAAAAAAATGTCCAGGAGGAAGATAGTTGGACTTTCAATACGATTATGTCCAGTCCTTATACGAGCACCGACCACTGGATATTTAGCCAAACCATCAAAAAAGAGGGAAAAGGAAGCTATGTCTAAAATTATATAATACTTTTAGAATCAAGTAAAAAATTTGTTTTTTTCAACAAGAATAAGCATACTTAAAATGGGTGCGGACACAATGAACAGCCGCACTGTGATAGTAACGTGCAAGACAGAATACATGAAAGCGCCTATGTATTATAAAATATACAAATGGATATCATATGGAGTATGCAAACATATGAATAAATAGATGAATAAATAAAATGCCATAAAAATGTACTAGGGGTTAGAATAAAAACCTCCTATTAAATAAGGACAGCCAAAGCATTAATAAGCTATGATACAACAGATGAAAACCATAATCAAAAAGGACATCAGTACATAGTGCAAATATATTAATCATATGTGCAAATTGCGCAATTGCAGTGCATATAAGATGCTAGTAATGGTGAAGAGGTGAAAAATCCAAAGCCATATCGAGAAAACCATATGCGAAACGCGCATCGGGGTCTTCAGCCTGCACTAGTGCCCCACTTTGCATTCATTTCTAGGTTGCTTACTTCCATTTTGGATTTTTCACCTCTTCACCATTACTAGCATCTTAAATGCACTGCTTTTGATCATTTTGCACATATAATGATTAATATATTTGCACTATGTACTGATGTCCTTTTGATTATGGATTTCATCTGTTGTATCATAACTTATTAATGCTTTGGCTGCCCTTAGGAGGTTTTTATTCTAACCCTTAATACATTTTTATGACCCCTTATTTATTTATTCATCTGTTTATTCATTTGTTTGCATACTCCATATGATATCCATTTGTATATTTCATATTACATAGGCGCTTTCATGTAATCTATCTTGCACGTTACTATCGCAGTTCGGCTGTTCATTTGTTTATAGTGTCCGCACCCATTTTAAGTAGGCTTATTCTTGTTGAAAAATACAAATTATTTGCTTGATTCTAATAAAGTATTTAATTTTAAATATTAGCTTCCTTTTCCCTCTTTTTTGATGCTTTTGTATATTTGAAGCTGCCTTCCCTAGGCATTTGATTTTGGATATATATTTAGCCAAAGCATATTCTTCTCCAAATAAGAGAAACCCCCCCTCCCCCCATCTCATCCGTAAATTGTAGGGTAACTTGGCTGGTTGAGATCTAGAAGATACTGCCTGAAGCAAGTGTCCTTCCGATCTTATCCACAGGCGTCTCAGCCACTCGACCACTTTCCTGCTCTGCACTGATGAGGAGTATGAACCTCAAAACAGCTGCTTTCAGGTGGTTGTTCTTTACTTTTGGAGAAGATTTTTTGTTTGTATAAATATCCCTCATTAAAGGGTTAGACAATGACTTTTTGCTTCCTCCAGCTGCCTGACCCCCTGGAAAGACTTTTTTTTTCCAGTTCTCCGCATAGCAGGGGGTGCATCCTGTATTGATTGAGCTGTCCTCAGTATGTAACCCTGAACGCCTTTCCCTTATTTCCCACAATGCAGTGCAAAAGTCGGGTTACAACAGCTGTTTTAGAGCGAGTGAAGCTGTAATTCATCTTTCCCAGAGCTCTGCAACAGTGACAGAATACCCAACCTCATAATACAGAGCAGCGGGAAAGCTGGGTTATAGCGACTTTCAATATGAGCACGGCCGCTGTAACCAGCTTTCCCACTGCACAAAACAAACCAATATGCAAGTAAAATAAAGATGGGGAGGGTAACAGTAGTAGACTTTTAAAATCAGTCTGGGGTGGGGTTTAGAACTGTTCTGCTTAATCTGATGTGAAAAATGAGACCGAAATTGAACATGACAAGTGAACGACTGATGTAAACGGTAAGAGACAAATCCAGACAAGGTAAAAGTTCAGCCAAGTTCCTACTCTGTGCTGACGTCCTGTGTCTGGGCAGGAGCCCCCGGGGAACAGCATGAGGCTTATGACAGCCCCCCAATTCCTGTAATCTGTCCTGCTTGTTTGTAACTGTAGACGGATGAATTTTTACAACAGGCAGCAGCTCCAATGGGAGACACTTAGCAGTCAGACATATTAGGCAATTTTCAACTTAAAAAAAACAAACATTTTTGGTAAAATTATTTTGCGCTTTTGTTCATGGCTCCATTGACAACCTAATAATAACAAGTTTGTAAAATGGACACAGAGCCGTCATCAAGAAAATTACTGGGGTACGTTGTATTTGGAACCTACAGTATGTCGGCCAGGAGTTTAAAAGTTTTCTGAGCCCAAATTATTGAGCTTGGCTGCTGTAGGTTCCAGATCCGTGTAGGAAATCCCAATATTTTGGGTTTTGCCACCTGTTCGAGCCCCAATGAACGCTAGTTCGTAATCCTTCTGGGTTCGGAGGGAACAGATTACATGTCACATACACAATCACATCATAGCAGATCGTGCCGGGGTTTCACCCGAGGAAATTGTAAGGAGATAATTGGGAATTTATTGTTTCAAGCAGAACTCCTTACTTCGGACCCTCACGGCTTCTGGAAGGATGATCATTTCTTCTATCTCAGTGGCTCTTACTTCCCGCGAGTTCTTCTTTGTCTTCCATTTACCTACCAGCAAGCCAATTATTTTGTTTTGTGCCTATTATATCTGGCGCTGTGTCTTTCCCCGGAAGCATCCTTGTAGGTCAAGACTTAACTGTTTAGTAGACGATCGCATTACTTGCGGCACACTTCCTCTGCCTACAGAACAGGGGGCACCGCTTTCCAGCTTGACATTATTGGAGGCTGCATGGCCTCTGCCGGTGAAGATGCCCTGAATGCAGCAGCGAGTTTCTTTTGTAGCTCGGCAAGAAACCTAATGAGCAGGGATTGTCTCACACATGCTAAACATTGTAGTGGTTTATACAAGTTATTAACCATTTAGACGGGTTGATATCCATTATCCTAAGGACTGGTAATTATATAATGGTGACGATCTGACCAATCAGCAGAACGGGGCACTATTAATCCCTTCATGCCAGACTACCACTCAATTCACTACCCATGGGGCCGCCAAGTGGTGGGCTTAGCTTTTTCCAGTGTGACGTTTGGGCATGTGCACTGTCTCGCGCCACACCGAACACAGTGGCGCACGCTGTGATATATTTCCTAGACATATTTCCTTATTCCTTGTTTGGCTTACTTTAAGTCAATATTTCTCTAGTCACCTTCCACGACCGCAGCATCAGAGGATGTCTCCCTGCCCTAATGGGGGACCAGAAACACAAAGAGGTTAAATACCCCTCCCCTTCCTACAACCACCAGTGTTTTTCCTGTCCCCTATGGGGAATGAAGATTTCCTGATGGTGCTGCCATGGCCGGCGATATAGGGCACACAGTACTACTTATTGCCAGGCATCTGAGGTCGGGGTCTCTCCTCTCCGCCTCCATGACCTACTCCCGTCTCCATGTTCTTCATGTGACTCTGGACCTTTTTTCCGCCCCTCCTGTGCTTCCTTGGGGGGTAAAGCGGGGTGGTGACATGTGGCCGGGGTCCTCTTGCATCTCCCCAGCATGTTCCTCTTCTCATGCCGACGGTATCTGTATGTTGTGCGTACCGGAAGTGACCTCAGGCCGAACTTCCGGTTCACTTCCTATTCATTCCACGGTGGAACGCACGCGCTCCCGGCATGTGTTGGGTTGGCTCTGGATCTGCTGGCTTGTTGGGGCGTTCCCTTCGGGGTTCCCCCCTGTCGACCTGGGGGAGGAGGAGCACAACTGTGAAACGTTGGGACCTCTGTTATTTAATACTGTTCAGGGGATGCCTCCAGGTAAGGCCCATTGTCTGTTTCTCTGTGTGGCCACGACGGGATTGACTATGCAAAGTGACAAATCCTCCCTTTCTGCTTCTGCAGAGTCCAGCGTCCAACCTCTTAAGCCCCCGTTACACACTGCGATATCGCTAGCAATATCGCTGTAAAGTCACCGATTTTGTGACGTTGCAGCGATATTGCTAGCGATATCGCTGCATGTGATACTTACCTCCGACCGGCTCCCCCGCTGGTTATCGCTGATCGCGCGAGAAGCTCCTGGACCATTCCTCGTCGTCAGCTTCCTGCGGCGCTTCCTGCTGTGACGACGAGCGACGCGTGGAGCCGGGCGGGAGGACGCAGGATCGCCGCGTCTGACAGGTAAGTAGCGATCCCCGTCCCCAGCGATGTCGCTAGTGAGATCTGCCTGTGTGGCATCTCACTAGCGACCACCTAGCGATGCACCAGCGATCCTGACCGCGTCATATCGCTGGTCGGGATCGCTGGTGAGTCGCTAGGTGTAACGGTACCCTTACTGTAAGTAGTGGATGAAGGTCCCTTGCTCTCTGGGTATGTCCTAATGGGAGACTTAGTCAACTTTTCTCTCTCTCTTTAGGTAGACAGGATCCCTGCCCCTAAGAAGGATAAAGTGCCCAGCCACAAGTGTGGTGTATGTACTACCAAGCTTCCCTCAGCATATAAGAAGCAACTTTTCCAGCCCTGCACTGACGATGTGTTGCATGCCGACCAGCCATCCCTGTTGGACAGCATTAAAACCCTCATTAAACATGAGGTTCAGTCCTCTATGTCCGCACTCTCCCAGGCTCCAGTACCTCAGCCGCCTCCTCCTAAGAAAAGGAAAATGGTATTTGTGGAGTCTGATTCAGACTCTGAAGAAGTCCGTATCTCCTAGTTCAGAGGATGTTTGGGAGAAAGAGAGTTCCACTTGCATCCCCAAGTCTGATAATAAAAAATATTGACGAATTAGTATGGTGAGAAGCACCATGGGGGTTGAGGAAGTGATGAAATGTTTGGGGGGGTTGAAACCTAAGAAGTACAAGGGTTTCCCCGTACATGAAAATATCCAGAGCCTTATCCATCATGAATGGGACCTTCCCAAGAAAGGGTTTAGCGTTCCGTCAGATTTAAAAAATCGTTTTCCCCTAGACAGATTGTTCTCTATGGGAAACTCCCAAAGTAGATGTGCATGTATCCAGAGTGGCAAAAAATGCGGCTCTCCCCTTTGAGGACTCATCTCAGCTCAAAGATCCCATGGATCGTAAAATCAAGAGCTTAAGAAAATGTGGCTTCCACCTGTGTCGCCAGATCTCTATTCCGCTGGCTCCGTACATTAGAAGATCACCTCACTCCGGGAACTTCCAGTGAGGAGATTCTTGACTCTCTTCCCCTCCTTCAAAAAGCAACAGGGTTTCTTGCCAATGCTTCTGCGGAATCTGTACGTGTAGCAGTTAACACTGCAGTCCTCTCCAACTCAGGTAGGAGGGCTCTGTCGCTGAAATCATGGAGTAGTGACGTCACCTCTAAAGCAAAGCTTTGCGGCATTTCCTTTCAGGATCGCTATGTTTTCGGTCCAGCTCTCAATGAGCTCTTGGAGAAAGCTACTGACCAAAGAAAGCACTCCCTGAACAGAAAAACCCTAGGAACGGTTTGCTCGTCCCTCCCGAGACCTGTCTTCCCAGATGCAATACAAAGGGAATGGCAAATCGGGCTGTTGGAGCTATCGAAAAAGTGGTAAGAGCAAAAATATCCTTGTCCCCCACCTCCAGCAAGCTCCTGACAAGCAAAGTCTGCTCCCCTGTTGGGAGTCAACTCTCGGGTTTCCTCACTCGGTGGCAGTCCATCTCCTCAAACCAGTGGGTCCTCTGTACCATTCAGGACGGATTGAAACTAGAGTTCGAGAGTTTCCCCCCTCAGTGCCTGAGAATTACCTCACTACAAAATGTACACCTACAAGACTGCTTGCTGTTAGGTCTTCAAGGTCTGCTTCAAGTAAAGGTGGTCTCTCGAATACCCCTACAAGAAATAGGCAGGGACCACTAGTCTCACCTCTTCCTAGTCAAGAAGCCCTCAGGGAAGCACAGAATTCTCTCAATCTGAAAGCCCTGAATCAAGTGATCACATACAGACAGTTCAAGATGGAATCAATCAAATCGGCAATCCCACTCATTGGACAGAATTGGGCAATGGCTACGATAGATCTGAAGGATGCCTATTACCATTTACCAACCCACCCAGATCATCGGAGGTTCCTCAGATTTGCAGTTTCCCATGGTCACCGCGTCAGCCATTACCATTTTATCACCACCACAGGTATTCACCAAGATTATGACAGAAGCAGTAATCTTCATTCGTCATTAGGGGATTTGCATCATTCCGTATTTAGATGACTTCCTCATTGTCACACCATCTATTCCCCGTCTAACTTTGGAAATTCTGGAATCCCTGGGCTGGATCCCAAATCTGGAGAAGTCGAATCTTCATCCTTCACCAAGGAAGAAATACCTGAGAATCCTCCTAGATTCAGAAAAAAGAGCATCCTACTTGCCCAGAGATCATCAACTTGATCTTTTTCAGAGGATCCCAAAGTTCAGAGACCAGACGGCTCTTAGCCTGAGGGACTAAATATCCATCCTAGGATTGCGGACATCATGCATCCAGGCAGTGTCCTGGGCCCAAGCCCATACACGAGTCCTTCAGACTCATGTTCTCTCGTCTTGGGACAGGCATCAAAATTCTCTGACGAGGAGAGTTCCTGTTCCCGGTCATGTGAAGTCTTCCTTTGCATGGTGACTAAACTACCGGAACCTCCAGCGGAGGTTCAGCTGGGATCAGCTTCCCCTGAAGATACTCACTTAAGACATGAGTCAGAGGGTCTGGGGCGCTGTGATAGAGATAACCCACTTCCAGGATTTATGGTCCCCAGACATAAGATCCAGTTCCTCAAACCTCAGAGAACTCAAGGCGGTAGCATTGAAAGCCGAATTTGCCCTTGTCCAAGGTCATCATGTACGTGTTTATTCCGACAATATGACCAGAGTGGCATACCTCCGTCACCGGGTGGGCATGAAGTCAGATTGAAATCGGTCGCTGCAAGAATTTTTTCCTGGGCAGAGAAACATCTTCTGTCCATTACAGCAGTCCATCTGAAGGGGTCTGCCAATGCTCAGGTGGACTTCCTCAGCAGAAGGGACATCCATCCGAGGGAGTGGTGCCTCGACCAAACAGTCTTTCTATCCCTAGCAACAAAGTGGGGCATTCCGGTGGTGAATCTATTTGCCAGTGGCCATAACGCAAAGGTGAAGACATTCTTCTCTCTGAATCCCGCAGACCAGGCAATGGGCATAGACATCTTTTCGCACCTTTGGAGATTCAACCTGGCCTATGCCTTCCCACTGATCCCGATTCTCGACATAACAGAAGATACGGTCCGATCAGGTTACCACGATTCGAATCGCCCCCATGTGGCCGGGAAGAAGTTGGTACAGTTCTGTGATGGACATGGCCCAGGAAGGTCCACTACTGCTATGCCAGAAAGAGGACATCCTTCACCAAGGTCCCCTGTTACATCCGGACCTTTACAGGTTGAACCTTGCGGCCTGGCTACTGAAGCCAGAATCTTTGCGCTGTGGTCTTCCCCCTCCCCGAGTTATAAGGGCCCTTGTTTGCTGCTCGGAGCCGGACATTGTCTCCCTACGTGGCCCTACAGATCTGTGTCACCTTAGGGGCTCTGCTGCCACTATATGATAGCCCTGCTACGCCTATAATAGAGGACTTCAGAGTGTACTGTTCTCAATATCCGGCTGTGCCATATTGCTATTAAAATGAATCGCTCTAAGGGATCAGGAGCAGCTGAAAGACTGAGAGTATGCCAGAATAGATCATTCTGATGTTTCACGACCCCTTAAAAATAACCCCTCACAGGCTCAGCGTAATAGCCGCTCATCTGGAGGCGAGGAGGAGAGTGAGCAAGAGGAATTAACCCTTAAACAGGCGTCTGAACAACTGATGCAGGACATCTCTGACTGGGAAGATAGAGGATATGTGCACTGAGGTGGGGCGTCTCCGACAAGATATGCAAGCCATGAAGGGCCGCATTACGGAGGTGGAGACACGGGTATCCCAGGTAGAAGATAATAATAATAATAAATTTTATTTTTATAGCGCCGACATATTCCGCAGCACTTTACATTTCAGAGGGGATTTGTACAGACAATAGACATTACAGCATAACAATAATCACATACAGTAGATTATAACAAATACCAAGAGGAGTGAGGGACCTGCTCGCAAGCTTACAGTCTATGAGGAAAGAGGTAGACACGAAAGGTGGGTGGTAACAGTTGCCCTGATTGTATGGACCAGCCATAATATTAAGTGTGTAACAGTACAGACACAGAGGGCTAATGGATGCATAAAGCATGTGGGAACATGATGCTGGGAACCTGGTTATGGTAAAATTTTTGGCTCTGCCACACAGGGATAGGTTAGGTTAATGTGTTGAGGCGATAGGCCAGTCTGAATAAATGCGTTTTCAGGACACGCTTAAAATTGTGGGGATTGGGGACTAATCGTATTGACCTGGGAAGTGCATTCCAAAGAATTGGCGCGGCACGTGTAAAGTCTTGAAGACGGGAGTGGGAGGTTCTGACTATTGAGGATACTAACCTCAGGTCATCAGCAGAACGGAGGGCGCGGGTAGGGTGGTATACTGAAACAAGGGAGGAGATGTAGGGTGGTGCTGAGCCATGGAGGGCTTTGTGGGTGAGGGTAATAAGTTTATACTGAATTCTGGAGTGGATGGGTAGCCAGTGTAATGACTGGCACAAGGTAGAGGCATCGGTGTAACGATTGGTGAGGAATATGATCCTGGCTGCAGCATTCAAGACAGATTGGAGAGGGGAGAGTTTTGTAAGAGGGAGACCGATTAGAAGAGAGTTACAATAGTCGAGACGAGAATGAATAAGAGAAACAGTAAGAAACAGTAAGAAGATACCATCAGACCTATGGAAGCCAAATTAACAAAAGTGGCAGGCTCTATGAATGCATGGAGGCAAAAAGCAGATGACCTGGAGAACAGAATGCGTCGGAATAATATCCGAGTTATTGGGCTCCCGAAACGTTCGGAAGGTCAACACCCGGAGCAATTTCTTGAAGATTGGCTCAAAACTACTCTGGGAGATGAATTCTCCCCAACATTTGCGGTGGAGCGGGCCCACAGAGTCCCCACTAGGCCTCTTCCTCCTGGAGCCCCACCTAGACCTTTTCTGGCACGTCTTCTTAACTGCAGGGACCGGGATGTGGCTCTGCGTTTGGCACGGCAAAAAGCCCCATCAAGTTCGACAACGCCACGATCTCGATTTTCCCAGACTTCTCCATGGAACTTCAGAAATAACGGGCACAGTTCATAGAGGTCAAAAAGAGTCTCCGGGAGAGGAATGTTATGTACTCGATGATTTATCCGGCCCGGCTTCGAGTGGTCCATGAGGGTTCCACCTTGCTTTTTACGGATCCAGTGGAGGCGACTGAGTGGCTACGGTGCCACAAAGGGTCTGCTGCAAAGGAATCCTAGTGCATATATTGCTAGTCAGTATCTTTGCATTAATGGTCTGATTGGAGCTCTATCCGCAAGCGTCCAATTACCAACAATAGCGGACACTATGCTCAGTGATGGTATCCCCTTGTTTGCTTCATGACGGGAGTATAAGACTTCGCTCCCATATTGTTTGTTGTTTATTTACTTTGTTTTTTCTCTATAGTGGTTTTATATGTTTTTTAGGTAAGATTCGCAGCAAACGACAGTTTTCATCTTTAGGTGATGTCTCCAAATTTTACCTGGGTAATGATATGCCCCATATTCAGCGGAGTAAAACATGGGGTCTGAGTTGATATGTATGACATGGAATGTGAAGGGTATAAAAACTCCCTGGAAAAAGATTAAGGTTTTCTCGCAGGTCAGATGCTATCACCCTCACATTGTGGCCCTGGTGGAGACGCACCTGACCAGGGATACAGTTCGGTGCGTGCAGAAGCCTTGGGTACAATGGTCTGTTTATGCATTCCACACCAGCTACTCGAGAGGGGTTCAACTGTTGGTGCATAGAGACATTAGATGGGAAGCCAGGGAGACCCGGAGGGATCCTGAAGGTCGCTTTGTTTTTGTGCATGCACTGATAAATGCCAGGGAATATGTAATCCTATGTGTCTATAACCCCCCTCCGGCTAGTATGTCCCTTCTTCAGAAGGCAATGAGTTTTGCCCTGGATTATCCAGATGCGGATGTTATTTGTATGGGAGATTTCAATATGGTTATGAACAACTGCCTTGATAAATTGAGATTGGATGATGGAATGACTGGGAAGGGCTCTTCGCTGACTACAACTTCGCTGTCGCTGTTTATGGGGGAGGGCGGGTGGCTGGATTTGTGGAGGATGCGTCACCCTGAGTTAAGGGAATATACCTGTCACTCGTCCACTAAACACTCTCTGTCGCACATAGATTACATATTTGGTTCCAGCAGTATGGCGATGTGGGTGGATAACATAGAGCATGGCAGTAGGGGGATCTCAGACCATAGCCCGGTCATTCTTAAACTTAAATATGGACAATTAAACAATGGGATAGTTTGGAAGTTGAATCCTTTCTGGTTAAAGTTAATATTGTCTCCCGATAGAACGATCGATCAGTTGCATTGTTTCATCGCGTCTCATCCAGATCCTCAAGATATTAATTTATTTTGGGATGCCCTTAAGGCATATTTGAGGGGCTGTCTGTTCTCCACGATCTCTTATATTAAGCGGGTAACCTCAAGGGAGTATGAGGAAATGGAGTGACAATTGAAAGACTCAGAGGCTACATATATATCTAACCAAACTAGTGGCAATAGGATTGAGTGGTTGGCTGCCCAGAGGTTATACGCCCAGCATATAGACACCAAATCTAAGCGTAAATTATTCTTCACCTGTCAATCTTATTTTGAACTGGGAAACCAGGCAAGTAAGTTTTTGGCCTATTTGTGCACCAACACAATACCTCCAATACAATACTGCAGATTCGTAAGGCGGATGGTTTACTGGTGTCTTCGACCGAAGAGATACTTGGTTGTTTTTACGACTACTACAGGTCATTATATGAATCTAAAAGTGACTTTGATAATTTGGGGTGCTTGGATTATTTGTCAGATGTGACATTCCCTACATTAGATCCTGAACAGCGAGCCCTTATGGACGCTGCGTTCACCGCCGAAGAGATAGAAAATGCTATAACTGACAAGCCTTCTGGGAAGGCCCCTGGACCAGATGGGTTTCCCATTGAATTGTATAGGAAATACCGGGATATACTGATACCACTTCTGGTGAAGGTATTTCGTGGAATTTGGGAAATGAAGTCTATGCCTGATTCTTTTTATGAGGCTAATATCATAATGCTTAGGAAGGAGGGGAAGGACCATTTGGAATGTGGATACTATCGTCCTATTTCATTAGTAAATGTGGACTATAAAATTTTTACCAAGATCCTAGCTACCAGGCTGAATTCAATTTTATTGAACCTTGTACATCCTGATCAAACGGGTTTCATGCCTGGTAAGCGCACTTCCATTAATATCAGACGGGTCCAGTCAATAGTGCAATATAGCTTCCTAATACCCGACAAAAAAATGGGCGTTGGCATCGTTAGCCGCCTAGGCTTTTGACTCTCTTGAGTGGCCTTTCCTCTCCGCATGCTTGCAAAGATATGGTTTTGGTGACAAATTTATAAAATGGATCAAAATATTATGTATGAAACCCAAAGCCCGTATCATAGTAAATCTATATCTGTGTCTTTTCCATTACATAGGGGAACTCCTCAAGGTTGCCCTCTTTCCCCCCCGTCTTCTTCGCTCTTGCAATTGAGGCACTGGCGATACGTATAAGGTCTTCCCCTGGCATTAAGGGAATAGATGTAGCGGGTCGGGTGGACACTATAGGTCTTGGGAGAAGTCGACTCTGCTACCCCTTTCCCATGCCCCGATGCCGCAGCTAGAGGCTCTCCTCACTGTCTATTGTATCTAATTTTAAATATCTAGGTGTCTACATATCCCATGATAGTGCGTTTGATTCACAACTTAATTTCCACCCACTGCTGGAACTAGTTAAAGTTAAATTTGCATCCTGGAGCAAACTTCCGTTGTCTGTAGCCGGACGCATTAACCTGATTAAAATATTACGGTACTTCCCAAGCTTAACTACTCCCTTCAGCACAGTGCTGGTGCCCAAATCCTTCTTTGTGAATCCCAACTCCCAGATCACGTCTTTTATATGGTGGAAAACTAGGCCCAAACTTAAATTGGCCACCTTACAAAGACCTAAAAGGGGAGGTGGAGCGGCGCTACCAGATTTTTTCCTGTACTATTTGGCTGGGCAGGCTAAAGCTTTAAGTAAATGGATGCCGGGTATTTGCCTCCCCAATTCTGAATGTCACTTGCTTCACGCTGCACAGACTGATTGCCCATTGGGTTTCCTTGAGTTAGAGAGGACTAATACCCCTCGTCTGCTACCCTTGCTCCGATTGGCACGATTAACATGGAGGCAAATTAAGAAAGTGACTGGGTTTAAAGATTTTATTGCTGAAATACCCCTGTGGAATAATGATTATTTTCCGGAATTGCTAAACCACCCGTCAACCGATTTTTGGATTCAGCATGATGTCTCTTCGATGGGAGACTTATATGATCAGGGGATCTTAAAGTCTTTTCAACGATTACAGGTTATGCATGATGTCCCAAAATCCCTATTTTTCTGCTATTTACAACTGAGATCAGCTCTTCAGTCGCATGTGAGATGTAAGGGTGTAGGCCGTACTATTTCATCTCTACCTCTGATAGGAATCCTTAAATCGCAGGGCTCTCAGGGTCTCATGTCCTCTTTATACACGTACATGCTGTCAGTGGGAGCAGAATCTGCCATAAGTTCTATTAAGAGGAAGTGGGAGCGACTCATCCCTAATACGCAAGAAAAGGAGTGGGAAGGGATTCTGGAATCTCCGATTGGAGTATCACCATCTATTAACAACAGAATGATACAATTATATATAATTAATCAATCGTACTTGACTCCGACACGACTTTTTAGGATGGGTCGGTTCCAGTCATCAGAATGTTTACGGTGCCACTCTCCAGACGCAGATTTTATTCATATGGTATGGCAGTGTCCCACTGTCCTGCATTACTGGAAAGGGGTGACATCATTACTGTCATCCCTAGTACAAGCCCCGGTCCCTCTAGAGCCACTGGTCTGCTTGTTTGGGGTATGGGATGAGGAGATCTGGGATCGATATAATGGGGTCTTCCTGTGTGAGACATTATTTATGGCACGGAAGATACTGGCACTACGGTGGATGGGAACTTCATGCCCCTCCCTTAGAATTTGGATTGACTTGATGATTTCGATTGTTCCATACGAGCGCATGTTATACCAAAATAGAGGATGCCCGGGTAAATTTAAAAAGATTTGGGGGAGGTGGAATTCCTCTCATCTTACCCTGCAAGGTTGAGACATCACATACGAGATAATATGCTGTAGGATACTAGGCTGCAAAATAGTAGATATTAGTTGATGTAGTGGTAGTTGTAGTTTAATTTAGGAATTTCTGATTAGATTTCATTATCCGAATAATATGTTAAAGGCTTGTGAGATTTGATCGATATACATGTTTTATAATGTATAGCCAACTGTCCTTTGTGCATGCTTGGAAGGTTATGTACATGCTACCTTGTATTTTTTTAGAAAAAAAAGTGTGCAATGTTTCGGCTCTATATTTTATAATGGATGAAAACCTGCATGCTCTGTAAAAAATGCTTATTATCATAGGCCAATTGTATGTCCTGAAGTTCAATAAACGAATAAAAAAAAAAAAGAATATGATTGCCAATCGGATCAAACAAGCTATCTGTCTCGAATATTCATCATAGAATTTATCTCCTCCTGCATCATTGAGGGCTCATTCTACATGTTCAATATCAGCATCATGGGCAGAGAGAGGGGACACATCTACTGATCAGATATGCAGAGCCGCTACCTGGTCTTCTGTCCATATGTTTACTAGATACTACAGACTAGATTTTTATTAGGGATTGAACATTCAGCATACGAGTGCTGCAGGCTGTGGTCCCTCCCTAAGAAATTAGTTGTTGGTATAAATGCCCCGTCTCACATAACGAGATCGTTAGCAAGATCGCTGAAACGTCGCAGGTTTTGTGACACAGCAGCGACCTCGCCAGCGATTTCGCTACGTGTGACACATAGCGGCGACCGCCCCCCCGCTGGATATTGCTGATCGTTCTCAAATGACCCAGGTCATTTTTGATTGTTTGCATCCCGCTGGCCAGCATGCATCACTGTGTTTGACGCCGACGAGCGACCTCATTGGCAACACAGAACTCAGGGACGCAGGCGTGAGTCATCACAATAGCTGCTGTGTGACAAGGTCCCAATGACCGCCAAGGTCATTATACAGATCGCCGTGTCGTTGAATAGATCTGGCTATTTGACAGCTTACTAGCGACCATGTAGCGTCGCACCAGCGATCCTTACCAGGTCGTATCGTTGTCGGGGTCGCTGAAGCGTCGCTATGTGAAACGGGACCCTTACTCCGATGCTGCTGTAGTGGAAGGTGACTAGAGAAAATAGAATGTCTTACCGATAATTCGGTTTCTGGGAAATTTCCATGACCGCACTAATTTCCCTCCCTATCTGATGATCTTATTGGATGATTCCTGCACTTTGGTGGTAACTATTCATACTAGTGTGTCCGGAAAACCACTGGTGGTTGTAGGAAGGGAAGTGGTATTTAACCTTTGTGTTTCCTGTCCCCCATTGGGGTGGGGAGATATCCTCTGATGCTGCTGTCGTGGAAGGTTCCCAGAAACCGAATTACCAGTAAGCCAAATTCTATTTTCCTGCTTCGTTGTCGTTTGGCTCCTTTAAAGACAACCTGTCACTTGCCGTAATTTTTTTTTGCTTTTTTACCCTAGTGTAAATTGTGCTGTTCTCCTGAATTCAACACTTTTTTTTGTTCCTGTTCCTCTCTTCCTGAGATATGGCTTCTTTATTCTCTGTATAGAAATCTAGTCTTTTTTGCCTTGCTGACATATTTCTCAACTGCTCTTCATGGGAGTGGTTTTCAACTCCTCGCCGTGGGAGTGGTTTTCAACTGCTCGCCGTGAGAGTGGTTTTCAACTGCTCGCCGTGAGAGTGGTTTTCAACTGCTCGCCGTGAGAGTGGTTTTCAACTGCTCGCCGTGAGAGTGGTTTTCAACTGCTCGCCGTGAGAGTGGTTTTCAACTGCTCGCCGTGAGAGTGGTTTTCAACTGCTCGCCGTGAGAGTGGTTTTCAACTGCTCGCCGTGAGAGTGGTTTTCAACTGCTCGCCGTGAGAGTGGTTTTCAACTGCTCGCCGTGAGAGTGGTTTTCAACTGCTCGCCGTGAGAGTGGTTTTCAACTGCTCGCCGTGAGAGTGGTTTTCAACTGCTCGCCGTGAGAGTGGTTTTCAACTGCTCGCCGTGAGAGTGGTTTTCAACTGCTCGCCGTGAGAGTGGTTTTCAACTGCTCGCCGTGAGAGTGGTTTTCAACTGCTCGCCGTGAGAGTGGTTTTCAACTGCTCGCCGTGAGAGTGGTTTTCAACTGCTCGCCGTGAGAGTGGTTTTCAACTGCTCGCCGTGAGAGCGGTTTTCAACTGTTCGTCTTCATGAGTAACAATGCCCAGTTAGATAAAACTATATTAATATGCTGGGAAGAGAGGGCCGTATCTCAGGAACGTAAAGGGTACAGTAAGAAAAGAAACCCCCTACCCCCCCCCCCGGATTCAGAAGAGCAGCGGCATTTACACCAATTTAAAAAAAAAAAAACTTATTTATAACAAGTTGCGATTCATTTTCTAGACACCTTTCTAAACTTTCTATTTAAAAAGTATCTAAGACGTATAATAAATCTGGTGCTTGTAGCTTAGTAGATCGCACCCATAGTCTCCAAGAAGGTGCCTATGTCTCTGCCCCTTGGCACTCGATGTACTTAGTGCACTGAAGTCCTGGCAGTCAGCGCTCGTACTTCTCACAGATGACAGACTTGTCTTTATCAGGAATCTTTATACTCTTGGCTAAATCAACAAATGATTGCTTTCTGGGAAGAGCTGACACTCTCCCTGTCACTGACCGAGAGTGATTCGTGTTTGCGTTTTGACTATTTTCTGTTTCCTATCTGCAGACCGAAAAGGCGAGAGAGAGTGATCACAGCCGTCACACTTCATTTAGAGGATAATTTGTTGCTTCGTCTTCAGGTTTATAGACATCGTACTCAACGTTTATAGGAGACGGTCTGATTAATTCCAGGAACTGATGATACTTTGTCACGTTCCCCCCGAGACCTGATTACTCTGCTCCCAAGGATTTAGGATGACATCCGAACAACATCCTTGTCTAAGTTGATATTACTTATTACTGTTTTTCTAAATCGTCATCAAAGGAATAAATATCCACCTTCAAAGTCATCAAAAGCTAATAACATTGCTAAAATGTGCACTTTGGGTGCACTGTGCATTTTTTTGCAGGCCCGAGCAATCAATCCAATTAAAATCTAATTTCCAGGCCACATTCTCATGTTCATTCAGTATTTGGTCACTTTTTTCTGTGGTGTAATGTATGTTGCCTTTTGTTTCCTTACAGGTGGACATTGCCAAGTGTCACTATTTGGTTGATTTAGATACAGCAACTAAGACGACACGGGAGCCAAGATACTCTGTAAAGGAGGAATGGACGGTTATAGCTTACAAGCCGTTCCTGGATGCTTCGAGGTAAGAAAGACTGGGTTCAGCCACCATGCCAGAGGCAGCAAAAACTGCAATAGTCGTGGCCCTTTACTTTAGCTGTTACGGTCAAAAATTTGCAAATTTGTTACATATGGAACCTGCTCAAAGTATTGCAACTTTTTGCTTTTTCCCCCAGCGTTGGCACTTTTCGGAAAACTGGGCTTGAGGGTTAGCAATGTGGCGCTTATCTTAGGCTTGTTTCACACTAGCGTATTTTCCACGCAGCGCTCGACGCCGCTAAGCCCCGCCCCCTGCTGGCTCCCTGTCCGCCCCATCTGGACATTACCGCCTACTATCGCACACAGCTGCATGCGATCTGCGCACCCTATCTTTAGCATAGGGTGCACATACCGTGCGCTAGTAGGATTTTAGCGTGCGCAGCACACTTTTGAAGGTGCGCCGAATGCACCATGTTGCATTTTGGCGCGCTCGGCGCACGCTAAAATCCTACTAGCGCACGGTCTGCGCACCCTATGCTAAAGATAGGGTGCGCAGATCGCATACAGCCGTGTGCGATAGTAGGCAGCGATGACGATGGGGCGGGCAGGGAGCCGGCAGGGGGCGGGGCTTAGCGGCGCCGAGCGCTGCGTGGAAAATACGCTAGTGTGAAACTAGCCTAAAAAGTGGGTGTGAGGGTTAGCAAAGGGTCAACGGGCAACACACGTACTACAGTGTGGCGCTTATCTAATCTTTATTAATCTTTATTTTTATCTAGCGCTAACATATTCCGCAGCGCTTTACAGTTTGCTCACATTATCAGCGCTGTCCCTGATAGGGAATTTAGATTGTGAGCCCCATCAGTATGTCTTTAGAATGTGGGAGGAAACCCACGCAAACACGGGGAGAACATACAAACTCCTTGCAGATGTTGTCCTTGGTGGGACTCCATCGCTGCAAGGCTGCAGTGCTAACCACTGGGCCACCGAGCTATCTAAAAAGTGGGTGTGAATGTTGGCAAAGGGGCAACACATGTACTACAATGTGGATCTCATATAAAAAGTGGGTGTGAGGGTTAGCAAAGGGGCATAGCCTGGCACTGTGCAACACGTACTACAATGTACTACAGAAAACTTGTGATCTGCAGCAGCTTATGGATGGTGTAAACTACATTTTTTGGCACACGGGTAACTCATGGCCCAAAACAACAAGACCGGGGTTTTGTACCCCAGTCCTAATGAACGTAATGCATCTTTCAGCTGCATGAAATGTGCTGCAGTCCGTGACTACTACTTTACTGTCTAATTTTGTGACCTGAACCATATTGAGTGTGTGGGCCGTGCTTCACCTTGCCCCCTTCCCGCAAAGTACTGCTTACTTTGCCAAAAGTTGCCTGGATTGGTGCAAATCATTCATCCACTCATTGCCGACTTTTATTTCCCATTGACTTGCATTGGGGTCGGGTTTCGGACGAAACTCCGACTTTTTTTGCCCTAGTCGGACCAGTTTCATCTGAAACAAATTTTGTTTCATGAAACCCGATCCGACCAAAGTCGCTCAACTCTAATTGAGATATTTCAAATAGGTTTACACCTGAATTCTGGTGCAAACTGGTGAATCCTTCCCTCCCCATGACTGGTTGGTACATAATCGGAACTATTCAGTTTCTGGAAATTGCATGGTGGCAGGGACACGGCAAAGCAAAGACATCACCCAGCTCTAACAGCCAAAATAACTCCAATCTCAGACATTCAGGACAAAAGATGCTCGGAATAATGTGGACCATGACATCTTACTGATTGCATACAAAGGTTGGAGTCTCCTACTGCCAGCCCATGAGCCCCCCTCCGGCCTCTCCCATCTAATGGCGTGAAAAGGCAACCTCAGGCCATTCAATAACTCCTAGTCTGCCATTTAGCATGCCTACGTCAGACCCTGCCAACGATGTGCCACAAAGCCGAGCGCCATCTCCACCAGTCCTATAGAGAATGAATGGCGCGGTGGCGCACATCTCCAATCTGGCATTACAGGGTATCTTCATACTAGCCATAACTTTTATTAATGGTAATAATGATTTATTGCAGTGCTGCCAATGAAGTCTCCAACTAATCCTGCAAGAAAGACAATCCTTCATAGACTACAGAAAAATGAAGTCTTTCTCCTGGTGTCAGTTTTATCATGGCATCACACAAGATATTAATAGCGCCGACGTTGCACGGCTGAACGCTTCTGTCCCCAAACCTGTTCTCTTCATAAAGGGCACCTTACCTTATCTCTTCTCTCACGGGAGATAGCGAAGAAAGTTATCATGCCTACTGTGACTGAGGCGGTATCTATCCCCCCTAAGGACGTCATTAAAAGCAGAGCCGGCACCTCCCCCCCATCATGCACTTTTTGGTTTTTTTTCCTGTCTTCACTTGCGTCATTAGCAGCCCCTCAGGTGCGGAGGATGGGATTCACAGTCCCAAGGTTAGGACATTATCATTACATATGTGCGTCCCAACACTTGGACAGCTCTGCGTCTCCCTCCGGTTGGGGTTTTTTTTTTTTTTTTTTGCTTTCTCGTCCCAAGGGCTCATGGAAAAAAAAAAAAAGCTTGGCTCAGCAAGGCAGGCATTGTTCTTCTGCCATTTGTCAGGTTAAGTCGTACAGCATTGACGTCAAAGACAACGTCTCCTTTTAGGCTAGGATGCAAGGCAGACGGCTGCGAGGATTCCATCAGTCCCCCTGCTTCAATCCATACGCCCGCATGCAGCGCTAACTAGCCAGATTAATTCATTTTCTCTGCCTTGTTGCAGCCCAAGGCTTTCATTACTACAATAGAGATAAAAAAGGTTATGATCAGAATAATTTGAATCATGTTTTTCGACGACCTGTTGTGTGCGGCCATGGCTTTTATAATTTATATCTGGATTTAATGATTTCAAAGCCTTGTGTAGCCCTCTGTAATGAAATCGCATCACGTGCAGCAGGAGCCAATTACAGGGAGCACGGCACATTGTTTGACAGCAGCTTGCAATGCATGCACGCTCAGCCTGTGAGAGCATGCAGGTGTAATGTGGGGGGTAGGATGATGGGCTCTGCAGAAAGACTTTAAGTTAACCATACAGAAGATGTCAGCAGAAGCTCATTAAACCAGCAGATATCTCGTTTGTGTGGTTTCATCAGAGTCATTCTGCAGTGACCCTCGTCGAGCGCTGAGACCTGCTGCAACAGGCCCGGCAGGACAGTTGCTGGAGCAGCCGACTGACACCGAGCAGGCATTGTGCATTTGTCCTGTTAGCATAACACATGTGCGTGATACCTGCTGGGTGTAGGATGGTTGCTTCGGGCAATTGCACGGCCTGGTGTGCGGAGTCAAGAGAGATGCCACAGAAGAGCTGCATCCCCCCAAACTGTACATTTGTGAAAACACCTGTGTATTCCAACCACAATCCGATCCCGCACTGTGTGAAATGTAATATTCCTAAACTTAATTGTCAGCAGCGAGCTGAGCAGTAACAAGAAGTTGGCGAGCTCCCCCAGGTATCAGGTGATTAGCGAGCCTGGCGCTATCAGGGCACACACCACCGCTAATAGGCTTGTGCTGTAGACTGTGCCGGTCCGGTCAAAACACAAACCAACAGATATTAATATGTGAAAATGGGATTAGCACACATTCCGGGGCTCTCATTGATTGTGGCTAATGAGCACGGCTGCAGCTGTGCCAGCTGGTGCTGTAATAAGCTGGGAACGCCAGCTACTTCTTGGATACTTCTGCTGGATTCAAGGTTTTTTTTTTAGCATTAAGAAGAACCTATCGGGACCCTTTTACTACTGAAATCAGTGGTAAGGCTGGTTTAGTACAACAATAAAAATGATACCTGTCATGTAGTAATCTAATGTACCAGACCTGAGGAACTAGAAAGCCACATGAATATTGGCTTTAAACCTGATGAGGCCTGATGACTGTGTCAAGCTGATATTAAGATAATCGTTTTAGGACTCCAGCTAAAGAGTTATGAGTGAGTTAATGAATCCATATGTACTCCGTCTCTGCCCACCCTACCAAACAGCTGCAGCTTGTACTGAGCAGTGTGAGATTGCAGGGAGGAGGGACACTGAGGAGCTGTCACGCAGTTTCAGTAGGCAGAGATTGTTTGAATGTTCACTAAGCCATTTTAATATGGATTTTCAAAGTAAATACACCAGCCTTATCCGGTCCGACAGATTCCAAAGAGAGATATAATGAATACAGTTTGTATTGTGAAATCTCATCACCAATAACTATTTATAGAGCTTTGCAACATGGCTGGGGACAATAAGATTTTGCTGCTCATGCCCCGCTGAAAGCTGAGTCAAATTCCGTCAGCCGGACGCCACTGTGCACTGGTGAGGGGCAAGTACCCCAAAACAGCTGCGCTTAGATGGGTGTGTGACTTGGCTTGCATCGCTGTGTCCTCTACTTGCCACTAGTGAGTGCGTATTCTTTCCTCTTGGAGCTGGTTTGCATGGAGTCCTTAGATGAAACCCACCTAGATTGCAACCCGGGACCCCAGCTCTGCAAGTACAAACTACAGAACCTGCGTGCAGTGACGGCAATATTCTGCATTAAACCTCCAATCGTCCTACAATTACCTTTTGTTGCTCACACTGATAACTTGTGCCATCCCATCACCTCTCCTCCAACAAGTAGACACGTGTGTGCCCGCGGACAGCAAGTTCAATCAACCATTGAGAGCCGCTATCAGGAAAAATCGAGCCGTTAAAGTGTGTGAAGTGCGTCCCACGGCGGCGCAGCCAAGTCATTAAGTGCACTTAAGCTCCGCTTTGATGATGACTTTTATCGTGTCGGCTCGATGCTGAGGGATTACTGTCAATAAACTCAAAAGTTTAACACGTGGCTATTGAACCAGCGCCGTTCTCCGGAGACCCATCCAACGTAAATTCATCCAGTACAACTTTGTTTCACATTTTCTGTAGCCACAAGTCTACTTGGTGGCTTCTACCCAGAAAAGTTCAATAGTTCCCATATTTGTGTTTTTCTGCATATTTTGGATGCAAATCCCTGAAATGTATAGAAATAATAATCCGTCCTGATATGGACCATTATTTTGTCATGGGTTTATTGCGACAGAGAGGGGCAAGAAGACCACAGTGTCTGACTTCCCCTGATTAGAAGCACTTCACCTTCATACTAAACATTACAGGTTTCTGATAGCAGTGCAGGGGTTAATCTGTTCAGTTTAGAGTCTCTGTAGCTTTCCTGCTTTGTTGCTAGTTAGTCTTATACCGCCTGGTGTGGAGTGGAGGAGTCAATTGTCGGTAGAGGTGTTTGGAGTGTTCATATGTGACTGTTGCTTGGGGTTTCCACTGTGTGCGATTCCTTATCGTCTCCTATTTGATTTTCCTTTTCCCGGTGTTCCCCTCTGTTGTTTGTGAGTGCATATTGGTATTTAATTTATCCCTGTACATCTTCCATTGTTAGTCTGGTTTGTGTATATACATACACTGTTACTCCCCACTTCCTTGGCTGGGAGAGGGGGACAGATAAGGGCTGATTCAGGAGCTTAGCAAGGCACATGGCCCTGGCATCTTCACCATCAGAAGTAATCCGGGGAGCAGTTTACCAGGGACAGGGAAGGAGCCCCTGGCCCCAGGTTATCAGACAGCAGAGTTGTGACACATTCGTACCAAAATCCTGGAGTATTAAAGGGAATAGTCATCAGAAAATGACCTGTTCTTTACATTAGGTTTGAGTGTTACATGTATTTTTTTTTTTTTTTTTTAAATGTTGCCATTGGTTGTTTTTTCTTTTTCAGATCACAAGCCTTATTAAAAAAAAAAAAAAAAACACAATTGGCAATCTTGCAATTTTTAAAAAAGGTCACTGTGGCTCTTTTAGGCTGAGTCCACGCGTGGCGTTTTTTTCGCATTTCCGCGGCGGTTTTAACCGCGCGATTTTCCCGCGAAAACGCGAAAAATAAGCATCCCATGCATTCCTATGGGATTCCGCAATCCTGTGCTAATGCTGCGGTTTTTACCGCGGCGGAATCGCTTCGCGGTAAAAAACGCAGCATGCTCATTAATTTTGCGGAATCGTGGCGATCCCGCACCCATAGGATTGCATTGTTCCGCTTACTTCCCGCATGTGGCTGTGCACACCATGCGAAAAGTAAACAGAACAGTTGCGGATGGTACCCACGGTCCGGAGGAGAGGAGACTGTCCTCCCGGCTTTGGGTACCATATCCCTGTAAAAAATAGAATTTAAAATAAAAAATATTATTTTCACCTTCCGACGTCCCGCGCAGCCTTCCCGCCTCTCTCCACGCTCCCGTTCCCAGTAAGCTTTTGCGAAAATGCCCACGATGACGTCCGTTCTCGCGGGATCGCCAAGTCTCGCGGTCATTCGCGCCACGTCATCGCGAATGACCGCGAGACGTCGCGATCCCGCGAGAACATACGTCATCGCGGGCATTTTCTCAAAGGATTACTGGGACCGGGAGCGTGGAGAGAGGCGGGAAGGCTGCGCGGGACGTCGGAAGGTAAGAATAACACCATTTTTTTTTTTTTTTTTTTTTTTTTTTTTTACATTTTATCTTTTACTACTGATGCTGCACAGGCGGCCTCAGTAGTGTAAAGTTGGTCACACTTGTCAAACACTGTTTGACGAGTTTGACCAACCTGTCAATCAGTTCTCCAAGCGATGCTACAGATCGCTTGGAAAACGCTAGCATTTTGCAAGCTAATTACGCTTGCAAAATGCTAGTTTTTCCGCGGGAATTTAAAACGCAATTTTCCCGCGGAATGGAATTCCAGAACTCTCGCGGTAATTTCCGCGAGAGTTCCGCTACGTGTGAACTTAGCCTTATATTTCCCATTTCCAGTACACTCTGGAAGAGTTTTCAGCAGTTTTCTTATCAGAGGCAGGATTATATGGATAAGGTAACACCTCTATACACAGCTAGTAGCATAATCACAATAGATGTCACAGCTCACCTCCTCCCCCTCCTGTATAATTACTGGTCACACCTCTATATACAGTAGATAACACAGGATCCACCATTCACAATAGGTGATGTCACAGCTCACCTCCTCCTGTACAGTGACTGATAACCTCTATATACAGTAGATAACACAGGATCCACCATTCACAATAGGTGATGTCACAGCTCACCTCCTCCCCTCTTGTACAATGACTGATAACACCTCTATATACAGGTGTTATATTCACTGTAATTGATATTACAGCTCACCTCCTCCCTTCACAATGACCTTTGCACATGCGCATTAGATACGTCAATAACAAAATATAGGGGGTGTCTTCATTGCTTTTAATGACTCATTTTTATAAAATATTGTGATATGGAAAAAAAACCATGGCATTAGACACGTGAATGTTATTTTCAGATGACACATTCCCTTTATAAAATTTGTATCTTCTTGTTAAATGTGTGAAATTGCAAAGTGCTTGTAGAAACAGGCAACGTATGATTTAGATTTCTGTATTGTCCAGCTCATTACCTTGGTTACTGCTTACCGTTGCAGTCTCAGCAGTGGCTGGTCTCCTAGTCAAGGAGCACCATGATTGCAAGCTCTTTATTTTAGAACTTGTGAGCGCTGGTCTGTAGCCGGACGAGTTGCTAGATTTGGCCATCTTCAGTGCTCCTGTGTTCCTCTGAACCTGCAAAGACAAACCTGCCTCTGCTCGCGGCACACGGACCAGGCAGGACAAGCAGCACCCGTGTAAACCTAGAAAACGAGACCTTTCAAGAACTGCATAAATTAATACTATAGATACAAACACCCTTAAATGCTACTGCAAGCAAAAAGGATCAGCGAGTTTTAGGAATAAAATCAATTACATTTTATTAAATCATTATTAAAACATCATAATGGAACAGAGCAAAACACTATGCAGGCAAAAATACAGGGATGAAAAAAGATCAATCAATATAAAAAAGGCCTAATATCTATATCACCTATTTATGGGCAGAGAAAGTGACATGTGCTACACTTATAAATAATGCTAATAGGCCACACTAGTAAGTATTAAATATTATGAGCCCAAATTAGGGGTTTCAATTCACCCAAACTAGCCGATCAAACTTTGAACAATAATAAAGTGCTTATTAATACATAATCAGTGCATAGATGCCCGAAATAGATAATGGCCAATAACTTACATTAAATTGTATGTAGAAATCCCCCTGGCCTGCCGCCTCAATGCGCGGTGATATAGATATTAGGCCTTTTTATATTGATTATTGATCTATTTTCATCCCTGTGTTTTTGCCTGCATAGTGTTTTGCTCTGTTCTATTATTATGTTTTAATAATGATTTAATAAAGTGTAATTGATTTTATTCCTAAAACTCATTGATCCTTTTTGCTTGCAGTAGCATTTAAGGGTGTTTGTATCTAAATCCATCCTGCTACAAATGAACTGCTAGATCACTGTTGGATTAGACTGGAGACAGGAGCAACATGATTGTAGGGACAGAAAAACACAGACTGATGCTTATGTACATGTGCTACCTGGAGACTGAAGACCAGGAGTCCTTCATGTCTGTGTGTTGAGAGCTTAGTCCCATTCTCATTTCTGAAGCTGATCTGCCACATACACGGCCCCCTAAAAAAAAAAAAAACAGACCCGTCTTTCTCATTTCAGTACTGCTCTCTAAAAGGGATCTGTCGCTCCTCTGACAAGTCTGCGTTTGCAACCACTTGCAATTCCCATAATATGAAATATTCTTAGAACTCTTCCCTGTATCGTTCCTATGTTGTACTGTCTGGTAATGTATTGGACATGAAGGCCGCCGTACACATTAATGGTGGCCGAATCCTCCCATTTCTTTCCTGTCCTGGCCAACTATCTTCCCGACAGATGGAGTTGTGAAAAATAAGTTTTTGGGAAGTTAGAAGTGTCTAAACGCAGTTCTCTCTGCGCTCCCCATTGAGAACAGGCATGAACGTGTATGGGGGAGTCTGGAGAAAGAACACTCAGCCTACTGCTATATGAGGGACTCGGGTCATTTTGGTGTTTTGGGTTCATTCCCTTTTGACAAAAGTAACGGTAACATCCAGTTGTGATTTTTAAAATCCTAATTTAACAGGAGGCGCAATGGAGGGGAACGGTACAATGAAAATGTGAAAAAAAAAAAAACCCTGCATCCATAATATGGCATCCAAACCGCATGCCTACGATACAGCATGGTGACATCTTTGGAAGACCTAATAATGCAGTTCGGCTCTGATGCCGTCAGTAAGGTTTTCTCTGAGCGGCGAGCGGAGCGCACAGGCATTGGAGGTTTTGTGCATTGACATCAGTCAGCGGTTTACTAATATATATGGTGTGTGTTACTCATCGCCCCTTCAGCATTCAACTATAAGACACACGTCTGCAGACGGCCCATGCTTCATTAGTCACTTGTCACAGTCGGGCTCCCTCCCAGGCTTTGTGCTGCAGCACCGCACGATGCCGCTTCGCTCTCCAGCCTCTGCAGGCAGCTGCGCTCCCTAATCCCTTCTGACGCACTTGCTTACGTACACGTTCCATGGAGGAGACAAACTCTTACTCTAGGCTGCTCTCAGCAGAAAAAAAAGCCATCCTGACATCTGACAGATTTAACCTCTAGTTTTGTTCTGCTGCTATCTTCTGTTGCTGGAATTTTGCATGAATTTCCAGAAGTGGCCTCCTCTTCTTCCAATCATTACTTTCCGCCACTTTAGGAACTGATGCATTGCAAAGGTTTTGCAGCAACAAAATTCTCACCAAATTGTATATTCATTTTTTTTTGGCTAAGAAATGCTGCCTATTTCATCCATCTCTCTGGTGTTGTCAAAAGGCAACAAAAAGCCATCAGTTGCTGCAGATTTAAAATCCGGGTCTGTTTTTGCTTTTGGTTGAAATTCTGGAAAAATCCCATCCACCGTGCTGCGACTGTGATACTGTTTAGTCTCCGCATTCCACTCCGAGGCAGTAAATCCTCAGCGTATCAGTCTTGTGGCTACATACCCTTAAAATTAGCTGCGGAGGATTCATTAAAAGGTCAAAACCAAGTCTGTAAATTGATTAAAGTGGAGATCGAACTCACGAACCGCAGCTCCATGAGTTGTGTATGAGACTTTACTAGGGACCCCTGTAATTCCAATTGACCCATGGAGATCGAGCTCACAAAGTACAGCTCCAGAGATTGTATGAGACAGCAGAAGGGGACATATGGTACCTCCGATGGCGCCGTGGAGATCAAGCTCACAAACCACAGTTCCAGCATTTGGATATGAGATTGCAGAAGGGAATCCTGGTATCTCCAATTGACCTATGGAGCCCGAGCTCATGGACCGCACCTCCAGAAATTGACTGCAGAAAGGACCTAAGGTACTTCACTTTCTCTGCCAGCCCCATGGAGAATGAATGGAGCTGTGATGTGTATGCTTGACTTACACTGTATCTGTTTTTAGGATCATTGGGGGTCCCAGTGGTCAGAACCCCCAACGATCAGTACATTTTTATCCCATAAACAGCCTTTGTCTGTAGCACGACGACAGAATGCAGACTGCCATAAACAATATCTGTATTGTGTCATAAGCCATTTTGTAAATACCTCTCTTATGCACATTAGGGAGCTGCTATTTAAACAATCTTCTTATATAAAGTGTCTTCAAAATATAGCTTTAAGGTCTCGTTTTATTGCACTTTTTGTGTTTATTACATATTCACTTCTGGTTTTTGCTTTTCTCGTGCAATTAGAGCAGGGGTAAGAGACTTTAAATGTCATCTGTTGGCCCAAAGCTGTGCAGCGTAGAAAAGGTTAATGACGGAAGCGATTCCGAAGGCACAGCGGCCCAACTTGATCCTCTGGGGGGGTTTCATAGAGCTCCATTGACGTCAGGTCCTGTACCATCGGAGATGAGCTCCTGATACTCTGAGATGGTAATTGAATTTGAGAGCAGCCACCTAATTACAGCGAGCAGACACTTCATTGTCAGGAACCATTTCATTACAGATAAGGCGAGAGCTCGGATTTCAGCAGATCATGGAGGGGACGGTTCTGCTCCCGGCTATGACACACTCTTCTCTTGCGTAATTGGTCTCCTGAGACACAACTACTCCAACCATCCCGGCTCCTTGGCAGAGCTGTAGACATTACCGGAGATATATCGGTCTTTTTTCGCCTTATCGCTGGAATGGTAGGAGGTGTTTCATGGAGGATTACCGGGATAAGATTTATAACTTTTTACTGCTACTGATAGGTGCAAAAGAGACACTGTAAAATTGGCTTGTGACAATGATCTACCCTTCAATGTCCAATGTCTCCGGGATGGACAAATATTGTGACGTCTCATCTGCAAAACTTAGTTTTACATTATGCAACTCTCTGATATACTTCAGGTCTTAAAGATCATGGCGATCTTGAGCTACGAACTCTGGGCAAGGCTAGTCCTTTTCCGGTTTGTGTTCAACACATTGTTGGAGACCAAAGCCAACCCTTTTGAGGAGGCCATAACAGATGATGACTTCCAATGTCCAGGCCTGGCAGGTCCTCTTCCGGTTATTGGCCAACCCCTTTGAGGATGCCTAACAGATTGCCACAAATGTTCAGGCATGGCACGTCCTCTTCCGGTTTGTGTTTAACACTGCACAGTGAATCGGTACATAATCAGAGCCGTGTATTAAGGGGACTAGCTGACTGTTAATTGTGAAGGCTAAGTCAGTCCTTTTCTGTCACTGCTGATACATAAAGTAGGGGCTGACACAGTGCAGTGGACATGCCAAGAGCTGTGTGAGGAGACATGGGGGGCGGGAGGGGTCGGCGGGCGCCCTGATCTACTAGCCGAAACCGCATGGATCAAGGATCGGCCCACCGAATGCCCGCTCTCCCTTTTAACGTGGGCATAACGCTACTCGGACAACACAGGGTAAGGGTAAAACTGTGTGGCAATGCTCTATAGAACCACAAAACAGTCACATAACAAGTAGAACAGTCCCAGCAAAATATACCCCAAGATGATGTACATTAGAGTCTCACCCTTCCGCTGACTCGCAGGGATAATGACAGCTGTTACTTCAGAGCTTCCAGGGTCAACCACTCGACCTCTGTCATGCATACAGAGAGGAAACAAGCGTAGGAAGATGACAGTCCATTCCAGTACAAGGGCCAGTCGACTGATGTCCTATGCAAGCCCTATTTGTGTGCATTTTTTCCACTAGGCAGCCAGACCCTCTTGGGTTACTGGCTGTTTTTCATCAGTGGTTTGCACCTGTGCTGCCCCAGCCTTTATCAATGGAGGTCTGCTGCATCCTGCTAGTACATTAGTCAGGATTTTAGTGAGTCAACCTTTCAAATGTGTTTTTTTTTTAATTTTTGGGAATTTTTTCCTTATGTGCACTGGCCAGTCGACCGAAGGGTCACAACCTGGCTTCTCCGAACATCTCCATGGAGCTAGGCGACTGGCCGGTCCCAATCCTGGCTTTCTCCAAATGTGTCCATGGTTCAGCGATGGTCAGTGGAGCAGATCTGCATTTTTACAGTAGGGGCCGAAGATCCCTAAGCTGGCATCCTGTAGAATAATAAATCTGTGTCCCTCATGATGGAGCCATGATGTCTTGGCTGCAGTTATATGGAGTCCCTGGATGTTTGTATGTGTTGCCTGAATCTCTGTCTCTCTCCAAAGGCATGTAACCTCTTTTTATAATTAAAAAAGTGTCCTTCATCCAGTATTCACAAATAAAAGGGGAAGAATGGAGATCTATTTGTATAGTTTTTCCTCCTCTAAAAAGTTAACAAACTATCTGGCCTAGACCATGTATAATTAGCATATCAGTAAACATCACTAGTCATCAAGGATAAGAGCACAATGTTACATCAAATGTCAACTATATTACAGGATTACGCAAGCAAATGTCTGATTTCTTGACCAACCAGAAAGAAATACTTAAATTCCAAAGTCAACATATAGATAAGTCTATTCTTTTTGGCTTGCTAAAAAATTGTCATCTGGTTAATTAAGATACATTGCGGTGTCTCCACACTGTGTATGAAGGCAGGATGGCTGGTTGTCTCATTTTACTATCTGATCCTACTTTGTTGAAGCCAATATAAAGTGGGGCAGCATGGTGGCCGCACTGGATTCAAATCCCACCAAAGACAACATCTACAAGGAGTTTGTATGTTCTTCTCAGGTTTGCGTGGGTTTCCTCTGAGTCCTCTGGTTTCCTTTCACAATCCAAAGACACACTGATTGGGAATGTAGATTTTGAGCCCCAATGGGGACAATGTTTGCAGCATTTGCAAAGTGTCATGGAATAAGATGTACAAATAATAAAAAAAAGAGTGAAATGAGCAGTTGGCCAGGCCCCTTCACACACAGGATCCATTATACTTTGTCAGCCAGTCCCTTCATCCAAGTATATTACAACTGTGATAAGAAAAAGGGTCTGAATTAGTTATTAAAATGATTGCACAGCCAACGCCCCTTTAGACACCGATCTTTAGGGGGCCATTTCAGAGAATTTCCTCACAATCTGTACTTTGTCATGTGCCATTGACCTGCCAAGTAAAAATTTTGTAAAGTGTGGCCTTGAAACTTTTTTCTTATTATTGCTATAGTAGATCAAATAAATTTCCACTGCCCTGTTCTAGTGCTCAGTCTAGTCCACCGTGGCAGCTGGATTAAGGCGGTATTCGCTTTTGCGGCAGGCCTCCTGGGTGTCTCATGCATTTACGAGGGCTAACAACTGGTTTTCACGTGACCCCATGATGTCAAGGGGCCTGGAGGGTATGACAGGCACCCAGGGCGCTCGATGCAGAAATGAAGACTGATATAGTTCAGTCCTCGATGGCAGCTGAACCAGGGTGGTCTGGATTTCTGCATCCAGCATCCTGCTGTTATTTTTTTTGTTCAACCCCACTCTTTGCTGATATTTCATTTTTCATCACCTTTTGTCTCCTGGAGTATTATTATTCTGTTTGCATTAACCTTCTCCTTGTCCTTTTTCAGGTCTTCCAAGCTGCTTCGAGCCTTTTTCATCCCGTTTGTATCCAGTTGGCACACAACATACTCCAACTATACCATTCTGAAGGCCCGTCGGCCCAAGCAGATTAAGAAGAAGAACTTGGGATAAGGAAAGTCTCAATGGCACTGTGAGATCTCCTAACGTTCTCCTGTTCCAGCCATGGAACCTTTCATGGTGGATCTGTTTGATCAATATGTTCGAGCCGTGCAGCTTCCTGACTGTATAGAACGGTCATACAATATGTTCTGCACAGAGAAGTTATACAAAGATGTGAATTTTGGTGCCTTCACCGAGACTTGTGAAGGTCATCTCCATTCCTGACTCCAATAGGTGTCTACATATGATAAATAACAGATTCTGTATATTGTCCATCAGCCCATGTGTATATAAGCCTGACATCTGTCCGCGGGGGTGGGAGGAAAGCTCTCAGATCTATCCGGACAAGGATTCTTTTTTTTTTTTTTTTTTGGTGGTGTATCTGAAGAGTTCTTGCCATCTTCTCTGGAGCTTGGACATTTCTTCTTGGGCTGGGATTGTTTCTTGTCTGGAATATCCCACCAATTGCCCCTAGATCATCTCATCCTATGGATATCTTCATTTACCATGGTCATTTCCATGGGAGGGCCAGTATGTATTTTTGGTCTGTGCAAGTTCTATGAAGAATGGTTCATCAGTGTTTTATGACCAAAAGTGGATTAGTCCATAAACTGGAACTTTGTGAAAATTGACTTCTGTGGGTTATCTGCGATGCATGGAGCAAAATCAATATTAGTGTGGATCTGTAGCAGAAAATTTGCGTGTGAAAGGGAAATATTGCTTTGCTTTTCTTGGCTAAAAACCTGTAGATTTTCTGCACGTTCCACCCGATGCATCGCCCGTTTCCACTTATGTAGAGTGCATGTCTTTCGCCTAGCTAGCTCCTCAGCAAATTGCGACCCAAATCTCTGCACCGTACCTGGCCCTGACTGCTCCCTCTGCTCACCCCATCCCTTCTCTCTGTTAGGGTATGTTCAGACAGTAATTGTAAAACTGGACCATCAGATCTACAAATTGCAGAGGTGACTGGCTCCGTGTGCTCATCTGCATAGCAGGCTGGAGCAGCCTACTATTTACATGCCGTTGTAAGATAAGTTTTTGCCAAATAGGCTAATATTCAGTCCTTCTACTGTTGTTTTATACACAGACTGAAAATGCTAGTCTGATTGCACCCTTAGAGATGGCAGCAGGAAGGTGGAGAAGGTTGAATATGGCAGAGCAGGAAGGGGGAAAGCATTCAAGTTATCAGGGTGGCAGATCACTCTGGCTGTAGCTAGGGAGGATAGTGTGCGCTGTTCTCGAGATGTAGAAGGGGAAATCATTTGAGGAATGAAGCTGTGCTGAGAGTTAATGCATGAGAGCTAGTGATGATGACTGCAACATACCTAATCACTCAGGCTATAGCTAGGGAGGACAATGCACTATGCTTCTTAACATGTAGAAGGGGAAATCACTTGAGGAATGAAGCTGTGCTGAGAGCTGGAGCATGATAGCTCGTGATAACTGCAATATATATGATCACTCAGGCTGTAGCTAAGGAGGACAGGGACAGTACATGATGTTTCTCAAGATGTAGAAGGGGAAATCACTTGAGGAATGAAGCTGTGCTAAGAGCTAGTGCATGAGAGCTAGTGACAACTGCAACATACATGTGCACTCAGGCTGTAGCTAGGGAGGACAGTATGCTATGCATCTTGAGATGTGATGTTGACTGCCACATGCCTGATCACTCAGGCTGTAGTTAGGGATGATAATGTGTTATGCTTCTTAAGATGTAGAAAAGGAATTCACTTGAGGAATGAAGCTGTGGTGAGAGCTAGTGCATGAGAGCTAGTGATAACTTCAGCATACTTGAACACCTGATCACTGAAGCTTTAGTTAGTGAGGACAGTGCATGATGCTTCTCGATATGAAGGGGAAATCACTTGAGGAATGAAGCTGTGCTTAGAGCTAGTGATGACCACAACATACCTGACCACATGATCACTCAGACTGTGGATAGGGAGGACAATTCTAGATGCTTTTTGAGATGTAGCAGTGGAAAATCGCCTTGAACATTGAAGCTGAGCTAGTGCATCAGAGCTAGTGAACACACAAACCTTATATTCAACATGTATTACAGACGGGCACAAAGTCAAAAACTAGGAGCAGGTTGGCAAATGCCAATGAAGAGATCTAAAATTGAGTAATGGAAGGAAGATTGCAGACTGAAACTTAGTAACTTAGCAACTCCCCCCCCCCCCCCCCATGCGTAATATGTAAAAAAATAACCTTTTCCGCATGAAAGTCGATAATCGATTTGTCAACTTATTATGTTGCATACAAATAATGGACTACGCCACTGCAATCAGTCCCAATTATTTATTTTGTGAGCATCAGAATTTAGGAGCTGGGAAAAAAAACACAAAAATGTAAAGGCAGGGTTAAAACATTGCTCATATTTGTGTGAATTACGGATTTCTTTGTTACATTTTTTGGAATGAACGTGTTTTGCTCTATATTTATCGATGGTCAGCGTCTGCATGGCTCCCGGCTCTACTCCATGAACTGTTCCCGGGATGTGTAAGGCTGTATGCACACATTGCGGATTCTGCTTCGGAATTTTACGCGTGGATTTGTCTAAATCCGCAGGTCAAAAGACCTGCAGTTTATCTGCAGATTTCTTGCGGATTAGCCTGCGGTTTTCCTCTGCGGTTTGACACCTGTCATGGAGCAGGTGCCAAACCGCTGCAGAATCTGCACAAAGAATTGACATGCTGCGGATTTAAATCCGTGTGGAAAATTCCACACCGTGGGCACTGCGTTTTTCGATTTACATAGACTGAAAGGGTACTGTACAACGAGAGCAGAAAATGCTGCGGACTTGCAGGGCCAAATCCGTTGCAGATCCGCAGCAGAATCCGCAACGTGTGCACACACCCTAATGGTGATTGGACTTATAAGATCCCAAAATAATAAAATAAATCGGGATTTGTGAAGATTGAAGACATTGATTGTTATTCATGCACATGTTGGGTGTTCCCCAACAGCATCCCAACTCATACAGATCTGACTTAAACTGATCACCCATTTTAGTATAACCGCAAATTTATTGATGTCAGAAATTAGTATAACATTATTTTATGTGGTTGGGTTTAAAAAATGGTACAAATGAAGTGATTTTTGTGCAATACATCGTAGGCTCATCAACATGGTGGACATAAGAGTCTCACACTCATCAAAATAAACCTGTAGATTTCAGCAGAAGCAGTTGACCATCTAACAGGTATGTATATGAGGACCTTCCGACTCCTCCATAGGTAATGTTGGAGGACAGGAATGATTAGACATGCAGAATTACAAATCGAATCCTTTTGACGAGCCATTCTCAAAAAGGTCTCCCCATTGAAAGGACGTGCGTACTCAGTCGAGCCAAGCATGCATGTGTATGGGGGAGTTGGGAGAGTGAACTTTTGGCTAGTGATGAGCCAACGTGCTGGGACAAGGTGTTATCTGAGCAAGTTCGGGTGCTGACCGAGTGTCTTTGGCGTGCTCAAAAAATGTCTCGCGGCTGTTCGACAGACACAATACATGCTGGGATTGCCTGTTTTTTTGACAGCCACAACACTTGCAGGGAATGTCTAACAAACAGGCAATCCCTGCATGTGTTGTGGCTGTCGAACACTCCCGAGATATGCAGGTGTGTGGACTCTAACATACTTTTCGAGCATGCCAAAGTCACTAGATTAGCACCCGAGCATGGAGGATAACACCTTATCCCAGCATGATCGTCATCACTACTGTTGGCCAAATAATACCTTATTGAGTTATTTAAAGGGTTTGTCCATTTATCTAGAATACTGGTGATAATTTGCTGAATGGCGGGAACTGCAACAGGAAGTTTGTATCCTTGTCACAAAATGGTGCAGCAACCGGTCTTGCAACCTTGTCTCCATTCCTTCTCTTTGGAGTCTCTTGAGAAAACAGTGCATGACCTACCAGCCCTATAGGGAATTAATAGAGCAGCAGTCGGGCATGCGCATTACCAGGGGTAAAAGATCCCCGTTCTGTCGATCAGTGCAGGGCCTGGTGGTTGGACCATCACCGATCGAATGGTTATCAATTATCCTGTACATAGGTGTTGACTTGTTTTCACTGAATAAACCCTTTAAGTACTGATTGGTTTGCACTGTGTAATCAACTGGAATTCTTCCTTGTGTTCTTGAATTGTATTTCTGTTAATACTTTATAAAATACTGTACGGTTGCCATACTCAACCAGTTTCTGGTTTGATGAAAAAAAGGCAAGTTAATAACTTGATCTTATCTCAGAAACTTGTCACCTGTTCATCCATGACAAAAGTTGATGAAAAGGGATGATTTTGGAAGAAATGTAACAACAAACAATCTTTCTAGCTGATCATCTTCATCCGGACATTGGGAATGTTTTCGTCAGATGAAAATTCTTCCATTCTTATGAACGATCTTTGTTCCTTGGTAGACCGTTCATCTTTCTTCTGGTTTCATCGAATACTTATGGTCTGGTTGGACATAAAATAAAATGTGTGGCTGCATTGGCGAAACAAACGTTCACCATGCAATCGACATTCTTGAGGCCATACTCTTTATACATGTCTGTTGATTGTTCCATCAAAGCCTTGCACATTTTAGTTGATTTTGTCAAGTCCCGATGCTCCAAGCAGCCATACATGTTAGATGGCAATGAAAGAGCAACGAACGAGCTTTCACTCTTAGATTTTTTTTTTTTTTTACATTATGAACAATCAGTTGTGTATTGAACACATTTTTTAAGACCGACAATGATGTCTTAAATTCCTCCTGAATCGTCCATTTTCATCAACTTTAGTATGTGTGTTTGAAGTGCCGAGGTGCTTGGAAATCGCATTTTTTTGTTGCCAAATATACTCTTGATTTATTTAGTAGCGGTATGTCAAAATCAACCAGACTAGTCTTGACTTTGCAGTTGGATGTCACTTTGGTACCACTTTTTTAGGTGGTTCTCCTGTAAGTCAACGTATTGACCTTTTAAAGGCTTGAACATTGACTTACCTGGTGGCTACCATCTTGCTGATGCCACCTTTGTAAATGGTTCTCCAGTAAGTCAACTTATTGCTTCTTATAGGCTTGAACATTGACTTACAAGGTGACGACCATCTCGCCGGTGCCAGTTGTAGGTTTTCTTTCCTTTCAGGACAGAGCTAATTTCCAAGAATATCTACAATTGCAGATCACTGATTCCTAAGAGCCAACAGTTTCTGTTTGACTTCTGAAGATTCAGTAGGTTTTTTTTGGAAGGCTTCATGAGGTCATTTCTCTGTCTCCTTAAAAATCCAGCTGGTGCCTAGGTTTGGCTGCTGGGCTTGTAGATTTTGCACTGTTTTGTCCTGGTTTTAATTCTAAACAGTGACTTGATAATGTCGACATGGACAAAACTGCTAATGGTAATCAAACGAGCTTTCATTTTCTCCATCACAATGACTATTAGAAGAAACTAATGGGGATTGCAGCTTAGTCTCACAATTACTTATTCACTAAATTACCATTTGCTCTATAAGGGTACATACCCATATGCAAGAAAAAAAGATACGATTTCCAGACCGAAAAAGCAGACGAGTGCCATGCGAGCGTCATGCGATTTTTGTGCAATTCTTAAATGGAACATCCATAGGCAATCCGTATGTAATTCAATTTTAACATGAGCTTTTACATACAGCAGTTCTCTGTCCTTTTACACATCGTTTTAAAACGAAATATTCTTCAAAACAAGCACACACATATATATTAAAAGCCGGCAAATGACACTGTGCAAGAAATTTCAGGGAAGTTCTAGTCCCCTGAGAAAATTTTATTGTATCTTATAGCTTTTGATATTCTGAACATGAATATGTGCTCCAAAAGTCTGTATCACGTTACGTTTTTTAAAAACAACAGTTTATAGTTTACATTATGACGTCCGAGACACTACATACATGTACATCGATATCAATAGTAAAAGCAATTGTTCAAGTGTTTTGCAGACGACTTTCGTTAATAATCCATGTCAGGTGCTTCTCAAACAAGATTCCAACAATAGTCAGCCAGCATTGACGTACTCCACTTTCCCTGGTACTTTTTCCTCCATCAGCGCAATGTCTTGGTGAAGTCTTTCACCGTGTTCATTGCTAACGGCAACAAGATTGGCTGGAAAAAAGTGAGAATGTAGAAAATGCATTTTTAGTGACATTGCATTTCATCAAATGATATGCTGTGAGCATGTTGTCCACGAGTTGTTCAAAGTTTGGTGCACTGCTGTTGCCATGGAAGTTGAAGGTCACATCTTTAAAGACTATGCATGCCACTTGTTCAGCACCTTGGAAAAGACCATCAAAGCTACGGTCATTCATTATATCTCTGATCTGTGGGCCAATAAAAATACCTTCTTTAATCTTTGCATTACTTATTCTTGGAAGTTTCTGTCGCAAGTAAGAAAAGGCTTCCGACTCTTTGTTCATTGCTTTGACAATTCTTCATAAGCCCAAGTTTAATATGCAAAGGAGGGAGAAATATCTTTGCTGGATCAACAAGAAGAGTATGTTTAACATTCTTCTGTCCAGCAACCAGGTTTTCGCGGAGTGGCCAGTCCTTTCTGAAATAGTGCATTTCTCATGCAAGACTGTCCCACTCACGAATAAAACAACAATACTTGGTGTATCCAAGCTGCAGTCCAAGAAGAAGTGCAACAACTTTTAGATCACCACATATCTTCTAGTTATAATTTCTAGAACTAATGTGGGTCAACAGTAACTCCATATTCTCATACGTTTCTTTCATGTCTACGGCATGTCCAATAAGTATAGAAGGATAGATGTTTCTGTTGTGTAGTAAAACAGCCTTCAGACTTAAAATCAATGAACAGTCGCCATTCCTCCGCATCCAAGAGCACCAAACAACCCCAAGTCGTTGTTGCAAAAGGATAAACTTGTTCCTGGTAATAAGAGATTCCGTTCTTGTAGCCTTGAATCCAATAATTCTGCCTGCCTCTTGACAATTTCAAATCTCTGACCAAGTCACTCAGATCAGCTTGACTGAACAGAGGTGGATTAGATGTAGAAAGCTCAAAGTCTGGGTCTGCAGCAGTTTCATTTTCCACTGACATTGTTAGTTTATCTTTGTCGTCCTCCATTGTCCATACTTTGAGCGGCTTTGGAACACCAAGACTTTCTACGAGTGGCACTGGTCTTATGGCTGAAGGAAGATTAGAATATTCTATTGATTTCTTGTTCTTTGCTGAATATCCTGTTACATTTGCAATTTGTTACATGATATCTCGGCTCTCTCCATATCATTGGAACAGCGAACGGCTTTGAAGGTTGTGATCCATTCAGCCATGCTCTAAATATGTCAGTACTGTCTTTTGATTCCTCCCCTGCCCAGGAGATGTGTATGCTCCGTACACGGTCATCCGAATGATTCACTGCGTCTGCGCGGAATTCGTATAAGTGCATGCATATGTGTAGATCAGCGATTTATTTCAGTGGAAAATTCAGAATATACTGTTTCAGAAAAAGTTCATATGAGTTTTTAGAATTATAACAGAATATTATAATGTTTCGTATTATTTGTCAAAAACCTTACGTGATAGGAAAAATCTGAAGTCATTTCTGAAATCAGCATGAAAAAAATCTATCAGGAATACTCAATATTGTCCGAGAGACAAAATCTTGGTAACAGTGTGATCTGCCGCGTACAGTATAATCACAGAGTGACAGGTTAGAATAAAATAGATATATACACATAGAATAGATGTGTGTGTGTGTGTATATATATATATATATATATATATATATATATATATACACTCACTGGCCACTTTATTAGGTACACCATGCTAGTAACGGGTTGGACCCCCTTTTGCCTTCAGAACTGCCTCAATTCTTCGTGGCAGAGATTCAACAAGGTGCTGGAAGCATTCCTCAGAGATTTTGGACCATATTGACATGATGGCATCACACAGTTGGTGCAGATTTGTCGGCTGCACATCCCTGATGCGAATCTCCCGTTCCACCACATCCCAAAGATGCTCTATTGGATTGAGATCTGGTGACTGAGGAGGCCATTTGAGTACAGTGAACTCATTGTCATGTTCAAGAAACCAATCTGAGATGATTCGAGCTTTGACATGGCGCATTATCCTGCTGAAAGTAGCCATCAGATGTTGGGTACATTGTGGTCATAAAGGGATGGACATGGTCAGCAACAATACTCAGGTAGGCTGTGGCGTTGCAACGATGCTCAATTGGTACCAAGGGGCCCAAAGAGTGCCAAGAAAAAATTCCCCACACCATGACACCACCACCACCAGCCTGAACCGTTGATACAAGGCAGGATGGATCCATGCTTTCATGTTGTTTACGCCAAATTCTGACCCTACCATCCGAATGTCGCAGCAGAAATCGAGACTCATCAGACCAGGCAACGTTTTTCCAATCTTCTACTGTCCAATTTCGATGAGCTTGTGCAAATTGTAGCCTCAGTTTCCTGTTCTTAGCTGAGAGGAGTGGTACCCGGTGTGGTCTTCTGCTGCTGTAGCCCATCTGCCTCAAAGTTCGACGCACTGTGCGTTCAGAGATGCTCTTCTGCCTACCTTGGTTGTAACGGGTGGCAATTTGAGTCACTGTTGCCTTTCTATCAGCTCGAACCAGTCTGCCCATTCTCCTCTGACCTCTGGCATCAACAAGGCATTTCCGGCCACAGAACTGCCGCTCACTGGATTTTTTTTCTTTTTCGGACCATTCTCTGTAAACCCTAGAGATGGTTGTGCGTGAAAATCCCAGTAGATCAGCAGTTTCTGAAATACTCAGACCAGCCCTTCTGGCACCAACAATCATGCCACGTTCAAAGGCACTCAAATCACCTTTCTTCCCCATACTGATGCTCGGTATGAACTGCAGGAGATTGTCTTGACCATGTCTACATGCCTAAATGCACTGAGTTGCCGCCATGTGATTGGCTGATTAGAAATTAAGTCTTAACACACAGTTGGACAGGTGTACCTAATAAAGTGGCCAGTGAGTGTATATATATATAAATATATATATATATATATATATATATTACACATCAGTGTACAGAGGTCACAGAAGTTCTGCCCGACTGCGAGAATAGCTTCAATGACTAGTTGTGACCTCACTGAAGCTGTTCTAGCAGCCAGGCTGAACTGCTGTGACCATGGGAAAATGGGAACCATGGGAAAATGCCAGTGATAAGGTCATGGCAGCTCAAGCTCAGTGTCTTCATAGCAGATCATTGTGAGAATTTCTCAGGGTGATCAGCTGTGAATACACTGAGCATGATCGGCCTTGACCTCATCACTGGCATTTTCCCACGGTACAGAGGTCACGGTAGTTCAGGTTGTGAGAGAGCGCAGACTCAGTGACATCACCGCTAGTCACTGAGGCTGCGCTGGCAGCATCTCATTCACCAGTGTTTTTCAGCTGGGACGGTCACATCTTAGTACATCCAGGTTGAAAAATGTATATCCCCGAGATATGGATTACAGCGTGGGATACAACGATGGACAGGTGTATGGTATATTGTTGCTTTTTTATTTTATATTTATTGCAGGAGAATGAGGGCCTGCATGGATTAGGTGTGGTTGTAAGTATGGTTTAATTAAGAATGATAAAGGAGTCTGTGTTTTTAGTTCAATTAAAGGATTTTTTAATGGGTGTCTGTGTTTTCTTTACATTTTGACTATGGGGTTAATAAAAGGGGCACCTTGGTCCTGCCACATCATGCAAAAATTTTGGACCACCATATCTCAAATTTTAAAAGACGTGGTGCATATCCATATGCAATTAACACCGGAACATGTTTTCCTTAACTTCCCAACGGTTCCAAATAACAAATCTATATCTAAATTGGTCTCTTTAATTCTTAAGCCCCCGTCACACACAGCGAGATCGCTGCTGAGTCACAAGTTTTATGACGCAACAGCGATCTCCCCAACGTTCTCGCTGTGAGTGACACGTATTAGCGACTGGCCCCCCGCCGGGTATCGCTGATCGTACTCAATATCCAGGACTTTTTTTTTTATCGTTGGTCTCCCGCTGCCCAGCACGCTTCGCTGTGTGTGGCAGGGGGAGACCATCGATCAGCGAGCTACCAGCGCTGTAAGCAGATGCTGGGAGCTGCTATCCAAGGTAAACAGTGGGTAACTAAGCGCGCGCGTTGCTTAGTTACCCGCTGTGTACCTTGGATACCAGCGTGCTCACGCTGGGAGCTGGTATCCAAGGTAAACAGCGGGTATCTAAGCGCCGTGCACGCTTAGTTACCCGCTGTTTACCTTGGATACCAGCTCCCAGCGCAGGCTGGTATACAAGGTACACCGTGGGTAACTAAGCGACATGCGCGCTTGTTACCCGCGTTGTCGCTGGTCCTGATCACTGGTGAGATCTGCCTGTTTGACAGCTCATCAGCGATCCTGACCAGGTCATATCATTGTCGGGATCGCTGGTGCGTCACTATGTGTAATGGGGGTTTAACAGCTGGTAAGCTTATATCTACATTATGGCATTCGCCTAATATGCCAAGCACAAACCAGCTGTTGCTTAAGGTCAACCAACTGTATCATACCTAAGAATTAGCAGCACTTTCGATGCACAGTCTCTCCTTTTCGCATGTCTGGAGTCTCTGGGTAATGTTCATGAAATCAGATAAATTCTTACAGTTGTGGCCAAAAGTATTGACACCCCTGCAATTCTGTCAGATAATACTCAGTTTCTTCCTGAAAATGATTGCAAACACAAATTCTTTGGTATTATTATCTTCATTTAATTTTTCTTAAATGAAAAAACACAAAAAGAATTGTCCTAAAGCCAGATTGGATATAATTCCATACCAAACATAAAAAAGAGGGTGGACAAAAGTATTGGCACTGTTCGAAAAATCATGTGATGCTGCTTTAATTTGTGTAATTAACAGCACCTGTAACTTACCTGTGGCACCTAACAGGTGTTGGCAATAACTAAATCACACTTGCAGCCAGTTGACATGGATTAAAGTTGACTCAACCTCTGTCCTGTGTCCTTGTGTGTACCACATTGAGCATGGAGAAAAGAAAGAAGACCAAAGAACTGTCTGAGGACTTGAGAAACCAAATTGTGAGGAAGCATGAGCAATCTCAAGGCTACAAGTCCATCTCCAAAGACCTGAATGTTCCTGTGTCTACCGTGCGCAGTGTCATCAAGAAGATTAAAGCCCATGGCACTGTGGCTAACCTCCCTAGATGTGGACGGAAAAGAAAAATTGACAAGCGATTTCAACGCAAGATTGTGCGGATGTTGGTTAAAGAACCACGACTAACATCCAAACAAGTTCAAGCTGCCCTGCAGTCCGAGGGTACAACAGTGTCAACCCGTACTATCCATCAGCACCTGAATGAAAAGAGACTGTATGGTAGGAGACCCAGGAAGACCCCACTTCTTACCCATAAAAAAGCCAGGCTGGAGTTTGCCAAAGCTTACCTGAAAAAGCCTAAAACGTTTTGAAAGAATGTTCTCTGGTCCGATGAGACAAAAGTAGAGATTTTTGGGCAAAGGCATCAACATAGAGTTTACAGGAGAAAAAAAGAGGCATTCAAAGAAAAGAACACGGTATCTACAGTCAAACATGGCGGAGGTTTCCTGATGTTTTGGGATTGCTTTGCTGCCTCTGGCACTGGACTGCTTGACCGTGTGCATGGCGTTATGAAGTCAGAAGACTACCAACAAATTTTGCAGCATAATGTAGGGCCCAGTGTGATAAAGTTACATCTCCCTCAGAGGTCATGGGTCTTCCAGCAGGACAATGACCCAAAACACACTTCAAAAAGCACTAGAAAATGGTTTGAGAGAAAGCACTGGAGACTTCTAAGGTGGCCAGCAATGAGTCCAGACCTGAATCCCATAGCACACCTGTGGAGAGATCTAAAAATGGCAGTTTGGAGAAGGCACCCTTCAAATATCAGGGACCTGGAGCAGTTTGCCAAAGAAGAATGGTCTAAAATTCCAGCAGAGCATTGTAAGAAACTCATTGATGGTTACCGGAAGCGGTTGGTCGCAGTTATATTGGCTAAAGGTTGTGCAACCAAGTATTAGGCTGAGGCTGCCAATACTCTTGTCTGGCCCATTTTTGGAGTTTTGTGTGAAATGATCAATGTTTTGCTTTTTGCTTCATTCTCTTTTGTGTTTTTTCATTTAAGACAAATTAAATGAAGATAATAATTAACCAAAGAATTTGTGTTTGCAATCATTTTCAGGAAGAAACTGAGTATTATCTGACAGAATTGCAGGGGTGTCAATACTTTTGGCCATGACTGTATCTCTTTGTGTGCCTGATCCCAATTCTTGTGAAAATTGAGGATCAACATCCAACACTGCGGAGACACCATCAGATTTTTCTCAATGTAGTGATTCTAGAGCAAGGCCCCCATCCCTTATGGGAAATATGTAAAATATGCAAAACACAAGCCACGGAGACACCATGACATGTTTCTCAACGCAAGCAATGACTAGCCAGGTCTTTCCCCGGGAAGGAACAACCACGGGAAGGGCAGTCTCCAATGAAGGAAACCACCTATGCCAAAACATGGTATCCATCCACAGACAGCTGTTTCGGGGTATTGCCCCTCATCAGTGTGGAGGAGAAAACTGGCCAGTAGGAGCAATGCCTAGTAGAAGACTGAAAAATGAGGATGAATGAACTCATGGAGATCAACATCCAACACTGCGGAGACACCACATGTTTTGTGACGCAACAGCGATCTCACCAACGTTCTCGCTGTGAGTGACACGTATCAGCGACCGGCCCCCCGCCGGGTATAGCTAATCGTGCTCTAATGTCCAGGACATTTTTTTTGATCGTTGGTCTCCTGCTGGTCAGCACGCCTCGCTGCGTGTGGCAGCGGGAGACCATCGATCAGTGAGCTACCAGCGCTGTAAGCAGATGCTGGGAGCTGCTATCCAAGGTAAACAGCGGGTAACTAAGCGCGCGCGTTGCTTAGTTACCCGCTGTGTACTTTGGATACCAGCGTGCTCGCACCGCGCTGGGAGCTGGTATCCAAGGTAAGCAGCGAGTATCTAAGCGCCGTGCACGCTTAGTTACCCGCTGTTTACCTTGGATACCAACTCCCAGCGCGAGATGGTATACAAGGTACACCGCGGGTAAGTAAGCGACGCGCGCTTGTTACCCGCGTCGTCAATGGTCCTGATCGCTGGTGAGATCTGCCTGTTTGACAGCTCACCAGCGATCCTGACCAGGTCATATCGTTGTCAGGATCACTGGTGCGTCACTATTAGAGTTGAGCGACTTTTGGTTTTTTAGGGTCGCGTTTCGAGCAAGATCGTCCGATTATAGGGAAAAGTCGGGGTCGTCTCGAAACACGAAACCCAATGTAAGTCAATGGGGAATAAAAGTCGGCAGTGAGAGGAGGACAGGAAACACACCTACAGTGCCCATTTGAATGCCAAAAGCATCAATTCTTCTTACTTAAGCTTGTCAACCTTAATTAACTTCATAATACAAGTTACGCACTGAAAAATGGGGGTTATTTGGCTAAAGTTGTGGGGGGGGAGGGCTGGCTGCAGGTTTTCATGTTCCCTGGGCGAAAGAGCGCCCCTTTAACACATACCACAACTCATCATGCTCCGATACGGCAGAGAAATAGCGGTATAGTACAATGAAAAATACCTCACTTTTTACATCTCATGACGAGGCCCATCTATTTCTCCATACAGAATCATTGGTCCCATATAATGTTTGAAACAGTATATGATGAGCTCCACATAATGCTACAGTATATGTTGGTCCCCATGGATGAAGCTCCACTGTCTTATGGGCCCAAATAATGCTCCAAACATAATGGGCCCCATTTCTAATGCTCTAGTGTATAATGGGCCCTGTAAATGCTGCTCCAGTGTCTGATGTCCACCTTTGGAATGTTCCAGTGTATGGTGGGCCCCATCTATCATTCTCCAGAGAATAGTGCTCCCCAAAAATGGCTGTCCCAACATTGAAAACAATCAAATAAGTCTCCTCGCTAGGGAATCCCTGTACTTGTCTGGATTCCTCGTCGTCCCCATCTTCCATCTCACTGCACAGTATTTCAACTTTGCAAGTGCTGTGATCCTGAGCAAGCAGGGGGGGCCCACTCGTTGGCGACGGCACTGGCACAGGGCCCCTGATAGTACGGTGGTGTGTCTGATGGCGGGTGGGCCGAACCTGCACTTTCATCTGCAGCTTCCTCTTTGTCACCGTGTAAGATGGAACTGTATATGGGAAGGGTAACCTGAGTTTCATCAGGGTCAGATTCAGGTTGTGTAGCGTGCGAGGGGAATGTAGTGGTCTGGGTCAATGTACCAGCAGATTCATCGAGCAGTGGCTGGGCATCAGTGCACTTGTGTCGCCCCCAGGAGTACGGTCGCCACAGTGGCATTACCTTCTTCCTAGGAAGTGTGATGTCATGCTTGGGAGCAACGAAGGATCTCTAGCAGGTTAACTGATTGGGCGGCGTTATTCCCACGAGTCATGACCCTCCAAACAGCGTTCATGAAGGCAAAGTGTTTGTTTTACGTGGGCAGTATGGTTGCAAAGCTGAACCTTAAAGGAATGTCCAGAAGGGCACCACCAGGAGTGCAGCCTACGGTTAAATTCGACTCCACCTGGGAAACCTCAACCATGCCAGCTACAGAACAGATGCACACATTGCAAGCTTAATTCCGTTAACGAACGAGACTCCGTCATGCCCCGCGGTCCGAGTCCGGCCTACTAGAGGGACACGTGAGGCTCTGGCACATGAGATTGGCCAATAACTGGTGTGTCATGCCCTTACATGTCCGTGGCTGCATGTGCGCTACACTGAAAAGGCCAGCGTTTGTCGCTTACAGGTGCAGATAACCCGCTGAACAACGTTAGTGATGGGGATCACTGATTACAATTATTACCCGCGAACAATGATTTCCCAGTAAGTGCAGGTCAACCGCAGTTCCGGAATTAGGCCTAACCGTCATTCCTGAAAAAATGAAAAACTTACGTGTGCAAACCACAGGTGCTGTAGCTTGCTTAACAGCTCGCCAGCCGTTCTCACGCCCAGTATGGATTACACGTGATTGCACAAAGGTGAGAAAGGGTACCGTATCCCCAGATAACATGTATGGATAGCGTACACATTCAAAATATATGTCTATACATCAGGAGGCAGGCTCAGACGGTGTTAGGCCCAGTATGGATTGCACGTGATTGCACAAAGGTGAGAAAGGGTACCGTATCCCCAGATAACATGTATGGATAGCGTACACATTCAAAATATATGTCTATACATCAGGAGGCAGGCTCAGACGGTGTTAGGCCCAGTATGGATTGCACGTGATTGCACAAAGGTTAGAAAGGGTACCGTTTCCCCAGATAACATGTATGGATAGCGTACACATTCAAAATATATGTCTCAGGAGGCAGGCTCAGACGGTGTTAGGCCCAGTATGGATTGCACGTGATTGCACAAAGGTTAGAAAGGGTACCGTATCCCCGGATAACATGTATGGATAGCGTACACATTCAAAATATATGTCTCAGGAGGCAGGCTCAGATGGTGTTAGGCCCAGTATGGATTGCACGTGATTGCACAAAGGTTAGAAAGGGTATCGTTTCCCCGGATAACATGTATGGATAGCGTACACATTCAAAATATATGTCTCAGGAGGCAGGCTCAGACGGTGTTAGGCCCAGTATGGATTGCACGTGATTGCACAAAGGTTAGAAAGGGTACCGTATCCCCGGATAACATGTATGGATAGCGTACACATTCAAAATATATGTCTCAGGAGGCAGGCTCAGATGGTGTTAGGCCCAGTATGGATTGCACGTGATTGCACAAAGGTTAGAAAGGGTACCGTATCCCCGGATAACATGTATGGATAGCGTACACATTCAAAATATATGTCTCAGGAGGCAGGCTCAGACGGTGTTAGGCCCAGTATGGATTGCACGTGATTGCACAAAGGTTAGAAAGGGTACCGTTTCCCCGGATAACATGTATGGATAGCATACACATTCAAAATATATGTCTCAGGAGGCAGGCTCAGACGGTGTTAGGCCCAGTATGGATTGCACGTGATTGCACAAAGGTTAGAAAGGGTACCGTTTCCCCGGATAACATGTATGGATAGCGTACACATTCAAAATATATGTCTCAGGAGGCAGGCTCAGACGGTGTTAGGCCCAGTATGGATTGCACGTGATTGCACAAAGGTTAGAAAGGGTACCGTTTCCCCGGATAACATGTATGGATAACGTACACATTCAAAATATATGTCTATACATCAGGAGGCAGGCTCAGACGGTGTCAGGCACAGTATGGATTTGACGGCCCAGACTACACAGCGGAGGAGCAGGGAGAGGTAAAGATTGCAAATGCTGGGGCCCTGCCCAAGCAAGGGGGGCCCACTCGTGGGCATCGGTACTGGCACTGGGCCCCTCATAGTACGGCGGTGTGTCTGACGGCGGGTGTGCACCACCACCGTCAGAGACACTTGATTGCACTATGAAGGACCCTGTACCAGTGCCCGCGCCCAAGAGTCGGCCTACCCACCTGTCCAGGGCAACGGCACTCGCACGGTGTCGTGCGCTAGGTGGTGACCCCGGCCATGGGGGGGGAGGCAGCACAGTTAGGGAGTTTTAGAAAGTGGCATATGTTGATGTTGGACATTCAGCTGATGCAAAAGGTGAAATAGGTCAAGTCCCAGGAAGAGGTGGACCAAAGCAAGCCATTTTTCTGTCACCCTATGTGTCATCAGAGGAAGGTGGGACAAAATCCTTGGAAACCCATGCGTGGTTCATTTTAATGAAGGTTAGATCATCCACATTTTGGGTTGACAGACGGGTCCTTTTTTCTGTCAGGATTGATCCAGCTGCACTGAAGACTCTTTTCGATAGCACACTTGCAGCTGGGCAAGCGAGCTCCTGTAAGGCATATTGTGCCAATTCAGGCCAGGTGTCCAGTTTAGCGGCCCAATAGTCAAAGGGGAATGACCTGTGTGGGAGAACATCGATATGGGAGGAAAAGTAGTTTGTAACCATAGTTGACAACTGCTGTCTCCTGTCACTTTCCATCGATGCAGTATTACCAGTTGTGTGAGCGGTACTTGAAAAATCAGTCCACAACATTGTCATGAAACCCCTGTCTCCAACGCCACTTCTGCTGTGTGCACCACGAACACCTCTGCCAAGCTGCCCCCGGCCCGTACGGCTCGTGTGAGAACCATCACCGCTGCTGTGTGCTGGGAATGCCTCAAGCAACGGATTTACCAGAGTTGCTTGTTTATTAGCCAATATTAGGTCAAGGTTCTCCTGTGGCATGATGTTTTGTAATTTGCCTTTATAGCGTGGATCCAGGATGCTGGCCAACCAGTAGTCGTCATCGTTCATCATTTTGGCAATGCGTGGGTCCCTTTTTAGGATCTGCAAGGCATAATCTGACATGTGGGCCAATGTTCCCGGTGTCAATGATGCACTGCGAGTGCTGGTTGGAGGAGCACTTTCTGGCAAATCCACATCCCTCCAGTCACGCACAAACCCTGTACCAGACCTTGCCACGCCAACATTTTCACTTGCCCCACGAGATGCATCCTCCTCCCCTAAGTAATCATCCCCATCATCCTCCTCCTCCTCCTCTTCTTCCTCCACCTCGTCCAGGAGAGGTCCCTGAGCAGACAATGGCTGAATGTCATCAAGGATTCCCTCCTCCTCTTCCTCCTCATCAACATTGGCTGCAGACGCCTGCTCCTTAAGGTGCGTCAAAGTTTGCATGAGCAGACGCATAAGTGGGATGCTCATGCTTAGGATGGCGTCGTCTGCGCTTACCAGCCGTGTGCATTCCTCAAAACACTGAAGGACTTTACAGAGGTCTTTCAGCTTCGACCACTGCACACCTGTCAACTCCATGTCTGCTCTCAAAGAGCCTGGCCGTGTGTCCTCCCACAAATGCATTATGGCCTGCCTCTGCTCGCACAGCCGCTCCACCATGTGCAGGGTGGAGTTCCACCTTGTTGCAATGTCGATAATGAGGCGGTGTTTGGGAAGGTGGAGCAATCGCTGCAGCTTCTGCATACGAACGGAGTGTACAGGCGACCGGCGGATGTGCACGCACAGTCTTCACACCTTCTGGAGCAGGGCTGTTAACTCCGGATAATTTTTGAGGAAGCACTGCACCACCAGGTTCAAGGTGTGAGCCAAGCAAGGTATATGGCTGAGTTTTGAATGGGCTATGGCTGCCACAAAATTACGGCCGTTATCACTAACTACCTTGCCTGCCTCAAGATGTACACTGCCCAGCCATGACTCAGTTTGTCGCTTCAAGTACTCGGCCAGCACCTCGGCGGTGTGTCTGTTGCCCAAACACATCATCTGCAACACAGCCTGCTGACGCTTTCCACTAGCTGCTCGATAGGGGGACACATCGTGTGCAACAGTGGCAGCTGCAGATGGAGTGCTCGTACGACTGCGCTCTGTGGACGAGCTTTCGCTTCTGGAGGAGGAGGAGGAGGAGTAGGGTCGAACGCCTACAGCCAACTGTTTCCTATACCGTGGGCTAGGCAGCACTGTCCCACCACCGCTGTCCCCTGTGGACTCTGCATCCACCACATTAACCCAGTGCGCAGTGATGGACACGTAACGGCCCTGGCCATGCCGACTGGACCATGCATCAGTTGTGAGGTGCACCTTTCCGCTCACTGACTGAGTGCATGGACAATGCGGTCTTTCACATGATGGTGGAGGGCTGGGATGGCTTTGCGAGAGAAGAAGTGGCGACTGGGTAGGTCATAGCGTGGTACTGCATAGGCCATGAGTTCGCGGAAAGCTGTGCTTTCCACCAACCGAAAGGGCATCATCTCAAACGAGATTAGTTTGGCAATGTGGGCGTTCAAACCCAGTGTACGCGGATGAGAGACTGAGTACTTTCTTGACCTACTCATAGTGTCTGGGAGGGTGAGCTGGACTTGAGAGCTGCATATGGTGGAAGTAGTGGTGGACAGGGCGGACTGAGAGAGGGTTGATGATGGTGATGGAGTTGGTGTTCTTTCTGATGGCCTAGAATCAGTCTTTCGTTGATATAACAGTGGGATTCCCTGACTGCTGTGGCCTTGCAACGACACCTCAACATTTGCTGCTGTGCTAACCGGTGGGCTTACAGTGGGGGAAACAATGTAGCGTTGCTGACTACCTTCGTTGTGATCAGTTGCACATGTGGCACTTGAGGTTTGGTGTTGTGTCCACGTTTGCAAGTGCATGCTGGTTAAATGTCTAAGCATGCAACTGGTATTCAAATTTTTCAGATTTTTCCCTCGGCTAAAGGTCTTTGCGCACTTCTTACAGATAACCTTGGCCTGATCATGAGGATTTTGTTCAAAAAAGTGCCACACTGCACTCTTCCTACTTTGGCAGACATTTTGCGGCCTAGCACGCTGTGATCTTTTGACCCTCTGGACAAGTTGTCCAGCAACTCTTTTGATGTTTGGAACCTGTCTTTGGAGTGCTCCGGGCCTGCCAGATAACAGCTGTTGCGATGTCGATGTCTGCTGTGGATGCTCCTCATCTGAGCTATTGGAAGCAGCACCCTCTTCCCCCAATGGATGCCAATCTGGGTCAACAACTGGGTCATCCATCACCTCCTCTTCTATGTCATGTGCACCTTCCTCTGTGTCACCGTGTATGGTGGTATAGTGTGCGGGAAGGGGCACCTGAGTCTCATCAGGGTCAGAATCTGGCTCTGTACACTGCGAGGACAATGTAGTGCTCTGAGTGAATGTACCAGCAGAATCATCCATCAGCGGCTGTGCATCAGTGCACTCCATGTCAGATTCATCTTGGCCTGGGTAATTCACCATTTCACTTGATAATCCAGGCATGGTATGTGAAAACAGCTCCATGGAGTAATCAGTAGTATGGCCTGCGTCATCCTTCAATCTTGGTTGGGGTGAAGGACACAAGGAAAGGTGTGGTTCATGAACATGAGCCTCCAATGACGACTCAGTGCTTTTACTTATTACAACTGAAGAAGAGGAGGCGATAGAGCTGGAGGCTGAGTCAGCAATGTAAGACAAAACTTTTTCCTGATGCTCTGGCTTTAAAAGTGGTTTGCCAACTCCTAGAAAACTAAGCGTTCGAGGCCTTATGTAGCCAGACGATGACGCAGGCTCAGCACCTCCTGCATTCGGTCCTATTTTGCTCTTGCCACTACCATCACATCCACCACCAACACCATCATTACCAGCTGCCAACCCCCGCCCAATTCCACGGCCTCTTCCACCAGCCTTCCTCATTTTTGGTAGAAATGTAGACAAAATCCAACAAACTATATAGTAATGTAAAACAAGGTACAAGGTGTCTATAGGACAGGGGAGATTTTGAATTTCTGCAGACACTTGTGGACACTGGACACTTTTGGATTGTGTGAGGCCCACTGATATCTGTGCGCTATGTCACAGGCTCGATGGCACAGCTGTGACCAAAGTGACTAGAGGATAAGGGAGATTTTGAATCTCTGCACACACTTTTGGACACTGGACACTTTTGGATTGTGTGAGGCCCAATGAATATCTGAGCGCTATGTGACAGGCTCGATGGCACAGCTGTGACCAAAGTGACTAGAGGATAAGGGAGATTTTGAATCTCTGCACACACTTTTGGACACTGGACACTTTTGGATTGTGTGAGGCCCAATGAATATCTGAGTGCTATGTGACAGGCTCGATGGCACAGCTGTGACCAAAGTGACTAGAGGATAAGGGAGATTTTGAATCTCTGCACACACTTTTGGACACTGGACACTTTTGGATTGTGTGAGGCCCAATGAATATCTGAGCGCTATGTGACAGGCTCGATGGCACAGCTGTGACCAAAGTGACTAGAGGATAAGGGAGATTTTGAATCTCTGCACACACTTTTGGACACTGGACACTTTTGGATTGTGTGAGGCCCAATGAATATCTGAGCGCTATGTGACAGGCTCGATGGCACAGCTGTGACCAAAGTGACTAGAGGATAAGGGAGATTTTGAATCTCTGCACACACTTTTGGACACTGGACACTTTTGGATTGTGTGAGGCCCAATGAATATCTGAGCGCTATGTGACAGGCTCGATGGCACAGCTGTGACCAAAGTGACTAGAGGATAAGGGAGATTTTGAATCTCTGCACACACTTTTGGACACTGGACACTTTTGGATTGTGTGAGGCCCAATGAATATCTGAGCGCTATGTGACAGGCTCGATGGCACAGCTGTGACCAAAGTGACTAGAGGATAAGGGAGATTTTGAATCTCTGCACACACTTTTGGACACTGGACACTTTTGGATTGTGTGAGGCCCAATGAATATCTGAGCGCTATGTGACAGGCTCGATGGCACAGCTGTGACAAAAGTGACTAGAGGATAAGGGAGATTTTGAATTTCTGCAGACACTTGTGGACACTGGACACTTTTGGATTGTGTGAGGCCCACTGATATCTGAGCGCTATGTCACAGGCTCGATGGCACAGCTGTGACAAAAGTGACTAGAGGATAAGGGAGATTGGATTGCTTTTAAAAAAGCAGTTTGCAGAGCAGTGGGTAAACAGCAATGCCAGCCTGTCAGGAAGCCTTAAAAGGCAGCCCAACAACCAACACCACTGATACACCACAATATAGCCTCCCCTTGCACTGCACACACAGTGACTGGTGTGTTGTGCAGGCCAAATTGCTAGCAGCAGAAGCAGTTTTTTTTTCTTCTCAGCAGGACAAAAAAAAAAAAAAAATGGGATTGCTTTTAAAAAAGCAGTTTGCAGAGCAGTGGGTAAACAGCAATGCAGGAATGTCAGGAAGCCTTAGAAGGCAGCCCAACAACCAACACCACTGATACACCACTATATAATAATAATAATACTTTATTTTTATATAGCGCTAACATATTCCGCAGCGCTTTACAGTTTGCACATATTATATAGCCTCCCCTTGCACTGCACACACAGTGACTGGTGTGTTGTGCAGGCCAAATCGCTAGCAGCAGAAGCAGTTTTTTTGTCTTCTTCCCTGCCTAACGCTCTCCCTACAGAATCAGCAGCAACCTCTCCCTATACTGAGATCGGCAGAAGTAAGATGGCGGTCGGCATGCACGCCCTTTTATACCCCCTGTGACGCCCACCAAAGCAAGCCAATCACTTGCATGCCCTTCTGAAAGATGGTGGTGACCCCTGCCTATGTCATCACGTTGCCCACAGTGTCCGTGGATCCTGATTGGCTGAAAAAGAGCGCAAAACAAACTTTTGAAACGCGACTTTGGCGCGTAAGTCGCCGACCTCGTGGCCGACCTCATCCTAGGGTCGGGTTTCGTTTCATGAAACCCGACTTTGCCAAAAGTCGGGGACTTTTGAAATTTTTTGACCCGTTTCGCTCAACTCTAGTCACTATGTGTGACGGGGGCTTAACAGCTGGAAAGCTCCTTATATCTACATTATGGCATTCGCCTAATATCCCAAGCACAAACCAGCTGTTGCTGAAGCTCGACCAACTGTATCATAACTAAGAATTAGCAGCACTTTCGATGCACAGCCTCTCCTCCTTTTCGCATGTCTGGAGTCTCTGGGTAACGTACATGAAATCAGATAAATTCTTATCTCTTTGTGTGCCTGATCCCAATTCTTGATCTTGGACACGACCATTACGCCATTGGACTACTTTCCCTTCGTCCCCTTCCCTCCCTTTCCCCGTGATTCTCTTTCCTCAGTTTACCCACTCCCTTTGAGTGCTCTTATTCTAGTTAGTGAACATACTATGTTTGCTTATCTGTTATTTGTAATCAAGAATCACTCATTCTGCATATTAATGATATTTCGTCGGGGGCGTTGGCATTTTCATTCTTGTAACTTAGACAAATTGTTAGATAACACTTATTTCTCTGAGGCCTGTGTGCCTTTTTGAACAATGTACTTTTTGCCTAATTTGCTTTTCATGTTTGCACTTATGAACCTGTTGACGCTGTTGTCATTTAACCAATGAGTCTTAATAAATAAAACATTGAAAAAAAAAATAAAAGGGGCACCTTATTGACGCCTCTCCATTACTTAGAGATGCGCCTTTTCTGGGGCGGCTGAGAGCTGATGTGTTTAGTCCGGGGGGGCAGTATTCATGGCCCCTTTCTAGGCTATTAACATCAGCCCTTAGCTGTCTGCATAGCCATTGCTGGCTATTAATTATAGGGGGACCAACATGGCTTTCCCTCTGCTGGTTACGAAAATTGCACGGAAGCCCACACCATTTTTTTCTGTAAAGTAATCTTTTAGTAATAAAATACATGTCCAGTATTTTGCACACACACTATACTAATTGTTTTTGTCACAGATATGTATTTATCTGCCTACTCTATATGGATTAACTGTATGTAATCCATCTCTCCTATCCTGTCGGCTCCTGCAGTGATTTTACAGAAGGCGGCAAATGAATTATCGGCTAATCTTCTATATATCTCTCTCTGCAATATAAATACATATGTATGTGTATGTATATATAGATATATATATAATGTGTATATATAGTTATTCTTTTCTAACCTGTCAGTGTGATTTTACTGTACACCACATATGAATTACTGGCTTTTCTTCTATCTATGTAATATAAATACATATGTGTGTGTAAAGAGTTAAGACACATGGTCACAGGAGCGCTAGAAAACACCAAGACACAACTATATTGTTTCAATCCACAACATGTTTCGACATCGAAACATGTTGTGGATTGAAACAATATATCTGTGTCTTGGTGTTTCCTAGCGCTCCTGTGACCATGTGTCTTAACTCTTTATGCTTTTGTCCTCCTCTGGAGGTGTACGGCTAGAGCTGTGGTGTTCTCCTTTTGACACTTAGCCCTTTCAGATCTACCTCCCAGTGCTCCCACAGTGACCGCTTTTTTTCTCTCTCCTACGTATGTGTGTGTGTCACTGACGTGTATATATATTAGGGTGTTTCATTTTTGCGAAGTTACAATTTTCATATGACTTTGCTTGAATCCTTGGTCTAAGTCATCTAGATCCATGTAAAAAATTTTAGCGAAATCGATTAATATTTAGGGGTTGCACACTTTGATCACTTTTATCTGAAAGTACTGAAATTCATGAAAGTGTATCATCGACATCACACTAATGTGTATGTTGTGTTTCTACTATGTTTGGCAGGTAGATAAACTGAAAATGAGTACTAGAAAGGGAATTTGGTTACTTGAAAAGGTGCCTGGTGGTGAATTTTTGGGAGCTTGACTCCCTTCCAAGGAACAAGTGCTTTTAGTTTTTATTTACCATCACAAGGAAATGAAAGAAACACTCTCGTGTGCTGCTAAATCCACAAGGATTGTTATGGCAAGGATGCAGGAGAGGTTTTCTTGTGATGATTCTTCCATGATGGCTATATTTGTGCAGGTGTCTCTGAACAGCAGAGCAATGTACTACAACTCCAGAGTTTTCTGAGCACACAAATCTCCAAGGGTGCGCAAACTTTTGCATTGCAATTTAAAATGAAAAAAAAATGACTAGTTTTTTTTTCCGGACTACAATAGAAAGGAAATGTGTCATCTTTAACTTTAGGCCTTTTAGAGATAATTTCATCTTCGATATGCTTAACTGTTCACAATAACAGTAACTTTGACCAGATGTGCCCAAACTTTTGCATGCCACTGTATATTTTATTGTTTTTTTTCATGCAAATCTTAAACTATAGCAACTTTACATAGGCCAGGAAAATTACAATATATCACACTATCCTCTTATTGACACTTTTTATGCCACATTTGGACATGGCACAAATTTTGCAGCACGTTTTTACCTCTTACAAAATGTGACTTTTTAGACAAAATTTTGCAACAACTCAGCATGACAAAGATCATACTGCATATAGAAAATCCACAGCCTTCCCCACCGTCTGCACAAATGTCTCCTGCCACCTAGAAAAGGGGTTTCCTAATACCTGGGTTACTAGCCTTATGATGTACTTGGGGGGGACTTCAGTGCAGAGCAGACAATCTGAATGTGGCCTCGGTGTCGAATAATCAATATTTCCCCTTTCTTTTCTTTACTTTCCTACAACAGATTCATACTCTTGTTCCCATTTAGCAGCTTTTATTATCCTCTCCATATCTTTTCAATTTTCTTTTTTTTGAACAAGGATGCAGGAAATAAAAAAAACCAAAAAACTGGATTTTTAAAGGTGCTATAAAAAGCAGAAGTTAGGCTAGTTTCACACTAGCGTTTTTTTTGCGCTGCGTTAGGAGTGCACATGAAACGCATGTGAAAAGCGCATACAAACGCTTGTAAACGCTGCGTTTTTTTGTAGCATTATTGTGCGCATAACGACCAAAAATCGCAGCGTTTTTCATGCGTTTGCATTTTTTATGCGCAATAAACTAGAGAAAAAATCCTTGGAAAATTCTTGCAACACACTCCACCAATGGGACACTAGTGGGCGTGTCTTATGGAAATTCTTTATATAGCCCCTTTTTACAGCTGAATTCTTCACATTTGCTTGCATTTGACTTGAGAAACATGGATCTGCACTGGAAGAGCTTTTACTTTGACTTGGATCTGGACTTGAGGACGGCTCAGGCTTATGCCGTTGCTTGCCATGAACAGAGGGAGAGAGAGAGGCAGCGAAGACGGCAGCAGCGGCGTATGTGGATACATCCGATTATTGAACTCCAGGAGAGCCATGGAGTGTACCACACTCTCTACAGCGAGCTCCAGGCAAACCCGGAGAAAATTACGGATTATACCCGGATGTCCAAAGAAACCTTTCACTATTTGCTTGTTCGGGTAAAAGAAGTCATCCGGAGACAGGACACGCAGCTCCGGCGTGCGATTACTCCTGAGGAACGGCTCCTGGTCACACTAAGATACGTAGTTTTCATAAACCAAAGGCTGCAGAATTTTTTATTTTTGTTGTTTTTTTAATTAAACGTGTGTAAAAAAATTACATATACACAAATATTAATTATTGTTTTCTTTGTGTCACAGATTCCTGGCTAATGGTGAGACCCTCTCGTCACTGCACTTCCAGTACCGGATTGGAATCTCCACGTTGTCTGGAATTGTAGCGGACACCTGCCGGGCTCTCTGGAACGTACAGTACTTTGTCCCGAATTCATGCCCATGCCCACTGCAGCAAAGTGGTTGGAAATCGCCAAAAGATTCTGGACTGTATGCAATTTCCCAAACTGTTTAGGAGCGGTGGATGGGAAACACATCCGGATTATCAAGCCCAAAAGAACTGGCTCTGAGTTCTATAACTACAAAAAGTACTTTTCTACTGTACTGATGGCCATTGCGGATGCAGACTGTAAGTTTATTGCAGTGGACATTGGTGCATTTGGCCGTGGGAATGACTCCCAGGTTTTTAAGACTTCAGAGATGGGCAGGAAGTTGTATGGCAACAACTTCGATTTCCCCATGCCACGGCCTCTTCCCAACACCGAAGGTCCGCCACAGCCATTTGTAATGGTTGGTGATGAAGCGTTCCAGATGTGCCAAAACCTCCTCAAACCCTACTCCAGCTGGGACTTGGACCTACAAAAAAGAATTTTTAATTACAGGCTGACCAGGGCCAGGAGAACAGTAGAGTGTGCTTTTGGTATACTTGTATCGAGATGGCGCATTCTTGGCACAGCTATTAACCTTAAAATGGAAACAGTGGATGAGGTGGTCAAGGCCTGTGTTGTTCTACATAATTTTGTAATTTCTCGAGAGCACCCGAACTTTGATCTTGATGATGTTGCTCCTAATCCTTTGCCAGAATTTACACAGCACCCTCTCAGGTTATCCGTTGAAGTTGGCCAAATGTGGGACCAATTTGCGGCCTACTTCAACTCAGCTGTAGGACGGGTGGAATGACGAGAGCAAATGTTGTAAAAAAATTTTATTGCATGTTGTTGGTATGTTAATAAAAAAAACTGTTTTGATACCTGTACTGACTGCATTCTCAGTTTTTACACTCCCAACACCATTAGCAAGTAGCTAGGTGTATCAGTGAATTTATGATGCTGTGTTTTGTGCATCATGAATTCACTAATACTCCTGAGTCGGTAACTCTCTACATTCGTGTAATATTGCACAGACTGGATCCACCAGGGTTCCCCAATTTCAGTCCTCAAGGTCCACAAACAGATGATGTTGTAATGAAATAAAAAGAGGATTCCATACAACATGATCTGTAGGTGGCCTATGAGGACTGGAGTTGGGGAACCATGCAATATTACAAGAATGTAGAGATTGCTGTGGAAAAGACAAGTCATGTAGATTTGTTGAGTTTGTGTCGCCCCCAGGGGTATGGTCGCCACACTGGCCTTGCCTTCCTCCAGGGGAGGGTAATGCCAGGCTTGGAAGCAGTGATGGGACTCTCCAGCAGTTAACCTAATGCATGCAACACAGTTCCACTCTGGGCCAGCAGGGGGAGCTCTGAACCAGGATTGAGGAGCAGAGTGCTCTCTGAGGGTCAGGAGGAAGGAGTAGTCAGATAGTGTGAGGAGGTCCACGTGTGCAGACGTGTGGAGCGGGGTGGAGGTTGAGCTCCGGGAGGAGAGATTCCTCACCGCTAGAGCGCAAAGACTGGAGCCTGGTCTCCACGGTGGTACGGATACTAACGGTCCTGCCACAGATACCAGAGGAGTAGGAGGCTGTAGATGCCCTGCTCTCACCAAAGACTTGGGACACAACAGCAATTGAATAGAGAGCCAGGACTCAGGAGAGGAGTTCCCGAGAGAGGCTACAGCTGTCTGTCATACAAGTAAAGTTCTAAGAACATCTGAAGAGAGGCATTTCAGAGTAACTAAGTACTGGGGTGCTTCACACTACAAAGCGCTAGGAAGGAGACTGCACAGCCCTTCTGCTGAAAGAGAATCCTGATCTGCTTCCAGGCTAACCTGCTTCAATACCATCTGTAATCAGGACTCTGGACTGCATATACTCAGTAAAGGTACAAAAACTACAACCGCTGTGTCTTGTCTGTTCCCTACGCTTTCGGCACTGCTACATCCCCGTGCCAGCTACATCTACATTGCCCTGGTACTACAGCTCCACCTGTGGGGAGCTTTACCATCTAAGCTGCACCTACCATCAGTCCCAGCGGATCTGTATGCAGCGTTGGCCTAACACCATATTTGCCAAACACCACGGGTGGCGTCACAAACTATTCTACCATTAACTACATCTCCCCATTGCTTGGGCGCCCAGGGCCACGGACCAGGTCACCGCTGCTGTGACACATCCCCCTGACACCGGCCCGGTCCCGAGTACCCCACAACCCTGGGAGGGTGACTCAAGTTGACAACACATATCTCCAAGACTGACACAAGAAACATGTCAGTAATGGAGATATCTGGTGTCAAAAACGCTAAGTGTACGGCGCAGTGTGTACGGCACAGTGTGTGTAGTTGGCGATAGACACAGTAACCAATCCAGATTTTTTGAAAGCACAAGTGCACATTTATTTTGTAACAAAAAAAATATATATATATTTTATTAGGAATGACGTTAGGGGGAAGTTTGGGATACTTTGGGTGTGTGGAGAGACGATGAACGACTGGAGGTTGAAGAACGGGTTCTAGGAGAAGGGGCGACGAAAGTACTGGGGGAAGGGAGCTCTGGAATGGACAAGGAGGCATGTTGAGAGACATTAGGAGGAGAGGGTGGATGGACGAACACAGTTTTTTCTTTTTCTTTGGCGCAGGAATATCCTGCCCGGACCGACTGGCAGCCTGTGAACGCCTTACTTTTGTTGACCGCCTGGTGACGGTGGACTGTGGCGTTGCCCTGTAAAAAAGGGAATGCGGATCCCCACTTTGCTGCTGCAAGTGGCAGTGGCGGTGCTCCTAGAATGGGGAGAAAGTTGGGTCGGTGCTCCGAGCAGGAGGCTGCCTGTCTGGGATCTCAGCCAAAGTTCTTTGGGGACTCCGAGGAGGAGAATTGGTGGCGGTTATCTTTCGATGAGGAGTGGTGGTGGTGTTCCTTAGATGAGGAGTGGTGGTGGTGCTCCTTTGATGCGGAGTGCTGCCGGTGCTCCTTAGATGAGGAGTGCTGGCGGTGCTCTTTCGCTGATGAGTGCTGGCGGTGCTCTTTTGCTGATGAGTGCTGGTGGTGCTCTGTTGCTTAGGAGTGCTGGCGGTGCTCTGTTGCTTAGGAGTGCTGGAGGTGCTCTGTTGCTGAGCATTGCTGGCGGTGCTCTGTTGCTGAGGAGTGCTGGCGGTGCTCTGTTGCTGAGGAGTGCTGGCGGTGCTCCTTTGGTGTTGACTGGTGGTGTCAGTGGCTCAAGCAGGTTCTGTGGTGGTTTGGCTCCAAGCTGGAGGTGCTTTGGCAGTGGTGGTGCTCCATACAGGAGCAGAGCTTGACATAGTGGTGGTGGCGGAGGAGTGTCCAGCAGCACTCAGACTTGGGGTGGTGTAGTGGTATCCGGCTTCGCTGGGAATGCAGGTGGCCGTGCAGTGGTATGCAGCAGAAGTCGGTAGTGTGGTAAAGCGAGTCAGCGGTGGAACTGTTGGAAATGACACCACTGACTGCTGAACATACCGATTCTGCTGCATAGCCTGCAAGTAAGCAGTGTTGCAGGCCTGTAACACACTCAGCTGTTGCTCAGGACTAAGGTGTTCCGCCATGCCCTGTTCAATTTTACTGAAAAAATGGTGCGCCGGTCTGTTGAGTGGAAGCGGTGTTCCATCTGGTTAAAACCACGTTCCATCAGGGAAAAACCGCTTTCCGTTCTGGCGGACAGCGCCTTGAAGCTGGCCTGAAAGGCCTCGCTCAAGTGCATGAACTCGAGCATGACGTTCCTGTCCAAGGCCCTCTGCCGCTGGCGGGTAGTGCCCGCATAACCAGTGACAGAGACCTGGGACAGGGGAACACCTGATGGACCAGCTTCCTGGTCACCAGCTGTCTGTGTTGCTGACCTGCAAGATGCTTCCTGGCTGTCGGATGGCTGGGATGGGTCCGAGGTCGATCAATGAAGAACCGCTCCCGGGACAGGTTGCAGGGTGCTGCTCCAAGTGCTGTGGAAAGAAAGGGAAAACATTAGTATCGTGTATTTACAAGAAGCATCACCTGTTGAATTGAAAAGCACATAGTAATAACAAAACAAAAAAAAAAAACTTACGCTCAACTGGCAAGGACCGGTCTCAGGAAAGCCAACTCTCGATAGTAGTGGTACTTTCTTCTGCGCCTTGCCGCTGAACCACTCCAAACCTGTCCCTCAGCACGAACATCAGTGTTGAAGCGGTCCTTCATCGAGCGCCATCGTGTGCGTATTTTGTTCACTGTTGGGAAAAAAAACAAAATAAAATTATAAAATGCACTTAAGGCAACTTAAATATCAGCACACACAACAGATTGAACTTTTCACTACAATATATCTTGCCATAAAAGCACCAGCACCACGAGGACCAAAAATCAATGCAGCAGTTGAAGACCAAAATCAATTACAGTGTGCCACATGGCATTGGTGTGTTTATTGCAAGAATATATCTTGCCAAAAAAACCAGCACCATCAGGACAAAAAATCAATGCAGTATCACAGAGCATCTTTATACTTACTGAACACCCTTTTGGAAGCTGCAGAGGCACTGTCCCAACCATCCATCATCGCTGCGGCCACCTCATTCCAGAGCTGCCGGGTCACCACTGTGTCTTTGTACTGCTGGTCACGGCTGCTGGTCACGGCTGTCCCACAACGGGATACGCTCCTCAACGAGGCGGATCAGGTGCTCGTTGTCGATGTATATGTATAAGAAATATGTGTAAGGGGAGGCCAGGACTGTAGTCATGGCCAGAGTCAATGAAGCATCTGTGTCCCGACCTTCCCTCACAGAAAACTGTATTCCACTTCTTAGCGTACCTGCGTCTCCAGTTTCACGTACACCTGGGCACTTCCCAGGCGGCGACGGCCCCTCTTCCAGGCAACCCCCAGTAATGGAGACACACTCCAGGAGAACTTGAACATTCTCTTTACTTAATACTTCACATGTTACTTTCACAGTTGGCACATCATGGAATTCACTTGTTTCCTCATCTTTCCCTACTTTGCTGATGCTTCTTGTGGCACATGTCCAGACCAGACAGTCTAAGACTGCTCCCAAGATCCTTCCTGGCCTAACCTCGCCATGATAACAATTCCTTCTGCCTGTTTCACCCCAGACTCGAAATCATTAGCCACCAGGTTTGGTTGCCTCTGGAAAAGCATCCAGCCCATCTGTACCGTTCCTGTCGAAGCTTCAACTTCCTTCCACTCCTCACCCCAACCTATTCCTGCCCTGAAGGTGTCTGCCCAGACTATGAGTGGCCACATCTTTCTTCTTATGTACTGGCCCACTGCAATGATGCCGAGTGGCCATGGATAACGTGGGCTGCAGCTATTTAACATTGTGCGGTTGCCGAGCCGTCCAGGGCTATAGCCCATGTGGACACTTCGGGCACCCTGGCCCCATGTGACTAAACTTCCCTAAGATTTGCAGCTTACCACCCATCAACCCCTCCTACATTAACCCCCCTACAAACTAGCTATAACCTATTCTAACCGTGCACACTAGTATGCCCCCATCTAGTGGCCCCCAAAGAAACTACACTTACCCATAAGTTATTAGAACTTATAAACACTAAGGTGCCCCCCTCTAATGTCCGAAGGGTGCACTTTACTTTCCCTATCTTACATACAGTATTATATTAAAGGAACACAACATAATATACATAGTTCTACAGAGAATGGTAACATGTACAAATATGGCAGTACCATAAATGTGAGCAGTAATACATATTGCTATGTAGCAGTACCACAAATATTAACATAGACATTACAAACAGCACATGTAAACATCAACACACTAAGAACAATTAGAGGAAGGGGAGCAAGGCGGTAATTCTATCTCATCCCCTTACACTCCCCCTTTCCTTGAACTTGGTCATCCATGACCAAGGCATGATTCAAACTTCACTAATTTTTTTTTCAACATAGAAACCGCAAGTCACTTGGCTTAATTTAAGCCGTATCCGGTACGCACCGACGTTCGTGTCCTACACATAGGACAGCAGTCCTAAGGACAAGTTTCCCCTTCCTTTGAGGGAAGTACAGTCTTTCCAGTGGTCTCCGGTTATGAAGAGTCTCTCCTTTTCCAGCAGAATGGGGGCAACAAAAAACAAAAAGAGTCCATAGGCTCTATATAATCCGCCTAGCTTGCAGTCCTCTAGGCCAAAAACACACAAAAACAAAAATAACACAGACAACATTACGCCTTCAGCGTTGTTAAAGGCCGCACTTCGCCCGCTTACCGTGGGCGGGTTTTTTCTTTAAGGGTTACAGTGCCTACAGGGATGTGGAACAGTCCCAGTTCCAGTAGGGGTGCAACAAGCACAACGTTTTTTTTTATTTACAAAGTTCAACGGCTTGTATCGCGGCCGCAGATGATGTAGACTGCTGCACAGTAGTGTGAACGGTAGCGCCAGCAGGCTCCCGGTGCCGGCAGATGTTTGGGCCTGCACCGACTCCAGGAAGAGCCCCATGTCGCTTTCATCCCTTTTTGGTTTCCACACCCTGGTATGGGACAAAGATGATCCTGCAGCCGCGAACTTCGGGGGCAGTCTGGGCAGAGCAGCAGCAGCACAAGACTGAGATGTGGACAGGAGCAGGTGTTTTTCCGCCTGGACAGAACAGGGAATGTCCATTCGTACACATGTGTCGGCCCCTGTTTTGGTCCCCCATGCCCGATGACTGAGTGACACATCCAGGGGACCACTTTCGGAAGTATACGAGAAAGGAGCTGGCCAAACCCTGCGAAGTCAGAGCTGGGGCGTACTCACCACTTCCCTATATGACATTCTGCACACCCCAGTCCTGCGACTGCTATCTACCTCACCACCGGTGGCCGAACCCCCTGACTCCAAGAGGCACAGCACCGTAGCACTTGGTTCCGGTGGTTGAGAGAGAGACTCCATGCTCTTCCACAACGGCCCTGGAGGTTGAAAAAACTTAGACTCCACCGGGGAGAGCCCCGCTCGCCACTGGCTGTCTGACTCCTTCTCCATCTTGTCAGCCTTCTTCAGCCAATGCCAATAGACGCGGCCATACATGACTTTTTTCTTCAGTTTCCACCCATTTCCAGGTGAGACCGCCTCCAGCTATTCCACCCATTCGTTGTTGGTCAGTGGAAGGGAGCGAGGTTTTCTCTTCTTCATCCGCACCCACTAGGGGCAGACCAGGGCATACTGACAGGCAGGTTTTAGCACCAGGAAACGACTGCAACGCCCACGAAGGATACTGTTTTCATTGTTGTTTATTTCTTTCTCTCCATTTCCTGCCAATCTCACAGCCACCATCTTGGTCACAGTAGTAGTGTTAGACTTTCTTTTCCAGTCAACCCAGTCCAACTCAAGAGTCAAGTCCGGTGTTGTCACAAAATTGGTGGTAGGTAAATCCACAAAATCTTCTCCAGATACAGCAACTACTTGCTCTTTCTCCCGGTCATCTTCCAGGGGTCGCACACACATCATCATTAACATTTCTCTTTGCGGGTTCTCCGCATTGCGAGGTAGTCGCATCCTGCCGACTACACCAAATGTAAGGGGAGGCCAGGACTGTAGTCATGGCCAGAGTCACTGAAGCATCTGTGCCCCGACCTTCCTCCACAGAAACCTGTATTCCACTTCTCAGCGTACCTGTGTCTCCAGTTTCAGGTTCCCCGGGGCACTTCCCAGGCGGTGACGGCCCCTCTTCCAGGCGACCCCCAGTAATGGAAACACACTCCAGGACAACTTGAAAATTCTCTTTACTTAATACTTCACACGTTACATCCACAGTTGGCACATCATGGAATTCACTTGTTTCCTTATCTTTCCCTACTTTGCTGACACTTCTGTGCAGCACACGTCTGGACTGAACCATCTTAGACTGCTCCCCAGATCCGTCCTGCCCTAACCTTGCCATGGTGACAATTCCTTCTGCCTGTTTCGCCCTAGACTCGAAATCATCAGTTGCCCGGTTTGGTTGCCTCTGGGAAAGCATCCGGCCAGTCTGTACTGTTCACATCAAAGCTCCAACTTCCTTCAACTCCTCACTCCAACCGACTCCTGCCCTAAAGGTGTCCACCCAGGCTATGAGTCACCACATCTTCTTCCTACTGTACTGGCCCACTGCAATGATGCCCAGTGGCTGTGGATAACGTGGGCTGCAGCTATTTAACGTTGCGTGGCTGCCGAGCCACCCAGGGCCTATAGCCTATGTGGACACTTTGGGCACCCTGGCCCCGTCTGACTAAACTTCCCTAAAACTTGCAGCTTACCCCCCGGCAGCTCCTCCTACATTAACCCCTCTACAAACTAGCTATAACTTATTCTATCCATGCACACTAGTATGCCCCCATCTAGTGGCCCCCAAAGAAACTACAGTTACCCATAAGTTATTAGACCCTATAAACACTAAGGTGCCCCCCTCTAACGACCGAAGGGTGCACTTTACTTTCCCTATCTTACATACAGTATTACATTAAAGGAACACAACATAACATACATAGTTCTACAGAGAATGGTAACACATGTACAAATGTGGCAGTACCATAAATGTGAGCGGTAATACATATTGCTATGTAGCAGTACCACAAATATTAACATAGACATTACAAACAGCACATGTAAACATCAACACACTAACAACAATTAGAGGAAGGGGAGCAAGGCGGTAATTCTGTCTCACCCCCTTACATACGGCGGACGAGTGCAATCCAATAAAAAATCGGATTGCACTCAGACCAATGTTATTCAATAGGTGACATCACATCTGCAATTTTTTTCTCAGATGAAATCGGACTGAGAAAAAAATCGCAGCATGCTACGTATTGCTGCGTATCTCAGACAAGACTCGCCAATACAAGTCAATGGGTGTGAGAAAAAAAAATTGCACAGCACTCGCATGACACTCACATGGCACTCGTCCATTTTTTTTTGGTCCGGAAATCGGACCTTTTTTTTCTCGCAGATGAATAGGAGCCCTTAGACCGTGGGTGGCATGGATTTATCAGGACTCTTGCACAAGTTTTCTGACATCAGAGGGGAATGAGTATCTATGTTTATAGTCATTAGTCCAATTTTTACATTGGCAGTAGTGATGAGCATACATGCTGGGATAAAGTGTTACCTGAGCATGCTCGGGTGCTAACTGAGTGTTTTCGGCGTGCTTGAAAAATATGTTAGAATCCCCGAGGCTGCATGTCTCGGGGCTGATCGATAGCCAAAAGACATGGGGGGATTGTCTGTTTGGCAATTCCTGCATGTGTTGCTGCTGTCGAACAGCCGCGGGGACACAAACATATTTTTCAATCACGCCGAAGACACTCGGTTAGAACCCGAGCATGCTCAGGTAACACCTTATCCCAGCATGCATGCTCATTACTAATTGGCGGTCACAAAAAGTTGCTATTCTCACTCCAGTTGGGAAAAGTTTTATATCTAAAGATTCACCAAAGTGACACGGATCCGCGTGATGTTTCTGTTATGACATAAGCATTGGACGCACGTCCTGTCCTAATTGTGCCCAAAAAATAATCGGCCTAGTGACACTTTGTATAAGTGTGCATGGTGTCTGTTACACCAGGATTGAAGCGGTTAATTATCTGCGCCGTCTCCGACCCCTGAGTTGTAGGAAGCCTCCGTTGTGCCGTCATCCAGGAAAACCATGTAAACCGTGCGTAATAATTAGATTCACACCTCGGCACTCATCTCGCCCCTGTGGTCGCCGTCTTATTTATTTCGTCGCTCGCATTGTCGGTTTGTTCCCTCGTTTGGACTCTAATGACTGCCGTCAGCTCAATAATTAGAGCACAATGACAGCAAAACGAAATTATACGCTTCCAACAATAGGGTTACACAGGCTTTGCTGGAGGAAAAAAAGGTTGCACAAGGACATCTGCGCCAACAATCTGGGCCTGGAAAATCAGCCGGTTACAATGACAGCTTTGTATCTGGTTTAATGTAAAGCGGACACGGCTGGAAACAGTTTGCGATGCATGTGACGGATTATTGCAAGCTGGAGTATGTACAGACAATGGCAAGTACGTACGTTGCTCTCGAAAAAATCAATATGCATTGTCTGGTAGAGAGCAGTATAATACATATAGTGCAGGTAGAGACTGGTACAGTACATATAGTACAGGTAGAGAGCAGTATAGTACATACAGTGCAGGTAGAAAGTGGTACAGTACATATAGTACAGGTAGAGAGCAGTATAGTACATATAGTGCAGGTAGAGACTGGTACAGTACATATAGTACAGGTAGAGAGCAGTATAGTACATATAGTGCAGGTAGAGACTGGTACAGTACATATAGTACAGGTAGAGAGCAGTATAGTACATACAGTGCAGGTAGAAAGTGGTACAGTACATATAGTACAGGTAGAGAGCAGTATAGTACATATAGTGCAGGTAGAGACTGGTACAGTACATATAGTACAGGTAGAGAGCAGTATAGTACATATAGTGCAGGTAGAGACTGGTACAGTACATATAGTACAGGTAGAGAGCAGTATAGTACATATAGTGCAGGTAGAGACTGGTACAGTACATATAGTACAGGTAGAGAGCAGTATAATACATATAGTGCAGGTAGAGACTGGTACAGTACATATAGTACAGGTAGAGAGCAGTATAGTACATATAGTGCAGGTAGAGACTGGTACAGTACATATAGTACAGGTAGAGAGCAGTATAATACATATAGTGCAGGTAGAGACTGGTACAGTACATATAGTACAGGTAGAGAGCAGTATAGTACATACAGTGCAGGTAGAAAGTGGTAGAGGACATATAATACAGGTATAGAACTGAACAATAAATAAAGTACAGGTGCAATATAGTATAGAATACAGTACATTTAGTGCTGGTAGAGTCACATATTACATATAATACCTGCATAGAGCAATACAGTAAATATAATAGTAGCACATTAGATATGGTACAGGTAAAAAGCAGAACTACATGTGGTGCAGGTAGATCATACCATATTTGTAGTACAGCAGAGATCTGTACAATGCATGTAGTATAGGAACAGGATAGTACAAATAGTGCTGATAGTAGTACATGACATAGTTCAGGAAGAGAGTAGTACTGTACAAACAATATAGTAGAAAACACTGCAGAAGTGTAGTGCACTACATTTAGTACAGGTCAGTACAAGACACATAGTGCATGTGAGATCAGCACAGCACATGTAGTGCCGATAGAGCAGTACACTACATATAGTTCAGGAAGAGAATAATATTGTACATGGAATACTGTAGAAAACAGTAGAGGAATTGTACTACATATTGGACACGCAGAGGTCAGTAGAGTACACATAATACATGAGATAACAGGACAGTAAATATAGCCAAGTAGAAAGCAGTACAGTACATATTGTACTGGTAAGAAGCAGTACAGTACATGACGCTTAGGACATGTACAGAACATGATAGTACAATTAGTCAGTAAGGAGCAGTACAGTACATATAGTACTGGTAAGAAGCAGTACAGTACAAGACGCTTAGGACAAGACAGTATAGCATATACTGTGTAGCACTGGTAGAGGGCTGGTAGTAAATGTGATGCAGGGAGACAGCAGTGCAGTACATGTAGTACTGGCAGAAAGCTTAGTGCAGGTAAGAGTGAGCAGCATCAAATCTGAATCACTTCCTAAATGCACCTTGTGGTAACTAATATAATCTGCATTTCCTGGCATCTGAGCCGCCTCCAAACTCACACGAGGCTTCTGTAGAAATGTACAGTGCAGAGTACAGCATGGATAATAACTTATTATTATCTTCAGTACTCGCTGCATCGGCCTGCGGAGCCACAGCCACAGCTGTGTCTTCGTTCTGCCGTCACCCCAAAAACACACCAATTACTGCTGGGGGATGGCTGACGGCCGAACTGAGTGGTCTACACGGCACGATTTATAGATGCTGCTGGTTAATGGCATTATCTAATTAGCCAAGTGGTAACACTTAAATGAAATGTAATTTACATAGCTGTAGTGCAAAAAAGCGCGAGTATCTTTGTAAATTTACTGTGTGTATTGATCCTGGGGCATAGCCTGTATTATACTCCAGAGCTGCACTCACTGTTCTGCTGGTGCAGTCACTGTGTACATACATTACATTACTGATCCTGAGTTACATCCTGTATTATACTCCAGAGCTGCACTCACTATTCTGCTGGTGCAGTCACTGTGTACATACATTACTGATCCTGAGTTATATCCTGTATTACAGTATACTCCAGAGCTGCACTCACTATTCTGCTGGTGCAGTTGTAGGGAAGTGGACTGACCTATGGACGTGTCTGAAAAGGAACAGTGAATGTAAGATGGGCAGTAAATAGACTTGACGTGAATTTGTATATACGTATGGGGAAACAGCTAGAATCAAGAAGAGATGGTGTAGGACTGGGTTTTGGCCACTAGGGAGAGACAAAGAACAGCAGGAAAAGGAGACGGTGCAGTACTGAGGGAGACAAAAGAAAGCAGGGAAAGGACTTAACAGCAGCTAATGCTTTAGAAATTGCAAAGCCAAGGTGGGAGGAGTGACGGGAGCTCAGAAGGGGAATTCCCAGGCAGGGGAATGAAAAGAGAGGGAGAGAGCCCAGGAAAAGCTCCAGCCCAGGAGGAGTTCAGCGCAGGAGGAGACTGAAGAAGGACGAGCTCCGGAAGGTACTGGAAGAGAGACAGTCAGGGGGGTGGCCCTGACAGGATAGCCGCAGGACAGAGGACGCCCGGGGTACCAGATGGACGGACTCGGCCAGGGGAAGCGCTGTGGTGGTGGGCCTAAGGCAGCCACAGTGAAAGAACCGCGAGGGATGTCACTTTAGGGGAAAGCAGGAGGTGAAAGGTACCCGGGCCTGTGCGTAGAAGCTGTCGTGGTGCTGTGGTCATCGGGAGGACGGCCAATAAAGAGAACCTGTTTGAACGCATGTTGGTTTCTGTCTCCAGTCTGTTCGCAGCCGAAAAAAGGACCACCCACTGTAATGTATAATAATTAGATCTGTCTCTTTAAGCAAGCCAGACTAATGGGACTTGGGGGGTGGAGACAAGAGGGATGAGAAGGAAAGTTTCAGTTTCACTTCTGGGTAGCATGGGAATGCAACTGTTATGCTGTGTGCTGGAGGACGAAGAATAAAAGATATCTAAAGTTTAATACCTTGAATTCTTCATAACGTGTGGATATTACAACTGGCGACGAGGATGGGATATAATCACCTACTGCTGTGAGTACGGAATATATTTTACCGCTTCACACGCCAGCACCACTGAGAGACTCTATCATGGCTGACTACTTGCACACATTCCCACAATTTGATATGACTGATGTCATTAATCTCTCCCATAACTGGAGAAAATGGCTAAACAGATTTGAGAATTTCCTAGAAGCCATGGACATAAAGGAGGAGAAAAGAAAGAGAGCTTTGCTCCTGCATTGTGCAGGCACAGGAGTCTATGACATATACAGTACGTTACCTGCAGCAGAAACAGACACATACAGCAACTGCACTAAAGCTCTCACTGGCTACTTCAACCCCAAACAGAACATCAGATATGAAAGATATAAATTCAGGATTGCCAAGCAGCTTCCAGAGGAGTCCATAGACACTTATGTCACACGGCTGAAAGAGTTAGCACATGGATGTGCCTTTACAGATGTAGATGATGAAATCCTAACTCAAATAATTGTCACCTGCTCGTCTAATAACCTAAGGCGTAAGGCTCTGCAGCAGGATATCTCTCTACATGATTTGCTCAAAATGGCCCGTGCTATAGAAATAGCAGATCATCAGGCTACCGTAATGGAGAATGGGGATAAATTACATGTGCATAATCTCAAACAGAAAAATTTACCAGACAAACAAGCCCAGAAACAGAAGAAATGTTATAGATGTGGACAGGATTTCCCTCACCACCAGAACAAATGTCCAGCTATGGGGCAAACCTGCAGTAAATGTGGAAAAGGGAATCATTTTGCAGCTGTTTGCAAATCAGCGCACTACAAGCCTCCGCTGCCTATGACAAAATCTGCAGATGTAAAAGTGATAAATCAGGACACAGAAGAAATGTCTGCGACTGAGAACTATGTGTTCACTACCTCTGTCACTGGTTCAGTACAGTCTCCCTGTGTTACACTCTCAATCTGCAACACTGACATTACCTTTACAATAGATACAGGAGCTTCAGTGGATATCATAGATGGCACTACATATGAACAATTGAAAACAAGGCCAGTCTTTCAACAAGTGCAGACTAAAATCTTTCCTTATGGATCTAAAACACCTCTAGCTATAATGGGACAATTTGATGCTGAAATTAGATATAAAGAAAACAGGCAGAAAACCACTTTCCACACATTACAAGGATCGGGAGGCTGTCTTCTCAGCTATCACACTGCCTTGGAGCTAGGGCTCATCCAGATTATTCATACCATAACTGACCCTGCGGATATGGATGTACAAACTATGGTGAACAGCTTTCCCTCCCTATTTAGTGGTTTGGGAAAACTAAAGGACTCTCAAGTACACCATCATGTGGATGACAATGTTCGTCCAGTAGCCCAGCATCACAGGCGTATTCCATTTCACCTGAGACAGAAGGTAGAAAAGGAACTCCAATTGCTCATGGATGAGGACGTTATTGAAACTGTTACTGGTCCCACTCCGTGGGTCTCTCCACTTGTGGTAGTTCCAAAACCAAAGACTCCTGATCAAGTGAGACTGTGTGTTGACATGCGCCTGCCCAACACCGCTATCCAGAGGGAAAGACATATCTCACCTACGATTGATGACATTATTCATTTATTAAATGGAGCCACCGTCTTCTCAAAGCTCGACCTCAATAAGGGATATCATCAATTAGAACTGAGTCCAGAGTCCCGATACTTGACCACATTTTCCACCCATGTGGGCCTCAGAAGATACAAAAGATTGACTTTTGGAGTCTGCTCAGCAGCAGAAATTTTTCAGGATGCAATAAGGAGTGTCATTCAACACATCCCAAATGCCTTTAATTACAGTGATGACATATTGGTTTTTGGTAAAACTCAAGCTGAGTATAATTGTGCTCTATATGCTATCTTCGAATGTCTGCTTTCTGCTGGACTCACTTTAAACAAAGAGAAGTGCGAGTTTGACAAGGGTTCATTAGAATTCTATGGTCACATCTTCTCGGCAAAAGGAGTACAACCAGACCCCAAGAAAGTGGAAGCTATCAGAACAGCCTTAATTCAACAGGATGCCAGTGAAGTGCGTTCTTTCCTTGGAATGGCAAGTTACTGTGCTAGATATATTCCGAATTTTTCAACAATCAGCAATCCACTACGGGAACTTACAAAACAAAGTTGTATTTTTCAATGGTCTCAAGACTGTCAGGCCTCTTTTGAAACAATTAAAAATGAACTCTGCTCGACAACCACTATGGCTTATTTTGATCCAGCTCTTCGAACTGAACTGATTGTGGACGCCAGTCCCGTGGGACTGGGTGCTATTCTAGCGCAGTACAAGGATAACAATCAAAATCATCACATCATTTCTTATGCAAGTAAGAGCTTAACAAACACTGAAAGAAAATATTCTCAACCTGAAAAAGAAAGCTTGGCAGTTGTCTGGGGATGTGAACACTTTCACTTATTTCTCTATGGAGCTCCCTTCACCATTGTCACAGATCATCAAGCACTTCTTACAATTTTTGGAAATCCCAGAGCTAAAATGCCTGCACGAATTGAACGATGGGGCCTACGTCTACAGGACTACAACTATAAAATTGTTCACAAACCTGGAAAATACAGCAATCCGGCTGATTATCTTTCAAGACATCCTACTAATGATGATATACCTGTGCATTCCTCCATTGAAGAATACCTACGTTTTGTTACAGATCATGCCGTGCCAAAAGCACTTTCTCTTGATCAATTTATAAATGAAACAACAAAAGACAAGACACTCTGTGCCCTAATACAAATCATCCAAAATCGAAGGTGGCATGAAATTCAAAAGGAAAAATTTCCTGATTCTGAGATTGATCTGAAAGAGTTAAAACTATTCTCAAACGTACGTGAGGAATTATCAGTCACTGAAGAACACCTCATTCTTCGAGGTACCAAACTAGTTGTACCTAAGACTTTGCGTAACTTAGTCATACAGATAGCACATGAAGGTCATTTAGGAATTGTTGGCACAAAGAAGTTACTCAGAGAAAAAGTGTGGTTCCCAAATATGGATCACTTGGTGGAAGAAAAGATTAGACGCTGTTCTACTTGTCAATTAATCACTCCATCATCAACCTTAGAGCCATTACAAATGTCTCCGTTACCCACTGCTGTCTGGGAGGAAGTGGCAGTCGATATATATGGACCATTGCCAAATGGCCAATACATTCTCGTAACAATTGATGAATATTCTCGATACCCTGTCATTTCATTTATCTCTTCAACATCTGCTAATAATGTCATACCAGAGCTGGACGACATTTTCTCGGCATATGGTATTCCAAGAGTGGTCAAAACAGACAATGGACCTCCATTCAATGGACATGTGTTTACACAATTTTCTGAATACTTGGGATTCAATCACAGGAAAATCACACCTTGCTGGCCGCAAGCCAATGGAATTGTGGAACGTTTTATGCGCACTCTGGGGAAACGTATCAAGGCAGCGAGTCTGGAGCACATCCCACTGAAACAGTCATTATACAAATTCATGCGTAATTACCGCAATACGCCACACTCCACTACTAATGCTGCTCCAGCTCATTTAATGTTCAGCAGAACCCTGCGTATACATCTCCCTGATGTGACCAGCCATCCCCGACCGAGTGACTCCTCAGTGAGATCCACAGATTTCTCCAACAAACAAGCCATGAAACGTTATGCAGACAGAAGGCGAAGGACACAGTCAAGTGCCATCGAAAGAGGGGATGTCGTGGTGGTACGTCAAAGACCAACCAACAAGACCTCACCTGTATATGGTCCTGCAAAATATTATGTTACCAAAAGGAAAGGCAGCATGATCACAGCTGAACGAGATGGACACTCCATAACGCGAAATTCTTCATATTTTAAAGTCATACCGCAGAATGATGACAATGAACTCTCTTTGGTGGAAGATTTGGTATCCGATGGTGGAGAGGACCAACAAGAGGTAGCTGGTCCATCAATAATGAACCCTCTCAATGAGCCCAGACGTTATCCTACACAAGAGAGAAGAGCTCCATCGAGGCTTATTGAAGAAGTGTAATTACAGTTTTGTTTTGTTTTGTTTTTTTTTGTTTGTTTCTCTGGTTTTGGAATTGAACAAATAAGACAAAACGTACAAATGATTTCTTTGGACGTTTTCATGTTGTTGCATTTATCAGTAATATGGGTTATTTATAGAAAAGAAAAAAAAAAAAAGGGGGATGATGTAATGTATAATAATTAGATCTGTCTCTTTAAGCAAGCCAGACTTATGGGACTTAACGTGTGGATATTACACCCACATTCGGCGCATGTACTACAAGTGGCGTAGTCGGCAGGATCATCACCTCCAATACACCAACGTCAGCAGTAAGACCGTGCCGAAGATGTAAAGGACCCAATCTGAATGGGTTGAAGAGTTAAAATGGTGGATTACAAAATTGGACTACCAGGGGCAGCTATGCCGAACCCACCCCTGGGGGGAGCGGTATACATCCAGTGACAGTCGCCCCTTCCCACTGAATGCTGGAAAATGGGTGAAGGGGCTGGCCCATGCCCCACCTAAGAACGGGAGTGACCCTGGTGAAAAGGCCGGGTGCGTGTTGTGAGTTAATTCTCCCCTTCGTCACTGAGGTCTGGTGAACTCCCTATTCTGGTAAAGGAAGGTAATGAGCCTGATTATCAGGCACCTGAGCCTAATGAGGATGACTGGCTGAGTGGAGTCACGGACTGGATATAAAGCTGCCGACGCCCTTCTGCCCTGCGGGTGATTTCTCTGTGGACTTCTAGGACACCAGTCTGATTCCTGCTCCTCTAAAGCTAAGTTTTCTGCGTTGCCTGTTAGCATTTGTGTTTAGTTTTTTGTTTTCCTTGCTTTTCTGGATTCTGCCATTCCCTGCTGGGGTGAGCTGAATCTCCTTTTGCCGCTTGCTCTGTCTTCAGAATATTCCTGAGTACTGACATAGCTTTTTTGAAGCCTAGCGTCTTCAGGGCCTTTTTCACTGTCAGTCTGTTGGCTCTTATTTTCATAGGGTTTTTCACGGATTGCAGACAGCAGCCTTCCTGTCCTTTCCTATCTAGTTAGCTTGGGCCCCGTCTTTGCTCAGTCTATCTTTCTGTCTGTGTTTGTGTTTTCATCTTGCTTCACCGTCATTATATGTTGGGGGCTGCCTATTGCTTTGGGGTCTGCTCTGGGGCAGTTTAGATTTCCCCTTTCTTTCTTTAGGCCTATTTAATTCTCCGGCTGTGATCGAGGGGTCTAGGGCATCGTAGGAACCCCCCATGGCTACTGCTAGTTGTTTTGATAGGTTCAGGGGTCTGCAATCCGATAGCTGCCAACGTCTCTGGTTTTCTGGACTTAGCTAGCATTTCTGTTTTTGCCTCCTACGGTGACTCAATCAGAACAGAATCACCCGCCATACCGCAGATCCTAGGGTACTCAATAGCAGGAAAGAATTGTGTTTAAAAAAAAAAAAAAAGGTGTGTGTATATTCTTTCCTCTATATCTCTGAGGCCGTAGGGGGAATTTTTTTTTCTCTCAATGGAGATAAAGCAATTGTCTGATCGTGTGAAGCAGCTCGCTGCGGAAGTGCGGGGAATTTCCGCCTACCTTGCTCGTTCGCATGCTGTTGAACCAAAGATCCCTACACCTGATGTATTTTTTGGGGATCGATCTAAATTTTTGAGTTTCAAAAATAATTGTAAATTATTTTTTGCCTTGAAGCCTAACTCGTCAGGGAGCTCCGCGCAGCAGGTTAAAATTGTCATCTCTTTGCTGCGTGGCGATCCCCAGGATTAGGCGTTTTCTTTGAAACCAGATGATCCTATTCTGACTAATGTGAACGCATTCTTTCAAGCTTTGGGGTTGTTGTATGACGAACCTAATGCTATTGATCAGGCTGAAAAGACCCTGTTGGCATTGAACCAGGGTCGAGATTCTGCAGAGTTGTACTGTCAAAAGTTCCGAAAGTGGGCGGTCCTTACTACCTGGAATGATAATGCCTTGGCTGCTCTCTTTCGGAAGGGTTTGTCAGAAGCCGTAAAAGATACTATGGTGGGACGATTCTATGTCATTAGCCATTCAGGTTGATCGGCGTTTACGTGAACGCAGGATTGCACGAGAGGTGTTGCCACCGGTTGAACAGACGTCTGAACCTATGCAATGTGATAGAGTTTTGTCTAAGGCGCAACGTCAGGAGTTCAGAAGGCGTAATAAGCTGTGTTTTTTCTGTGAAGATGCCTCGCATATTATTTCTGTTTGTCCTAAACGAGAGAAACGCTTTGCACACACGTTTTCTGTTGGTGGTGTTCAACCTAAGTTTCTTCTGGCAATTACTCTGATCTGCTCCCTGTCCACATTTTCCGCCAAGGCTTTTGTGGATTCGGGAGCAGCGCTAAACCTAATGGACTTGGATTTTGCTAAACGTTGTGGATTTCCTATGACACCTCTGCAGACGCCTATCCCTTTGAGGGGGATTGATGCTACTCCTTTGGCTAAAAATAAACCTCAGTTTTGGACCCAGGTGGTAATGCGGGTCGCCCCAGACCATCAAGAAAATTGCAGATTTTTGTTGCTGCATGGTCTGCATGATGCCGTTGTTCTGGGGTTTCCCTGGTTGCAAATTCATAATCCAGTTTTGGATTGGAAATCTGTGTCTGTGGTGAGTTGGGGTTGTCGGTGTGCCTTTAGTGAGGCTCCGGTTTTTTCCACCTCTCCTCAGTCGCATGATGTTCCTGACTATTTGGCGGACTTTTATGATGTATTTAGTGAGAATGAGTCTGCGTCCTTGCCTCCTCATAGGAGTTATGACTGTGCAATTGAACTGAGCCCGGGGTGTAAATTTCCCAAGGGTCGGCTCTTCAATTTATCTGTACCCGAGCACGAGGCTATGCGGTCCTATATTAAGGAGGCGTTGCAGAAGGGTCATATTAGACCATCCTCTTCACCCTTAGGTGCCGTTTTTTTTTTGTGGCCAAAAAGGATGGTTCTTTAAGGCCTTGTATTGATTATCGTGCCCTCAATAAAATTACTATTAAATATCAGTATCCGTTACCCCTGATTTCGGATCTATTCTCTAGAGTTAGAGGTGCTTGCTGGTTTACCAAGCTTGACCTCAGGGGGGCGTATAATCTTATCCGCATTAAGCAGGGGGATGAATGGAAGACGGCGTTTAATACTCCGGAGGGACATTTTGAGTACCTGGTGATGCCTTTTGGGCTCACTAATGCCCCTTCTGTCTTCCAGTGCTTCATGAACGATATTTTCCGAGACTTTGTCGATAAATTTTTGATTATCTATCTGGATGATATTTTGATCTTCTCCAAGGATTGGGATTCTCATGTGGAACATATTCGGACTGTGTTCCGGATCTTGAGGGAGAATTCCCTGTATGTCAAAGGATCGAAATGCCTTTTTGGAGTACAGAGGATTTCATTTTTGGGATTTATTTTGTCTCCGTCAACTATTGAAATGGACCCGGCCAAGGTACAGGCCATTTATGATTGGGTTCAGCCCACTTCTTTGAAGGCCCTCCAGAAGTTTTTGGGTTTTGCTAATTTTTATCGGAAATTTATAGCAAAATTTTCTAGTATTGCCAAGCCATTGACTGATCTGACTAAGAAGGGTGCTGATGTGTTGAATTGGTCTCCGGAGGCTGTTGCTTCCTTTCAGGAGCTGAAGCGAAGATTTACCTCCGCCCCGGCAACCTGATGTCTCACTCCCGTTCCAGGTAGAGGTGGATGCTTCTGAGATTGGTGCAGGAGCTGTTTTGTCCCAAAAGGATCCTGTAACATCTAAAATGAATCCCTGTGCTTTCTTTTCCCGAAAGTTCTCTCCATCTGAACGTAACTATGACGTGGGGAATCGGGAACTGTTGGCCATGAAATGGGCATTTGAGGAGTGGAGACATTGGTTGGAGGGAGCTAAACATCAAGTTGTGGTCCTCACTGACCACAAGAATTTGATTTACCTAGAGTCGGCTAAACGCTTGAACCCTAGACAGGCTAGGTGGGCCTTGTTTTTTACACGTTTTGATTTTGTGGTCTCTTTTCTTCCTGGAACTAAGAATGTCAAGGCAGACGCCCTCTCTAGGAGTTTCTTTTGCTGATTCTCCTGTGGTGATCAAGCCTGCTACCATCTTAGGCGAAGGGGTAGTTCTTTCTGCCATCTCGCCCGATTTGAGACTTGCTCTGCAAGAGTTCCAGGAGGACAAACCTGAGCATTGTCCCAGTGGAAAGTTGTATGTTCCTGACCAGTGGAAGAAGAGAGTGATGTCTGAAGTTTATTGCTCTGCATTGGCTGGTCATCCAGGTATTTTTGGTACTAGAGATCTGGTGAGTCGCTCTTTTTGGTGGCCCACCTTGTCTCATGATGTCAGGAATTTTGTGCAGTCCTGTGGGACTTGGTCCCGGTCTAAATCTTGTTCTCGCTCTAGTGGGTTGTTGATGCCTTTGCCGGTCCCCAGGAGGCCATGGACCCATATTTCAATGGATTTCATCTCTGATATGCCGGTCTCTCAAAGAATGACTGTTATTTGGGTGATTTGTGATAGGTTCTCTAAGATGGTTCATCTTGTACCACTCCCTAAGTTGCCATCTTCCTCTGAGTTGGTGCCCCTGTTTTTGCAACAGGTGGTTCGCTTACACGGGATTCCTGAGAACATTGTATCTGACAGGAGTTCAGTTTGTGTCTAGATTTTGGAGGACTTTCTGTTCCAAGCTGGGTATTCAGTTGTCCTTCTCCTCTGCTTTTCACCCTCAGACCAATGGGCAGACAGAGAGAACAAACCAGACCTTGGAGTCGTATTTGAGATGTTTTATTTCCGCTGATCAGGATGATTGGGTTTCATTTTTGCCCTTGGCCGAATTTGCTTTAAATAATAGAGCTAGTTCTGCCACTTTGATGTCACCTTTTTTTTGTAACTTTGGGTTTCATCCTCGATTTTCTTCAGGGCAGGTGGAGCCTTCTGCCTGCCCAGGTGTTGACACTGTGGTGGAGAGAATGCACCAGATCTGGGACCAAGTAGTGGATAAGTTATCTCTCTCCCAGGAAAAGGCCCAGCGGTTTTCCAATCAACATAGGACCATTGGTCCCCAGTTTAAGATTGGTGATATGGTATGGTTATCATCAAAAAATATTGCTATGAAGGTGGCTTCTCCTAAGTTTAAGCCTAGATTTATTGGACCTTACAAGATTTTGGAGATTATTAATCCGGTCTCTTTTCGTTTGGCTCTTCCTGTCACATTTAAAATCCATAATGTGTTCCATAAGTCCTTGTTGAAGAGGTTTGTTGAACCAGTTGTTCCTGGGGTGGCACCTCCAGACCCTGTATTGGTTGAAGGTAACATGGAATATGAGGTAGAGAAAATACTGGATTCCCGTCTGGCTAGACGGAGACTCCAGTATTTGGTTAAGTGGAAGGGTTATGGTCAGGAGGATAATTCCTGGGTCTCTGCCTCTGATATTCATGCCAAAAGATTGGTGCGTGCCTTTCATTGGGCTCACCCTGATCGCCCTGGTGGCGTGGTTGAGGGTTCGGTGACCCCTCCTCAAGGGGGAGGTACTGTTGTGAGTTCATTCTCCCCTTCGTCACTGAGGTCTGGTGAACTCCCTATTCTGGTAAAGGAAGGTAATGAGCCTGATTATCAGGCACCTGAGCCTAATGAGGATGACTGGCTGAGTGGAGTCACGGACTGGATATAAGGCTGCCGACGCCCTTCTGCCCTGCGGGTGATTTCTCTGTGGACTTCTAGGACACCAGTCTGATTCCTGCTCCTCTAAAGCTAAGTTTTCTGCGTTGCCTGTTAGCATTTGTGTTTAGTTTTTTGTTTTCCTTGCTTTTCTGGATTCTGCCATTCCCTGCTGGGGTGAGCTGAATCTCCTTTTGCCGGTTGCTCTGTCTTCAGAATATTCCTGAGTACTGACATAGCTTTTTTGAAGCCTAGTGTCTTCAGGGCCTTTTTCACTGTCAGTCTGTTGGCTCTTATTTTCATAGGGTTTTTCACGGATTGCAGACAGCAGCCTTCCTGTCCTTTCCTATCTAGTTAGCCTGGCCCCGTCTTTGCTCAGTCTATCTTTCTGTCTGTGTTTGTGTTTTCATCTTGCTTCACCGTCATTATATGTTGGGGGCTGCCTATTGCTTTGGGGTCTGCTCTGGGGCAGTTTAGATTTCCCCTTTCTTTCTTTAGGCCTATTTAATTCTCCGGCTGTGATCGAGGGGTCTAGGGCATCGTAGGAACCCCCCACGGCTACTGCTAGTTGTGTTGATAGGTTCAGGGGTCTGCAATCCGATAGCTGCCAACTTCTCTGGTTTTCTGGACTTTGCTAGCATTTCTGTTTTTGCCTCCTACGGTGACTCAATCATAACAGGTGCGGCTGCCTAGCGCCATTGAGCTCTGGAACATCGGACACGATGAGACGCTGCAGCTGCCGAGGCCTTGGACGGATGGAATGGCAATGGTGGCGGGAAATCGAGGACCGCCGAGTTACCTGCGCCTGGGAGTCACTGCCGGTGTACCGAACACTCACCCTGGAGGAAGACCGACCTGGGACCCCACTGCAGCTGCTGACGGCTGGACCGGCGGAGCTGGAGGTGACAGTGTGCTCGCCCGCGGCACAGGCAGTGTCGGAGCAGCCGCTGGAAGAACTGCTGCTGACTCTCCCTGCAGAACCATCGGGCCTGGAAGCTGATCTTGCCAGATGGCGGGATAAAGAGCAGCGGTGCACTCCAGATGATGGGACCGGGAGCAATGGACGAGCGACGGAGGCCAGCGACACTTCGGACCCTCCGGTCGCACGGGTGCACTGACTCCTGGAGGAGCTGCGGGATGGCCCGACACCGGCCCTCAGCCTCCCCGCTCGGCCTCCCCTCTTCCAGCGTCCCTGGCTCCCAAAGAATCTGCGGCCCATGCAGGTCCGACCAATGTCCGCGCCATCGACCCCGAGCTGCCCCGCCTGGCGGCACCCCGTCCCACGTCTTCGATGCGGCCTGCTCAGTGAGGCCCACGGTCACCTCTGCTGCGCTTCATACCGCGGCGGCGGCCTTTCCATCGAGGCCCGTCACCGCTTCGGTCCCACCACCCCCAGTCGGCGCACGTACTACACAGTCACTGTGTACATACATTACATTACTGATCCTGAGTTACCTCCTGTATTATACTCCAGCGCTACACTCACTATTCTGCTGGTGCAGTCACTGTGTACATATATTACATTACTGATCCTGAGTTACCTCCTGTATTATATTCCAGAGCTGCACTCACTATTCTGCGGATGTAGTCACTGTGTACATACTTTACATTACTGATCCTGAGTTACATCCTGTGTTGTACTCCAGAGCTGCACTCACTACTCTGCTGATGCAGTCACTGTATACATACATTACATTACTGATCCTGAGTTACATTCTGTATTATACCCCAGAGCTGCACTCACTATTCTGCTGGTTCAGTCACTGTGTACATACATTACATAACTGATCCTGAGTTACCTCCTGTATTTTACCCCAGAGCTGCACTCACTATTCTGCTGGTGCAGTCACTGTGTACATACATTACATAACTGATCCTGAGTTACCTCCTGTATTATACCCCAGAGCTACACTCACTGTTCTGCTGGTACAGTCACTGTGTACAACAGTACATACATTACATTACTGATCCTGAGTTACATCCCGTAGATCTTTTATTATAAAAATGAAAAACATAACAATAACTGAAATAAAACAAAATTATCAGCCAGAAAAATAATCAGTATAATGAACACTGGTCCAGCCGCTCATTCTCTCCTCATACACATATTATACATATATACAGAATAATAACTAATATTAAGTACTTACACCTTCTGGTCCGGTCACCAATCAAACTAAACCTAAATAAAATAAGCAATAGCAATCAAAAACTATATACATACATTTTTATTTTTTTATTTTAACTAAAATAACCACAAACTATACAAACATATACAATACTAAGCTAATCACCACCCCACACTCAAGCCCACCATTCCCAACGCGCGCACTGACCTGATTGCTGGTCTTGCGTCTCATGCCTCAGTCCATGTCCAACCTCCATAGGCCAGATCAGGCAGTGCCAGTGTTTGCCCCAAACACCCCAGTGTCCCATAGTCCCACAAGATAAACCCACCACCCAACCTAACACCTACACCCAAATTTATATCCCTATATACACTATATACAGAAACAAACACTACAATACCCACAAATCACAAAGCCCAAGTTAGGCGCCTGCAGCCCTACATCACAAAACAAAAATCTACAGTGTCAGCAGCAGCCCCCCACCAGGAAAGGAAATAACCAGACTAGGGCTCACTAAAAGAAAAGCCCCTCCAGAGGAGAGCGGCCATACGTGTGCCCAGTCTCTCATACTCCAGAGAGCGCACTCTCACCAGGTCACCGAGTATGGTCCTTAACACATCAGAGCTCCTACACTTCAGATGGTCCTTCACACACCGTTTCCCATGGAAGCAGCGCCAAGCCAAGTCCCAAAACTTCGAGGGGATCCTGACAATTGAAAATATGCAAACCCACCCCAAGATCCCGACTTGGGCAATCCCTGAGCACCAGAGGCCTCTGGAAATGGGTCAACAGAACCCTATTGTCAAGGAGTTTCCTTGGCAGAGTCCTGATCTCCAATATTTCCAGACCCCACCGGCGAATTACCTTCAGAACCAAGGTAGCGTAAGCCGGAAGATGTCCATGCGGTGTGCGAAGATCCTTCACTTGCCCTCCTGTCTTCCATTCCTGGAAGAAAGGCTGAAACTATCCCTTACAGGAGAATACCCACGGAGGAGCCCTCTCTTTCCAGAGGTTTGCAATATTGATTTTAATGAAGGTATCCACAAGGAATACCACAGGGTTGACCATACCCAATCTTCCTAGTCTCCACGTACAGTAAGTAACCTTTCTCTTGATGACCAGGTTCAGTCTATTCCCCCCATAACAGTTGGAAGAACAAACTGTAGACCGGAGTCCAGAGAGACTCCAGCAAGATGCACATACTGCCCAGATAAATCAGTAAAGGGAGCACGTAAGTTTTGATCAGCTTTACCCTTTCCCTTAGGGCCAAAGACCAACCCTTCCATTGGTTCACCTTCTGAGTGGCGATCTCTAGCCTCCTGTCCCAATTTTGTTTGGGGTAATCCTCCTGGCGAAATTCGATGCCAAGGACTTTTGCAGAGACTTTGGGTCCTGGAAGGGTGTCCGGGAGATCAAAACCAGGATCTCCTCCTCCCAGCCAGAGACTCTCACACTTATCCCGGTTGATCTTGGAGCTGGATGCCTCTGAGTAGCGATCTACCTCTGACACCAGCCACCCTGCCTCCTCGTGAGAGGAAACAAAAACAGTGACATCATCGGCATACGCCACCATCCTCAGAGTGGCTTCCGGTGCTACCCGGTCCAACCCGATCCCAGCCAATGGTCCACGCTCCATCCTGCTAAGAAGTGGGTCAATCGCAGCAGCGGGTTCAAGGGACAACCCTGACGAACACCAGATCCAACCTCAAAAGCCAATCCAACCGTTCACAAGTGGGAAACTCTCTGCCCGTACAAGGTTTTAAGCCAGTCAACAATCCCCTTTTCTTGAACTTCTCCCACCACTCTGACTTACTACCACAAAGATCTAGTAAGGGTACCTGGCTCTGAAGAAAATCCTCAAAGAACTGTCTCATTGAGCCTCCAATAGCCTCTTCCCATCCGGAGGGTCTCTGTAACATTCAGAGAAAACAAAATTAAACAGTGGTCAGAGAATTCCACCTCAACAACAGACACCGCTGAAGAGACAGCTTCCTCCTTAAATAAAACCTATCTATTCTGGACCTACAGTTACCACTATGATAGGTGAACCCTTCGTGGCCTGAGGTGTGCCGAATGTGGACATCCACCAGGCGAGCCTCACTAGCTATACTATTAAGGGCAACGTTATCATAAGTCAGCTTGTCTCTGGAACCTCCTCTATCTCGGGGCCTCATGACAGTATTGAAGTCCCCTACAAAGACAACCTGCTGACTTGTAAAAAGGTAGGGCTTGATCCTCATAAAGAGACACTTTCGGTCCGACTTAGATTGGGGACCATAGATGTTAATGAGCCTGAGCTCTTGTCTCTTCATGAGGACATCTAAGATCAGGCACCTTCCCATTTCTAACTAACCCGTCGGCATTCCACCGGTGCGGTAAAAAGGACCGCCACTCCGCTATACGGCTCGGCCGCAAGAGACCAATAGGAGGGCCCGAGTCTACATTCCCTCTTAGCTTTAAACACCTTTGCCATATTTGGCAGCCTGGTCTCTTGCAAAAAGAAAATGTCAGCTTCAACCTGGCTGAGAAAATCAAAGGCCGCAAATCTAGCTGTATTTGACTTTATGCTGGCGACATTAATGGACCCCAGTGTCAACGGAGTGGGTACCGCCATCATTGGTGATTGAGTTAAATGGCTTTCTTCTTCCCACTCCCCTTATTCTTTGACTCAGAGAAGGAATCCTTCCCCCTCTTTAATGACACAGAGGTGTCCATTCCCACGTGTTTTTTCTTTTTATCGTCCTCATCTACAGACTCAATGCCAGTCCCTCCTTCCAAGGACCTTACATTCCCAGAAGAAGGAGAAGGAGACTCGGCACCCCCTGTAAGCCCGCCGCAGCTGGAACCTCTCTCAGCTTCCTCCTCAGAGGAAGAGATGTTCTCAAGAGCTTGGAACCGGTTAGGAAGACCAACCAGAGGGGAGTCAGTTTTTCCTTCCTTAGGTACCTTGGTCAGAGCAGGAGAAAATGTTTTATCTCCCTTCTTTCTCTTCTTTTTGGTGCCGAACTTACGCTTGTTCTCTAGCCACTGCCTATTATCTTCATCCATACTTTCATAATGGGAGGATTAGGAGGCATTGATGCTTTCCTCCCTGTGGATCCTCCTGATCTCCTCATCCAACTCATCATCCCTCGGGGCCTCAGCAGCAAGTCTGGCATCCAGAACAGGGGCCACCTCAGTAGCCCGGGGCTCGCCCAGCTCCCTCTCCTGTCTGCGCTTGTCTAGACGCCTCAGCTGGGCAGGCTCTTTTTATCACTTTTCCTCCTTGGCCCTGCAGCTCCTTCACCCCTGCTAGTTCCTTCCCCAGCAGAATCAGACTCACGGCTTTCACTCACCGGGGTCACGACTGCATTAGCAAAGGAGCGAGGACAACGGCTGAATGGGTGACCTAAGTCACGACACAGGTGGCACCTAATCTCCACACAAGATGCAGCAAGATGGCTGATATCCCCACACAAGGCACATTTCTGCACAGTGCAGTTTGCACTGACGTGTGTGGGGTTGCCGCACCTGTGACAGAGCTTTGGTTGCCCCTGGTAGGAGACCTGGATACGATCCCTACCTAGGAAGGCAGACGATGGAATGTGGGCCACCGTACCACTTAAAAGCTTAAGTTTTACCATGAGCGTCCAGGCCCCTGACCAGATGCCAAACTCATCACAGTTTTTCTTCGGCATCTCCACCACCTCTCCATATCGGCCAAGCCACGTCATGATGTCATAACAAGAAAGCAACTCATTAGAAGTCATCATGGTCACTTTCTTGACTTGATTTTGGCAAGACACCGCCTGCATGGCAAAGTCGAACAAAGCTGACATCAAACTCAGGTGTGGAATAGGGATGTATCAAGGCGTAGATGTCAATAGCCTTGAAGCCCATTTTCAGCAGGAGCTCCACATCCTTAGACCTTGGAGGACAGGCATCACTGCCCCTCCATTGAAGACGGACCACATGCTTACACACACTTCCTGGCCCGGCTGTCAGGAGGGACCACACTGTATTTTCCCCATTTTGCTCTCGGAAGGCCCCAAGGCCATGCCTCTCTATCCAGAAGTATAGGTCAACCTCTCGACCCTCTACCATTAATGATCTCTTCCCCTTCTTTAGAGCCTTCAGGAGACACCGCTGCAACATGCCGTCCCCGGAGACGAGGAGGATGTGTGGCGCCCCCAGGGGTACGGTCGCCACAGTGGCTTTGCCTTCCTCCAGGGGAGGGTAATGCCAGGCTTGGAGGCAATGATGGTCTCTCTCGCAGTCACTCTATGCATGCAACACAGTTCCACTCCAGGCCAGCAGCGGGAACTCTGAACCTGAATTAAGGGGAGGAGTGCTCTCTGAGGGCCAAGGGGAAGGAGTGGTGAGTTAGTCTGCGGAGGGTGAAGTGTGCAGACATGTGGAAGGAGCGCTGAGATAGAGCTGAGAGGAAGAGCTCATCTCTGAAGAGAGCGCATGAACTGGAGCCTGGTCTCCATGGTTATACGGATACTAACGGTCCTGCAACAGACACCAGAGGAGTAGGGGCTGTAAATGCCCTACTCCCATGTAAGACTTGAGGGCACAACAGCAGCTTGGATAGTGTGTAGGGTCGGTGGGGCCGAGCTGGGAGGTGGTCCCTCTTCTTACCACGCAGAGATATAACAGAGACAAGATGGAGGCAGATTCTGGGTGCAACAGGTCCAAGTTTATTTCACTTGCCGTCCGTCTGACGGCCTTCACAATATACCGCACTTCCAAGCGATACACTTTCCCTTGTCGGCCCTCCGTTTCCAGAGCCGCTTCTCACACCGTACTTTATGCTGGGGACGTGTCTGCACACACCGACCCATCCTCACTCGTCGACGCTCCTGACAGGTCCGTCACTGTGGCCGCCTTAGGCCTGTAAACCAACAGCGCTTCCACTAATCAGTCGTCGTGTCAAATACGGTGTCTCACACCCAGTGCCTCGTCCCTTCTGTTCTTCCTGTCAGGACCACCCCCCTGCCGTTCTCTCTCCTCAGTCCCCCTGGTCTGGATTCACCTCACAGCGCACAGACTGTCGCAGTCCTCCTGTCACTGGAGCTCCCCCTGGGGACTGGAACCTTCTGGAACCCTCCCTCTATATTTATAGCTCTCCCGGTCCCCTGTCACTGTAACCACGCCCCCCATGACCAACGGTTTCTAAAGCCCTAAGCTGTTGTCAAGTCCTTTGCTCACACTCCTCCCTGCCATCTAATGGTCAACCCAAGGTACTGCACGTCCACTACACTTTCCTAGCTGTTTCCCCACTGCAATAACTGACACCTACCTACACTGTGCAAACCTTTCCTTCTTCACTCTGACTAGCCCAACCGTCCATCAGGGCACCTTCCCTACAAGTGAGCCAGGACTTAGGAATAGAGAGTCCCCGAGATAGGCTACAGCTGTCTGCTGTGCAAGTGAGGTTCTTGAGAACATCTGACAGGAGGAACTTCAGTGTAACTCGGTACTGGAGATCCCGCAAACAAGCGCTAGTAAGGAGACTGCACAGCCCGTCTGCTGAGAGAGAATCCCTGAATTGCTTCCAGGCTAGCCTGCTCCAATACCATCTGTAATCAGGACCCTGGACTGCAGTTATCAAGTAAAGATACAGAAATTGCACCCGCTGTGTCTTGTCTGCTTCCTACCTTTCCGGCAGTGCTACATCCCCGTGCCAACCACATCTACACTGCCCTGGGACTATAGCTTCACCTGTGGGGAGCTATTACATCTTTGCTGCACCATACCATCAGTCCCAGTGGATCTGTCTGCAGCGTCGGCTTAACACCTCCCTTGCCGAACACCATAGGTGGTGTCACGAACTATTCATCTAACTACATTCCACCATTCACATCTTCCTATAAATTGGGCGCCCAGGGCCACGGTCCGGGTCACCGCTGCTGTGACACGTCCCACTGACATCGGCCCAGTACCGAGTACCCCACAGCCCTGGGAGGGCGACCCAACTTGGCGTCACGAACAGGATTACGGAGCCCGGTACCCCCCCGGGTCCTGTGTGCTATAGACTGTGTTTGTGAAAAAGACTATGTGTGAAATTAGCGCCAATTGCCGCCATTGCCGCGCTGCTTGGTGCGTGCGGGAAGAAGGGGCAGGCCTTCGTGGGCGGAGCCTGCCACAGAGCGCAAAGAAGTGAGGTGCCGCGCGGGAAGAGAGGTCAGCGCGCGAGAAGAGGAGGAGCTGAGGCCTACAGCCCGGAGCATCGGGCCTGCGAAGCGGCCGCCGGTGAGCTCACACAACCCCCGGCCCTGGCTAATGTTAACTAGGGGGGAGGAAAAGAATGTCCGCGCCACAAGGCGATGCAGCGGCGGACGCCACCGCCAACCCGGCAGCGCCGCAAGGAGGAGTGCCCGCCGCAGCGGTCCCCATAATGCCGCTGTCTATGCCCTACATACCGGGAGCGGCCTAGCTACCGCAGTACTCGGGTGTGTCACATACCCTGAGTGAATTTAAAGAGAGACTGTGTAGTTTGTTTAAAGTCTACCCTCTGTCTGAGAGCCAGAAAGTAAATATCCTGATTGGACAGCTAACGGGTGCAGCGTAGAGAGAAGTGAAAGCCTGGCAGGACACTGATAAAGAGACTGTTGCAAAGATCCTGGCCAAGCTGAGAAGCACCTTTGACACCTGCGCTGCAGCTAAAATCAAGATGAGGTTCTTTGGCTGTAAACAGAGTGTGCAGGACAGTATAAGGGACTATGCTGTCAACCTGCAGGAGGCGCTGCGAGCAGTTAAGCAAGTTGATCCTGACAGTGTGAAGGAGGAAGGTAAACTGTTAAAGGAGCAGTTCATTGAAGGACTCCTATCCAGTACCCACAGAGGACAGTTGCGTATCATAACCCTGCAAAACCCTGATCTGGACTTTGCTGATTTTAAGGACAGGGCTATTCGGGTACTGCAGGAATCAACTGATAGCCGCCTAGCTCCCCCTAGGTGCCCAGCGATCACTTACCACCAGGAAGCAATATCTTTCCCTTCTATCCCAGTAGAGGCTGATGCACAGACTCAGGATACGGATCCAACTGAGGAGCTTCGTCTTCAGGTCCAAGAGTTGACCAAAGGGATGGCTGCACTTACCAAAACTGTGCAGTCCCTGCAGGTGTCCTCCAAGGAAAAGATCCAGCTTGCTTCCAGTCCAGAGGATGTCCCGTGGCTCTGGAGGAGGAGAGCGCCACCACTTCGAGGGAGGAACAACGATCGCTATGACCAGGGCGGACGTCCCATCTGTCGTCGCTGCTACAAGGCCGGTCATCTTGCAAGATTTTGTCCTTTAAACGAGCAACCCCTGGGGCAGAGGGCCAACCCCCTGGAGTACGACCACAAGGCCCAAGGAACTAGCGAGCCAAGTATGTGGGAGGGAGACCGATCCTTCCTGTGGTGATTGACGGCATCCCCATGAACGCTTTGCTGGACACTGGCTCCCAGGTGACCACTATGCCGTACATTCTTTACAAGAGGTATTCGGCTGATTCAGAACTTACCCGTGGCCCAACTGATGAACTGACAGTAGTTGCCAGTAATGGTCAGTCTTTGCCGCAGATAGGATGTAAAGAAACTACTGTTAAAGTGGGTCGGGTAGAGCTAGAGTCTCAAGGTTTGATAGTTGTTGATATTGATCGACGTGAATGTAATCCCATGATAACTCTTGGTACCAATGTAGTTGAAAACTGTCTGTCCGAGGTTATTGTCTTGTTGCAACAGGTGGATGAGACTGCTGGTTCCAGTGAACAACGAGTCCTGCAGAAGGAGATCAGAGCCCTGATGCAAAGACAACAGGTAGAACGCTCTGGCGGAGAAATTGGCAGTGTCAGAGTGAGTGACCCCTTCCCCATTGCAATACCCCCCAGATGTGAAATGTTGGTTTGGTATCGGGCAGCTATAGGTCTTAGAGGGAGAGATTACCAGGCATTGGTAGAACCAGTATACTCCGATAGCAGGCCCACTGTCCTGACAGCCAGAGGGGTGGTTGACGTACGAAAGGGGAGAGTACCTATACGCCTTTTGAATTGTGGGTAGGAGGAGGCCACGATACCTTGGTACGCCACAGTTGCTAAGCTACTCACTGTCAATAACAACTCTTTGCAGGCAGCAGAGCCCTTGGTCTCATCCAATCAGGTGGGGGACAATGGCCCTGTGAAGCAGATGGAGGAGTGGTGCCAGCAACTACAGGTGGGAACTGACTCTACGCCCTCCTACCAGAAAAATGGGGTTTACAGAGTGACACAAGAGTATGAGCGGGTATTCAGCAAACACCCACTAGATTTTGGGCAGGCAAAGGGGGTTGAACATCATATCCCCACTGGAGACCATCCACCCATAAAGGAGAGGCTCCGACCTATACCCCCAACACAATACCAATGTGCTAAGAGTATGTTGAGGGAGATGAAGGAAGCAGGCGTTATCAGAGACAGTTGTAGCCCATGGGCAGCTCCCATAGTTTTTGTAAAGAAAAAGGATGGTTCCATGAGAATGTGTGTTGATTACAGGAAAATTAACAGCATTACACATAAAGACGCCTACCCATTACCTAGAATTGAGGAATCATTAGCTGCACTCAAAACTGCTAATTACTTTTCCACCTTAGATCTCACTAGTGGGTATTGGCACGTTCCCGTGGCAGAGGCAGACAAGGAGAAAACAGCATTTAACACTCCAATGGGTCTCTGTGAGTTCAATTATATGCCATTTGGGCTCTGCACAGCCCCAGGAACATTTCAACGGCTGATGGAGTGCTGCCTGGGACACATGAACTTTGAGACGGTCCTGTTGTACCTGGATGATGTCATTGTTTTCTCCAAAACCTATGAAGATCATCTGGAACACCTGGCTGAAGTGTTTGAAGCTTTGTCCCATTTTGGCCTGATGGTGAAACCCTCCAAGTGCCACCTCCTGAAGCCCAAGGTGCAGTACCTCGGTCATGTGGTCAGTGCAGAAGGTGTGGCACCAGATCCTGATAAGGTCACAGTCATCCGGGACTGGCCGAAGCCCAGCATTCTTCATGAAGTACGCCAATTACTTGGACTGGTAGGCTACTACCGAAGATTCATCAAAGGCTTTACTGAAATAGCCACCCCTATGCAAAATCTTCTGGTGGGGCAGTCCAAGAAGACCAAACAGAAAAATTCCACCTTTGAATGGACTGAAGAGTTGGAAAGGTCCTTCACCAGACTGAAGATGGCTCTCACAGGAGATGAAGTTCTGGCCTACCCAGATTATGACAAACCCTTTGTGCTGTACACTGATGCCAGCAACGTGGGACTAGGAGCACTACTGTCGCAGGTACAGAATGGGAAAGAAAGAGTGATCTCCTACGCCAGCAGGAAGCTGTGCCCCACTGAAAGGAACCTGACAACTACAGTTCTTTCAAGCTGGAGTTCCTTGCCATAGTCTGGGCTGTCACCGAAAGGTTCAAACATTACCTAGCCTTCGCCAAGTTCACTATCTTCACGGACAACAACCCGTTGACGCACTTGGACACTGCAAAATTAGGTGCTCTGGAACAAAAATGGATGGCCCGACTATCTAACTATGAGTTTACCATCAAGTACCGGGCAGGGCACAAGAATGCCAATGCTGATGCGCTGTCCAGAATGCCTAACCTACCAGATGCAGGAGAAGACCCTGAGGCTCTTGAAGAAATAGAGTTACCTCCCTTCCACCGGCCACTTGCGGCCCAGCGTGCTCAAGGAGAAACAGACGGTCTGGCTTGAAGGAGGTCACCCTGAATCCATTGCCCCATCATGCCTGGCAGAAACGCAGGATAGTGACCCTGCAGTCCGCCTGGTGAAGGAGCTCCTGCCACAAGCTGACTCACGCCCAGAGTCGGATGCTCCTGAAGAAACCCAGCAGTTGTGGAAGGAGAGAGGCCGGCAGTTCATCTATGAAGAAAAACTGTGTCGGAGGAGTATCAATGCCCGCACTCATGAGCTGATCTGGCAGGTGATAGTCCCAAAGAGCGAGGCATCAATGGTCCTGGAAGCATACCACAATGGAGCTGGACACTTTGGATGGAAGAAGTTGGAAGCATTGCTCCAGGAGAGGTTCTACTGGGCTGGTATTAGAAAAGCCATTGAGAGGTGGTGCCGGGAGTGTAGACAATGTAACCTGCGCAGAAAGGATCGAAACAGCCAGAGAGCTCCTCTACAGCCAATCATCACCAAACAGCCCCTTGAGTTGGTAGCCCTGGACCATGTGAAGCTAGTTCCAAGCCGGTCCAGCTACATCTATGCTCTTACCATTGTGGACCACTACTCAAGATTCCTGGTAGTTGTGCCTGTCAAAGATCAGACAGCCAGGACAGCAGCCAGAGCATTCCAACAGCACTTCTGTAGACCACATGGATATCCTGAAAGAGTGCTTACAGATTATGGTCCAGCTTTCGAGGCAGAAGTGTTCCAAGAATTCTGTAACTTGTATGGTTGTAAGAAGATCACCGTATCACCCACAGACCAATGGCATGTGTGAGAAGATGAACCAGGTAGTGATTGACCTCCTGAAGACTTTGCCCTTGGAGGAGAGGAATCTGTGGCCAGAGAAGTTGCCAGATCTGGTGGACCTCTACAACCATATCCCAGTGAATTCCACCAACTGTACCCCAGCCTACTTAATGAGAGCAAGACCTGGTAAACTGCCTATTGACTTGGACATGGGAGTCCTTACGCCCGAAGTAACATCACCAGATGCTGACTGGGATACAGAAAGACAACAACAGTACAGAAAAGTTCAAGAATGCGTGGAAAAGAGTCTAGCCCAGGCAAGACAAAAGCAGGAAAATCTTTACAATCAAAATGCACCTGCCGTTCCTTTGTCGCTGGGAGAACAAGTCTTAAAAAGGAGAGAAGATTGAACAAATTGGATGATCAATGGGAAGCTGAACCTTATACCATTCTGCCCTCAAACTTTGATAGTACCAAGGTATGCCTTAATAGCAAAGATGGAGGAGAAACCTCAGCAGCAATATCAAGAGATCACCTGAAACTATGTCCTGACCTGCTGAAGGAAAGAGTGGAAGAACAAGACAACATCCAACCCATAGAGGAAGAAGAGACGGTCAGCACAATACTTGGGGAATTCCCTGCGAATTGGACTAAAGTAAATGATGCTATAGTGGTGCCGGTGTTGACATTTCCCCAATTGGTAGCACAGGAAGACATGACTCAAGGAAATCCTGAGGATCAGGAAAATCAGGCAGCAGATGCCACACCAGCAGTGGAGCCAGAGAACCCTCGCCCTGCCAGTGGTGAGCCTGTTATGCCCCTGGTGAGTCTAAGAGTTTGCAGACAATCTAGGATCCCTGTGCCATGCAGAACCCCCAGTAGTGTATCCAGTACATTACCCACTACACCAGTATTACGCTGGTCTATCCGCATTACACAAGGGATACCACCCATTAGATATCTTATATAGCCAGATAAATGTAAATGTTGAAATTGTATGTGTATATATGTAACTGTTTTTCAAGTTTTGTGCCTACAGGTAACCTGTAAGAGTTTCCTTTGGATTTGCCAGTTTTATTTTATGGACATTGTACCACAGGACTTGTGTGGTCAAAAACTTTCTGTATATAGTTCACCATTTGCCCAAGAATGGACCATGGACATTGATGCTTGGACATCATCATAGGACAATTTTTGAAGATCTTGGTTTTTGTAACTTTTTAATTTTTAACTCTTGTACAAATAATGTTGTTCAACTGTTTTTATATGTTGCGTGTTTCGTTCAGCCCAGGAGTGCTGACTTGCACTAGGGGGGAATGTGGTGCCCCCAGGGGTATGGTCGCCACAGTGGCTTTGCCTTCCTCCAGGGGAGGGTAATGCCAGGCTTGGAGGCAATGATGGGTCTCTCTCGCAGTCATTCTATGCATGCAACGCAGTTCCACTCCAGGCCAGCAGGGGGAACTCTGAACCGGAATTAAGGGGAGGAGTGCTCTCTGAGGGCCAAGAGGAAGGAGTGGTGAGTTAGTCTGCAGAGGGTGAAGTGTGCAGATGTGTGGAAGGAGCGCTGAGATAGAGCTGAGAGGAAGAGCCCATCTCTGGAGAGAGCGCATGAACTGGAGCCTGGTCTCCACGGTGGTACGGATACTAACGGTCCTGCAACAGACACCAGAGGAGTAGGAGGCTGTAAATGCCCTACTCCCATGTAAGACTTGAGGGCACAACAGCAGCTTGGATAGTGAGCCGGGACTTAGGAGTAGAGAGTCTCTGAGATAGGCTACAGCTGTCTGTTGTGCAAGTGAGGTTCTTGAGAACATCTGACAGGAGGAACTTCAGTGTAACTCGGTACTGGAGATCCCGCAAACAAGCGCTAGTAAGGAGACTGCACAGCCCGTCTGCTGAGAATCCCTGAATTGCTTCCAGGCTAGCCTGCTTCAATACCATCTGTAATCAGGACCCTGGACTGCAGTTATCACGTAAAGGTACAGAAATTGCACCCGATGTGTCTTGTCTGCTTCCTACCTTTCCGGCACTGCTACATCCCCGTGCCAACCACATCTACACTGCCCTGGGACTACAGCTTCACCTGTGGGGAGCTATTACATCTTTGCTGCACCATACCATCAGTCCCAGCGGATCTGTCTGCAGCGTCGGCTTAACACCTCCCTTGCCGAACACCATAGGTGGCGTCACAAACTATTCATCTAACTACATTCCACCATTCACATCTTCCTATAAATTGGGCGCCCAGGGCCACGGTCCGGGTCACCGCTGCTGTGACACGTCCCACTGACACCGGCCTGGTACCGAGTACCCCACTGCCCTGGGAGGGCGACCCAGATGCCCTATTTCCCCCGGAGGTGACAGCGGCATAACTCCTGATGGGTTCTGCCTCCACCGGGGGGGCAACCGGACCAGTGACCACATCAACACCAACAGTATCACTATTACCCACCTCCATAACACCCTCACTCTCCAACAAACTAGCAACCACACCACTAGACAAAAAATTTTCCACATTTATACCTCCCAACACATTCACTCCTGCTACACCAGTGACAACAAGGGGTGACATTTTGACCTCCACATCATCAGGCACAAGGGGCTCAGGTTTCTCCACAGAACTGGAGGCGACCTCACCCCTTGTCTTACGTCTGCCCTCCGCATCATCAGCTGGTAATTTCCGCTGTTTAACATGTGACATCAGATGCCGCTGATCTTTTGCTGCTGTGAGGCACCGTTGATCCTTTATATCAGAATCTTGTTGACCTATGGCGCCAACACAGAATTGGACTTTGGGTGATCGGAACGTCCAGCCCCGACAACACCCTCACACTGCCCCCACTTCTCAACTAAGTGATCAGCGGCAACAGTATTCAGGGGCGCTGAGGCTACCGGAGCTGCCCCCAACACTGGGCCGCTCCCCCCTCCCACTGAGGAGTGTACCACAGGCATCGTGGCCTGACCGTTTGCCCACCGCCGGGCCACCCTCACTGTTCAGCCTCTCGGCTGATGCACCTCCTGCTACGTCCCTGCTACTACAAGCAGAGAGGGGTCTTCTGGCCCCCGAAGTGCCTCCTCTGGTAAATCGTCACCAAAGTGGAAATTCTGAAGGCACACTGGGGACTCTAGGAGCTTGATCTCCGCCATTAGCGCCCCTCCCTGGCCACTGTTATCACTGTCTTCCCCAGAGCCATCAGAACAGCGACCAGATGTCAATGTTGCCTGTCCAGCAGGGAGCTCGCTGCATGTGGCCTGCAGGTGACTTTGCAGGTTGCCAGGTGGGGCTTTCTGCTGGTCGTAATCATCATCATCATCCACCTGGCTTTCAGGCTGCAGCCCACCTGCCTTTGATCTCTGTTATCAGCCATTTCTCAAAACCTGTCTTCATTTATTAGTTTTTCCTTAAAGGGACCACTCTTCTCTTTTATGAAGGTTTTCCTTACCTCCAGCTCATTTACTTCATGTCTCAGTCTCTTTACCTCCGCCTGGAGTTGGGTCTTCCTGAGTTTGGAGGAATCTCCAGCTTTGGCGCTTGTGCAACGCAGCTCCTCCCGGAGCCTTTTGATGGTCTTACTCGCCTTTTCATACTCACAGAGGTGGCTCATAACTTGGGAGGCATAGGTGGCCACAGACTCCCGGGATCTCTGCAGCCCCCCAAGCTTCTTTAGCGAGGTCGGCCTCTCCTCCTTGAGCACTCAGCTTTCCTCCGTAAGGACTGCCATCTTGCACACTGCTAGCTGGCTTCTCTATATTGGAAGCCTTGCGGCTTTTCTGGATCTCTGCAGACTTGGGGGGAGTAGGAGCCACATTGTTGGGACTCCTGGTGGAGCTTCTCACCCCCGTATCCTCTGATGTGCAGGCCGGTTGCTGGTTTCTCCTGCTCCCCACCGGCCTGGTCCGGGTAACAGAAGCCTGGGACTTGGCTCCATTGCTCATCCCAGGAAACCCACTCCCTCCCTGGGTAGGAGAGAGAGCAGGTCCCTGGGTGGAGACGTGTTGGTTCTCTGGAGCTCAGGAGCACACAGCAGGTTCAGTAACGACCACACCCACATTTACCAGAATGAGCAACAGCTGAACAGAGCTGCACTCACTATTTTGCTGGTGCAGTCACTGTGTACATACATTACATTACTGATCCTGTACTGATCCTGAGTTATCCTGTATTATACCCCAGAGATGTTCTCACTATTCTGCTGGTGCAGTCACTGTGTACATACATTACATTACTGATCCTGAACTAATCCTGAGATATATCCTGTATTATACCCCAGAGCTGCACTCACTATTCTGCTGATGCAGTCATTGTGTACATGCATCACATTACAGTACAGGATCAGTAATGTAATATATATATACACTGTCATGAGGATACCATCACAGAGAGGGGTCAGAAGATCGCAGTGTCTGTTTATACAAACCCCTGCACTTATTAGATCTGCTTCACCTTCCTTTTGACAGGGCAGGTTTTCCTTGCTCTGTCATGGCAAGGATTAGTCAGTTCAGTTGATTTCCTGGAGTTCTCCATCCTGAATTGTCTCAGCTGTTCTATGTTGGCCGCTCACCTCTGGTATATATTCCAGCCAATGGCACTGGGGAATTGCTGGTGATAGGTTTTGCACTTCCTGGTTTGGAGTTGAAGGAGAAGTTCAGTGTTTGCAGTAGGTGATAGGACAGTATTTCAGGAAATTGCTATGTGGATTTGCTTTGCATGTTTATCCTTATCCTCTTCCGTTTGGTTGGTGTTAGGAACGGCGGAACGCACTTAATAAAAATAATAATAAAGTGCGTTCGCCGCTCGGGGTCCACCGTGCAGTAGGTGATATAACCGCTGCTAAGTGGTGGCAGGAGCAATATGGCGGAAATGCGCACAGGGTTAAACGTCACCCAGGTGCGCAGAGCAATCTCTGTTAAGTCACAGAGATGCCAAATAAACACAAATGCACAGACTGAGCCTGTTGAGGTCACAGTACTCAGTATAAATACACACACGATATCAGGTCACAGGAGTAGCCCAAGACGGCAGCACTACGTCCGTCTAGACCTACCGTGTGTACGGCTTCGCAGCTGCGGACACTAAGGAGAGCTGCTACTGCAGCGCGGCGAGGACACTGCTGTTAAACGACAAAGCTATGACGCAAGCGCAATGTCGGACGCTAGCAGCTGTGGATGTTGCAGCAGACGAGCGCTGGTGCTGATTCTAACTCAGTCCCTAACCACATACAGTACGTAATATCAGAGAGAAGGGGTTTTATAATGAGTCATTCACCAGAATCATGCATCCAGCCTCATACACACAGCAGCAAGTAAGTCTATACTAGCGCATGGTGGAACAGCCATGCGCGCCTTTTATAGCAGCCGGGACCTTATGCAAGCCTCCAGATCTCTGAGATGGACCAATGAGATCTGGAGCAGGACCTGAGCACATGACTCCCGATCTCCAATGGGAGATCGTCCCATGAGCATGCTCAGTAGGAGGGCAGAAGGACTTAAGGCCCCTTTACATTTAGCGACGCACCAGCGATCCCGACAATGATACGACCCGGTCAGGATCGCTGGTGCATCGCTAAATGGTCGCTAGTGAGCTGCCACATAGGCAGATCTTACAGCGATGTAGCAGCGATACAGCGGACGTTACTTACCTGTCAGATGCGGTGATCCTGATGTCCTCCCGTCCGCGTCCACGCGTTGCTCGTCAGTGCCAGCAGGAAGCCCAGCAGGAAGCGCCCGACGAGAAATGGAGCTGCGCGATCAACGTCAGACAGTGGGGGAGCCGGTCGGAGGTAAGTATCACACATAGCGATATCGCTAGCAGTATCGCTGCTGGGTCACAAAATCGGTGATGCTTTAGCAATATTGCTAGCGATATCGCTATGTGTAAAACCCCCTTTAGCCTCAGGAGAGATTTGCTGCAAGGCAATCCTCTGCAATCTCCTCTGCAGTAGGTAAACAGCAGGAGACTGCAGAATGTGAGGGTCTGGATCCCTGCGGAGTAAACGCAGAAATCCGACTCCTAACATTACCCCCCCTCCTAGGGCCCCCTCCTCCCTGAGCCTTCTGATCCACCAACTTGTGCCCATCAGAGATATAGGCCTCAGACTCGTCCGAAGGCAAGTCTGATGTCCCGGTAGGTGACAGAGAGAGCCGAGACAAGTGGAAGGCGTCAGGAGCGACAAGATCGCCAGGTCTGAGAAGGGACCCGTGGGAGACCACGGGAGCAGAAGATAAAGTGGAACGCCGCCGTGTGTCGGCAGGCGTCTCCACCCTTCGTTTAGAGAGGCTATTCCGAGCACAAAAGGCGCAGGCCCGAATATATTTTTTAACATCCCGAGCCCTGTGTGGCCACCAGTAAGACCCTGCCAGGAGTTTTGTGGTCTGCATATAGCCACAGTGACCACCCTTCCTGGACGCGTGTGCCCACGCGAGCACCTTCGGCCGAAGGCGGGGAGGAACAAGGGTCTTGCCCGGCGGCACAGAATTTGGTTGTTGCGGGGCACTGTTGTTCTGAGACACAGCGTGTTGACAATGATAACCGCAACTGGAGTCTTGTGCCAGACGCACCTGGAGAACGGCGCGAGACACCTCCATGGGTTCTGGGGGTGGAACCTCTGGCTCGGGTAATTCCAGAGGCTTAAAAAAATTGTGAGCCAAGGTAAACTTTCACTTGGATTGAGCACGCTCTATACCGCGCTCCGAAAAACGGAGGTCAATGCGGGTGGAAATGGCAATCAGCTCTTCCAAACTTGCAGGAACCTCTCTGGTAGAGAGAGCATCTTTAACATGCGCCAAACCTCTCCAAAACACAGGGATGAGGGCTTGAACGGACCACTCCAGCTCAGAAGCCAGTGTCTGAAAACGGACGGCATACTGACTAACCGAGAGAGAACCCTGAGTCAACGCAAGAAGCTGAAGAGAGGTGTTGTGCATGACCCGTGGACCGAGGAAATCGTGTAAAGTATAGCGTGGCACTACTACAGGGTGCACAAGTAGGTTACCCAGACCAAAGTGAATAATAAAGTAACTTGGCACTCAACTGAATGATCCTTTTCAAGACAAGGTTTTTATTTGGCAGTCACAATAAGACGTTTCAGCCTACAATTGGACTTCGTCAGTCTACTGTAGTTTATACAAAACAATATATGAGGCAAAATCAAAATATATCCTCATAAATAGTACAGTGTCATGAGATATACATTTACAATTTATATGTCCAGACCTGCAGTGTAACTCAAAGATACATAAAAATTGAAACACGTTAACCCTGTGATGATACATAAAGAGAACCAGGTGGGAGAAAAAATAGAGATATTAATGAGAAATGGTGACCTACCCGACTGCTGTATATAATGAGAGTAGAATGAAGCAACAACAGGCATTAACCTGTACTAACCAGGTATTAATCCCCACATGATACCATACATAATTCCGTTTTTATTTGTCACCATCATCCGTATGATATATCTATGAATCTCCATTTTATCTTAGGCATATATTCCTACAAGCACAGAGCCTCAGAGATTCAATCTTCATGACCAATATTAATTTCTCCTCGATTTACCAGGTGTATATCTATTTTTAATTTGTCACTCCTTTTCTCTAATGAATTATCACCAATGATTTATTCACCCATTTTATACTCCATCTAATAGAGCACAATACGCCTCATAGACGGTGGGATATTGCAGTAGCTTCCAAACCACTGCCTCATTATAGGTACGATTTCTCCAGCACTGCACTTTATTATTTTGTTCATCTGATAGGACAATCTTGAATCACTTCCTTTTTCATTATAGGAACTTACACAGTCTTTCATTCTACTCTCATTATATACAGCAGTCGGGTAGGTCGCCATTTCTCATTAATATTTTTTCTACCACCTGGTTCTCTTTATGTATCATCACAGGGTTAACGTGTTTCAGCATGTCTGGACATATAAATTGTAAATGTATATCTCATGACACTGTACTATTTATGCGTATATATTTTGATTTTACCTCTTATATATTGTTTTGTATAAACTACAGCAGACTGACGAAGGCCAATTGTAGGCCGAAACGTCTTATTGTGACTGCCAAATTAAAACCTTGTCTTGAAAAGGATCATTCAGTTGAGTGCCAAGTTACTTTATTATTCACCGTGGACCGAGCAAGACCTGCTTAATAGCTGTTAGAAAGTGAGCAGCAGTCCGAACCTCTGGGTCACCACGCTCCCATAATGGCGTAGCCCACTCCAACGCCTTGCCCGACAGAAGGGAAACAATGAACCCCACCTTGGCCCGTTCTGTAGGGAATCGCGCAGCCAGTAGCTCCAGCTGAATAGAGCACTGACTAATGAAACCCCTATAGGAGGCGCCATCACCAGAAAATTTATCGGGCGGGTAACTGTCGGCGCGAGGGAGGACGTGGACATACGGGAAAACGCGTCTGTGATTGCCTTTACAGCAGCTTCGGTGGATTATGCAGCTGAGAGAGCCCTCTCAAGAGTGGCCAGCCAGCCCTCAAGCTGCCGAATACACTGTAACAATTGCTGCTGTTCTGCCATCACTAGCCAGACCCTGGTGCTAGTATAAGGTTAGGAACGGCGTAACGCACTAAATAAAAATAATAATAAAGTGCGTTCGCCGCTCGGGGTCCACCGTGCAGTAGGTGATATAACCACTGCTAAGTGGTGGCAGGAGCAATATGGCGGAAATGCGCACAGGGTTAAACGTCACCCAGGTGCGCAGAGCAATCTCTGTTAAGTCACAGAGATGCCAAATAAACACAAATGCACAGACTGAGCCTGTTGAGGTCACAGTACTCAGTATAAATACACACACGGTATCAGGTCACAGTAGTAGCCCAAGACGGCAGCACTACGTCCGTCTAGACCTACCGTGTGTGCGGCGTCGCAGCTGCGGACGCTAAGGAGAGCTGCTACTGCAGCGCGGCGAGGACACTGCTGCTAAACGACAAAGCTATGACGCAAGCGCAATGTCGGACGCTAGCAGCTGTGAATGTTGCAGCAGAGGAGCGCCGGTGCTGATTCTAACTCAGTCCCTAACCACATACGTAATATCAGAGGGAAGGGGTTTTATAATGAGTCATTCACCAGAATCATACATCTGTCCTCATACACACAGCAGCAAGTAAGTCTATACTAGTGGGTCGCCCTCCGTCCCAGGGCTGTGGGGTACTTGGTATCGGGCCGGTGTCAGGGGAATGTGTCACAGCACCGGTGACCCGGTCCGTGACCCTGGGCGCCCAAATCAATGGTAGTTTGTAGTTAATGTAGTTTAAGTGGAATGGAATAGTTTGTGACGTCACCTGTGGTGTTTGGCAAGCAAGATGTTAAGCCAGCGCTGGGTGCAGATCCTCTGGGGCTGATGGTGTGTTGCAGCATAAATGGTGTAGCTACCCACAGGTGAAACTGTAACCCCAGGGCAGTGTATAGGCGCAGGCGGTGTGAGGAATGTTGGTACCCAGATGTAGCAGTGCTAGCGGAGTTGGCGCACAATTGAATGGAAGACACCAGGGCTTGTAGTTCCAAAGCTTTACTCACAGTTCGTGGTACACACTGGTGCCTGCCTCCGTGCCGTGTCCTCCGGGGCAGAGACTCAATCAACCTCCCGGGCAAGTCAGGCTTCTCTCCAACACTCCGCCAATATGTACCTCTCCTGAACGACTCCTCTATTGCGCCTTTGAGTGTGAAGAGCTCCAGTACCGTGGTACTCTGAAGTTCCTCCTGTCAGATGTTCCTAACAACTCTCCTTGTACGGCAGACAGCTGTAGCCTACTTCGGAGACTCCCTTTATCCTGAGTCCCGGCTCTCTATACAGATGCTGTTGTGCCCCAAGTCTTGGATGGGAGTAGTGCATTTACAGTCAACTACTCCACCGGTGTCTGCTGCAGAACCATATGTGTCCATACAACCTCGGGGACCGGGCCCCGGCCTTGCGCTGAGAATCTATAGGCAGGGTTCCTTTTCCAACCCACAACTCCTCTCTGTTCTCCTACTCCTTCGTTCGGCGCTGTTCCTTCTCTCTCTTATGGAAGCTTAGGTTGCAGTTCTACGTCTTTCTCCTTCTGTTCCTTTCCCGTGCCAGCTGGCTCAGATCACTGAGGCAGCTGCAGCACTCCTTCCTCCATCCCTCCTCCAGGGATCTGTCCTCAGACTCTCCTGACTGACTGACCTCCAGACTGACCTGTAATTCTAAACTTTCCCAACCTTTTATATATCTCAACTCCACCCACCTCCCAGCACATCTCGTGTTATGAAGCAAGGACCCACGAAAGGTGCTCTGCTATCCTCTAAGCATGGAGCCGCAATCTGGTCCATTGCTGAACTATCCTGAGTGTGGGTGCAGGTGTTTGAGTGTGGAAAGGAGTTCCCAACTTACCTAGTTGGTGGGGCACTACACCTTAGGAGAAGGTGCAGTACCTCTGTGGCGACGGAGCCTCAGGGGCGCCACACTAGCGCATGGCGGAACAGCCATGCGCGCCTTTTATAGCAGCTGGGACCTTCTGGAAGCCTCCAGATCTCTGAGATGAACCAATGAGATCTGGAGCAGGACCTGAGCACATGACTCCCGATCTTCATGAGCATGCTCAGTAGGAGGGCAGAAGGACTTAGCCTCAGGAGAGATTTGCTGCAAGGCAATCTCCTCTGCAATCTTCTCTGCAGTAGGTAAACAGCAGGAGACTGCAGAATGTGAGGGTCTGGATCCTTGCGGAGTAAACGCAAAAATCCGACGCCTAAAGCCCCCGTTACACATAGCGATATCGCTAGCAATATCGCTGTAAAGTCACTGATTTTGTGACGTAGCAGCGATATTGCTAGCGATATCGCTACTACATGTGATACTTACCTCCGACCGGCTCCCCCGCTGGTTATCGCTGATCGCGCGAGAAGGTCCTGGATCATTTCTCGTCGGGCGCTTCCTGCTGGGCGTCCTGTGGCGCCGACGAGCGATGCGTGGACGCGGGCGGGAGGAAGTCAGGATCGCCGCGTCTGACAGGTAAGTAGCGACTCCCGACCCCTGCGATGTCGCTGGTGAGATCTGCCTGTGTGGCAGCTCACTAGCGACCACTTAGCGATGCACCAGCAATCCATATCGTTGTCGGGATCGCTGGTGCATCGCTAAGTGTAACGGTACCCTAACAGTTGGTCCCTCCTATTCCTCCCCTGTTTCACACTGAGTGTATTTGTATGACTGTAGTTTTATTTTATCCCTCTCTGTTAACTCCTGCCTGTCTGGTTTGTGTTATCCTGTACACTTCTAACTCATACCTCCCTGGGTGGGGGAGGGAACAGGAAAGAGTTTATATAGGAGTACAGCAAGATACAAGACCCTGGCATCTCCACCATCTGGAATACCCCAGGGGATAGGGATAGCCTAGGGTTCCCCTAGCTTGAGAGACAAAGTAGTTACCCATTATCCCTTGCAATTACGTGTTATGCACAGTGAATGCACCAGCAGAATAGTGAATGCAGCTCTGGCATGTCTGGCTATAGACAACTGTTTGGGGTTCTTGCCACTCTTCAGTGCAGAGTAAGTTTCTGGTTGGTTGATTGTCATAGCCTTCCCTTCATATACATTGCAGTGTAGGGGTGACAATGAGCGAGTGTTTTGTTGCTGTCCTTATAGGAAGATTCTTGGGGTGTGGAGTGCAGCCTGTTGGTTCGCCCTTGGAATGATGTTGTGCCAGTGATGTTAGATGTGGCCGCTCCATCCAGCAGTCTCATTGCTGTGATCTCCTGAAAAGAAGACATTATTTTGCTGTCAGCAGAGTGCAGAAGAGGAGCAACCACATGTGTGGATGAATCACCAGCGACTGTGATGAGAGGAGAGCTAATTCCGACCGTCATTGTCAGCCTTTACCAGCTGCACATTCTGCTCATTTTGCACTTTTGCTAAGAACTGGTTGCTTTGTCAAATCTGAATTGGGTTCAATTTCGTACTGAAGGAAAGCTTAATTGTCTTAGCCGTTTGACCGGGGAAAATTTCACACATCTGAAGTCTGTTTGCAAACAGGCTGTGTGTCTGGTGGATTGCCGAGCGAGAGGTTATCCTAGGCGCTTGGTGGGGATTCCTCTTTCGGTTCTCTGCACAAATGCAAAAATGGCATGTAGACCCATGCAGCTGTGATGTTTACACCACAAGTGTGAACTTCTCCCACATTCGTCTACACGACCCGAAGAGACAAGGATGCTGCACCCACCGTGATTGCGGCTTAGAGCGATTGGGGCACATCATGCACCGGTCAGGAGAGCGATCACTTGTGTTTATACTATTATTACAAGAAGCAGACAAGGGAGGAAATGACACAATTAGCCGCAAAAAGAAACTGCTGAACGTAAATGAGAAAAATATATCCAGACACAGGACGACGTCTGGTGCTGGGAGTCGATGGAAGAGTTCGCTGAATAACAGCACTGACTGTGAATGTGGGCGAAAAGCTGCGACTGTCCTCCTGTTACACCACGACAAATCGTAACGGTGAAAGGAGGTTCCACCTTGTCATTTATTCAGCTGGAACAGATAGATGCTGTATTTTTTGGACTAGAAGACGCATGTAGGTTTTAAATGAGGAAAATAAAAAAAAAATTGGAGCAAAAAAATGATAATGGCCGGATTCTGAACTCCACTATTCCTAGCTGCAACTTTCCTACTAACTTTTAGTATATATATACATGGCACAAATCATACAGTAGCACTTGAACTATTTACATTTGTCCGAGTCTAAGCATTTGGTCCACCCTCCTACATACCCCCCTCCTATGACCGTTGTAGTCCCCGACAATCCTGTACCTTTCCCTTTTTGGTGTATCCCCTTTTTTCCATTCTCTGTTTGTCTTGTATGACTGGTTGCCGAGCAGAGCCTGGAGCAACTCAGCGCTTCACAGGGTGCTGGGCAGAGCCTGGAGCACTTAAGCTCCGAGTAGCTGAAGGCTACCCACAGGTGCTTGTGCCTATATGACATTTCCCAAACTTTTTACTGGGGTGGGATGACCTGGACACACATTGGGCTCAACGGGAGGTCCCCCCCCTTCTTTACCTTATACACAATGCCACTGGTTAGGACAATTCCGACTCCTCAACGGAAAGTCTCCCCCTCTCTACTCTTTTACACAACCCTGCTGCTTGGGGTAGGGCAACCTGGACTCCTCAACGGGAAGCCTCCCGTTCTGTAACTTATAGGGTATTACACCTTTACCACCAATAATCTGTGTCTTTCAGTTTAGGGGTGGAACAACCGAGGCTGCAGTGGAGTCTACCAGGCCTGTTTCTCCTTCTCCCGTTTGGGGTATTTCCCACCAAGGACGCAATACGTGGACTGAACTGTTCTTAATACCAATTTACAAATTATCAGAGGCATATATTCAGCATTCTCAACATCTTTAACATTGTACGACACCTTCAACATGTGAACATTTTTACCATTTTCAACAGTAGTGCTCCCCCTTCCTTTGCGGGGAGCACAGCGTATGTCCATGCTTCTGGAGCCAGGGTTTCTTTCTTACCCCGAGTGGATGCGGAACAGTCCCCATACTTTGCAACCGTGCACCGTAGTCCCGCAATTTGGGACGATTCAGCGGTGCTCCGGACTGTCTGTTGCTGACCGACTGTGACTGCCGGCCAAAGGGAACTCCGCCACCGCTGAGCCCCCGGGATGATTGGCAGTCCCAGAGCCATGGGTATCCTCAGTGCCCGATACCCGAGAGTCCGCCTCTCTCCTGAGAGGGCCATGTTCCTCCGGGTAGATGATGATGGCCACGGCATAGTAGCCGCGGGGACAGTACTCCATGTAGAAAGACACCCAGTCCCCCATCTGCAGGGCCCTTCTGTGTTTGATGAAGGCCGCGCGGAGATAGACCTTGTGGCCAGTCTCTGTCTCTTTGATGAACCGGTAGCCCTGCTCAACATTGGTAATAGACAAGCTGTCTGTGGCTCTGGGGAATGAACATAGCTGTTTCCCCCTTCTCATGAAGGAGCGCCCAGATCTTCCGCTCCTTGGTCTTCTTTTGGGCAAAGATGTCGGAGATCCAGACAGACAGCCCCGCATAGGCAGCGGACCCGCTTGGTGCCAGGGACATGGGACGGGGGAAGCTGGGCGGGAAGGCCGGGGGTCGACAACTCGGACTTTGGGCCTAGTGCCCACACAGGGCGGGGACACGGGGGGGCTGCCTGCGGCGCCACTGGCTGGGGCAGGGAAACGCTCACCTTCCCGGAGCCGCGGCTTCTTTCAGGCTTGTCGGGATCCCTCAGATTACTCTTTCATCTGAAGGACCGATGTTCTTAGGTGTGAAGCATCATATGTCTCTAATTAAATCAGCTCCGTCGAGAAGAACTACACAGACACCAGCTGTATAATACCACTCGGGATGCCTGCCAAGACGCCTCTGGCTTATCAGTTAGGCTTCCGTCTTTTATAGTAAAGAATTTAAACATTTTACAGACATGCGCAGTACAAATGATTTTACAACTTGTTTTCGACAAAGAAAGTCATTTAGGCGAAAAAGCAGAGGTATTTGACCTTGGTTCACAAGGGAGATGTCTGAGACATCTCCTCGAAGAACAGATAAGGTTTTAAACAAGAGAATGCAACATAGACAGAACTCAATTTAACTCCTTCAGTTCCTATCATTCCCCCCTTTGACATCTTCATTTTCCACAATCTGGAACACTGGATCCTGCAACAACAGCGGATAGTGGCTCGTTCACCAGGTACTATCCCAGGCCGACGGGTTGCCCAAGGGAGACAGGTCTTCTACCTTCTCCATCCACCAGATACTGAAGCCACGTCCATCATTGCAAGAGTACGCTCCTTCATGCCAGAAATGAGATGTCAATCTAGGACTCAAAGGAATAATAGTTAAATTCTTGTTGTTTACAGTCAAACTTCCTTATCTATTTCTACATCTTTTCTTGCATACAGAGATACACCAAAAAACAAGTTTCAATAGCACATATATTACGAAGATACAGACAACAATACGTAATAGACTTAGTATAATCCCAGTTATCCAGCCTCCAATACCCTTAAACCAATTAGCTGGATTAAGAAAGGAGAATGTATCTGACCACCAACTATCCTTAGTACGATCATTGTCTTTATCGTACTGATCTCTAAGTCTTTGAACATCCTCTATTTTTGATCTTAACTTTAAACTACTGTTGGGATCTATATAATGACAGCAAGCTGGTCCGATGACTTGACACATACCTCCTTGCGCTGCAGTTAAATAATCTAATACTATGGTATGCTGATTAGTGGCTATGATGAGCTGATTTTGGACAGCAACGGTGGTGTTCAATATCTCCAATATATCCCATATTTGGTCATCTAAGTAATCTGTAGCCCTGACTAATTTATCCCACATTTGAGTAATCATAGGATAAATAAAAATAGAGCTGACAATTTTATTGGTCACACTCATCTGCACTATATGTGGTCTCCCAGAGAGGCGAGGTGTATTGTCAGCAGCTCTTTTGTACAACGTGTGTTTAGGTATGCTCTGAGTATTCAACTGGTCATTCGGAATAACAAAGGTAGCTGGAGTCAAACGACCCAGAGTACAAGCACCTTTTACCCCTACTGGCAACCATTTATATGCATTGTCTCCACATACCCAGTACATGTCACTAGGTAGGTCCTATAGGGCTGAATGTTGTAATACCAGTCTATGAACTAAATCTATGAACGCAGATACATTCTGAAGCATACACCAATTTGGAAGTTGTCCTAAAGGGCTACAATACCCTACATCGGAATTTCCACAGGTGGGAGTTCCTTTCTCATATCCAGATGACTCGTTGCAAGGTATATTACCTGAAATATTAAAACAAGTTTCATTATTGCCCTGGGGAAATAAATTGGAATACTCCCAGGACGTATTATGCAACCTTCTTTCTAGCAGTATTGGTTTGAAGGCATCAGTAGAGTGGGAAGTTACATTAAAACTAACTTGTAGGCCATACATTGGAATTTGCCCCAGGTAGGTTAATCGAGTTCTATTCCTGGGTACCCAAGCCCCCCCTTTATATGCCAGATATTGAAGGTATGTATTACTTCCTGAAAGATTACCCTGCCACCAAGGGTATCCTACCCATCCCACAATAGGTATTCCAACAGTTGTGTTCCATAACTTCACATTATTTGTGGCATTATTAGCAAGTGTATCAGAACAACTGGTCCAGGCAAATAATTCCTCGGGTGGCATAGGAATAACAAGGAACGGAATACTAGTGGCTGATACTGCTGAATGTGTGCAGATCCAGCAAATGATTTGACCAATCATTTAGTATTTTTTCATGATGTTGTATAAACTTATTATTCAAGGACATTGGAGAATTTAGATTGTCCCACGCAGCTACCATTATTACAGATAATGCAACAAAACAAAACCAAAACATTATGCACTCTTATGCTTTGTTAACTCCTGTGGCTAGTTTGCAATGCGATGCGTGGATCCAGTTTGGTCGTCCTTCCAACTTAACAGAAGTAGGCGTTGTTAGGAGTACTTGGTAAGGTCCTTGATATCGGGGTTCAAGGGTCTTTCTGGAGTGTTTCTTGACATATACGTAATCACCAGGTTGTAGACAGTGAGTTCCTTCCACACTATCTGGATCTCTGTCTGATTCAATTGTTTCAGGGACACCGAATCGTGGTACTAGTTCCATCACCAGTTTCTTTGCAGTGGCTCGAGCTGTAGCCGTTTTCACCGGGTAGGCCTCTGGCCATCCAGAGAAGAGATCTACACATACTAGGATATTTGCATACACTCCTACCTTGGTAGCTGTATGTCGTCAATGTGCCGTCTCTGAAACGGGTAGAGAGGCCTAGGTGTCGCTTTCTTAGGGACTTTTACTGTTTTACCTGGGTTGTGCTGTGCACAGATGAGGCATGATTGTACAAGTTTCGCGGCTGCGCAACTGAAGCCAGGAGCGATCCAGAAGGCATCTACCATGGCACACATGTGACTTTTTGAGGTGTGATTGGGGCCATGTGCTGCTTGCGCCATGATTGGGAACAGGGACTTTGGTGGGCACATTTTATCCTTATTCTCCCATACTCCATTTGAGTTCAGCTCAGCTCCCAGTCTCCCCCGGTGTACCTTCTCTGTTTGGGCAGCCTTTTGCTGGAGGGATTTCAGGACATCTAGACCCAATGTGGCTGGAATACGCTGACTCCCCGCCACCGTCCACTGCTCTCTCTAGGCCGCCTTGTGCTATTTTAGCAGCCTCGTTCGCCCTTCTATTGCCCTCTACCTCCACGGAGTCACCTTTGTGTGTGCTTTTACCTTGACAATGCCAACCTGGACTGGTAACATCAATGCCTCCATCAATTGTTTCACCAGCTCTGCATTTTTAATGGGCTTCGAATCTGTGAAAATATTAGCGACTTTACCTGCAGCGGCTCTACACGCCTCAGTGAGTGCCTTCAACTCTGCCTCATGCGCCGACATGTGAGGAGAGAGTGGTTCCGCTCGGATTACCTCATGTGAGGATACTACTGCATATCCAGTGTAGAATCGTCCATCCTGGTGGTATCTGGGGCCATCTACAAAAAAGAAACTCAAAGTCTGCATTAGAAACAGGTTTTTCATGAATGTGTGCAAACCCAACTGTCTCCTGACTCATCAGTTCTATGCAGACATGTTCATGCGTCATGTCAAAGTATCCTTCCTCACTTGCCAATACGGTCACCAATTCCCCCTTTTCTGAATCCACAGGCAGGAGGGTGGCTGGATTCAGAACGTTACATCTTTTGAGGAGTGACATACTCAGGAATTAGTAGAGCACACTCAAGTTGGAGCTGTCTGGCCATAGACAGATGTTTTGGTTGAACTTGTAGGAGTATGGCATGGATGTCATGTGGGGAATAGATTGTCAAAAGAAACGTCAGTGTCATCTCACATGTCTTCCCTATTACGTCTCCACTTTTTTCCTTGTGCTCCAGCATACATGACAGGTCGTTTTATTGTCCTTGTTTGCTCAATTTCTTTAGCTACCTTAAGGAGGTCTTTCGGATCTACATGTCTCCATTCAGGTCTGGCTGTCTGTACTGCGTCTCGTAAGTCTTTGTTCATACCGTCAATGAATGCATTCACCAGTATTCTAACATCAAGTGGGTTTATGCAAATGTACCCTATGTCTGCCCATTTCAGCTGTAACCGTCCAAGGTATATCTCTACTCTCTCTCCTCTTTGCTGTGTCACATTAGTCAGGAGTACAGACTGCTCTGATTGTTCCACTGCAGCCCATTGTCTTAGTGACTCACAGTACGTCTCCCCAGATCGTGCAGATTTATCATCCATGCCCCAAGCCTGATTCTTTGTCACATCTGTGTGTCTTAATTATATGATCTAGTGCGTCACCTGCCTTTAAACTCACCAACCTCTCTAGGTCTGCCCAGGTACACTTATATGTCTGCTGTACTTCCTTTATGTGTCTGTAAAACGGGAATGGTTGGTCTTCAGGGGCAGGCAGCTGCTTCAGCAAAGCTAGCTGGTCAGAGGGGCTCCAGGGATAATACACCTGCATCTTTCTTATTCTAGTCACACTTCTAGGTCCTGATGGGGTTGGCCGTCTGATGTCTACTGTCAGCTTACTCCTCAAGGGCCAATGTCCCACTACCCACTATCCACACTATTATTATGTCAGCTTCTTATGATCTAGTCTGGATAGGATTTAGCGCAATTCTCTTAGGTCAGTAGCACAGGTCACACAAGTAGCTATTCAGTCTGGGTTTGTCTGAGTCTGACCACAGTGTTTACAAGTCCATCTGTTTTGTCTGGGTCTCTGGTTACACTTTGTCAATCAAACATTCATAATACACCTTCCATACTGCTGCACATTCTCAAGCATCATTTATTCACTTGCTATTTTCTTCCCTTGTCTGTGCCTTTTTGTACATCCAAACATTCACACTCTGGTATTTTTGCCTTTTTCAATGTTTGTTCCACTTGTTTTACTGCTTCCTTCCTTCTCTGTCTTTTGTAATTTGACACAATTTGCTATACAAATCAATCACACAACTAGAAGCAGGTTCAAACACATTAATGACCAAGCAATCACTTACAATTCCCTTCTAAATTAGGCACCATATCTTACTTTTAACTTCCAATCTTCAATTAAGTACTGTTGCTTTAAAATGCACAAATCTTTCAGCGCGTACCTTACGGATAGAATTACAGAGAATTTTGAGCACAGCTCACACTCAGCAGAGATAAGAGCGAAGGGAGAAGAAAAACTACGCAGCGCCATCCTTCACCCCTCCCGTCAGAATGCAGCGTCGTCCTTCACAGAATTCTGTAGTTCTTTAGACTTATCAAAATCAATTTCTACAAAGAAACTCAAAATCACGGGATTTCACTGTAAGGGCAGATAACTGTATAATGAGATTAACCATGCCTTGCCCTTTTTCTGGCCAAATGCATTCAGGAAACTTTACAATGTAATGCCACATATAACACGAACTATATCATTACTCAATTCATTCAGTCTCAGATGTAGATTTGAAATATCTATAACGCATATGTCCGGGATTCCACCACAACTAGAAAGGTCACAAATCTCTTGACACAAAAATGATGTGTGATGATTCATTCATACGTGCTCATTCACTGATTTTTTTTTTTTTTTTTATACTCAATTACTCATCTCTCATCTTATTCAGAGGTTCTCATAGACATATATACAAGGATTCACACAGCCTGCCTATCTTGCACTTTGGATTTGATTAATACTTTTTCCAGGTTCTTTGCTGCACTACTTCCATATCTATCCTCAATTATATCACATAACCGATTTCCTTCTTCAGGTGTCTTTCCCTGACTGTTCCCCATCTTATCTTTTATTCTTATCCTGTCTCTCTTGTTGTCTTCCTGTTAGTCCCCTGCCTTAGGTGGTGTATTGGGTAAGCTCAAGACTAGGCTCTACTATACCTCGTTACCTTCTTCCTAAGGTGCTAACAGGCTAAATGGAGTGTCTGTTCCTCGGTGTACTACGTGTTTCGTGTACTTATATGCTATGTAGCATCCGAACAGAAATACTCCCACAACACACAGGATTGTAAATAAAGTGTCCATCTACTGGGGTTCTTCAGTCATATCCTGTCACAGGCTCATTTCACGGTCCTGTGCTCATTCGGTCACACTCTTATCTGTCACAAGGTTTATTCGTAAAGGGTGTTGATTTAAGCTTAGGCGGTGACCTCCCCGAAAGGACGCTGTCACATGACCCAGTTAGGCAATATCACCACTCTTTGAACGAATACCTACTGTGCAGCTTATTTTTCTACTTTCCACAACCTTTCAAATCAAAGTAGCCATTCAACAACCTCCTCTATTCCTAGTGCGGAATCGTCTATTGTGAAAAACTTGTCCGTCCGGGCTGCGCAGTATGAACTGTTCACCCAGCCTTATATTCCGTAATGTCAGACCTCTCCCATTTTGATTTGCATCAGCTCTTTTTCTAAAAATAGCTGTGCACAGACAGAACCTACAGTAACCTCTCATTCGAGCAGAAATTACATATGCGTGTCACACCCGATTTCCTCAGAGTTCTTATATGGACCTGATTTTACGGCCCCCTCCTCTACTAGATTCCCCTTTATACGGACCTTAGTTATAATGATAGATTATGAAGAGCAGAGAAGAGAAAAATTGATCTCTTACCTGGCCAGGTGTTTAGGTCTGCTGTTCACAATTTCATCAGTAACTGGAGTGGTCTGTAGATCGGGTAGTCTTGGAGAGGTGCCTATATCAGGTCCCTGTTTCGGGCGCCAGGAAACTGTCGGGATCCCTCAGATTACTCTTTCATCTGAAGGACCGATGTTCTTAGGTGTGAAGCATCATATGTCTCTAATTAAATCAGCTCCGTCGAGAAGAACTACACAGACACCAGCTGTATAATACCACTCGGGATGCCTGCCAAGACGCCTCTGGCTTATCAGTTAGGCTTCCGTCTTTTATAGTAAAGAATTTAAACATTTTACAGACATGCGCAGTACAAATGATTTTACAACTTGTTTTCGACAAAGAAAGTCATTTAGGCGAAAAAGCAGAGGTATTTGACCTTGGTTCACAAGGGAGATGTCTGAGACATCTCCTCGAAGAACAGATAAGGTTTTAAACAAGAGAATGCAACATAGACAGAACTCAATTTAACTCCTTCAGTTCCTATCAGGCTACTCCGCAGCTCCTGCAAGAACTGGTGCATCCAGGCGGCAGGGGTCTCCGTGATGTCGCCGGCCTCCACCTGCTGGATGGGCTCCATAGTCTTGTCACCGTTTCTGGTCCTGCTGTCTGGAGTGCTCTGTGGTTCTTCACCCCGCCGTCCGGCAGGAACAGCCTCCGGGCATGACGGTTCCGCAGGGAGCGTGAGCGGCAGTTCCTCCAATCGGAGCACACCTCCGTCCTCTCTTCAGGCTTCAGCTCTGCACGTCTGGCCGTCGGTGGCTCTGGCTTGCTCCTTGGTACTTCAGCTCGGGTAAGTGCCCGGTTCTCAGGCAGCGGCTCTAAGGCACAGGTAATTCGGCGGGCTTCTTCCACACAATGCCACCGCCACTCCAGTCATCCAAGCCCACGGCAGCTACAGCGACGCATCGTGTCCGATGTCCCGGGTCTCACTGGCATTAGGCAGCCGCACCCAGCTTTTCCAGCAGTGTCAATCCCATTCCAGGATGGGGCTCTCGTCGGCCTCTCCATCCATTTTCCAGCATTCATGGGGAAAGGGCGCTTGTCACTCTGCCTATACCGTTCCTCCCAGGGGCGGACCTGGCATAGTTGACAGTCTGCATTTGGCCCCATCCAGACACTGTCACACCCACGGAGTGCCCCTTGTTGACAGGGGCAGTCCATTTTGCAAAGTCATTATTAGGTTCTTTTTCTTCGGTCAGATCTGAGAGTTTTTAGTCACAGTCCCAAATATCAGTTTACACCAGCAAAATCTTCAACCCGCTCCCTGCGGATCCTTTCAATCTTCCACACAGCACTTTTCTTTTCTTTGTCTTCCGGCGCGGTTTCACCGCCTGTGATGGGCAGATCCTACCGACTACGCCACTTGTAGTACGTGTGCCAACCGGGGGGGTGGTCCCTACCGCACACTCCGTACTCCCTATACAGTTCCCGATCCTTCCCTCGATGAGCGAAAAGACTGGAGTCCAGAGCCCGGAGTGCTTCACACAAAACCGTTTATTCTTCTCCAAAATACAGCAACCTTTCGGACAACTTCCATACACCTGCCTGGGTACCTGTTACACGTTTCCTCCTTCCCTCCTCCGCTTTCCTGGTGTAACATCGTTTCAGCCTGTTTCACTGCGCCTGCCTTAGGCCACCGGCCACAGCGATCACCTACTCGGCCCATCCACCCGCTGCCACACCTACTTCTCTTCAGTGCCTAGCTCTCCAACCATTTGGTACCTCAGGCTCTCCTTTCCTTCCGCTGTCTTCCAGGGGCCACCCCCTTCTCTCTGAGCTCCCTAGGTCTGGGAACCTCCCCTTTTTATCCCATGAGCCTGGAAATCCCCTACTTGCTCCGCCCACCTTCTAGACTGTTCTCAGACCTTCCCTGGTGTTATGTCTCCCCCTAGTGGCCGGATTCTGAACTCCACTGTTCCTAGCTGCAACTTTCCTACTATCTGTTAGTACAGTCATCATACTTTATTACTTCATATATACACATGGCACAAATTATACAGTAGCACTTGAACTATTTACATTTGTCCGAGTCCATGCATTTGGTCCACTTTCCTACATACACACCTGTGTGAGGGAAGACAGGCCAGCAGAGCCAAACAGCTAAGGCAGCTGAAAGCCTGGCCTCCAAAGCGTACACAGCGGTGCAGTCACCCATGGCAACAGGTCAGAGGAGGACTGGCGTGTTTAGTTACTGTAAACTGGAGGATATGGTTCCCGGCTGCGAACCGGTGGATATCGTGTACTGTGCAATGCTGTGAGTAGAACATTAACATGGCGGTGCAATCGCCCACGGCAACTGGTCAAAGGTGGATTGGCGTGTTTAGTGACTGTAATCCAGAGGATATGTGCCCATCTGCAAATCGGAGGTAGACTGTCCTGTGCCCGAAGGTGGACTGTCCTGTTTCCCAGCTGCAAATCGGAGGATATTGTGTGCTGTTTTTCTTTAAGTTGAACATTAAAGAGATGTTTAGCTTTGAACTTTGCTGGGTTACTGCCTCATCACTGCACAGGGTGCTACCACTGTACTTCAAGGAATACATAGTCTCCATTCCTCCATGTATACCACATCCGGGTATACATGGCTTCCCACCCCAATCCTGGTATAAATGGCCCCCATCCCAATCCTGGTATATATGGTCCCCATCCCAATCCTGGTATACATGGCCCCCACCCCCCCTGGTATACATGGCCTCCTTCCCCATCCTGGTTTGCATGGCCCCCATCCCAATCCTGGTATACATGGTCTCATGATCCAGGATGGGGTTTCGCTTTGGCCCGTCCTAGTCAGACTGGGGGTTAATTGCTCTGCCTCTCTCTGGCAGAGGGCAGCTATTTAATGTTCACTGGACCTAGGTCCGGTGTCAGTTATACTCCTGCCCTCGGCTGAGTTAGTTGACCTCTTGTATACGTGTGCCTTGTGCCTGATAACTTGTTGCTTGTTTAGTTTTGATCTGGTTCTGTCCCTGTTACGAGTTCTGCCTGCCCCTCTTGTACCGCACCGCTCTCTCGTGTATGACTCTCTGCTTGTGACTCAACTGCTCTCTGCTCGTCCCTTTGGTACCGCACCGCTCTCTTGTGTATGACCTTTGGCTTTGTCTGACCTCCCATCTGTTTACCCCTCCTGTACTTCATTTGCCTGTACTGTGTATGACCTCCGTTTTGCCCGACTCTGAGTTTTCTACCTTCTCTGAAAGCAGGATGCTAAGCCCCGCCCCCTTGCAGTCACATGACCGTAGGTCCTGTGCCGGCTTGCTAAACTTCAGCGTTCAGGTCATGTGCATCTGTACTTTCTGGCTGTTCTTGTCCCCAGGGGTCCCTACAGTGCTGGTGAGTCCCTGTCACCCCATTTTTGGCCTATCAGCTGCAGCCACCGCCATCAGGGGCTTATCTACAACATTCTGTAATGCTGTAGATAAGCCCTCAATGAAACCTGAAAGATAAGAAAAAATATTTAAATTATACTCACCCCGGCGTTCGGTTGGGTCCGATGGGTGTCGGCGGCCTGTCCGGCGCCTCCCATCTTCATACGATGACGTCCTCCTCCTTGCTTCTCCCTCAGCTCCTGTGCACGCGTACTTTATCAGCCCTGTTGAGGGTAGAGCAGAGTACTGAAGTGCGCAGGTGCTGGACCTCTCTGACTATTCCCGGCGCCTGTTTATCAACAGGGCAGATAAAGTACGCATGCGCAGGAGCCGAGGGAGAAGCAAGGAGGAGGACATCATTGTATGAAGATGGGAGGCGCTGGACCGGACCGCAACACCCACCACACCCGCCCTTGTCCCCAGTGAGTATAATCTAACGTGTTTTTCTTATTTTTCAGGTTTCATCGGGGGCTTATCTACAGCATTACAAAAAGCTGTAGATAAACCCCTGATGGCGGTGGCCCCAGCTTATGGGGTAAAAATGGGGTGACAGATTCCCTTTAAATAAACTACATACATATTCTAGAATACCCGATGCGTTAGAATCGGGCCACCATCTAGTAAGACATAAACGTGAAATAAAAATGAGATAGATGACAGGAGAACAAAGATTTTAGATCAATACAGATTTAATTATGGGACATTCACTCTCAACATAGCTGACCCTTCATGTGATTAAAGATAATCTGTCAGTTGGATCACCCCTCCTAAGCTGTCTATATGGGCATGTAGATCATACAAAGCTGAATAAAATGATACCTTGGTATCTGTGATCCGATGCTTTATTCCAGAGAAATCCACATTTTTTTAAAATATGTAAATGAGCTGTTAAGATCTATGGGCCGGACATAGATCTCCCCGTGAATCCACCTCCAGAACTTACCACTGTCACACCAAGATCACAACTGGCAATGCTAAAATGTGAGTCAGACGGGAGATGTTTGAAAATAATCTCTCCAGACTATTACCTAGAAATATGTGTTAGTATTTCATAGTGGTTATTTAGACGCCGGGTCCTTGCAGGGGTTCAGCTTTGTATCAGATGATCATTTTCTGCCGCTCCATCGTCCAGCATTAGTCTGCCTTCTATATCGACATCTTCTAATTCTCAGCTAGCAGATTAACCTACGTTGCCCTTTTGACACTAAAGGCTGACTGTGACCCGATGATCAGCTCTTGACTACTGACTGTATTTGTAGCTGGTATTTCAATTTAATTTTTGGAAGTCGTCTTTGATTGAAGACGAGCTCCAAGACTTTTACAATGAGCAGATATTTTCAGCTTTGAAGTGTGATCACGTTGTGTAGCTTTCTATTAAAAGTTAAAGATGCCTAAACTGTAAAAATATTTATTTCATTTTTCTACTGAGTTGACAGAATGGTAGTCCGTACATATGAAGAATATCTGTGCTCATACAACATCCGTCAAAACCCCTTTCTCGATGCTGTGATCATGTTTGCATGCAGTACCCTGAGTTACCACACGGTGTCTCACATCATCTGTGAGAAAAGGAATGAACATGTTGCTTTACAGGCGCGATGCAAATATGTCAGGTAAGTCCAGTGCATTATGGGTAATAATTGTATTTGGACAATTCAATTCATATTAGACTTACCACTAATTAATACATACAACATATGGAAATACAAATTATTATTATTATTATTATTATTATTAATATAATACAACATGCTCCTAATTAAATTCATTGTACAAACTGTATGTGATGTGATACTATATATATATATCTATATCTCTAATGCACATATCTGACTCATTTCCAGGAAACCTCTCCCGGCAGAGTGACTGACAGCTCTAATTTCTATCTCCCTTTTTCTTTTTTTTAATTGATTTACCTTTAGCAAATTTGTATCAGCGTGACATCATTTTATGGAGGAAATCATCTACTTCTCTGTGAATATCTCCATTCATTAGGACACCCACAGACAGTCAGAAAATTGCTGTGTGCAGTTTATGTAGATTCCCAGTGTCTGGGATTTTACAGGCAAATTTCTAAGAAATATAAATGCTGCAAATGGATTTTTCTGTATATTTTTTAGAGTTTTCTTTGTACGTGAGAGTTCTGATCACATTTAAATACATTTCTCTCTATAAGGATTTCCAGAGGTATATTGGTTAGAGCAGTGGTCTCCAGCTTCTAGCATTCCCTCGACAGCTGTGAGTGCATACTAGGAGTTGTAGCTTTTTACTACCTGGAGAACTCCAGGATATGTTTGCATTGCTTTAAAGTGTACCTGTAAATTCAGGTGACTTTTCAATATAAACAGTCATGTGTATATGAGGAATAAAACTATTTTTGGTAAGTACTTGACTTGTATCCTGCATTTTTCACCAGTTTTCCCTTTGTAGGGTCTCTCTCTAATTTTCAGTTGTCTCTGAGCTAGTGGATGTAGGCTAGCTTTTATGATGTCTCCCATACACAGCCCACACAGAGAAATTAGGGATTTCTGCTCTCTTTTCTCTGACTAGCACATGTTCAGAAGCATCAGCTGAATGGAGTACTTTATACAGCAGTATTAAGCAGCGTAGATGTGAATCCAGTACTGAGGTGAGATAAAACACTTAATAGAATGCAGCAGCACAATCTCTCACACTGTTTCTCCACCCTCTTTTTTGTACTACAGACTTTAGTCTTGTCTTGAGCAAGACGGGTGTTTGTATGTATGGGGTGTGCAGTATCATGGGGTGTAATGTGTCCCTTTACATAGTATGACTATACTGGACCTTTTTGGACAGAGTGGTTTTCACAATTAGGGCTCCTTCAGATGTCTGTGATCATTGGCCTGAACTTGGTTTGCAATGCACAGACTTGCTACATGTCTCTCAACGCCGAGTGTGACAGCCTCATAGGAATATATGAAGCTGCCACACTCAGGGTCGGAAGACGCACAGTCAGTCAGTGCATTGTAATCCGAGATTGGACCAATGTTCACGTCTTAAGGAGTCCTCAGGGATAGCAAAATGAATACAGATAAGACACCAGCAACAGTTCATGTAGATGTTACTTACTAGGATGTAGCCAGCTTTATGGTTTCAAAGGTGTCTTTATAAAGTAACAGACCTGAAAAAGGTAGACAGCTGGTATACAGCAATAAGCTAACATTGGCAACACTTTGCTCAATCTTACGACAGTCTGCTGCCAAGCACTTCAGCAGAACTTCCTTCACACTAAGGAATGTACTCGATCCTATTCAGTTTCATGTTTCTTTAAGCGATGACATACGTGTGTGTGTGTGTACGTATATTTTACAGTCATGGCTGAAAGTTTTGGCACCCTTGAAATTGCTCCAGAAAATAAAGTATTTCTCCCAGAAAATTATTGCAATTACACATGTTTTTATACATGTTTATTTCCATTGTGTGTATTGCAACAACACAAAAAATGAGAAAAAAAGCAATTTGGACATAATTTCACACAAAACCCCAAAATGGAACAAAATTGTTGGCATCTTTCCAAAAATGTGGATAAACAGTTTTGTTTTAATCATGTGATGCTCATTCAAACTCACCTGTGGCAAGTAACAGGTGTGGACAATATGAAAATCACACCTGAAACCAGATAAAAAGGGGAGAAGTTGACTCAGTCTTTGCATTGTGTGCCACACTAAGCATGGAGAACAGAAAGAGGAGAACAGAACGGTCTGAGGACTTGAGATCTAAAATTGTTGAAAAATATCAACAATCTCAAGGTTACAAGTCCATCTCCAGAGAACTTAATGTTCCTTTGTCCACAGTGAGCAATATAATCAAGGAATTTTGGAACCTATGGCACTGTAGCTAATCTCCCTGGATGTGGACAGTAGAAAAAAATGTATGAAATGTTGCAATGCAGGGTAGTCTGGATGGTGGATAAGCAGCCCCAATCAAGTTCTAAAGAAATTCAAGCTGTCCTGCAGGTTCAGGGTGCATCAGTGTCTGAGAGAACTATCCATCGCCATTTGAATGAAATGAAAAGCTATGGAAGGAGACTCAGGAAAAAACCACTGCTGACACAGACATAAAAAAGCTAGACTGCAGCTTGCCAATCTCTATGTTAGTAAGCCAAAATCCTTCTGGGAAAGCATCTTGTGGACAGATGAGACCAAGATAGAGCTTTTTGGTAAAGACTTCATTCTACTGTTTACTGAAAACTACAAAGAAAATAACACAGTACCTACAGTCAAATATGGTGGAGGTTCACACGAATTGTGGGGTTGTTTTGCTGTCTCTGGCACTGGGTGCCTTGACTGTGTGCAAGGTATTGTGAAATCTGAAGGTTACCAAAGGATTTTGGGTCGCAATGTAGTGCCCAGTGTCAGAAAGCTGAGTTTGTGTCCTAGGTCATGGGTCTTCAGCAGTGCAATGACCCCAAACATACTTCAAGATGCCCCCAGAATTGGATGGAAACAAAGCACTGGAGAGTTCTGAAGTGGCAACAATGAGTACAGATCTAAATCTCATTGATCACCTGTGGATAGATCTTAAAATCATTGTTGGGAGAAGGCACCTTCACATATGAGAGACCTGGAGCAGTTTGCAAAAGAAAAATGGTCCAAAAATCCAGCTGAGAGGTGTAAGAAGCTTGTAGATGGTTATAGTAAGTGAGTTATTGCAGTTATTTATTCCAAGGACTGTGCAAACAAATATTAAAGGGAATCTGTCACCCTTTTATTGCCCTATGAGCTGCCAGCATTGACATCAGGGACTTATCTACAGCATTCTGTAATGCTGTAGATAATCCCCCGATGTAACCTGAAAGAGAAGAAAAAGGAGTTAGATTATACTCACCGGAGGGGGCGGTCCAGTCCGACGCCTCCCATCTTCATACGATGCCATCCTCTTCTTCCCTTCCTGTAGTAGATCCAACGCAGGAGCACTGCTCTGCCCTGTTGAGGGAGAGGTCTGGCGCCTGCGCACTGCAGGACTCTGCTCTTCCCTCAACAGGGCAGAGCAGTGCACCTGCGCTGGAGCCACTACAGGAAGGGAAGAAGAGGACGGCATCGTATGAATATGGGAGGCGTCGGACCGGACCGTGACACTCATTGGACCGGACTGCCCCCTCCGGTGAGTATAATCTAGCGTGTTTTTCTTCTCTTTCAGGTTACATCGGGGGGCTTATCTACAGCATTACAGAATGCTGTAGATAAGCCCCTGATGTCAATGCCAGCAGCTCATAGGGCAAAAAAAAGGTTGACAGATTCCCTTTAAGGGGAGGGTGCCTACAATTTTGTCCTGCCCATTTTTGGGGTTTTATGTGACATGTGTCCAATTTGCCATTTTTTCTCTGGTATTTGTGTTGCTCCATTATACATGTGGAGAAATGGGGTCAGTGGGTGCTCTCGTCCGCTGGCCTGGCTGCCTTTAGAAAGACTGCATGGACCAGGGCTCATACCACTGAACGCCTGCTCTATCTCCTTGTGGACAGAACACTACACATACAACACAGGGATAGGGTAAAACAGTGTGGCCAAGCTTTATTGAACCACAACACCCATTAGCAAGCAGAACTATTTCAGCAATTACCCAAAATGGTGCACACCACAGGGTCTCACCCCTCCGCTGACTCACCGAGATGCTAGTGGATGTTATGTTAGAGCTCCCAGGGTCGCTATTCCACCTGTGATAACACACAGAGAGGAGGTCACGACAAGCGTAGGGAGATGACCGAGAGTAGTTCAGTGTTCTTTCAGCTGGGTTTGACGTACCCTCCGCTGGGATCCTGAAGAGTTTCTTGTCTGTTGGTGTTTAGCAGGAGGTCCGGCTAGTAGCTCTATGTGGTGCGATGAGACACCGTCTCTGTTTCAGGGTCTTTTATACCCAAGGCAGGTAAGCTATTGTTAGAATTAAACAGTGTCCTACAGTACACCCTCACCCTTTCCCTATCTACAATCAAGTCAACAAACTGATTCCAGAATATAAACAAACATCAGATAAGCACACACTATGTTATATGGTATATCATTGTGCAAGTCAGCCTTCTTGACCCACCAGAATCCACACTTAATTCCACAAGCCAAATATACAGACAAAAAGTCAATTCCTCCAGGCCTGGTAAAACATAGCTGTCTGGGCAATTAAGATATACTCTGGTTTCTTCACATTGTACAAAGGAAATAAACGTGTGCATAACAAAACATATGTAATTGCAATAATTTTAGAGGATAAATAGTTCATTCTCTGGAACAATTTCAAGGGTCCAAACACTTTCGGCCATGACTGTATATATAGATGTATAAAAAAGCACAGCAGCACTCTGTGAATGCCAAGACATATAATGTCAATAGAAATAACAAAATCCAACCGCATTGTTCCTCAGCAAGATGTACTTACAAAAAAAGTGAAGGTTCTTAGCACATAAATTGTTCAATTCGTGTGTGCCCATCAACCACGGCAAGGTGACACTTCTCTGATGGGTCCTATCATAACCCTTGGTTGAGAACACCTGCTTTGCTCTGACACTGCACACCTCCCATTGACCTGCAGGTGATCTCAACCAGTTCTACTTGCCCATTCAAATTGTAGGCTTGCAGCCCAGGAGAGACATGTTTGCACATTATTGTAGGCTTTTTAGTCCGAAAGTGGCATATACAGTTGATTAGGGAAGGGTTATGATAGGATCCATCAGAGAAGTGTCACCTTGCCGTGGTTGATGGGCACACATGAATTGACCAATTTATGCTCTAAGAACCTTTGCTTTTTTTGTAAATACATCTTGCTGAGGGACAATGCGGTCGCAAGTTGCTATTTCCATTGACACTATATCTCTTGGCATTCACAGAGTGCTGCTGTGCCTTTTTATATTGTTATTATTATTTATTTATAACTTTACAATGACAGACTGGTACAGAGGGGAGGGGACCCTGTCCTTGCGTACTTACACTCTACGGGATAGTGGGGAATAGACAGAAGGTCGGGGGTGCAGCAGCTCTGATGGTGATGAGGCAGCAGCTCAGGCAGTGGTGAGGCAGCAGAATGGTCACTGCAGGCTGTAAGCTTTCCTGAAAACATAGGTTTTTAGGTTCCGTTTGAAGGATCCGAGTGTGGTGGATAATCGGACATGTTGAGGCATGGCATTCCAGAGGATAGGGTATATTCGGGAGAAGTCTTGGAGGCGGTTGTGTGAGGAACGAATAAGTGTGGAGGAGAGTAGGAGGTCTTGGGAGGATCGAAGATTACGTGAGGGAAAATATTGGGAGATTAGTTCAGAGGTATAGGGAGGGGAAAGGTTGTGGATTGCTTTGTAGGTCAGTGTTAGTAGCTTAAACTGGATTCGTTGGGGAATTGGGAGCTAATGGAGGGATTTGCAGAGGGGGGAGACAGGGGAGTAGCGAGGAGAGAGGTGTATTAGTCGGGCAGCAGAATTGAGGACAGACTGGAGTGGTGCAAGAGAGTTAGCAGGGAGGCCACAGAGGAGAGTGTTGCAGTAGTCAAGGTGGGAGATGATGAGGGCATGTACAAGAGTTAGAGTTTTAGTAGATTGAGGACTGAGGAAGGGATGGATTCTGGAAATATTTTTGAGTTGGAGGCGACAGGAGGTGGCAAGAGATTGGATGTGTGGTTTGAAGGACAGGGCAGAGCCGAGAGTTACTCCGAGGCAGCGGATTTCAGGTGCGGGAGAGAGCGTGATGCCGTTTACCATAATAGATAGATCGGGTAGGGAAGATACGTGAGATGGAGGAAAGATAATGAGTTCAGTTTTGTCTACATTGAGTTTTAGGAAGCGAGAGGTGAAAAACTAGGATATGGCTGATAGACACTCTGGGATTCTGGACAGCAGAGAGGTGACATCTGGGCCAGAGAGGTAGATCTGAGTGTCATCTGCATACAGGTGGTACTGGAAGCCATGGGACTTTATGAGTTGTCCTAGGCCAAGAGTATAGATGGAAAAAAGTAGGGGCCCCAGGACAGAGCCTTGGGGGACTCCAACAGAGAGGGGGCGGGATGAGGAGGTAGTGTGGGAGTGGGAAACGCTGAATGTGCGGTCAGAAAGGTATGAGGAAATCCAGGACAGGGCAAGGTCTTTGATGCCAAGGGAAGAAAGAATCTGTAGCAGTAGACAGTGGTCAACTGTGTCAAAGGCAGAGGACAGGTCAAGAAGGAGGAGGATGGAGAACTGTCTGTTAGCTTTGGCTGTGAGTAAGTCATTAGTAATTTTGGTCAGGGCAGTTTCAGTGGAGTGGTGGGGGCGGAAGCCAGATTGCAGGATGTCAAGGAGGGAGTTAGATGAGAGGTGGGAGGAAAGTTGAGCATGGACATGCTGTTCAAGGAGTTTGGAAGCAAACGGGAGCAGTGATATGCGGCGATAGCTGTGCATAGCAGTTGGGTCAAGGTTTGATTTTTTGAGGATGGGTGTTATGGGGGCATGTTTGAAGGCAGAGGGGAAGGTACCAGAAGTTAGGGATAGGTTGAAGAGATGGGTTAGGGCTGGAATGATCATGTTAGTGAGGTTGAGGAGCAGGTGGGAAGGGATGGGGTCAAGTGCACAGGTGGTGAGGCGTGATTTGGAAAGGAGATGAGTAAGCTCTCCTTCAGTGATGTTGGAGAGGGAGGTTATTAGGGAAGGGCAGAGGTCTGGTATGTGAAGCGGTTGGGGTGGTGGAACTGTAAAGGTTTGCCTTGTTTGGTCGATCTTGTTTTTGAAGTAGGTGGCAAAGTCCTCAGCAGAGATGAGGGGAGTTGGAGGTGGCAGTGGTGGGCGGAGGAGAGAGTTGAATGTGCTGAACAGTTGTTTTGGGTTGTGGGATAATGAAGGTACAAGGTTTGTGAAATAGGTCTGTTTAGCAGAGGTGAGGGCTGATTTAAAGGCAAGTGAAGCTTGTTTGAAAGCAGTGAAGTCGTCTGGCAGGCGTGTTTTCTTCCAACGCCGCTCCGCGACCCTGGATGCTTGTCGAAGTTTTTTGGTGAGGTTGTTGTGCCAGGGTTGCCTTTTGGTTTGTCACACTTTGCCATGCATGAGAGGAACGACTGAGTCTATGGCTGATGTGAGGGTGGCGTTGTAGAAAGCGGTGGCTCTGTCCATGTTGTGGAGTGAAGATATGGAGGACACAGGTAGAAGAGAGTCTGAGAGTCTGTGGATGTCTAGGTGTGCGAGGTTTCTGCGAGGATGTGCTAGTGGCTGGACATGGGGGGCAGGTGAGAAGGACAAGGATGAGAAGGTGAGTAGATGGTGGTCAGATAGGGGGAAGGGAGAGGTTTTAAGATTAGATAGGGAACAGAGGCGGGTGAAGATGAGGTCTAATGTATGTCCATCTGTGTGGGTGGCTGTGGAGGACCACTGAGTAATTCCAAAGGATGAGGTAAGTGACAGGAGTTTGGAGGCTGCTGGCTGGTGGGTGTCAATGGGGATGTTGAAGTCCCCCATGATGATGGTGGGGACGTCAGCAGAGAGAAAGTGGAGAAGCCAGGTGGAGAATTGGTCGATGAAGGCAGTGGCTGAGCCCGGTGGTCGGTATATGACAGCCATTTGGAGATTAGAGGGAGAGTAAATATGGACAGAGTGAACCTCGAAAGAATGGAGGATAAGGGAGGGTGGGGGTTGGATGGGGTTGAAGGAGCAGTTTATACATATTTTGCAGTCACTGCAACTTGCACCCATTGACACTTAGGAAGTGCTGGTCAGTTTTTTTGTATATGTATATATATATATATATATATATATATATATATATATATACCGTCGCAGCTACAGCCACAAAATTTGGCACACATCTGGACCCCGAGAGTGTCCTAGGCTATGTTCTGAGGCAAAATTTTAACCCCGTACGTTTCAGTTCAGCAAACAATTTTACCCCTATCTACAGTACATAATGGGTAAAAGTGTATGTATGTATTGGCATCTGCACCGTCGTAGCTACAGCCACAAAATTTTGCACAGTCACACGTCTGGACCCCGAGAGCATCATAGGCTATGTTGTGAGGCAAAATTTTAACCCCGCGCATTCCAATTCACCAAACAATTTTGCCCCTATCTACATAATGGGGAAAAAGTGAAAGGAAAAGTGTTGGAGGCAAATTGACAGCTGCCAGATGTGAACAAGGGGGACTTACAGAATGAGAGCGATGACGCCAAAGAGTATATACCGTACAGTTGCTAAGGTGGGGCCCTGACATGGGATACTCACCACACTCGGGGATATGAACACACACACAAAATGCGCCACACACTACCACGTGCTTCAACACATATACCACCCTCAGCACACATTTCACCACACATACACCAACCTCGCCACATAAAAGTCGAAACACAAAAGTCGCCACTCAAAACTCGCCACGCTGTCCCAGAGCTGTTTAAAAGATGAAAAATGAGCTGTGATTGGTTGCTATCAGCAACAGTTTTCTTTGTAGACAGTTGTGGTAACTGAGGCTTATTATTCTTATCATTTCTATGGTGTTATCGTCCTTCTGAAAAGCTGGAAATAACACAATTTATTACCGTGCCAACACAGACCACCCTCTGACACAGACTGCAGGGGGGGCCCAGTATCACACAGGATAGGATTAGATCCACGGCTCAGCAGTCAGTATCACACAGGATAGGATTAGATACACGGCTCAGCAGTCAGTATCACACAGGATAGGATTAGATACACAGCTCAGCCGTCAGTATCACACAGGAGAGGATTAGACACATGGCTCAGCAGGCAGTATCACACAGGATAGGATTAGATACGCAGCTCAGCACACAGTATCACACAGAATAGTATTAGATACACGGCTCAGCAGTCAGTATCACACAGGATAGGATTAAATGCACGGTTTTTATGTGCAATATAATCATTATAATTTGTTATAACTAACCACAGTTGGTTACTATGCCCAGGTAACGCCGGACTCTTCAGCTAGTGTATATATATATATATATATATATATATATATATATGAGCCTCCTGCACTCTGAGGCCCCCCAGTCAATCATTGCACTTGGCATCTTTCCGCTGTCTTCCTCCTGAGTGTTCTTCAGATACACCTGGCATTGATTTATCTGCAGACAGATACGTCAGTGGGTAATAGTTTTGCACACAGAGTTTTTTTATAGGCAGTTGAGATAGGAAATCAGTAGTAATTATATGCTGCTGGCGTCAGCGGAGCTGAATCTGAGTAGAAAAAGCGCATTATCTTCAGTCCAATTTAACACAGTGCACTCAAAATGCTATAAAGGATGGTACATTTAAACTGCACCTAATTGCATAAAATGGAAGGTATGCGCTGATGGTATCAGCACGGAAAGCTGAATATTCTTCTGAGTCACATGTGAAATGGAGACAATTTTATTCTAAATTAAAAGTCTTTTACTTTATTAAGCCCTGAAAGTATGACGCCGGGTTAAACGGAACCTGGAAGAAGGTTTCCGCTCCCCCCCAAATTGCCACCACTCTCTGATAGTTGTCCACTTACATCCTTCAAAAGGTTTCCTAAGTGGCCCAGTCAATTTTTCTAAAAAATGAATTTTAACACATGCAAGCGCCGTATTCTGATTAGATCTTTTCAGTAGAGGTGGTGGAAATGCTGCAGAGTCAAGACGAGCTGCCTACACACTGTGTGAAAGTATCCCAGAAAGCAAACCTACGAAACGGAGCAATCCATTTGCAAATTCAGCTCAGATGGCCAAAATAACTCATTGTTCCCTCTTAACCCCTTATAGGCATGCATAAGGTTGTGAATTTGGGTCGGGAAATTCACTTTAAGGCTCTATATGGAACGTGAAATCCATCTGTCTGAACCTAGTCTAATGCACCTGCCACCACTTCTGAGAAGTCAATCTATAAAATCCAAATGTATTTGCAGGTGTTGATAGACATATTCACTGCTATGGTCCTCAGACACCTAAATGGATCAGAAGTGGTCATGCACAACCGTGCCCTTCCATCCCACCCCAACCAGAGTGGGGAATAATGGGAGATCACAACCCCAATTCTCATGATCGGTGGGGGACCCAGCTGTGGGATGGCAAGGTTTTCACCACCTAACTTCTACTTGGAGGTATAGACTGCTGCAACAAGAACCAGGGTTACGGTACCCAGGATGGTCTCACATTGTGGTCAAGGACTAAGCTGGGTTTTGTCAAATGCAAGACAGATTAAATGTAATGTACAAAATTAGAAAGCAGGAGCTAACAAGACAGATATGTGGTCAGAAAACAGGCCAAGATCAATATAAAGACCAGAAGTCAATAATGACAACCAGGGCAGGCGCCGGGAAGGGATCGGATCTTAAACACCAGGCAGAGATCCTCTACAATGGATGACCTGGTCTGACGTCATCTAGAGCAGGGGTCCCCAACCACCGGTCCGCGGACCAGGACCGGGCCGTTGGAGTTTTTTTGCCAGTCTGCGGAGCCACAGCTCAGAGCACACTGCAGGTGCCAGCCCTGGTGGTTCATTATCACTGGAGCACACGTACGCACTCAGTGTTCATCATTTGAATGCTGTGACACATGGGGAGCCGGCGGCTGTAGCACAGTGACAGCTGCAGCCGCCGGCTTCCAGAAGACATCCAGAAGCGGCAGTGTCTTCCTGTACTGACTGGTCACGTGGTACCGCTCATTAAGGTCATGAATATGGACGCGACTCCACTCCCATAGATGTAGAGCTCATATTCATGACATTGAGTGGTACCACGTGACCGCTCAGTACAGGAAGAAGCTGACGCGCTGGGATAGAGATGCAGGGACGCTCAGCGATGGTGCAAGGAGGGTAAGTATGACGGAGGAGGACAGGGGAGAACAGGGAGCCCAACGGAGCCCAGCCATGCATACAAGATGGGACATGGGAGCAATACATACAAGGATGGGAGGTGGGGAGCCAAGCCATGCATGCAAGATGGGACCGGGGGAGCCATGCATACAAGGATGGAAGGTGGGAGCCGAGCCATACATACAAGATGGGACTGGGGGAGCCATGCATACAAGGATGGGAGGGGGGAGCTGAGCTGTGCATACAAGATGGAACCAGGGAAAGCCATGCATACAAGGAAGGGAGGGGGGAGCCAAGCCATGCATACAAGATGGGACCGGGGGAGCCATGCATAAAAGGATGGAAGGGGGGAGCCGAGCCATGCATGCAAGATGGGACCGGGGGAGCCATGTATACAAGGTTAGAAGGGGGGGAGCCGAGCAATGCATACAAGATGGGACTTGGGGAGCCATGCATACAAGGATGGGAGGGGGGAGCCGAGCCATGCATACAAGATGGGACCGGGGGAGCCATGCATACAAGGATGGGAGGTGGGGAGCTGAGCCATCAGGGTCGGACTGGGGTGCCTAGGACCCACCAGGGGAATTGACTCTAGGGGCCCACCCTATGGCTACCATAAACGGTTTTATTATGTGTTCATTTTTTGGCCTCTCCCACTAGCTAGAAAGTGAAATCCATCAGAGCAGCCTCAATTCCACAGAATGCCAGTGAAGTGCGCTCTTTTCTTGGGATGGCCAGCTACTGTGCTAGATACCGTATTTTTCGGACCACAAGAGGCACTTTTTCCCCAAAAAATGTTTGGGGAAAATGGGGGTGCGTCTTATGGTCGTAATACAGTTACAAATCCTGTTGTGGCGGTCACGTGGCGGCGGTCCCAATGCAGCCACCCTGTGCTCTGTGGTGCGGTTGTGTCGGGGCTCTGTAGTGTGGCTGCAGCGGGGCTCTGTGCTGCGTGGGGGGCTCCGCCGGCATTTCGTTAAATCCTGAAAGCCCCCCGCAGCTCCGTTGCTCCGTTGTATTCAGTTTGTGAATACATCAATAAGTGACAAGACACTCTGTGCCTTAATACTAATCATCCAAAATCAAAGGTGGCATGAAATTCAAAAGGAAAAATTTCCTGATTCTGGGACTGATCTGAAGGAATTAAAACTATTTTCAAATGTACGTGAGGAATTGTCAGTCAATGAAGAGCACCTCATCCTTCGAGGTACCAAACTGGTTGTACCTAAGGCCTTGTGCAACTTAGTCATACAGATAGCACACAAAGGTCATCTAGGAATTATTGGTACAAAAAAGTTACTCAGAGAAAAAGTGTGGTTCCCAAATATGGATCAATTGGTGGAAGAGAAGATTAGACACTGCTCCACTTATCAATTAATTACTCCATCATCAAATTTAGAGCCTCTACAAATGTCTCCGTTTCCCACTGCTCTCTGGGAGGAAGTAGCAGTCGACATATATGGACCATTACCAAATAACAATTGATGAATATTCTAGATACCCTGTTATTTCGTTCATCTCTTCAACGTCTGCTAATAGTGTCATACCAGAACTGGACGACATATTCTCTGCATGTGGGTTTCTAAGAGTGGTTAAAACAGACAATGGACCTCCATTCAATGGACATATATTTACACAGTTTTCTGAATACTTAGGGTTCAGCCACAGGAAAATCACACCTTGCTGGCTGCAAGCCAATGGAATTGTAGAACGCTGCATGTGCACTATGGGGAAACAAATCAAGGCAGCTAGTCTGGAGCACACCCCACTGAAACAGTCACTATACAAATTCTTGCTCAATTACCACACTCTAACAAGCAAGCCATGAAACATTATGCAGACAGAAGGCGAAGGGCACAGCCAAGTGCCTTCAAAAGAGGTGATATCGTTGTTGTGCGTCAAAGATCAACCAACAAAACCTCAGCTGTATATAGTCCGGCAAAATATAATGTTACTGAGAGACGAGGCAACATGGTCACGGCTGTTAGGGCTGGCGGAACGCACCAAATGGTAATAAGGTGCATTCGCAGCCCGGGGTCCACCGTGCAGGGGTGGTAACCTGCTGCTCAGTAATGGCGGATGCTATATGGTGGTATACTATAAAAACACGTGGGTTATCGTCACCCAGTGTGTACGGGGCGGACTCTGATGCTTCACAGAGCCGCACTACCGCTGAACATAAACGCAGGAGCCTGTTTGTGCTCACAGAGCTCGGCTAAAACAGCGCACAGTGTACGGCCACAGAACGCTACCCCAAGGACACGGGGTTAGAGTCCCTCTAGGCCCACTGAGCGTGTGGCGTCACTGCCATGAGCGCTGCTAAAGACGCTGGCAGTGGAGTGTGGAGCAATGTCTGACTCAAACCCTGAGCTACCTACACCTAAGCCTGGGCGCTAGCAGGCTAGGCTGCACAACACATGCGTACCAAGGGTAGGGGTTTCATAATGAGTCAGTAACCAGATACATTCATACGTGCATACATCTCTCACACCTTATAGTCTGTAAATAGTCTATCCTAGCACATGGGCGAGCGGCCATTCAAACTTTTTATAGCCAAGGGCATCCGGGACCTTCCTGGCTTCTCGGATGGGCCAATCCGAACACGAGCAGGACCTGAGCACGTGACCCTCGATCTCCAATGGGAGATCACTCCACGGGCATGCTCAGTGGCCCGACATGAGGACTTAGTCCCTGGAGAATCTCGCTGCTGAGCAGCCTGCATTGTCATAGCTGTCCCAGAGGTGACAGCAGCAAGCAAACCCACGGAGTTGACCTGGGCAGAGTGCCAAGACCGACGAATCTGCTGAGCAGGCACCACTGTGGCCGAAGAAGAATGGGAGACCGCTGGGTGCAAGGCTCTGGATTCCTGCTGTGCAGTAGCAGGAGCCCGACGGCTGAGCGAGATGGACACTCTATAACCCGAAATTCTTCACATTTTAAAATCATACCGCCAAACAATGATAATGAACCCCCACCGGTGGAAGATTTGGTGCCCGACAGTGGAGAAGAGGGCCAACAGGGGGTGGTTGATCCATCAGCAATGGCCACCCCAATGAACCCAGACATTACCCTACACGGGAAAGAAGGGTTCTATCGAGACTTATTGAAGAGATGTAATTAAAATGCCTGATTTGGAAATGAACAAATAAGACAATGCAGACATGTGTCTTTTCTTGGATGATTTCTTGTTTTCTTTTTTTTTTTCTCTCTTTTCTTTTTCTTCTTTTCGTGTTGTTGCCTTGTTAATACCTTTTTTTTGAGGTTGTTAGTATGTAAAAAAAAAAAAAGAGGGATGATGTAATGTATAATGATTTGACCTGTCTCTTTAAGAAAGGAGATCTTGTGACTAGAAGGTTATAGACAGGAAGTGGGTTAGCAGAGTTTCAGTTTAGCCTGAGGAGAGGAATGTTATGCTGTGTGCTGGAGGAAGGAGGAGAAGAATAAAATACAGTTAAAGCGTTCTTACTTGAATTCTTTATACCGTGTGGACATTACATCCATGACTGCTAAAAAAAAGAAAGCTGCATTTAAAAGAAAATACAATGAGTCCAACTTAAATTATGGGTTCATCACAACAGGCAATTCACAGGCCCCAAGCCCACTCTGTGTGATATGTGGCGACTGGCTAACCAACGAGGCCATGAAGCCTTCAAAACTAGTTCGCCACTTACAAACCAAGCACCCTGCATCAAAAGACAAGCCTTTGGAGTTTTTTGAAAGAAAAAGCGTGAACACGAAGGGCAGAAGAAATTATTGAAAGCCACCACATCAACAAATGTGTCTGCACTGAGAGCATCATTCTTGGTGACTAACCGCATTGCTTAGGCTAAGAAGCCCTTCACTATTGGTGAGTTGAGTCACATTCACATTATAAATGTTATAATTAAATGATAAGCATGCACTAAACTAAACTCCAACCCCCTCCATATCCCTGCCCCCATATGACCAAAGCCCTACCCCTGTCCCACCCCACGCTGCCAGGCCATGGAAAAATAGTCTTGCTTGAAGTCGGTCCCTGATGCTTAAAAGGTTGGGGACCACTGATCTGACTTCTGTCTTCTTGGCACCTAGAAGCAAATAGCTATGGGAAGCGGAAAGATATTGGCCATGGAATCGCTAGAGAGGAGCATGTGGGAAGAGAGTGAAGTTGCTCAACAACTATGACACTGTGACCGTACACGGAAACTTACAGTGGGTATGGAAAGTATTCAGACCCCTTTATATTTTTCAATCTTTGTTTCATTGCAGCCATTTTGTAAATTTAAAAAAGTACATTTTTTTCTCATTAATGTACAGTCTGTACCCCATCTTGACTGAAAAAAGCAGAAATGTGTGACATTTTTGCAAATTTGTTAAAAAAGAAAAACTGAAATATCACATGGTCATAAGTATTCAGACCCTTTGCTCAGACACTCATATTTAAGTCACATGCTGTCCATTTCCTTGTGATCCTCCTTGAAATGGTTCTACTTCATTGGAGTCCAGCTGTGTTTAATTAAACTGTTAGGACTTGATTTGGAAAGGCACATACCTGTGTATATATGACCTCACAGCTCACAGTGCATGTCAGAGCAAATGAGAATCATGAGGTCAAAGGAACTGACCATTGAGCTCAGAGACAGAATTGTGAAAACACACAGATCTGGCCAAGGTTGCAAAAGAATTTCTGCAGTACTCAAGGTTCCTAAGAGCACAGTGCCATAATTCTTAAATGGAAGAATTTGGGAACCACCAGCAGTCTTCTTAGACCTGGCCATCCAGCCAAACTGTGCAATCGTGGGAGAAAAGCCATGGTGAGAGAGGTAAAGAAGAACCCCAAGATCACTGTGGCTGAGCTCCACAGATGCAGAAGGGAGATGGGAGAAAGTTCCACAAAGTCAACTATCACTGCAGCCCTCCACCAGTCAGGTCTTTTATGGCAGAGTGGCCCGACAGAAGCCTCTCATTAATGCAAGACAACTCTGTGACCATTCTTGACTGGCCCAGCTAGAGCCCTGACCAAAAACCCAATTGAGCATCTCTGGAGAGACCTGAAAATGGCTGTCTACCAACATTCACCATCCAACCTGACGGAGCTGGAGAGGATCTGCAAGGTAGAATAGCAGAGGATCCCCAAATCCAGGTGTGAAAAACTTGTTGCATCATTCCCAAGAAGACTCATGGCTGTACTAGCTCAAATGGGTGCTTCTAATCAATACTGAGCAAAGGGTCTGAATACTTATGACAATGTGATATTTCAGATTTTCTTTTTTAATAAATTTGCAAAAATTTCTACATTTCTGTTTTTTTCAGTCAAGATGGGGTGCAGAGTGTACATTAATGAGAAAAAAAGTGAACTTTTTTGAATTTACTAAATAGCTGTGGGTCGCCCTCCCAGGGCTGTGGGGTACTCAGTACCGGGCCGGTATCAGTGGAATGTGTCACAGCAGCGGTGACCCGGACCGTAGCCCTGGGCCCCCAAGTAATAGGAAGATGTGAATGGTAGAATGTAGTTAGATGAATAGTTTGTGACGCCACCTGTGGTGCTCAGCAAGGGAGGTGTTAAGCCGACGCTGCATGCAGATCCGCTGGGACTGATGGTATGGTGCAGCAAAGATGTAAAAGCTCCCCACAGGTGAAGCTGTAGTACCAGGGCAGTGTAGATGTGGGTGGCACGGGGATGGCCGGAAAGGTAGGAAGCAGACAAGACACAGCGGGGTGCAATGATGGCCGGAAAGGTAGGAAGCAGACAAGACACAGCGGGGTGCAATTTCTGTACCTTTACTTGATAACTGCAGTCCAGGGTCCTGATTACAGATGGTATTGGAGCAGGCAAGCCTGGAAGCAATTCAGGGATTCTCTCTCAGCAGATGGGTTGTGCCGTCTCCTTACTAGCGCTTATTTGCGGGATCTCCAGTACCGAGTTACAGTGAAGCTCCTCCTGTCAGATGTTCTCAAGAACTCTACTTGCACGGCAGACAGCTGTAGCCTCTCTTGGGGACTCCTCTCTCCTGAGTCCTGGCTCACTATCCAAGCTGCTGTTGTGCCCTCAAGTCTTAGATGGGAGAAGGGCATTTACAGCCTCCTACTCCTCTGGTGTCTGTTGCAGGACCATTAGTATCCGTACAACCGTGGAGACCAGGCTCCAGTTCATGCGCTCTCTCCAGAGATGAGCTCTTCCTCTCAGCTCTATCTTAGCGCTCCTTCCACATGTCTGCACACTTCACCCTCCGCAGACTAACTCCTCACCACCTCTTCCTCTTGGCCCTCAGAGAGTAATCCTCCCCTTAATCCCGGTTCAGAGTTCCCCCTGCTGGCCTGGAGTGGAACTGTGTTGCATGCATAGATTGACTGCGAGAGAGACCCATCATTGCCTCCAAGCCTGGCATTACCCTCCCCTGGAGGAAGGCAAAGCCACTGTTGCGACCATACCCCTGGGGGCGCCACAGCTGCAATGAAAGAGAGTGAAAAATTTAAAGGGGTCTGAATACTTTCCGTACCCACTGTAGCTCTGAAAAATAGAGGTGAGTGGAATTATTAAAAAATCTATGTCTCCAGTGAAAAGAGATCATAATATCTCACTTTACCAACAGTTCCAATCCAAATTTAGGCTGGTTTCACACTTGCGTATCTGTGCGCAGCATTTGATTAGCATAGAGCCGCATGCGTCATGCGTACATATCTTTAACATGGTGTACGCAGGGACATGTGTTTGCATGCGTTCGCTTGCAGATGCGTACGCATGCATCGTTTTGCGGTGTGCGGTGGTGTGCATTTTTTGAGGCGTCAAATATACGCAGCCATACACATGCGGATGAGTGTGGATGAAGTGCGACAAAACAACGCATTACTGTCTATGGGAACGCATTGGTACGCAAGGACATGTGTGTACTTCAGAATGAGCAGGTCCAGGAACTGGTTTCAGCCACCCCCAAAACAAAGCTGTATAAAAGGGGGTGTGGACACTGGAAGTCCAGTACTCTCAAATCTCTGGATGCTATTACAAGCCAGTGGATCTGCTGCCAAGACTCTGGATTTCACTCTGGATGTGGGTATGGAAGCTATTAAAATGTCTGTCTGTCTCTCTCACTGCAGTCTGTACTCACTTCTGTCTCTCTTGCAGACTTCTTCAAAGATGTCCTCAAGTGAAAACCAGAATTCCTCCCAGAGTGGACAGGAGACTGATGAAGTGAGTATATTTGCTATACTGATAGGTATGTACTGACTGTGAATATGACACATGTGGTAAAATCATGTACTTTATTTACAGAACAGTTCCAGGAGCACTTGACTCGGGCCCAAGTTCCTCAGGTGGAAAGATGGCGTGTTGGTATTCTTGAATGTTTTTGGTTTAAGTGTTTTATCTTTACAAGTATATGACTAATGTGTTTCTTTGATTTATAGGTTCCACAACATGGGAAGCCACCATTGATAATGACCTCTTGATTACGCTGGTGCAAGAGCGAGTAGCGTTGTGGGACACCCGTGATCGGCAGCACTCGGACACCATGGTGATCCGACAACTCTGGGAAAAAGTGGCCAGATCGCTGTTGATGATTGAGACAAATCCACGCCACAAGTCAGAAAGGATTTGTCAGGGATTTTTGTCTTCCAATTAGAAATCGTCCAGACCTGAATAAGTAAGATGCTTCTTTATTGGACATGCCGACATGGAGAGAGAATGACGGCCACACCAGGTGTGGAACGTCCTCTGTCTCACTCAATACAAATTCTTAAGAGTTTAAATAGCAGAGCCGAAAGGGTGTTGTAACATATTGCGTTTGCAGAAATGGCACATACAATTTGCTTAACTGTTAGCTATCCTTATCTGCGCTACCAGAGTAGTCACGCAAGACAAGGAAAGCCAGCTAACGTTCACAAAAGTAACACCCAAAGGTAACACCCATATATACGTAAGCTAAAAAGAGTTTCAAAGTCTAGGCAAATTAAATGGCTTATGCAATCATGTGTATATACTGTGTATATATATACTCACACACATACACATATGTATATAGATATACACTCACTGGCCACTTTATTAGGTACACCATGCTAGTAACGGGTTGGACCCCTTTTGCCTTCAGAACTGCCTCAATTCTTCGTGGCAGAGATTCAACAAGGTGCTGGAAGCATTCCTCAGAGATTTTGGACCATATTGACATGATGGCATCACACAGTTGGCGCAGATTTGTCGGCTGCACATCCCTGATGCGAATCTCCCGTTCCACCACATCCCAAAGATGCTCTATTGGATTGAGATCTGGTGACTGAGGAGGCCATTTGAGTACAGTGAACTCATTGTCATGTTCAAGAAACCAATCTGAGATGATTCGAGCTTTATGACATGGCGCATTATCCTGCTGAAAGTAGCCATCAGATGTTGGGTACATTGTGGTCATAAAGGGATGGACATGGTCAGCAACAATACTCAGGTAGGCTGTGGCGTTGCAACGATGCTCAATTGGTACCAAGGGGCCCAAAGAGTGCCAAGAAAAAATTCCCCACACCATGACACCACCACCACCAGCCTGAACCGTTGATACAAGGCAGGATGGATCCATGCTTTCATGTTGTTTACGCCAAATTCTGACCCTACCATCCGAATGTCGCAGCAGAAATCGAGACTCATCAGACCAGGCAACGTTTTTCCAATCTTCTACTGTCCAATTTCGATGAGCTTGTGCAAATTGTAGCCTCAGTTTCCTGTTCTTAGCTGAGAGGAGTGGTACCCAGTGTGGTCTTCTGCTGCTGTAGCCCATCTGCCTCAAAGTTCGACGCACTGTGCGTTCAGAGATGCTCTTCTGCCTACCTTGGTTGTAACGGGTGGCAATTTGAGTCACTGTTGCCTTTCTATCAGCTCGAACCAGTCTGCCCATTCTCCTCTGACCTCTGGCATCAACAAGGCATTTCCGGCCACAGAACTGCCGCTCACTGGATTTTTTTTCTTTTTCGGACCATTCTCTGTAAACCCTAGAGATGGTTGTGCGTGAAAATCCCAGTAGATCAGCAGTTTCTGAAATACTCAGACCAGCCCTTCTGGCACCAACAATCATGCCACGTTCAAAGGCACTCAAATCACCTTTCTTCCCCATACTGATGCTCGGTTTGAACTGCAGGAGATTGTCTTGACCATGTCTACATGCCTAAATGCACTGAGTTGCCGCCATGTGATTGGCTGATTAGAAATTAAGTCTTAACACACAGTTGGACAGGTGTACCTAATAAAGTGGCCAGTGAGTGTATATATACACGCACATAAAAGGACTTTATTATAATTATTATAACAGGAAAGTAATATGTTCAGTATATTTATCATTAAGTCCCAAAATGTTCATTCTTTCGTTGGATTCCAAGGTCTCGATTCCTTGATGCATACTTTTTGTTATGGCAGAGTCAATCAGTCTTTGAACAAGTCCTCTAATGCATAGAATAGCACAGCACCCACAAACGATCAGCACTCCGGCCACGATGGTAAGAGATGTCAACACAGAAATGAATAATCCGGACCATTTCCCAAACCATCCTTCAGTCCAGGAAGTGAATATGTCATCATATCCAGAGTTCTCTGCTAATTCATTAGACAGGGCAGTCAGTCCATCAAGAGCTTTGGAGATACTTCCATCAGGATCTGTATTAAGGATAAAGGGTGCAACAAAATCCTCCAAACATTTTATATACACCTCCCTTTTCTGCTACTAACTTGTCTAATGCCATCCTATTCTACCAAGCCATGAGAGGAGTTGGTCCTAATTACTCAGCTACCCCTTTAACTGCATCTTGGGTATAATTAACAAATCTCTGCTGGTTATAGTATAAGTAGTTTATCCAATCTACATTCATTTTTATAATCACCCACCAAATTATGGATTCCCACCCGGCTGCTACCTGGATCCTAGCCTTGTACTCGTTGGTCACTCCCCTGGGAACTCCAATGTCATCTCTATAGATACTAGAATGGAAGGATCCTTGCGGAGTTTCACGCTTCTGTCTCTTCCACTACGTACCTTTGGCCATATCCCTGTTAACAACAGGTGGAACGGCATGATTGGCTGGACCACCGCACAATCCCCTCGGGAACCATGTGGTAGTCTCGCTCTCATGGTTTTATCACTGCATAACCACCATATATCCGCTCTCAGGGTAGTGTGGTCTGACCATATGGCTGAGTACTTGGCCCTGTGGGAGACAATGATCCATTCTCTACAAGAGTCGCCTTGGAGCTCTCCGAAGTCATGCCCATACCCTGGAAGACTAAAACAAGTATAGTTACCAGGATTAGCAATCGCCTGTGGTGGGATATCCGGTTTCTCAAGTGGAGGATATAAAAATGATTATATTTTACATTTTCCTTCACTTTCTGAGCAGACAAAAGTTTTAATATATAACTTAATTTTTTAAGCTTTTTGCAATGTATTTAAGCCATTCTAACCATTCATTTTTCTCCTCACAGCCTCTCTCTAGAGCTAGTTTATCTTCATAAGTTAGGTTAGACAATCTAACTATGAACCCTATCGACTCTGTTATGGATTCTCTCTGGCATACCTTCCTTGGGTCTATGTATGCTATTATTCTGAACTTCTATGTAGAAATGTCCTATTGGGTCTGTTCCTGACATATCAGCTCCTATATCCTTTGATCCCTCATCTTAGGGTTTTTTAAAAGTTCTCAGTAGCTGATTACAATTATTCTTATTTGTGTAAGGGGATCTCCTTTTTCCTAATGGAGAATCAGGCATTAAAATCTATGTAGCCATAAGGCTTATACCTATAGTCTCGGGCTACAATTGTCCACGCTGCTTTACTCCAGTCAGCACACATCCATCCCCTCTGCTATTAGAGCTCATAACACAAACATACTTATCAGACTCTGCTAGTTTGATAGCTTGTTCCCTATCTCTGTATCATTTATACAACAGACAGAAATCCACTAACATGGCGGCCTCCTGCCCAATTTCAAAAGTAAGATTTAAAGTCATAAATCTGTAACCATTCTACCACCCTGGACTTTCCTCTCCTGCTGGGTCTATTACCCTCCACTCTCCCATCACTATGGTCACGAAGAATATACATGTGACTAACCCTGATGTACACATCCTAGATCTGACCGTCTTGTCCAGGTAGGGGGATGAATGGGACTCTTCACCAGTTTGAGACAAGCTTTCCCTTGTGGAAAACCTCCCTTTGTAGCTCGACTTTGACAAGCAAGTCAGATCCTACTCTGTCCCTACCTGTCTGACAAGTTTACAGTATGAGAGATGGATCCAAGAATCTTGACCGCAGTAGGAGAAGTCAACTGGACTTGGTAAGGACCTTCCCACTTAGGATGGTGCTGGTGTTTCTTCTTTATCACGTTCACAAGGACCCAGTCTGCAGGTTTCACAATCTCAGGTTTTGTTAGTGAGTTTCCTGGAACAAAACTATGAGTAGAAACTTCATTGTGAGTTAATATCTTAGCCATATATTCTGCTAATGTGCAATCAACTTCCTCATCTATCCTTCTAAAGGATTTTAGCTGAGGTAACAGAAAAGGTCTCCCGTATATGACTTCAAAGCCTGTCAGCACTACCGATGTCGGTGTGACATACATATTTAGTACAACCAATAGGAGACAGTGCAACCAATTTTTCCTGTTTCCTGCATGGTCTTTGTCAACCTATTTTTCAAGATCCCACTGTGTCTTTCAACCAGTCCGGCTGACTGAGGATGACAGGCACAGCGGTTTCCCAACTCAATTGACAATGTTTTAGGTAATAATAACATTACTTAGTTTACTATATATTTTCTGGAACCCCAAATCTGGGTATGATTTCCTTTAGAAGGGCCTTCAGTACCATTAATGCACCAGGGTGGACAGCTTCAATCCACCTGCTGAAAGCATCCATAATAACAAGGCCGTACTTTTTCCCTCACACTTGTTCAATAAAATCCATACAAATGTGTTGGAATAAGTGTTCAGGGTGAGGACATTATCCTCTCTCTGGTCTCAGGTTCCCTTAGGAATTATTTTTTCACAAGTAATGCAGATTAAACAAAAATTTGTAATAGTTAGTAAAGCCATACATCATAAATACGTAAGATATGATCTCTACTATCCCTCCTGTTGAGACATAGCTTATGCCATGGCTCAATACTGTGACATATCTCAGGAGGTTACTGGGCAGTTTATACATATAGGTCATCTTTAAAAATAACCCCTTTGGTTACCAATTTTTTTTTTTTTTTTTATGCCAATAGCATGTTATCCACATATAAGAGCATCTGGCTCCCTTCTGGTGACTCACATTGAGCTAGGTTAGCCGATTTTAACTGGAAAACAATAGTAGGTGATTCACAGTACCCTTGTGGGATCCTGGTGAATGTACACCTGCTCCCCTTATATGTGAATACAAACCAAACCTGGCTATCTGGATGTACCAGGATGCTGAAGAAGACATTACTGATATCACTGTAAAGACCTTATGTTGCGGCCTCCAGTCGGGGGTCTGGCACTGTGGGGACTCTTGTTATCACAGCCTCGTTTACAGATGGGGGCGCCCTCCCTACTGGAAACAAGGCTGTGTTATAAGGTGAGCTGGACAGGGTATAATCACCCTTATTATCAATCCCACATCTGCAGGTCATGAGGACCACAAAGATCCTGGGTATGTGGTCAATTCTTCCTCTAATTCTAGGAAAGGATCAGCATTTCTCACTCGTTCCCCTGCCTCGCTGCAGGTGGACACTGGGTTTAGAAATGGTGTTCCACTTTAACCCCTTCACCCCCAAGGGTGGTTTGCACGTTCATGACCGGGCCAATTTTTACAATTCTGACCACTGTACCTTTATGAGGTCATAACTCTGGAACGCTTCCATGGATCCCGGTGATTCTGACATTGTTTTCTTGTGACATATTGTACTTCATGTTAGTGGTAAAATTTCATTCAAATAACTTGCATTTATTTGTGAGAAAAACGGAAATTTGGCGAAAATTTTGAAAATTTCGCAATTTTCCAACTTTGAATTTTTATGCCCTTAAATCACAGAGATACAGCACACAAAAAACTTGAAAACTAACATTTCCCACATGTTTACTTTACATCAGCACAATTTTGGAACCAAAATTTTTTTTTGTTAGGAAGTTATAAGGGTTAAAAGTTGACCAGCGATTTCTCATTTTTACAACACCATTTTATTTTTAGGACCACATCACATTTGAGGGGTCTATATGATAGAAAATACCCATAAGTGACACCATTCTAAAAACTGCACCCCTTAAGGTGCTCAAAACCACATTCAAGAAGTTTATTAACCCTTTAGGTGCGTCACAGGAATTTTTTTGAATATTTAAAAAAAAATGAACATCTAACTTTTTTTCACAAAAAAAATACTTCAGGTTCAATTTTTTTTATTTTACCAAGGGTAACAGGAGAAATTGGACTGCAAAAGTTATTGTGCAATTTGTCCTGAGTACATGATATGTGGGAGGGAACGACTGTTTCGGCGCATGGCAGAGCTCAGAATGGAAGGAGCGCCGTTTGACTTTTTCAATGCAAAATTGGCTGGAATTCAGATCGGACGCCATGTCACGTTTGGAGAGTCCCTGATGTACCTAAACAGTGGAAACCCCCTACAAGTGACCCCATTTTGGAAACTAGACCCCCCAAGGAACTTATCTAGATATGTGGTGAGAACTTTGAACCCACAAGGGCTTTACAGAAGTTTATAACGTATAGCGGTACAATTAAAAAATCATATTTTTTCCACAAAAATGATCTTTTCACCCCAATTTTTATTTTCCCAAGGGTAACAGGACCCTAAAAGTTATTGTGCAATTTGTCCTGAGTACGCTGATACCCCACATATGGGGGTAAACCACTATTTGGGCGCATGGCAGAGCTCGGAAGGGAAGCAGCGCCATTTGACGTTTTTGGCTGGAATTGAGATCGGACACCATGTCGCGATTGGAAAACCCCTGATGTACCTAAACAGTGGAAACCCCCCACAAATGACACCATTTTGTAAACTAGACCCCCCAAGGAACTTATCTAGATGTGTGGTGAGCATTTTGAACCCCCCAGTGCTTCACAGAAGTTTATAACGCCCGGGTGTGAAAATAAAAAATTTGTATTTTTTCCACAAACATGATCTTTTAGTCACCATTTTTTTATTTTCCCAAGGGTACCAGGAGAAATTGGACCCCAAAAGTTGTTGCCCAATTTGTCCTGAGTATGCTGATACCCCATATGTGGGAGAAAACTACTGTATGGGCACGTCAGGGCTCGGAAGGGAAGTAGTGACGTTTTGGAATGCAGACTTTGATGGAATGGTCTGCGGGTGTCATGTTGCCTTTGGAGAGCCCCTAATGTACCTAAACAGTGGAAACCCCCCACAAATGACCCCATTTTGAAAACTAGACCCCCTAAGGAACTTATCTAGATGTGTGGTGAGCACTTTGAACCCCCAAGGGCTTCACAGAAGTTTATAATGCCCAGGGCATGAAAATAAAAAAATCATATTTTTTTCACAAACATGATCAATTAGTCCCCAATTTTTTTATTTTCCCAAGGGTAACAGGAGAAATTGGACCCCAAAAGTTGTTGTCCAATTTGTCATGAGTACGCTGACACCCCATATGTGGGAGAAAACTACTGTATGGACACACGTCGGCGCTCGGAAGGGAAGCAGTGACATTTTGGAATGCAGACTTTGATGGAATGGTCTGCGGGTGTCTTGTGCGTTTGGAGAGCCCCTGATGTACCTAAACTATTGAAACTCCCCACAAGTGACCCCATTTTCGACACTAGTCCCCCCACAGAACTTATCTAGATGTGTGGTGAGCACTTTGAACCCCCCAGTGCTTCACAGAAGTTTATAACGCCCGGGTGTGAAAATAAAAAATTTGTATTTTTTCCACAAACATGATCTTTTAGTCACCATTTTTTTATTTTCCCAAGGGTACCAGGAGAAATTGGACCCCAAAAGTTGTTGCCCAATTTGTCCTGAGTATGCTGATACCCCATATGTGGGAGAAAACTACTGTATGGGCACGTCAGGGCTCGGAAGGGAAGTAGTGACGTTTTGGAATGCAGACTTTGATGGAATGGTCTGCGGGTGTCATGTTGCCTTTGGAGAGCCCCTAATGTACCTAAACAGTGGAAACCCCCCACAAATGACCCCATTTTGAAAACTAGACCCCCTAAGGAACTTATCTAGATGTGTGGTGAGCACTTTGAACCCCCAAGGGCTTCACAGAAGTTTATAATGCCCAGGGCATGAAAATAAAAAAATCATATTTTTTTCACAAACATGATCAATTAGTCCCCAATTTTTTTATTTTCCCAAGGGTAACAGGAGAAATTGGACCCCAAAAGTTGTTGTCCAATTTGTCATGAGTACGCTGACACCCCATATGTGGGAGAAAACTACTGTATGGACACATGTCGGCGCTCGGAAGGGAAGCAGTGACATTTTGGAATGCAGACTTTGATGGAATGGTCTGCGGGTGTCTTGTGCGTTTGGAGAGCCCCTGATGTACCTAAACTATTGAAACTCCCCACAAGTGACCCCATTTTCGACACTAGTCCCCCCACAGAACTTATCTAGATGTGTGGTGAGCACTTTGAACCCCCAAGTGCTTCACAGAAGTTTATAACGCTCAGGCGTGAAAATAAAAAAATCATTTTTTTCCACAAAAATGATATTTTTGCCCCCAATTTTTTATTTTCCTAAGGGTAACAGGAGAAATTGGACCCCAAAAATTGTTTTGCAATTTGACATGAGTAGGCTGATACCCTACGTGTGGGGGTAAAACACTGTTTGGGCGCATGGCAGAGCTTGGAAGGGAAGGAGCACCATTTGACTTTTTCAACGCAGAACTGGCTGGAATTGAGATCAGACGCTATGTTGCATTTGGAGAGCCCCTGATGTGCCCAAACAGTGGAAACCCACAATTCTAACTCCAACCCGAACCCCAACACACCGCTAACCCTAATCTCAGCCCTAACCCTAACCCTAGCCCTAATCCTACCCTAACCCTAGCCCTAACCCTAACCCTAACCGAAAAATGGAAATAAATACATTTTTTTTAATTTTATTATTTTTCCCTAACTAAGGGGGTGATAACGGGGGGTTTGATTTACTATTTATGGCGGTTTTTATGTTTGGCGGCTGTCACACGCTAAAAGACGCTTTTTATTGTAAAAATAGTTTTTACATCACCACATATTGAGAGCTCTAATTTTTCCGTATTTTGACCCACCAAGTCACGTGAGGTCTTATTTTTTGCGGGACGAGTTGATGTTTTTATTGGTACCATTTTCGGGCACGTGACATTTTTTGATCGCTTTTTATTCCGATTTTTGGGACGCAGAATGAACAAAAACCAGCGTTTCATGAATTTCTTTTGGGGGGGTGCGTTTACACCGTTCTGCGTGCGATAAAATTGATAAAGCGGTTTTATTCTTCGGGTCAGTTCGCTTACAGAGATACCTTGTTTAGGTCGTTTTTTTATGTTTTGTCGGTTTTATGCAATGAAAACTATTTTTTATAAAAAAATAATTATTTTTGCATCGCTTTATTCTGCGAGCTATAACTTTTTTATTTTTTTGCGGATGATGCTGTGTGGCAGCTCGTTTTTTGCGGGACAAGATGACGTTTTCAGCGATACCATGGATATTTACATGCGTCTTTTTGATCGCGCGTTATTACACTTTTTGTTTGGTGGTATGATAATAAATCATTATTTTTTGCTTCGTTTTTTATTTTTATTTTTTAAGGGGTTCGTTAAAGGGGTTAACTAATGGGACAGTTTTATAGGGCGGGTCGTTACGGACGCGGCGATACCTAATATGTGTACTTTTATTGTTTTGTTTTGTTTTAATTTCTAAAAAATGGATTTATTTGGGGGAATATATATTTTTTTTTCTAATTTATTTGGCGATTTTTATTTATTTTAACACTTTTTTTAATTTTTTTTTTACTTTATTAAATAGTCCCAGGTGGGACATCACTGTCCTGTGACAGATCGCTGATCTGTCACATCACAGATCACTGTGACAGATCAGCGATCTGTCACAGGCACTGCAGAAGGCTTCCTCATGCCTGCGCTTTGCAGGCACTGAGAAAGCCAGCTTCCTGCAGGCCCCCGAAGGCCCCCGTCGCCATCTTGGATTCGGGGGCCTGCAGGAAAGGAGCCCCCGGCAGCAGCGCTGCACATTGCACTGCCGTGGGGGGCTCAGGGAAGCACGGAGGGAGCCCCCTCCCTGCCGATGCTTCCCTTTAACTCCCGGTACACCGCGATCATGTTTGATCGCGGTGTGCAAGGGGTTAACGTGTCAGGGGCGGGCCGTGACCGCCCCTGACACATTGTGCCGGGTGTCAGCTGTGATAATCAGCTGACACCCGGCCGCGATCAGCAGCGCTCACCACGTGGGCGCCGCTGATCGCGGTAGACGTACTATCCCGTCCATGGGCATAGGGGCCCGGGTCCCATGGACGGGATAGTACGTCTCATGTCAGGAAGGGGTTAATGAACATGCCTGCAGTCTGGCATTGTAAAATGAGCCATCACCCAAATCCTCCCATTGTTACTTTCCTTACACTCTTCAACAAAATCACCAAGTAATTTCCATGATCTACCTTTACATCTGGAGAGGGAAATAAGTGGCACCGGTGCCTCTAAAAATAAGAAAACAACAATTTAATTTGTTCTGACAGTTTACAACTGATGGCACAGTTCCCTTTATAATTCCAGTATATGGTGTGCAAAGAACAATCTAGAGCATGAAAACTCTCATATTTTACATCAGGACCCCTGAAATACCAAGGAAAACCAGCTAACGTTCACAAAAGTAACACCCAAAGGTAACACCCATATATACGTAAGCTAAAAAGAGTTTCAAAGTCTAGGCAAATTAAATGGCTTATGCAATCGTGTATATACTGTGTATATATATATACTCACACACATACACATATGTATATAGATATATATATCTATATACACGCACATAAAAGGACTTTATTACAATTATTATAACAGGATTTTCTTAAGTATTGTGGTCTGACGCGGCAGTGAACCTGTAAAAGGTGCATTGTTTTACTATTTCTTTTTTTCCCCCTTCACAGTGAAGAGAGTAAAAGTCCGTTGGCATTAGATGAAGGATCGCTTCAGTAAGGAAATGAGAGAAGAGAACCAAGTTCGAAGTGATGCTGCTCCAAAGATTTCCAAATTCAAGTACCATCATAAGCACTCCTTCTTGAGGCCTGCGGTTGCTCATCGAATGTAAGTATTTTTGTGCTGTATTCCATGGTATAACATCTGAATTTTTCTATTCCACAAGATATGTTGGCACTTTTAAAATTTTTATTTTTTTTATAGTAATGTTTTTCATTTCTTTTTCACACAGAACCTGGAGCAGCAAAACCTGGATCGTCCTCTGTTGGAGCGGCCCCTCATCAACCAGCCACCGAACAGTCTCAGTCATCCACCAGTGATGCAGCAAGTGGGCATGCTTCACAGGCTGGCGAACAGGCAGCCGGTCCAACAGGTTTTCCCCTTTCCCAGTCCTCAGCCACTGCTTTTTTTGGGGGTCTACTCGTCAGCAGCAGAGGGCCTGGGACAGGCCAGTCATGCCCTAGTTTCTTCACTTAGGCTCGGTCTTCCAGAATGGGCAGAAGGCGATTGGCCTTGATCACCTGGAAGCCGACCTTCAGAGACCGACACAACATTTTGTTTCTGCTATAGAGCAGGGCATTTCAGAAAACCTAATGCCTGAACTCCAGCTGAATGTGATGCAGGCCTGCCAGGCTGCTTACAGCCAGGCAATGCAGCAGTCCCGGTACTACCTGCAGCCACACATGGCATTTTCAACACGGCAACAAGGGCATTGGCAGAAGACGGCGACCTATCCTCCACCACCACCGCTGGACACCAGGGCTATTCCACCACTACCCAGCTATACCACGATGACAAGTCCAGCAGCATGCCAGTCTGAAGCCACCATGATGCCAAGTTCAGCAGCACGCCAGTATGAAGCCACCACGATGCCGAGTTCTGCAGCACGCCTGTCTGAAGCCACCACCATGCTGAGTCCTTCAGCACGCCAGCCTCAAGCCACCACCATGACGAGTCCTGCAGCACACCAGCTTGAAGCCACCACTCCCACACACCCAAGGAATAAAAGCAGGAAACAAATGCCCAGTACCAGCTCTACTCAGCACCGCCAGAAGTGGAAGACAAGGAGCACCAAACGTCGCCCCCAAAACTGTCCAACCACCTCCACCCTCACCTACCAATGTGTCTCTAATTTGTATCTCCCTTCCAATGTGTCTCTCCATTCCCACGATTCCACTCCTAATGTGTCTACTCTCATCCATGACCTCCCAAACCACATGCATTTTATAGGCCCTTCCACTGGAACCCCTTCGTTATCCACTCATGGTAGCCACTCATCCCAACTCCACACACCCCACATCCACAATATCTCACCCTCCGATATACCCCAAAGCTAATTACTGATTTTCTTGTTCAATAAAATTTACTTTTGTTTGCACAATCACTGTGTTTTCTTTGTCTCTTCGTGCGCCGCAAACACACGTGTGTATTGTATTGTGGAGGTAACTTGTAACTGGTGTTTCACTAGAGGTGTTTTATTATTAAAGTCAGAAAACATTACAGGTACATAACATTACAGGTACATTTTAGCGGCTTAAACCATTTCGTCTTGCCATGCCACACACCCGATATCCAAAACAAAGTAGGCAGCAAATGTATCTGTGGCGCCCCTGAGGGTTCAGTCGCCACAGAGGTACTGCACCTCCTCCTGAGGTGTGGTAACCCACTATCCAAGTAAGGTGGAGACACCTGACCACACTCCAACACCTGCACCCCACACCACAAAGTAGTGTAGCAAAGCACCTTCGGCGGCTCCCTGCTTGGAGTGTAGCATAGCACCCCTTGGTGGCTCCCTGCTTGGAACACGAAACGTGCTGGGAGGTGGGAGGAGTTTAGTATACATAAAAGAGCGGGAAGAGTCGAGTTAGTCAGTCAGTCATTCATTCAGTCAGTGAGTGAGGATGTAGAAGGACAGAGAGTGAGACAGAGAAGATCTCCGAGAGAGGGATGGAAGAAGGAAGTGCTGCAGCAGGCCACAGTGATCTGGGTCTGCTGGCACAGGAAAGAGACAGAGAAAGGAAGCTTGATTCTCCATTGGGAAGAAGGATTAGCATGGAACGTAAGGAGAATAGGAGGACTAAGGATTAGGGTTGGAAGAGAGAACCCTTCCCAAGTTCTAAGCGCAAGGCCGGGGTCCGGTCCCCGAGGTTGTACGGATACTAATGGTCCTGCAGCAGACACAGGAGGAATAGAAGTAGTGACCACTTTATTCCCACACCAGACTTGGGGGGCACAACAGCAACATAATAGTGAGCCGGGACTTAGTAGCAAGGAGTCCCCAAAGCAGGCTACAGCTGTCTGCCGTACAAGTAGAGTTCATAGGAACATCTGACAGGAGGAACTCCAGTGTAACTCAGTACTAGGAGTACTTCATTCAAAGGCGCTATAAGAGGAGACGTTCAGAAAAGGCACATATGTTGGCGGAGTGTTGGAAAGGAGTACTTCATCTTGCCTGGAAGTTGGCTGAGCTCCTGACCCGGAGGACACGGCATGGATGCGGGCACCTGTACCTGCAACAGACTGCGAGTAAAGCTTTGGAACTACAAGCCCTGGTGTCCTCCACTCATTCCTGCGCCTACCTGCCCAGCACTGCTACATCCCTTGCACCTGACACTACACCATCTCTGTGCCACTTCACCTACACTGCCCTGGGACTCCAGCCCTGCCTGTGGAGGGCTATAACATCACTGCTGCACCACACCATCTGTCCCAGAGGATCTGTCTGCAGCGTCGGCTTACATCTTCATTGCCGAACACCACAGGTGGCGTCACGAATCACTTATAAACTTTCATCACCATAAGCACACTGCAACAACTCCTTTTATAATGGGCGCCCAGGGCCACGGGCCGGGTCCCAGCAGCCATGACATCTCCCATTGAAGCTCATCAGGCCCGGTACCGAGTACCCCACAGCCCTGGGAGGGTGACCCAGCTCCCTCATTTGGACAACTTCCACTGTAGTCCTCAGAGGGTGATCTTGGTAATCTTGCAATGTGGTAACAACAGGTTCATCAAGTTCTAAGTTGGGTCGCTCTTTTGCCAGGATGTAATTGTGCATAACAACACATGCTTTCACAACCTCATTAATTGTCTCAGTTTTTAGATTGATGGGTGTTCCCAAAATGTGCCTGTTAGATGCCAGCAAACCAAAGGCACATTCCACAGTTCTTCTCCTTTTCAGTCGGTAGTTGTAAATCCGTTTGGTGTGATTTAAGTCCCGACTTGAGTACGGTTTTATGAGGTTGACAGGTTGGCACACATTTGAAATGCCTCATCCCCAACCACAAAAAATGGCATTGGCGGTCCTTCAGTGTTCGGAAGAGGTCGTGGCTGTGTAGGGTCGGTGGGCTGGGCTGGGGGGGTGGTCCCTCTGGATACCGTGCAGTGATGTACAGACACAAGCTGGAGGCAAGTTTCGGGTGCAACAGATCCAAGTTTATTCTCTCTCTCTCGCCGTCCGCCAGACGGCCTCACAGCACACCGAACTTCTCTTCACAGCTCTCCGGTTACAGAACACCTTGCGACACCGTACTTTCTCCGGGGACGTATATGTACGTACCTTCCCCTTTTACACTCTGCAATGCTTCTGACAACTCCGTCACTGTGGCCACCGTAGGCCTGTGCACTAATAGTAATTTTACTAGTCAAACGTCGTTCCAAATACGGTGTCCTACACCCGGAGCCTCGACTATACTGCGGTACTTTATGTCAGGACCACCCCCCTGACTTCCTTTCTCCTCAGTCCCCCTGGTTAGGTTTTACTCACAGTGCAGCAACTGTCACAGTCTCCTCGTCACTTGAGCTCCCCCTGGGGACTGGAACTTTCTGGAACCCTCCTGTCAAATTTATAACTTTCCCGGTTCCCTATAACTCTGCCCCCCATGACCAACGGTTTCTTAGACCTAAGCTGATGTCAAGTCCTATGCTCACACTCCTCCCTGCCTTCTAATGTTAATTCAAGGTACTGCACGTCACCTACACTTTCCTAGCTGTTTTCCCTTTTTAAATCTGACCAGTCAGTCTGTCCGTCAGGTCACCTTCCCTACAGCTATGTAAAATTGAAATTATTCCCATACAAACGTTGGCCCATGTCAGAGTTTTTGAAAGTCTGTGAGTCATTTCCTTGTCCAAATGAGCTAACGTCCATGGCGACAAATCGACAGTCAGCATCTGCAATCGCCATGAGAACAATAGAAAAATATTTTTTGTAATTGAAATACTCGGATCCACTTCCAGCAGGTTTCCTAATCCGAATGTGTTTGACGTCCACAGCCCCCAAACAGTTAGGAACATTACAAATGTCCTGGAATTTTGCAGCATTTTCCAGCCAGAGTTCAGTTGTGGATTGGGGGAGGAATTCCTCATGCAGAACGTCACATAAAGAATGGCAGGTGTCTCCAACAATCTCAGAAAGGGTGGACACTCCAATGCGGAATTGAAAATGTAGAGATGATAAGGTCTCTCCGGTATCCAGGAATCTGCGGAACAGAAAATGGGAAAGAAAATCAGTACATGGCTTTTATAACAATAATATCGATGACAGGTGTTTCTTTTTCAAAATTAGGGTCACCAACAGATGTTCCTCAGCAGGAATTGCTCAATGTAGTTGTGTGTCCTGCCTGGTGATGGATCCTCGGACACGTAGCAGCAAGTCATCGAAGCTCTGTTCCGACATTCTCGTGTAGTCGAAAAACTTCTGAGGGTTTGAACGCAGCTCGATGTAGGTGTACAACGAGTGGTAGGCTCCACGACTCTCTCAGACTTCAATGATGGGGTGTTGCCAGTAGCGACGACGACGTCTTCTCCGTCTTTCTCTTCTTTCTTCTTCACAAGCTACAACAAAGGCAACAGCCAATTTCAAGTCCAAATCCAGATTACGATAGAAGCTCTCCATGGATACAGCAACAAAAGTTGAGGATTTCATCTGTACAAGGGTCTATATACAGAATTTCCATGAGACATGCCCATTGGACGTGGCTTGTGTCAAGGAAATTCTCCTGGAAAAGCATTGTCCTATCGAACGCATGCGCATATATAACGTAAATGCATGCCAAAATGCATGCAAAAGCATGCACACGCAGCGTTTTTTTTTTTGCATCATGCGTAAGCTGATGCGGATAAAAACTCTGCATTAGCCTGCGTTTTGGCATGCGTTTACGCATGCAGATGATACGCTGTGCACATATACGCAAATGTGAACTTAGCCTTAGAGACAGTAAAGTTTTGCTCTTGGAGGAGCCTAAAGTGTCCACTTTTGGGGATGGTTTTATTGAGGCTTGGTACATGGAACAGTCCTGGCAAACTGGGTCTGTTGGCAAGTACAGAGACATATGTGCTATGGAGAAAAGTATGTGCCCCCCTTTATATTCATCCACAGGGGCTTTTCTGACCTCCCATTCCACATCCATAGACATTAATATGGAGTCGATCATCTGCAAATATAACAGCTTCCACTTTTCTACGAAGGATTTCTACAGGTTTTTGGAGTAGTCTGTGGGAACTTTTTCTCCTTCACTCAGAAGAGCATTTGTGAAGTCAGACACAGATGTTGGGGAGAGGCCGGACTCACAATCTCTGGTCTACGTCATCCAGGCTCGGACTGGCCCACCAGAGAACCGGAGGATTCTCCGGTGGGCCCAGGCACTGACACCTGCTGGCATACTGGAAAGCAAGTGCCTATGGCCCCCACTGCTCCAAGGGCCCAAGTCAGTGGGTATGGGGCCCCTGAGTCAAGGGGGCCCGCCCTGTGCCAGCTAGCAGCAGCGGGAGACAAGTTTCTGTCCCTGCTGCTAAAGCGAAATGAATATTCACGCTTCTCCACGCCCCTATGGGCATGGAGAGGCGTGAATACCATTCCTCTTTAATAACGGGCAGCCCATCCCCAGCACCGCACCACACACACAGCACCGTATCTCTTACATACACACACAGCACCACATACACACGCAGACACACAGCACATCTCACCTCCCCGCAGCTGCAGCACATCCCGGCTTCCTGCCTTCTGGGTGTTTCCTGTCTGTGACAGCCCAGCTGGTTGACGTCATCATCCAGCGTGCTGTATAAGAGGGAAAGCTGCCGGAGAGAAAGAGGCTTCCGGGATGTGCTGCTGCTGTGGGGAGGTAAGTTGTGCTGTGAGCCTGCGTGTGTATGTGGTGCTGTGTGTGTGTGAGAGTGATACGGTGCTGTGAGTGTGTGTGAGAGTGATACGGTGCTGTGTGTGTGTGATGAGTTGTGAGTTATGAGCTATGTGAGTGAGTGATGCGGACCAGTGCTGTGTGTGTGTGAGAGGTGGTGGGAGGCAATGATGGAGGTGATGGGCAATGATATTGCTGGGGGAAGTGGTTCGCCCTCCCAGGGCTGTGGGGTACTCAGTACCGGGCCGGTGTCAGTGGAATGTGTCACAGCGGCGGTGACCCGGTCCGTGGCCCTGGGCGCCCAAGTAATGGGGGAATTGAAATGGTGGAATGTAATGGTTTGAATGAATAGTTCGTGACGCCACCTGTGGTGCTCGGCAAGTGAGATGTTAAGCCGACGCTGCATGCAGATCCTCTGGGACTGATGGTGTGTTGCAGCCAAGATGGTGAAGCTCCCCACAGGTGGAGCTGTAGTCCCAGGGCAGTGTAGATGTAGGGGTAGAGGAGAGGCACAGGCGGTGTAGAAGCTGGTACCCAGATGTAGCGGTGCTGAGTGTGTTAGCGCAGGAATGAATGTAGGACACCAGGGCTTGTAGTTCCAAAGCTTTACTCACAGTCTGTAGTACACACAGGTGCCTGCCTCCGTGCTGTGTCCTCCGGGTCAGGGACTCAGTCAACCTCCAGGTCAGATGGAATGCTCCCTTCCAACACTCTGCCAACATGTGCCTTTCTGAACGTCTCCTCTTATAGCACCTTTGGTGTGAAGTACTCCTAGCAGAAGAAATTTTTGAACCCCTCTCCATAATCTTTGAAAATTCTTGGAGAACAGCAGAAGTGCCAGAAGACTGGAGAAGAGCAAATGTTGTTCCTATCTTCAAAAAGGGGAAGAAGGTGGACCCATGTAACTATAGGCCGGTGAGTCTGACTTCTATACCAGGAAAGATCTTTGAACAAATTATTAAACAACATGTATGTCAGTACCTGGATAAGAATGAAGTGATTAAACAGAGTCAGCATGGGTTTGTAACTAATAAGTCATGTCAAACTAACTTAATTTCCTTCTATGACAGAATCACTGATTGGGTGGATCAAGGAAATGCTGTAGATATAGTATATCTTGACTTCAGCAAAGCATTTGACAAAGTCTCTCATACAATCCTTATAGAAAAAATGACTAAGTATGGAATGGACAAGGCAACTGTTAGGTGGATTCATAACTGGCTTAGTGATCGGACCCAAAGAGTGGTTGTGAATGGCTGCACATCCAGTTGGAAGAATGTCTCAAGTGGGGTACCACAGGGCTCTGTCCTGGGCCCTGTATTGTTCAACATCTTTATCAACGATTTAGATGAAGGAATTGAGGGTAAACTGATCAAATTTGCTGATGACACAAAGCTAGGAGGGATAGCTAATACTAGAGAAGAGAGAGAGAGAGGATTCAAAAAGATATAAATAAACTGGAGAAGTGGGCAGCAACTAACAGAATGGTTCTTAACAGGGAAAAATGCAAAGTACTACATCTGGGCAATAAAAATGAAAAAAGCATATACAGAATGGGAGGAATAGGGCTAAGCAACAGCACATGTGAAAAAGACTTGGGTATACTAATAGATCACAGACTGAATATGAGTCAACAGTGTGATGCAGCAGCAAAAAAGGCAAATGCAATTCTAGGATGTATTAACAGAAGCATACAGTCTAGATCACGTGAAGTCATTATTTCCCTCTACTCCTCTTTGGTCAGACCTCATCTGGAATATTCTGTCCAGTTTTGGGCACCACAATTTAAAAAAGACATCAACAAACTGGAGCAAGTTCAGAAAAGAGCAACCAGAATGGTGACCGGTGTGCAAACCCTGTCTTATGAGGAAAGGTTACAGGATTTGGGAATGTTTAGTTTGCAAAAGAGAAGACTGAGAGGAGACTTAATAGCTGTCTACAAATATCTAAAGGGCTGTCACATTGAAAAAAAGTTCAAAACTAACATGTTAGTCAAAAGTGGCCAGGAACCAGTTAGAATAAACATAGTAGTTCCCCCACTAAATAATACGGACAAACCATCAAACGTGGAGTACTCACAGACATATATAAATAAAAAGAGAGGAAAAATAGAGTAACCATAAACCACGACAAGAAAATATGAAAAATAATAAGAACAATCTTTATTTTATCACATTAAAAGAGAATATCAAACATTCATAATTACATCAGAGGTGAATAAAGAAAAAGACAATCCTGATAACAACGAGGGTAATCATCCCCACCTACGGTCAGAGTGATGATAAGCCATAAAGACCACATACATAATTGTGGTTATAGCACATATAAGTTGCTAAATAAACGCAACAGTCAATGACTGGCGAAAAATGCCCCAAAAAGATGTATAACATCGGTAACAAATACCTATAAGAGCAGCAGTATGTACTACCATAAATGGGGCATTAATCGGTAAATACCAAAATCAAGCCCAGTACCCGGCTGCCATAGTCACTCACCCATACTATTGCTGTGTAGGTAGGGGGATGACCCACTCGACCCCGACGCGCGTTTTGCCACGGCTTTCTCAAGGGGAAGTGTCTGTCTAACAACATCTATCCATGTTATATAAGCGGCGTCCCAGGTGTGGGTAATCAAAATGGCGCATGCCCAGCTGAACCGAGCGGTTAGCTTGCAATGCCTCACCGCCATCCCTGAGTCGCGCGCATAAGTGGAAAAATGTCCACACAGACGTCATCAGTATGCGCGCATTTTCATGAAGACTCACTGGGAGCAGCCATAATACAGGCGTCTGAAACAGGTCGTAGTGTCGCCCTAATTCGTGCTATTAAAGAAAAACGGGGTTAGATATATTATATACCCAGTACATCCTCACAAAAATCACCACAGCCCGTTATGTAATGACCAGGCAGTGTGCGACATATCCGCGAGAAAAAAATGCACATACACTAAACGTCATATATAGGGGAATGTTAAAGTGAGTTACAGATAATAGACGCTATAACCCTTCCAGAAAAATATATATAAGGCGCCTATTTATATGAAAAAACTCCCTAACAAATAGCACCATAAGGTGATAATAATAAATATTATATATATAAATCAACAAACATTAAACCTTACAAGCTAAGAAAGACATTACAGCTTATGACTATAGTATTGCACAAAGAGGTCCCTAGAGATGTAAAATTCTTGAATACTTGAAATGTCCACTTCCGGGTAACTTCATAGGGTTATCTCCAAAATATGGGAAACCGAACAATAAGCCGTATCCCAAAGCAAAGCATCGATGACAAGCTGCTGATCCAAGAAACCCTGAGACGTGCCGAAGAGCCAACCCACATATCAACATGGATAGAGAAGAATTATAAATGCCTGATAATTAAAAAAATAACACAAGACAAACACAAATTAAAATCACAACTAGGACACACATACATCTCATTAATGACAGGACAGGGCGATCTTATAATCGAGCACACATCGCATGACCAAAAGAGTGCAAGAACATCCTCAGAATATACAAAACCAAACCCAACCCCTTGTTCATAAAAAAGGTTGGAAACTGTTGGTCTCATTTAGGCCAACCGGGGCCAGGGTATCAAGTGTAACGATCCATCTACACTCATGTTGTGCTAGGATCTTCTTGATGTTGCCCCCCCGAACACCACAATCAATTCTGTCAATCCCACGAACCATCAGGCCCCTGGGATTAGCATTGTGCAATAGTTTAAAATGTTTTGGGAGTGTTTTGAGGGTAGAAACATCCTGAATATCCTTTGAAGCCACTATGTCCCTGACATGGTCTCGCACTCGAACCTTCAGTTCACGAGACGTGAGCCCAACATAAACCTTATTACACGGACACATCGCATAATAAACCACATTGGACGTGTTACATGTAATAAAACATCTTATATAAAAAGTTTTTCTCCCATCGGATGAAGTAAAGGATCTAGCTTTGCAAATGTTAGGGCACGCAACACACCTCCCGCAGGGAAAACATCCCTGTGTGCGGGTTGAAGACTGAGCAGATGGAAGCACAGGTACATAATGGCTTTTAACCAAATAATCCTTAAGGTTCATACTCCGTCTAGGAATTACTCTAGGCTGAAGTGGTAGACATGCTGACAATGTAGTATCGGTATGCAAAATAGGCCAACATTTGGCCAAAATATCCCGAATGCGATCCCACTGACAATTGGATGTAGAAACGAAACAAATCGTATCATCCTTCTCATCTCGCCGAGTGTTATAATTGGCCAATAAATTAACACGTGGAGTTTTCTTGGCCCTTTGATAACCTCGTTTAATACATCTGTTGCTGTATCCTCTAGCTCTAAAACGTTGGCTCAGCTCCCTGGCCTGTAATTCAAACGATCTCTCTGTGGAACAGATGCGCCGTGTTCTTAGGAACTGGCCAGTGGGGATGGCACGAATAACCGGTGGAATATGCGCAGAATGAGAATGGAGTAATGAATTCACTGCCGTTTCTTTACGAAACAGGTCAGTTTGAATCAACCTTTGATGGTCGACCTTAATAAGAACATCCAGGAATTCGATAGTCGATTTGTGCCACTTATAAGTAAACTTCAAATTAAAATTATTAGAGTTTAAGTCACACATGAATTCCTGGAGTTCAACTGACGACCCCTGCCAAATGACAAAGACGTCATCAATATATCGATGCCAGTACTGCACATGGTCAGCGGCATGCGCCCCGTCCCCCTGAAGAACCTGCCTCTCCCAGAAACCAAGAAAGAGGTTCGCATAGGACGGAGCGCAGGCCGCACCCATGGCAGTGCCGCGCTTCTGTAAAAAAAAAAACGATTTTTAAAAACAAAATAATTGTGATGAAGAACAAAATCCAGAAGCTCCATGAGAAATTCACACCAGTGGCCATCCTGACAGGTCATTTCCAAATAAAATTGAACTGCTGCCAATCCATCAACATGGTTGATGGAAGTGTACAATGATTCTATATCAATGGCCACAAGGATCATATCATCCTCCAGGGTGATCCCATTGATCTTATTTAACAAATCAAGTCGTATCCCTGACATAGGAGGGCAGCGTCTCGACTATAGGTTTTAAATAATAGTCAATAAATTTACACACCATGTCACACAGCCCCCCTATGCCAGCAACAATAGGACGACCCGGAGGATTGACCCGATCCTTGTGGACCTTGGGCAGCAAGTAAAAAGTTGGTACCCTCGGATTCCTTGTCATAAGCCCATCAAAGATTTTTTTAGGAATTAGACCCGCCTCAAATGCATTATCTAAAATCTTTTGTAAAGACTGAGTAAATGATAACGTGGGATTGCTTACTAATTGCTCATACGTATCCTTATTTTTGAGTTGCTTAAAAGCCTCCTTTTCATATTTATCAATGGGCCAGATCACGACATTTCCGCCCTTATCTGCCGCCTTAATAACCACATCATTAATTTGTTGTAACTCTTTCAATGCCGTTCTCTGCCTAGATGACAAGTTATCCCCACAAATATTTGTGGGGAGCTTTTTAAATTCCTCAATAACCATTTTGCAGAATATCTCGACCTGTGGGCACACAGATAGGGCAGGAAATGTCGTAGATCTGGGCATCACTGCCTTTGGAAACGTACCTGTCGGCTCAGTCTGTTGCTCCCTTAGCAGATCCTCAAGGGCTAAAAGTGCTTGGTGCTCAGTAACCTCGTCCAGGCTCGTGTGTGTTCGCCGTGCATTGTGCACCTTGGTAAGGATTAATTTTCGACAAAATAAATTTATATCTTTTACGGCTGTAAAAAATAGGTATTTGTTACCGATGTTATACATCTTTTTGGGGCCATTTTTCGCCAGTCATTGACTGTTGCGTTTATTTAGCAACTTATATGTGCTATGACCACAATTATGTATGTGGTCTTTATGGCTTATCGTCACTCTGACCGTAGGTGGGGATGATTACCCTCGTTGTTATCAGGATTGTCTTTTTCTTTATTCACCTCTGATGTAATTATGAATGTTTGATATTCTCTTTTAATGTGATTAAATAAAGATTGTTCTTATTATTTTTCATATTTTCTTGTCGTGGTTTATGGTTACTCTATTTTTCCTCTCTTTTTATTTATATAGGGCTGTCACATTGTAGAAGGATCAACATTATTCTCATTTGCACAAGGAAAGACTAGAAGCAATGGGATGAAACTGAATGGGAGGAGACACAGATTAGATATTAGAAAAAACTTTTTGACAGTTAGAGTGATCAATGAGTGGAACAGGCTGCCACGAGAAGTGGTGAGTTCACCTTCAATGGAAGTCTTCAAACAGAGGCTGGACAGACATCTGACTGGGATGATTTAGCGAATCCTGCTTTGAGCAGGGGGTTGGACCAGATGGCCCAGGAGGTCCCTTCCAACTCTACGATTCTATGAGTCTATGATTCTAGTACTGAGTTACACTGGAGATCCTCCTGACATATGTTCCCAAGAACTATATTTGTACGGCAGACAGCTGTAGCCTGCTTCGGGGACTCCTTGCTCCTGAGTCCCGGCTCACAATCATTGTTGCTGTTGTTCCCCCAAGTCTTAGATGGGAGTACTGCATTTACAGCCCACTACTCCACCGGTGTCTGCTGTAGGACCCTTAGTATCCATTCAACCTCGGGGACCGGGCCCAAGCCTTGCGCTTAGAACTTCTAGGCAGGGTTCTTCCTCTAACCCATATCCTCTGTTCCCTTTTACTCCTACGTTCCATACTAGTCTTTCCTTCCCATGGAAGCTCAGGTTTCTGTTCAATGTCTTTCCCTTTCTTTCCTTTCCCGTGCCAGCAGACCCAGGTCACTGAGATCTGCTGCAGCATCTCCTTCCTCCATCCCTCTCTCAGGGATCCTCACTCCTCACTCCTCTCTGACTGACTCACTGACTGACTGAAATCCTAAACCTTCCCACTCTTTTATGTATTCTAACTCCACCCGCCTCTCAGCACGTTTCGTGTTCCAAGCAGAGAGCCATCAAAGGTGCTCTGCTACACTCCAAGCAGGGAGCCGCAATGTGACTTTGCTACACTACTTTGTGATGATGGGTGCAGGTGTTGGAGTGTGGTCAGGAGACTTCAGCTTACCTGGATGGTGGGGCACCGCAGCTTAGGAGGAGGTGCAGTACCTCTGTGGCAACTGAACCCTCAGGGGCACCACAGAAGCAATGATGGAGGTGATGGGCAATGATGGCAGTGGGGGAGACAATGATGGAGGTGATGGGCAATGATGACAGTGAGGGAGACAATGATGGAGGTGATGGGCAATGACATTGGTGGGGGGAGGCAATGATGGCAGTGGGGGAGACATTGATGAGGGTGATGGGCAATGATATTGGTGGGGGGAGGCAATAATGGAGGTGATGGGCAATGGTGGTGGTGGAGGGAGGCAATAATGGAGGTGATGGGCAATGATGGCAGTGGGGAGGCAATGTTGGAGGTGATGGGCATTGATGGTGGGGGGAGGCAATGATGGAGGTGATGGGCATTGATTGGTGGGGAGGCAATGATGGAGGTGATGGGCAATGATGGAGGTGGGGCAGGCAGTGATTGAGGTGGGAGAGGCAATAATGGAGGTGATGGGCAATGATGGTGGTGGGGAGAGGCAATAATGAAGGTGATGGGCATTGATGGCGGTGGAGGAGGCAATCATGGAGGTGATGGGCAATGATATTGGTGGGGGAAGCAATAATGGAGGTGATGGAAAATGATTGCGGTGGGGAGGCAATGATGGAGGTGATGGACAATGATGGAGGTGATGGGTAATGATGGAGGTGATGGGTAAAGATAGAGGTGATGGACAATGATGGAGGTAATGGGCAATGATCGCAGTGGGGGAGACAGTGATGGAGGTGAGGGGCAATGATATTGGTGGGGGAAGCAATGATGGAGGTGATGGGCAATGATATTGGTGGGGGGAGGCAATGATGGCAGTGGGGGAGACAATGATGGAGGTGATGGGCAATGATATTGTGGGGGAGGCAATAATGGAAGTGATGGGCAATGATGGTGGTGAGGGAGGCAATAATGGAGGTGATGGGCAATGATGGCAGTGGGGGAGGCAATGATGAGGTGATGGGCAATGATGGAGGTGATGGGCAATGATATTGGTGGGGGGAGGCAATGATGGCAGTGAGGGAGACAATGATGGAGGTGATGGGCAATGATATTGGTGGGGGAGGCAATAATGGAAGTGATGGGCAATGATGGTGGTGAGGAAGGCAATAATGGAGGTGATGGGCAATGATGGCGGTGGGGGAGGCAATGATGAGGTGATGGGCAATGATGGAGGTGATGGGTAATGATGGAGGTGATGGACAATGATGGAGGTAATGGGCAATGATGGCGGTGGGGGAGGCAATGATGGAGGTGATGGGCAATGATGGCGTTGGGGGGAGGCAATGATGGAGGTGATGGGCAATGATGGTGGGGTGTTGTGAACTCATTTTCTGGTCTGCCTCTGGTTTTTGGCGAGGGAGCTGGTTGTGCTGACAGAGGAGTTGTGAGTTCTCTTTCCGGATCCCTCTGGTGGTGGCAGGAGGTAATGAAGCTGATCTAATTAACAGAGACCTGCCACCTGATAATGAGGATGAGGAGTGGACATCTGGAGTCTCAGACTGGATTTTTTTGTTTTTAACTAATGCATCAAAAACTTTCAAAATCATGTACACACACTGACATATATTTCTCCTTAGTACCCCTTTCTTTTATATAAAACTCAATGTGTTCCTTTCATACAAAACACAATGGGTTAATTTTATCTATTTTTTTTGGTATTATAATCATAATTTTTCGTTTCCAATAATTTATTCCTGTCAGTCTGGTTCATGCTCCTAAAAATTTCGGATCTGCACTGGATCTTTGGAATAAAATAACTAATGCGTTTTTTTGTTTTTATTTTTTATTTATTTTTTATATATTTTGTATGCACATAGACATATTTCTCCTTAGTTTCCCTTTCTTTTCCATTGATGTATAGTCATGGGTTAACTTGATCTTTCGGTATAGGGTTTTCCCCTTTTATTAATTTCCCCCGTTTTTTAATAATATTAATATCAATTTTTTAATAATATTAATATCAATTTTTTTAATAATATTAACATCAAATCTATACTTTATTATATCATTTTTTGCCCTTAGTGGTGAGCGATCTGATGATTTCTTATGGGACTTCCTTTCAGGTGCATCTTCGCCCATTGAGTTGCGCCACTGATTTCTTTTGGAATTTAAAGCAAAATAACTGGGACATTTCAATTATTTATTTAATTATTTATTCAATACTTTTATATATAAACAAAAAAAATTTTCGTCATTTTTATACGCATTTTTAATCGTATATATATATATATATATTTTTTTTTTTTAGACATATTTATTTCGGAGATACATTTCCCTTTTGATCGTTTGGCATTACAATTTGTTTTTTCCGTTTTTAATCCAAGCACTCTCCTTGGTGTGGTGGTGTGTCTGTTGGACTGCGATCCCTTTCTTCCCTTTTTTTTCCCACGTTGTGGGTTCATTTCCTTTCTCTTTTTTTCATATATATATATATTTTTTTCTTCTTTTTCTTTTCCCATTTCTCTTTATCTGCAAAATAAAATAAACATACAGTATAATTGATTTTATTAATTACAGAGTAGTTAACTTCTATGAATTTTCTTTGACACTTGAACTGTTTTGATCTTTGACCTTTGCGGCGCACCTCATGTCTTTCATGGTGCCAAATTTGAATCCTGCATGTATAAATGTGGTGACAGCTCTCTGTATTCATGTGTCAACCCCTGAAGAAGTGTTATGCTTCGAAACGCGTAGGGATTAAAGGGTTAACTTTTTTAACCTTGTGTGGTTATGGAATTTGTCTGGCAGCGCACTTAAAGTCCAAGAATTTATTCCTAAGAGACTGGATTTAAGACAGCCGTCTCCCTATTCTCATGCTGGTGATTTTTTCCTGCCTCCTGAGGTCTTACTTTCCAGCTCAGTTCCTGCCTCCTCAAGCTAAGTTGTTCTCTGCTTATGTTCACATTTGATTTGGTTTGGTCTATTCAGTTTTTTGTGTGGTCAGCCAGCCCCGGCTGGGGCTGTGCTGAATTTCCACTCTTATGTCATTGTATGTGCTAGTTTGCTTTTTGTCCCTTATTAGATTGGCCTCTTTTTGCTCTGTTCTCAGAATATGCCAGAGTGCTGATATAGTGGGAGAAGTCTAGTGACTTCAGGGTATTTTTTGCTATCAGAAGTGTTGGACATTTTTGCAGGATTTTTTGGCGTGATCGCAGACAGTATCTTTCCTTTCCTGTCCTTTCTAGTTAGTGTGGGCTCCATCATTTGGTTAGCCTATTTTCCTACCTGTGTTTGTGCTTTCATCTTGTCTCACCGTCATTACATGTGTGGGGGCTGTCTATTCCTTTGGGGTCTGCTCTGGGGCAGTTTAAATTTCCCCTTTTCTTGCTTTAGGCTTATTTAGTCCTCCGGCTGTGACGAGACGTCTAGAATCATCGTAGGTAAGCTCCATGGCTGCTGTTAGTTGTATGGTTAGGATCAGGGGTCTGCAATCCGCGTAGTTACCAACCTCTCTGGTTTTCTGTGACTTAGCTTGGTCTTGTTTTCCTCCTCGGTGACCCACTCATAACAGTGGGGGGAGGCAATGATGGAGGTGATGGGCAATGATTGGTGGGGAGGCAATGATGGAGGTGATGGGCAATGATGGAGGTGGGGGAGGCAATGATTGAGGTGGGGGAGGCAATAATGGAGGCGATGGACAATGATGGTGGTGGGGAGAGGCAATAATGAAGGTGATGGACAATGATTGTGGTGGGAGAGGCAATCATGGAGGTGATGGGCAATGATGGTGGTGGGGGGAGGCAATGATGGAGGTGATGAAATGGACAATGATGGTGGGGAGGAGGCAATGATTGAGGTGATGAAATGGGCAGTGATGGGGTGGTGGGTGAGAATGATAGGGGTGGTGGGGGAGAAGGCAATGATGGAGGTGGTGATGAGGACAATGATGGGGGTGGAGAGGGGCTGCATTATACTTTATGAGGGGGCTACATTATATTCTGATGGGGGACTGCATTATTCTCAGGGGACTACATTATATTCTGGGGGGCTACATCATACTATATGAGGGGGCTACAGTATACTCTATGGGGGGCTGCATTATATTCTGTGGTGGGGCTGCATTATTCTCAGGGGACTACATTATATTCTGGGGGGCTACATCATACTATATGAGGGGGCTACAGTATACTCTATGGGGAGGCTGCATTATATTCTGTGTTGGTGCTGCATTATACTATATGAGGGGGGCTGCATTATGCCCTATGAGGGTGCTACATTATATTCTATGGTGGGGACTATGTTATACCTTATGAGGGGGTTGCATTATATTTTGTGGGGTGCTGCATTATTCCCTAGGAGGTGGGCTGCAATATATTTTATGAGGGAGGCTACATTATAATATATGAGAGAGGCTACATTATATTCTATGAGGGGACTACGCCTCTATGATGCTACCCCAACCCCTGCTACATAATTAAGATGTGTTCTACCTTATATTATACCCTGATATTAGTGTGTTTTACCACACAATTTGTTGTCTTGTATTTATTTCTATGTAGCTACATAGTGGGCCCCAAGAATGATTTTCTCTGGTGGGTCCAAGGTGCTCCAGTCCAACGCTGATGTCATCCCAAAGGTGATGGATGGGTTTGGGGTCCGGTCTCTGTACGGCCATCATTTTCTTCCCACCAAACTCCCTCAACCATGTCTGTATGGAGCTTGTGCACTGGACACCATCATAGGGAACAGAAAAGGTCCGTTCCCAAACTATTCCCATAAATCTGGAAGCCACAATTGTTCACATCGTCTTGTGGTAAAGCATGAAGATTCCTGTTCACCGGAACCACTAGTTGTTATTCAAACTAATTATTTAGGAGAAGGTTTGAGAGGCTGCAAAACTCCTCTGCAGATCAGACAGGACCTCTTACTGAAGGCACCCCCAATGGTTTTCAATCACGTTTCAGACTCGGATTTTGAGTATGTACTGAAAATCTGCATTAAAAATTAACCCGACACACTTGTGTAATGTTCTTTATCCAGCTGGCTGTGTTGATAGAATCATAGAATCATAGAATTGTAGAGTTGGAAGGGACCTCCTGGGCCATCTGGTCAAACCCCCTGCCTGACTTGGATAAAATAATTACAAATCCCCCGAGATTTAGGGATGTACGTCATAGACTTCATTGTGGTGGAGCTGCTATTGTAATGGCTCTGTGACTTCCTCTTCTTTAGAAATCCACTTATCTCCGTCCATCTCTCAGAGGCAATATTCCATATTGCTGATTGTTATCCATGTCTTCCCGTCCTTTCCATGAGACGTTCCCACTGAGAAACCTATTAACTGTTCAGTGGATTCATTTCTATTACTGACCAGTTGCCAACATTGCATGTTCTACACAGACAGCAGGGACATCGCTGCAGTAAGGCTCTGTTCACTCATCAAGGAATTTACCACCAGTCCACTTTCCTTGTCGGTGAATAAGGTTTCTGCTTTCTGCGCACATATTTTTTTCCACCACCATCCCTTGCAATAACTTGCATGTTGATCAGCAGTGTAGCTCTGGAGAGCTAGCGAGGAGGGGTCCTGAGCCCACTTACATGATGGGGCCCACCCGGACATCTGTGGGATCTTTGCTGTACCCCCTTACAGTCTTTTATCCTGCAGGTTGTTGGAGTCTTTTATGGTGCAGGCCAGCATCCTGACATGGATGGTGCAGTGATGCCACCACCTCACACCACCTGATCTAAGTCACGGCAAGAAAGAGTACACCCGTTAGGCCTGTTTCACATTTCCGTTTTTTGACGTCAGTCAAAATCCAGCAATTTTAGAAAAAAACGGATCCACCCCTTTTTTGGCGGATCCTTTTTTTTCCCCATAGACTTACATTAGCGGCGGATTTTGACTGACGGTCATCCGTCTCACCCGTTTTTTGACGGATCCGTCAGAATTTTTGCGGCTCCCGGGCGGATGAGACGGACTCTGAAACGTTTTTTCAGAGCGACGGTCCGCTATTTTGTATTGCGCATGCCCGGCAGATTTGGTCAGCCAGGGATTTTAACCCCTGAATTGCGTTACGGAAAAGCCAAACAAAAAGCCAAACAAAAAAAATCTCTCTCTCTCCAGGACGCGGTACCTTTAAATTTCCGACTTCAGCGGATCCATCAAAAAAACGGTGCATACGTTGGTGTCACGATGGAAACGGATCCGTTTTTCACATCTTTCACGGATTGCAATTGAACAAAAAAACCGGAAGTGTGAAACAGGCCTTAGTTGTGTGGATGGGACCCCCTTCGATATCACTTGGAATAAGCCTTTAATGAGCATTGGGCTAATGTGGATCTGTGGCACAGACTGACGCTCGGATTTCTGCAGTAGATCCTCTAGTAAAAAAACATCTTTTTATTTTTCTTACAGTCTAATAAACCATTTATAAGATAAATGAGCATTAGATGAAAACGTCTGCAGTCGTCTCGTTATATGGCCACCCCGGCTAAAATCTAAATATTCGTAAGGACCGATGGATTCTTTTTTAAGTCTTAATTTTACCTTTTTTTTAGCAGAGATGCTAATGTAAAAAATGTATCCAGAAAGAGAATATTTACAGAAGAAAACTCTCAGCACATCTCTATCCCCCTCCGCCCAAACATCCCTTGTAAAATAGTGATGTGACAGCTGTGAACGTGAACCTGTTATCGGGGCAGTACTACGTGCTGTAGATCGCACGATCGCTGCAGTAGAAATATTTACAGTGAATGCACTTAACTTTCCAACTTCCTCTGATATTAAACATTGCAGAGTAAATGCAGCGCCGGCTCCGAGGTCAGTATTATCCTTCTGGAAGGAGCAGATCCATTAGAGATCCGTGCGTTTGTGCAAAGTGGATGGAAGGAGACATTGTAACCAACCAGCAAACAAATTTGGATAAATGTGTCCACATTATATAAACTAAGGAATGTTCAAAGATCATAATCGTAAAATTCCGTAAATGGGTGATTTACAGAATGCTAAAGACACTTTAATCATATGCATGTAAGGAGGGTGAGAAAGGGGTCCGCCAACTTTAAAAAAAAATCCTAACAACTATCGATCCACCGACTTCATGAGACACCAAAGTCATGAGACACCTTCATTCCTGCTCTGAGTGTCTCTGGCCATCATAGATCCGTGAGATACCTTCATTCCTGCTCTAAGTGTCTCAGGTTGACATAAATCCATAAGACACCTTCATTCCTGCTCTGAGTGTCTCTGGCTATCATAAACTCGCGAGACACCTTCATTTCTTCTCTAAGTGTCTTAGGTTGACATAAATCCATGAGACACCTTCATTACTGCTCTGAGTGTCTCCAGCTGACATAAACCCATGAGACACCTTCATTCCTGCTCTGAGTGTCATTGACCATCATAATCCCATGAGACACATTCATTCCTGCTCTGAGTGTCTCTGACCGTCATAAACCCGTGAGACTCCTTCACTCCTGCTCTGAGTGTCTCCAGCTGACATAAACCCATGAGGCACCTTCATTCCTGCTCTGAGTGTCGTTGACCATCATAATCCCATGAGACTCCTTCATTCCTGCTTTGAGTGTCTTCAGCTAACATAAACCCAAGCGACACCTTCATTCCTTCTCTCTGTGTGTCCGGCCAACATAAATCCATGAGACACCTTCATTCCTGCTCTGAGTGTCTCTAGCTGACATAAACCAATGAGACACCATCATTCCTGCTCTACGTGTCTCAGGTCGACATAAATCCATGAGACACCTTTATTCCTGGTCTGAGTGTCTTTGGCTGACATAAACCCATGAGACTCCTTCATTCCTGCTTTGAGTGTCTTCAGCTAACATAAACCCATGCGACACCTTCATTCCTTCTCTCTGTGTGTCCGGCCAACATAAACCCATGAGACACCTTAATCCCTGCTCTGAGTGTCTCCGGCTGACATAAACCCATGCAACACTTACATTCCTGCTCTGAGTGTCTCCGGCCGACATAAACCCATGCAACACTTACATTCCTGCTCTGAGTGTCTCCGGCCGACATAATCACGTGATACCTTCATTCCTGCTCTGAGTGTCTCCGGCAGACATAAACACATGCGATACCTTGATTCCTTCTGTGAGTGTCTCCAGCCGTTATAATTTTGTATTCGCAGACTCTTCTGTCTCTCAGAGATTCAGAGTTTCCTTTCAAAACCAGTAATTTGTTGTCCATGATGCTGTGATCAGGGCTACAAAGATGTTTGAACACTGGTAGATCTATTCTTTTTTCTTTTACTGTGTGGCGATGAGGATTAATCCTTGTTCTAAGTTTTCGTCCCATCTTGCCCACATACAGACCTCCAGTCGGAGATTTGGGGCATATAATTAAGTACAGCCCATTAGGTGTGTTGCAGCTGAATGTACCTGGGATCTTGTAGTCCTGATGTGAGTTATCCGTTGTCATAGTGTCATAGCGTGCTGGAGAGATATATGTCACCACGAACAGGCAGACCAACAGTAAAAGGGGAGGTTTATTTACAGGGGATAATACTGGTAAAACATACAGTATAACAGAGAATGAGATATAACAGATTATAACAACAGCAGAGAGACATATATGGGGTTCAATCAGTAGAAAAGGTATTCTCCTATGAGACAAACTTATCAGTCCCGGGGGTCTTGATTGGAGGGGATCACTCTTGTCCAACGTTGGCACCGAGGCACAAGCGGTGCTTGATGTCCTCTGTCTCTGGGGTCCTTAATGAAGTCCAGCTGGAGTATGAGGGGTTAACGCAGGAGCCAAAAGGGTCTGAGGCTGACGATATACCCCTTTTTCCCCAAGTCCTACTCCCTGCTTTGGCCGAGGTGTTCTCTCATCAGCATCAGGGGCTCTACATTAACACATGAATCACAGCCCCTTGTCCGTGGCTCAGTCTCTCTATACAGGTCTCAGCTCAGCTACTGAATGCAGCCTGTCTGCAAGGAAGCTTCTTGCCACTATCGCAGTCTTTTTATGGAGGTTCACAGGGAAGTCTCTAATCACAGCATACAGCCCTAAGGCTGAGTTCACACGTGGCGTTTTTTTCGCGTTTCCGCGGCTGTTTTAACCGTGCGATTTTGCCGCGAAAATGCGAAAAATAAGCATCCCATGCATTCCTATGGGATTCCGCAATGCTGTGCTAATGCTGCGGTTTTTACCGCGGCGGAATCGCTTCGCGGTAAATAACGCAGCATGCTCATTAATTTGCGGAATCGCGGCGATCCCGCACCCATAGGAATGCATTGTTCCGCTTATTTCCCGCATGTGGCTGTGCACACCATGCGGAAAGTAAGCAGAACAATTGCGGATGGTACCCATGGTCCGGAGGAGAGGAGACTGTCCTCCGGGATTTGGGTACCATATACCTGTAAAAAATAGAATTTAAAATAAAAAATATTGTTATTCTTACCTTCCGGCGTCCCGCGCAGCATTCCCGCCTCTCTCCACGCTTCTGTTCCCAGTAATCCTTTGCGAAAATGCCCGCGATGGCGTCCGTTCTCGCGGGATCGCAAAGTCTCGCGGTCATTCGCGATGACGTCGTGCGAATGACTGCGAGACATCGCGATCCCGCGAGAACGGATGTCATCGCGGGCATTTTCGCAAGGGATTACTGGGAACGGATGCGCGGGACGTCAGAAGGTAAGAATAACACCATTTTTTATTTTTTTTCATAGAATCATAGAATCATAGAATCGTAGAGTTGGAAGGGACCTCCTGGGCCATCTGGTCCAACCCCCTGCTCAAAGCAGGATTCGCTAAATCATCCCAGTCAGATGTCTGTCCAGCCTCTGTTTGAAGACATCCATTGAAGGAGAACTCACCACTTCTCGTGGCAGCCTGTTCCACTCATTGATCACTCTAACTGTCAAAAAGTTTTTTCTAATATCTAATCTGTGTCTCCTCCCATTCAGTTTCATCCCATTGCTTCTAGTCTTTCCTTGTGCAAATGAGAATAAAGTTGATCCTTCTACAATGTGACAGCCCTTTAGATATTTGTAGACAGCTATTAAGTCTCCTCTCAGTCTTCTCTTTTGCAAACTAAACATTCCCAAATCCTGCAACCTTTCCTCATAAGACAGGGTTTGCAGACCGGTCACCATTCTGGTCGCTCTTTTCTGAACTTGCTCCAGTTTGTTGATGTCTTTTTTAAAATGTGGTGCCCAAAACTGGACACAATATTCCAGATGAGGTCTGACCAAAGAGGAGTAGAGGGAAATAATGACTTCACGTGATCTAGACTGTATGCTTCTGTTAATACATCCTAGAATTGCATTTGCCTTTTTTGCTGCTGCATCACACTGTTGACTCATATTCAGTCTGTGATCTATTAGTATACCCAAGTCTTTTTCACATGTGCTGTCACTTAGCCCTATTCCTCCCATTCTATATATGCTTTTTCCATTTTTATTGCCCAGATGTAGTACTTTGCATTTCTCCCTGTTAAAAACCATTCTGTTAGTTGCTGCCCACTTCTCCAGTTTATTTAAATCTTTTTGAATCCTCTCTCTCTCTTCTCTAGTATTAGCTATCCCTCCTAGCTTTGTGTCATCAGAAAATTTAATCAGTTTACCCTCAATTCCTTCATCTAAATCGTTGATAAAGATGTTGAACAATACAGGGCCCAGGACAGAGCCCTGTGGTACCCCACTTGAGACATTCTTCCAACTGGATGTGCAGCCATTTACGACCACTCTTTGGGTCCGATCACTAAGCCAGTTATGAATCCACCTAACAGTTGCCTTGTCCATTCCATACTTAATCATTTTTTCAATAAGGATTGTATGAGAGACTTTGTCAAATGCTTTGCTGAAGTCAAGATATACTATATCTACAGAATTTCCTTGATCCACCCAATCAGTGATACCGTCATAGAAGGAAATTAAGTTAGTCTGACATGACTTATTAGTTACAAACCCATGCTGACTCTGTTTAATCACTTCATTCTTATCCAGGTATTGACATACATGTTGTTTAATAATTTGTTCAAAGATCTTTCCTGGTATAGAAGTCAGACTCACCGGCCTATAGTTGCCTGGGTCCACCTTCTTCCCCTTTTTGAAGATAGGAACAACATTTGCTCTTCTCCAGTCTTCTGGCACTTCTCCTGTTCTCCAAGAATTTTCAAAGATTATAGAGAGGGGTTCAAAAATTTCTTCTGCTATCTCCTTCAGTACTCTGGGGTGTAATTCATCTGGACCTGGAGACTTGAATTCATTTAGGCTAGCTAAGTGTTTCCTCACTATCTTTCTGTTTATAGATATCCTGGATTCTTCTATTCCCTTAATAGGACAGTGAATAACAGTTGATGTTACATTTCGTTTCTGAGAGAAAACAGATGCAAAATAGGAATTTAAAAGTTCAGCCTTCTCAGCATCCTGTCTTACCATTTCATCATTTTCATCCTGTAAAAATCCTATAGCATCTTTGACTTTTCTTTTACTTTTGACATATCCCCAAAATCCTTTATTATTGCTTTTGACATCTCTTGCAAGCCTCAATTCATATTCAGCTTTACTAATCTGATTTGTGCCCTGCAGGTTCTGCAGACAGCATTATATTCTTCTTTAGATATGCCTCCCTCTTTCCATTTTATAAACATTTTTTTCTTCCTTTTTAGCATGTGCTTAAGTTCTGTGTTCATCCATCCTGGTTTCCTTAACTGCTTCCTATTCTTCCCTCTTTTCGGAATTGTTAACAACTGTGCTTTGAGAATTTCATTTTTCAAGATTTCCCATCCTTCCTGGACATTTTTGTCTTTAAGGATATCCAGCCATTGGATCCCTCCAATTCTCTTTCTGAATCCCTTAAAATCTGCCTTTCTGAAATCTAACCTTGACGTCTGAGTCTTCACAGGTCTTCCGCCTCTAGTTATCCAAAATTCTAAAATAGCATGGTCGCTACCTCCTAGGGTCCCAGCCACTTTTACCTCCTCAACCATTTCCTCCCTGTTTATAAGGATTAGATCCAAGGTAGCAGTTCCCCTTGTTTTCTCCCTTACCTTTTGGAAGATAAAGTTGTCAGCAAGAGTGGATCAGAATTTCCTTGACCTGTTATTTTTGCCTGAGAGAGATTCCCAACAAATGTCTGGATAGTTGAAATCTCCCATGACAACTATGTCATATTTTTTGGAGAACTTGGCCATTTTACATTCTATCTTTTACTACTGATGCTGCATAGGCGGCCTCAGTAGTAAAAAGTTGGTCACACTGGTCAAACACTGTGTTTGACAAGTGTGACCAACCTGTCAATCAGTTCTCCAAGCGATGCTACAGATCGCTTGGAAAACGCTAGCATTTTGCAAGCTAAATACGCTTGCAAAATGCTAGTTTTTCCACGGGAAAATCGCGGGAATTTAAAATGCGATTTTCCCGCGGAATGGAATTCCGGAACTCTCGCGGTAATTTCCGCGAGAGTTCCGGTACGTCTGCACATAGCCTAACTCTGCAGGTCTCTGTCTGTCCATGGGGTCAGGGCACAGCTCCACTGTCTCCACAGTACACAGTCTCATGTACTAATGTTCAGCTGTCCCTATGCACGGTACCCCGGAATTTCTCTGTGACCGGGAGCTCTGTCTCTTCTGCAGTCTCTATCAGCATCCTTCCCCTTCAGCTCCCCAGGCTGCACTGAGAGAAAGCCCGGGCAGATTTCCCGCTCTCTGCTCTCCTCTCCTGGCCCCCTGTGCTCAGCCCCTCCCCTATCCAATGGTTCTGTACATGGAGCAGAGGAGGCAGCCCCCCCAGCTGCTCTTGTACTTCACCTCCTTACAATTATACTTGGCGTTTTACCTTTTTTCTGGGTGCAGGGAAAGGTTCCTGTTATTGGAGAGGACAGGGAGCTTCTAAGAATGATACTTCTTAGATTTGATGGCTTCCTAAAACACAGCAGTGAGGGATCTGGAAATATCGATGTAAATCGGGCATCTTTTTGTATTAAAGGTAGTAGTTTCCGTGCAGCTCCCCTCAACACCTCCAGATTTGGATTGTAGGTGACTACGGTGCTAGAGGGATCAGGTTGCTTTCTTCGTTGGTGTTGTATTGTAGGAGATGATTCATGGATATTCTGGTGGCTCTTATAATCTGTTTTTTTAATTGTTCTTGGATGGTCGCCCTGATTCACAAAGGCCTTTCTGAGGTGACCAAAGTGTTTGTCTCCATCTATAGGGTTGGACCATATCCGATGGTATCTGATGGTCAGACTGTAGACTATAGTTTATTATGTGTTTTGGGTGAAATCTGTCTCATTTAAAGCACCACTCCAGTGTTTTGAGTTTTTTTCAGCATTGGAGTGGTGCTTTAAATGTAAGCTCCCTGCCCCCCCGGTCATAGACTCACCCTCTGGCATCTTTACCATTTTTCAGCACTGCTTTGGTCCCCCTGTGCCATCTTGTGAGAGCAGCTTCTGACTGGTCAGAAGTCAGAAGTTTCGTCACAACTCACAAACTCTCAGTGCAAGTCTATAGGAGCCAGAGCGGGGGCGAAACAAGGCTTTCACATGTTAGGCGTCGGGTTCCTGCAGCGGCACAGCAGGAATCCAGAGCCTCACATTCTGCAGTCTGCCATTCCCCATCGACCGCAGAGGAGCTTGCTCAGCAGCCCCGTCATTCCCGACGCTCTGCCCAGACCTGCTCTGTGGGTCTGGCTGTTGCTGCCACCTTTGGGCCAGCAATCGCAATGCAGGCTGTTCAGCAGCAAACCACTCCAGAGGCTAAGTCCTTCTGTCTCTCCACTGAGCATGCTCACGAGACAATCTCCCATTGGAAATCGGGAGTCACATGCACAGGTCCTTCTCCAGATCTGATTGGTCCATCTCAGGGATCTGGAAGCTTCCGGAAGGTCCTGGCTATAAAAGGTTCGCATGGCCGCTCGGCCATGCGTTAGTATAGATTCTAGTTGCTACCTGTGTGAATGATGATGGATGCATGAACCTGCAAATGACTCATTAAGATTCCCCTCCCTCTGATATTACGTGTGTGGATAGGGACTTAGTCTTAGAGTCAGCACCAGTCAGTGGCACGCTACAGGCCACAGTGCATATCTCCACTGAACTAGCGTCCAACAGTGCACCCTCTCCTGGGCATTGTCGCATAGCGGCGGTGTCAGTCGCCGCACTGCAATCAGCAGCACTTGCTGGCATCCGCGGTAGCGACGCCGCACTCACGGTAAGTCTAGACCAGGGGTGGGGAACTTCAGGCCCCAGGGCCATTTATGGCCCTCGGTGACCTTTTATCAGGCCCCTGAGCAGATTCTCAGGGACCACATTCTTGGGCAGGGAGCTGTATTTTGTTTGCCACAAGCTCATTAATTTCTTCTTGCTCTGTTAGCACACACACGCAGTGTTCACTACTGAACACTGAGGGTATGCAATGAAAGATTGCGTCCTGACACCAGTGCCAGAGTCAGGATGTACTTCGTGGGCGGAGTTTGTACGGCCCCCCGAAGGATGGTATAAATATCCAAATGGCCCTTGGTAGAAAAAAAGATTCCCAACCCCTGGTCTAGATGGACACTGACCCAGTGTCTTGGGCCCCAGTCCTGTGACCATATACCGTGTGTGCATTGCGCTGAGACTTGTGAGTCCAACATGCTCGGTATTTATGTTTATTGCTTTGGCGCCTCTGTGAATCAACATAGTACGCCCAGCGCACACCGGGTGAAGTTCAACCCGCGTGCGATATACCGCCATATTGTGTCTGCCATTACCTAGCAGCAGAGTAACTCCTTCTGCATGGTGGACCCCGGGTGGCGAACACACTTATTATTATTTATTATTTAGTGCATTCCGCCGCTCCTAACATCAGACTTGTATTGACAGGTGACCTCCGATGCTCTCCATGGAACACTGTTACAGCCGGCAGGTCACTTTTCGCCTGTGACCGACAGGAGTGAAGCTGGAAAATGATTAAGGAGATGAAAGCTGTGTGTGACATAGGGGGCACGGGAATTACTTTTAAATCACCACTCACCTCCGGTGCTGGCGCCGTTCCCGTGGTGTTGGCACTTCATCTCCCAAGGCTCCAGTGCGGTGGTGGTGACATGTGACTCTGGCCCCCAATCAGCACTGGCGTCACTGTCCCCGTTTCCTGTCAAATTGAACAGGAAGAAGAAGTGAGATCTTCATGTTTGATTTGTCCGAAGGCGGAGACTGTGACGCTAGCGCTGATTGGACACTGGGGTCACGTATCATATCACCACACGAGAGTCCCGGGGAGAGCGAGTGCCGACACTGCAGGAACTACGACAACACGGGAGGTGAGTATAGGCTTTATTATTTTATTGGGCCAACCATTTTGATCAAGAAGGGGTTGTCCTAGTAGTGGACGACCCCTTTAAGGTGTTCATTGAGCATCTTCCGCTTCTGCTCAGACTCCGACCAGACGATTAAAATATCAACAATGTATCAGCAATAGGCCAGAGGTCTGAGGGGACAAGAGGACAGAAAGTCACTTTCAAGCTTGGTCATGAACAGATTTGCGTACTGTGGAGCCAATTTACCTCCAATCACTGTACCATCTCCTATAAATATATGTTGTCATCAAATGTAAAGCAATTAGGGGCGAGGAAGAATTGTATCAGCTTCACCACAGATTCGGCATCAATTCTTGTATTTCCCATGAAGCATAGCTCCCAAGCGTCCCGATTCCCGTGGGACAGTCCCGTTTTTGACAACCCCGTCCCGCGTCCCACCCGGGACAGTATTTTTCCCACATTGCACTGAGCCGCCACGCCACGCCCCCCTTCCACCGACGCCATGCACGCCGTCCCAGATAGACACACCGCAGCCTGCAATGATGTGGCTTAGCTCTGTGTGTTCTGTCTGTGTGCAGAGGACCTGTGAGAGGGGAGGAGTCAGGGGTCACATGATCAGGGGCTGTGTCTGCCTCCATGTCTGTCTGCACTCTGCAGGAGTCTGGTCTGCTGTGCTGGTTGTCATGCTGGATGAGGTAAAGTTTCTGTGTGGGGTCAGGAGAGGTTTACAGTGTGGATGTAGCAGAGCCGTGTGTGTATGAGGTGTACGGAGCAGAGCTGTGTGTGTGTACGAGGTGTACGGAGCAGAGCTGTGTGTGTGTACGAGGTGTACGGAGCAGAGCCATGTGTGTACGAGGTGTATGGAGTGGAGCCGCGAGTGTACGAGGTGTACGAAGCGGAGCCACGAGTGTACGAGGTGTACAGAGCGGAGCCGCATGTGTACAAGGTGTACAGAGCGGAGCTGCGCATGTACAAGGTGTACGGAGCCATGTGTGCACAAGGTGTGGGGAGCGGCGCCACATGTGTACTAGGTGTATGGAGAGGAGCCGCATGTGTACGAGGTGTACAGAGCGGAGCGCGCGTGTACAAGGTGTATGGAGCCACGTGTGTGCAAGGTGTACGGAGCAGAGCTGTGTGTGTGTACGAGGTGAACGGAGCAGAGCCACGTGTGTACAGAGCCGCGCATGTGTACGAGGTGTACGGAGCGGAGCCGCATGTGTACGAGGTGTACGGAGCGGAGCCGCATGTGTACGAGGTGTACGGAGCGGAGCCGCATGTGTACGAGGTGTACAGAGAGGAGCCGCGCGTGTACAAGGTGTACGGAGCCACGTGTGTACAAGGTGTGGGGAGCGGCGCTGCATGTGTACGAGGTGTACGGAGCGGAGCCACATGTGTACGAGGTGTACAGAACGGAGCCGCATGTGTACAAGATGTACAGAACGGAGCCGCATGTGTACGAGATGTACAGAGCGGAACAGCGCGTGTGTACGGGGCGTACGGAGCAGAGTCGCGTGTGTATGGAGCGGAGCAGCGCGTGTATGAGGTGTACGGAGCGGAGGCACGCGTGTACGAGGTGTACGGAGCAGAGTCGTGTGTGTACTTGGTGTACAGAGCGGAAGCGCGTGTGTATGGGGTATGCGGAGCCGTGTGTGTGCGGAGTGGAGCCATATGTGTACTGGATGTACGGAGCGGAGCCAAGTGTGTACGAGGCATACAAAGTGGGCGTTTCCCACGAACACAAGAGTAGATGGCGGAGCCCCAAGGAGCACTTTAAAACTCGCACATGACGTTCCACCGGAAGTGATGTGCTGGAAGCTGACCGGAAATGAGGTAATTTCATGAGGAGACTGTGACGGAACCATCACCGTGTCCTCCTCTGACAGCGCAGACAGCAGGATCACCTTGGAATCAGGGATGCCGGCCATGTGAGCGGATTATGATATGTCCTGCACCGGGAGGCTCAGGTGGGCACTTCAATGGGAGTCGGGCTGCTATAGTATCTTTATAGAATCTTTCTTTCTTTCTCTCTCTCTGTTTCTTTATTTCTCTGTTCTTTCTTCTCTCTGTTTCTTTCTCATTCTCTGTTCTGTCTTTCCCTCTTTTTCTTTCTCTCTCTCTGTTCTTTCTTTCTCTCTCTAATCTTTCTTTTTTCTTTCTCTCTCTGTTCTTTCTTTCCCCTCTTTTTCTTTTTTTCTTTCTTTCTTTCTTTCTGTCTTTCCTCTCTTTCTTTCTCTCTGTACTTTCTTTCTTTACTTCTTTCTTTCTCTCCCTGTTCTTTCTCAGTCTCTCTCTATGTTCTTTCTATCCCCTCTTTTTTTCTCTCTATCTCTCTTCTTTCTTTCTTTCCCCTCTTTCTTTCTTTCTCTCTGTTCTTTCTTTCATGTTTTTCTCTTTCTTTCTCTCTCTGTTCTTTCTTCCCCTCTTTCTTTCTTTCTTTCTCTCTATCGCTCTGTTCTTTCTTTCCCCCTCTTTCTTTCTTTTTCTCTCTGTTCTTTCTTTTTTTTCTCTTTCTTTCTTTTTCGTTCTCTCTCTCAATTCTTTCTTTCCCCTCTTTTTCTTTCGCTCTCCCTGTTCTATTTTTCTGTCCCCTCTTTCTTTCTCTCTCTGTTCTTTCTTTCCCCTCTTTCTTTCTATCTGTTCCCTCTCTCTGTTCTTTTTTCTTTCCCCTCTCTTTCTCTCTGTTCTTTCTTTCTCTCTCTCTTTTTTTCTGTCCCAGCTTTTTTTCTCTCTGTGTTCTTTCTTTCTCTCTCTCTCTGTGTTCTTTCTTTATTTCCCCTCTTTATTTTTCTCTGTTCTTTCTTTCTCCTTTCTTTCTCTCTCTGTCCTTTCTTTCGCTGTCTGTTCTTTCTCTCTCTGTTCTTTCTTTCGCTCTCTTTTCTCTTTCCCCTCTTTCTTTCTCCCTGTTCTTTCTTCTTTCTCTCTGTTCTTTCTTCTTTCTCTCTGTTCTTTCTTTCTCTCTCGCTCTCCTTTCTTTCTCTATTTTCTTTTTTCTCTCTCTCTGTTTTCTTTCTTTCTTTTCCTTAGTACCAGTCAGTGTGCCCACAGTATCAGCCACTATGCCCCTAATAGCAGTCAGTGTAATCAGCAGTGCTAAATGGGTGCGACTGGGCGTGGACATGGGTGTGATTAGTCGTGAAATGGGTGTGGTCGGGGGAGTGGCCTAAAATTTGTGGCGGCACGCTGCGCGCGCCGCAGCCTTTGTCCCTCTTTCCCTTCTTCAAAAGTTGGGATGTATGATGAAGACTTTGTTGCATTGAGTACATCCTGCTGTGGCATATTAAAGCACAAAGACTCTCCATCCATGGTGACCGGGATGGATCCTTCTGATGGACACAATTTCATTTCATTTTCATTAAAAACTTTTACTACTTTGCACTTATCAAGCTTACATGAGCAGATGCTTCACCAGGATGGCGCCAACTCAATGCTGCTGTCCGAAATCGCTCTAATCGCTGCTGTGACTAACATGTGACTGATGTGGGACATTGGGTGCAACACATAGCGGGAACGCTATATGAAAGGTGTGAGGGGGGAACTAGTTTTATTGGAGATGAACCCCAGCCTGGAGGTGGGGGAAGAATAGAACTGGATTGACAGAGGCTTCAGATCTACCATAGTCCATCAGCCTCATTTGCTTATCAATTGAAACGCTGAGATCTCAGTAATAGAGGAATGGACTGACTTTATTCAAGACCTGGCAAACTTAACTCAAAACTTGAGAGTAACCCTTTAAGCATAGGCAACACTAGTCAAATGGTCATCTCTCCTGGATTACCCCTTTAATTGGCTATACCCTCTACAGACATTCACTGAGCATGTGCAACCACTGCTTCATTGTACAACCAATCACAGTGCAGCTTTCAATTCTTACAGACCTTTAAAAAAATAAAAGGTGTTCCTTGATTGGTTGCTTCCCTATCTTTGGTTGCCATGGCAGTATTTTTTCTACATTTTGCCCAATCAAACCAACATACTCTCTGCCGCAGTAAACACGACACGAGGTTTCCTGCAGATACTACAGTTAGTGAGCTGGGTGACGACACACAAGACAAGGCTACTGCGCCTGCGCGTTACTTCCTCAATGAGGGTGTGTGGCTTTCTACCGCCGCAGCCTGTCGTCACTTCCGGTACTCGGCGCTCCTCTCCCGTTCCAGAGCGGAAGTAGGCCGAGAGCGGGCGAGAAAGGCGAAGCTGTAGCCGGTGTCACGATGGCAGGAGCCGACGGAGATGATTCTTTGTATCCTATCGCCGTGCTCATAGATGAGCTGAGGAACGAGGACGTGCAGGTGAGCGGCCATTGAGTCGGGGAGTGAGGGAGTGAGCCGACAGCCTGAGAGCGGCCATCCTGCCTGTGTCTTGGGTACGTGACCCCCCCAGTGTAATGTTATGTATCCCTGGAGAGCTGGGTGACCCCCGTTTTGGCTGCCGCTCAGGGCCAGGAAAAGCAGAGTAACAGCTACCATGGCGACCAGTTATGGCGCTTTGCCCATGTCACATAGGAGCGTAATCGCCACACATGTCGCCGGATGACCACATCGCCCTCCGACCATTGTAAGTGTTCGTAGGTCTCTCCTGGCCCCAAAACGTAGGGTTAAAAAAAAGGTCATACTCATCGGATTTGGAAGAATCTTTTTTTTGTGTGTGTAAAACTAAAGACTAAATTGAATTTTCCACCATCTGATTTGCTCGTTTCTAGTAACCGGTGATTTTTGGCAGCAAGACACGTCCCAACTTAGTTACTTTTACATGGCGCTGCGGTCCACTGATCTAGGGGTGAGCTATTATAAGGATTGTCCATGGCTACTGGTGGGCTGCTGCTGCGGCGGCTGCTGGTGGGCTGCTGCTGCGGCGGCTACTGGTGGGCTGCTGCTGCGGCGGCTACTGGTGGGCTGCTGCTGCGGCGGCTGCTGGTGGGCTGCTGCTGCGGCGGCTGCTGGTGGGCTGCTGCTGCGGCGGCTGCTGGTGGGCTGCTGCTGCGGCGGCTCCTGGTGGGCTGCTGCTGCGGCGGCTACTGGTGGGCTGCTGCTGCGGCGGCTACTGGTGGGCTGCTGCTGCGGCGGCTACTGGTGGGCTGCTGCTGCGGCGGCTACTGGTGGGCTGCTGCTGCGGCGGCTACTGGTGGGCTGCTGCTGCGGCGGCTGCTGGTGGGCTGCTGCGGCGGCTGCTGGTGGGCTGCTGCTGCGGCGGCTGCTGGTGGGCTGCTGCGGCGGCTGCTGGTGGGCTGCTGCGGCGGCTGCTGGTGGGCTGCTGCGGCGGCTACTGGTGGGCTGCTGCGGCGGCTACTGGTGGGCTGCTGCTGCGGCTGCTGGTGGGCTGCTGCTGCGGCGGCTGCTGGTGGGCTGCGGCTGCTGGTGGGCTGCGGCGGCTGCTGCGGCGGCTGCTGGTGGGCTGCTGCTGCGGCGGCTGCTGGTGGGCTGCTGCTGCGGCGGCTGCTGGTGGGCTGCTGCTGCGGCGGCTGCTGGTGGGCTGCTGCTGCGGCGGCTGCTGGTGGGCTGCTGCTGCGGCGGCTGCTGGTGGGCTGCGGCTGCTGGTGGGCTGCGGCTGCTGGTGGGCTGCTGCGGCTGCGGCTGCTGGTGGGCTGCTGGTGGGCTGCTGCGGCTGCTGGTGGGCGGCTGCGGCTGCTGGTGGGCTGCTGCGGCTGCGGCTGCTGGTGGGCGGCTGCTGCGGCTGGTGGGCTGGTGGGCTGCTGGTGGGCGGCTGCGGCGGCTGCTGGTGGGCTGCTGCTGAGGCGGCTGCTGGTGGGCTGCTGCTGAGGCGGCTGCTGGTGGGCTGCTGCTGAGGGGGCTGCTGCTGAGGCGGCTGCTGCTGAGGCGGCTGCTGCGGCGGCTGCTGGTGGGCTGCTGCGGCGGCTGCTGGTGGGCTGCTGCGGCGGCTGCTGGTGGGCTGCTGCGGCGGCTGCTGGTGGGCTGCTGCGGCGGCTGCTGGTGGGCTGCTGCGGCGGCTGCTGGTGGGCTGTGGCGGCGGCTGCTGGTGGGCTGCGGCGGCGGCTGCGGCGGCGGCTGCTGGTGGGCTGCTGCGGCGGCTGCTGGTGGGCTGCTGCGGCGGCTGCTGGTGGGCTGCTGCTGAGGCGGCTGCTGCGGCTGCTGGTGGGCTGCTGCGGGTGGGCGGCGGCTGCGGGTGGGCGGAGGCGGCTGCGGGTGGGCGGCGGCTGCGGGGGCGGCTGCTGCTGGTGGGCGGCTGCTGCGGGGGCTGCAGCTCTCAGATCTTTGACTAAACAGAAGATTTGACTTGGACAAAAACTGTGAAGGATGCAGCCAAAGTTTGACTCTGTAACGCTATAGCATGCAAACATGAAATACATGAAATCGGAATTGCATTACAGCTCTATAAAATTAAAAAGAAAAGGCACTTAGTTCATAATTTGGCCAGTTCATGTGTGCCCAGCAGCCATGACAAGACAATCTTCTGTGCTGTGAATCCAGCCTAATGTGATTCCTCTCCTGGGCTGAAGCCTGCACTTATTTGGGTAGGTAGGTCCCTTCGATGATTAAAACCACCCAGGGGAGTATTCACATTAGGATAGGTTCCCAACAAAGAGGATCACCTTGTCATGTCTCATGGTCACACATGGATTGGCCAATTTATGCGTTAAGTATCTTCGTGTTTTACTATTTTCTAGAGTAATATATTTTAAATTTCATATTTCATGTTTTCATGCTAAAGTGTTAGAGAGCAGCTTTATTTGTTAGTTATATAGGGAGATGGATACTCTTAGTATGCACGTGTACCCACCTGTTCTCTGTTTGGAAGTGACGGTCAGTCTTTTTATGTCAGACAAGCAGGGGACACAGAGCTGGGAGTGGAGCTGCGGCACTAGATCAATGGGTTGGTGTCGTTTTATCTAACACAAGAAAACCACCACACATGTAAGGGCGTCATCCAGGGCACTCGGCAGCTTGTCAATATAATCAAGTAAGACAAAAGCCGGCACTCTGTTCTACCTGTGAAAACTCAAATGTTTATTGTAACTTTATTCTGTTTGTGCTAAAACCACTCAATGTAGGTCCTCAAACGTGTGACGCGTTTTATAGCTATGAATAAGGAAGTTTACTTTCAAAACGCGTTGGGTGTCTGAGGATTGGTGGTCAGTGGGTTTAGCCCATATGGAATAAAGTTAACGATAAACAGTTTTCTGTAGAAGGAAGGTGCTGGCTTTTCTCTTTCATATACACTACCGTGTAAAAGTTTAGTGTCAAATGGAAATTAGAAAAAAAATGGGCAATAAGCCCTAGTCAGCTCACCAACCACCACTTGAGCACGGAACCACGTCCAAACTTGACATATCTTAACTGGAAAAGAGAATTGTGTTCCAGCTCCTAAAATATATCCTTTTATTTTTCACAAATTAAAACATGTTGTACAGGCAATCTCCTCGTATAGAAGTGGATGTGCTCGCGGGCACTAACCAGCCAGCTACATCCACTTCTGTACGAGGAGATTGCCTGTACATCATGTTTTAATTTGTGAAAAATAAAAGGATATATTTTAGGAGCTGGAGCACCCTTCTCTTTCACATAGAAATTTCTTTATTTTTGAAAGAAAAGCAGTTTTTTTCCAATGAAGCTATCATTAAGGCTGAGTTCACACGTGGCGTTTTTTTCACGTTTCCGCGGCGGTTTTAACCCCGCGATTTTGCCGCGAAAACACGAAAAATAAGCATCCCATGCATTCCTATGGGATTCCGCAATGCTGTGCTAATGCTGCGGTTTCTACCACGGCGGAATCGCTTTGCGGTAAAAACCGCAGCATGCTCATTAATTTTGCGGAATCGCGGCGATCCCGCACCCATAGGAATGCATTGTTCCGCTTACTTCCCGCATGTGGCTGTGCACACCATGCGGAAAGTAAGTAGAACATTTGCGGATGGTACCCACGGTCCGGAGGAGAGGAGACTGTCCTCCGGGCTCTGGGTACCATATCCCTGTAAAAAATAGAATTTAAAATAAAAAATATTGTTAGTCTTACCTTCCGGCGTCTTGCGCAGCCTTCCCGCTTCTCTCCAAGCTCTCGTTCCCAGTAATCCTTTGCGAAAATGCCCGCGATGACGTCTGTTCTCGCGGTCATTCGCACGACGTCATCACGATTTACCGCGAGACATCGCGATCCCGCGAGAACGGACGTCATCGCGGGCATTTTCGCAAAGGATTACTGGGAACGGCTGCGCGGGACGTCGGAAGGTAAGAATAACACCATTTTTTTTTTTACATTTTATCTTTTACTACTGATGCTGCATAGGCGGCTTCAGTAGTAAAAAGTTGGTCACACTTGTCAAACACTATGTTTGACGAGTGTGACCAACCTGTCAATCAGTTCTCCAAGCGATGCTACAGATCGCTTGGAAAACGCTAGCATTTTGCAAGCTAAATACGCTTGCAAAATGCTAGTTTTTCCGCGGGAAAATCGCGGGAATTTAAAATGCGATTTTCCCGCGGAATGGAATTCCGGAATTCTCGCGGTAATTTCCGCGAGAGTTCCGGTACGTGTGGACTTAGCCTAAATGATTCAGAAATAATACATTGTTAATGTGGTAAATGACTATATAGCTGCAAACGTCTTCATAGGTGTATAGAGGCCCATTTCCAACCACCATCACTCCAGTGTTCTTACGGTGCTTTGTGTTTGCTAACTGTGTAAGAAATGAAGGCTATTTCATGCGAGAAATTGCCAAGAAACTGAAGATTTGTTATAACGGTATGTACTACTCCCTTCAGAGGAGAGCACAAATAGGCTCTAACCAGAGTAGAAAAAGAAGTGGGAGGCCCGCTGCACAACTGAGCAACAAAACAAGTACACTGCTCACAAAAATAAAGGGAACACTAAAATACTGCATCCTAGATATTACTAAATGAAATATTCCAGTTGAAAATCTTTATTCATTACATAATGGGATGTGTTATGAATAGGTCACCGAGGAGGATAGCAGGAATAGGCTAGGCCACAAGGAAATCAGAAAGGTTGGTAACTAAGCGGATTGCAGACCCCTGATCCTAACAACACAACTAGCAGTAGCCGTGGGGCGTACCTACGATGCTCTAGACACCTCGGCACAGCCAGAGAACTAACTAAGCTTAAAGCAAGAGAGGTGAAATCTAAACTGCCCCGGAGTAGAACCCCAAAGAAATAGCCCCCAAACATGTAATGTCGGTGAGACAAATGAGGCACAAACGCAGGCAGAAAATAGACTGAGCAAATGATGGGGCCCAAACTGTCTAGATAGGATAGGAAAGGAAAGACACTGTCTGTAATCATGCAAAAACCCTAAAAAATCCAACACGTCTGATGTACAACAAACACTGAGGTCTCACGACCTCTCCCCCACTATATCAGCATACTGGTGTGAACTGGCAGCAAAGCAAAAGAGACTAATAAAACGGGACTGAACAAATTGACACAAGCTGTATCATATGGAGCGGGGTCCAGCACTGCCCCAGCAGGGAGCACGCTGAACCCTAACAGCAAAGCAGAAAGAAGCAAAACCAGATCAGATGCAAAGGATTAGCAAATGAGCAACTTAACTGAAAAATGCAGGATCAGGCAGGAGACCGCAAACCTCAAAATACACAGGAAGAAACTAATCACCAGCAGCAAATGAGGGAAGCCTGCTCACTTATATCCTCCCAGTCAGTAACCCCTGATTTCCAATCATCGTCATCAGGTGGCTGACTTCTCTCAACCCGGCCAGCTCCATTACCAGCAGTAACCACCAGAGGGAGCCCCGACTCAGAAGTCAGATCAAGAGAATTCACAACAGGGATGTGTTCAGAACAATAAAACATAAAAATGATCAACGTAAATAAAACTTAATATCCCATGGAGATATCAATTTGGAATGATACTCAAAATCAAAGTGGAAAATCAAATTACAGGCTGATCCAACTTTAGTGGAAATGCTTCAAGACAAGGAAATGATGCTCAGTAGTGTGTGTGGCCTCCACGTGCCCGTATAACCTCCCTTCAGTGCCTGGGCATGGTACTGATTTTGTGGCGGATGTTCTCCTGAGGGATCTCCTCCCAGACCTGGACTAAAGCATCCGCCAACTCCTGGACAGTCTGTGGTGCAACGTGACGTTGGTGGATGGAGCAAGACATGATGTCCCAGATGTGTTCAATCGGATTCAGGTCTGGGGAACTGGCGGGCCAGTCCATAGCTTCAATGCTTTCATCTTGCAGGAACTGCTGACACACTCCAGACACGTGAGGTCTGGCATTGTCCTGCATTAGGAGGAACCCAGGGCCGACCGCACCAGCATATGGTCTCACAAGGGGTCTGAGGATCCCATCTCGGTACCTAATGGCAGTCAGGCTACCTCTGGCGAGCACATGGAGGGCTGTGCGGCCCTCCATAGAAATGCCACCCCACACCGTTACCCACTGCCAAACCGGTCATGCTGAAGGATTTTGCAGGCAGCAGATCACTCTCCACGGCGTCTCCAGACTCTGTCACATGTGCCCAGTGTGAACTTGCTTTCATCTGTGAAGAGCACAGGGCACCAGTGGCAAATTTGCCAATCCTGGTGTTCTGTGGCAAATGCCAAGCGTCCTGCACATTGTTGGGCTGTGAGCACAACCCCTATCTGTGGACGTTGGGCCCTCAGACCATCCTCGTGGAGTTGGTTTCTAACCTTTTGTGCAGACACATGCACATTTGTGGCCTGCTGGAGGTCATTTTGCAGGGCTTTGGCAGTGCTCCTCCTGTTCCTCCTTCCACAAAGGCTGAGGTAGCGGTCTTGCTGCTGGGTTGTTGCCCTCCTACGGCCCCCTCCACATCTCCTGGTGTACTGGCCTGTCTCCTGGTAGCGCCTCCAACCTCTGGACACTACACTGACAGACACAGAAAACCTTGCCACAGCTTGCATTGATGTGCCATCCTGGATGAGCTGCACTATCTGAGCCACTTGTGTGGGATGTAGAGTCCATCTCATGCTACCACGAGTATGAAAGCACAACCAACATTCAAAAGTGACCAAAACATCAGCCAGAAAGCGTTGGTACTGAGATGTGGTCTATGGTCCCCACCTGCAGAACCACTCCTTTATTGAGGATGTCTTGATAATTGCCGATAATTTACATCTGTTGTCTATTCCATTTGCACAACAGCATGTGAAATTGATTGTCAATCAGTGTTGCTTTCTAAGTGGACAGTTTGATTTCACAGAAGTTTGATTTACTTGGAGTTATATTCTATTGTTTAGTGTTCCCTTTATTTTTTTGAGCAGTGTACATTAGTCTGTAATTTGAGAAATTGAAGCCTCACAGGTCCTCAACTGGTAGCTTCATTAAATAGTGCACGCAAAACGCCAGTGTCAACGTCTACAGTGAAGAGGCGACTCCGGGATCCTGGCCTTCATGGCAGAATGGCAATGTAATTAATTTTTTATTATTTGCAGCGGCAGCATATGGGACCTATTCTATGGAGCATTTTATGGGGCAGCATATGGGGGCATAATCTATGGAGCATTTTATGGGGCAGCATATGGGGGCATAATCTATGGAGCATTTTATGGGGCAGCATATGGGGGCATAATCTATTGAGCATTTTATGGGGCAGCATATGGGGGCATAATCTATGGAGCATTTTATGGGGCAGCTTATGGGGGCATAATCTATGGAGCATTTTATGGGGCAGCTTATGGGGGAATAATCTATGGAGCATCTTATGGGGGCATAATCTATGGAGCATTTTATGGAACATCTTATGGGGCCATAACCCCATAACCTTTATGGATCTTGTGGGGCGATCATGAACTGTATGGAGCATTATATGGGGCTCCTGATTCAATATGGATATTCAAAAACATTTAACCTACTGATGTCTCAATTAATTTTACTTTTATTGATATCTATTTTTATATTTGAAATTTACCAGTAGCTGCTGCATTTTCCACCCTAGGCGTATACGCGAGTCAATAAGTTTTCCCAGTTTTTTGTGGCAAAATTAGGGGGGTCGGCTTATACACTGGTGTGTGTGTGTGTGTGTATGTATGTGTGTGTATATATATATATATATATATATATATATATATATATATATATATATATTTTTTTTTTTTTATTTATTTATATTGCAGACCAAAAGTTTGGACGCACCTCATTCAATAAGTTTTCTTTATTTTCATAACTATGAAAATTGTAGATTCACTCTGAAGGCATCAAAACTATGAATTAACACATGTGGAATTATATAATTAGCAAAGTGTGAAGCAACTGAAAATGTCTTATATTCTAGTTTCTTCAAAGTAGCCACCTTTTGCTTTGATTACTGCTTTGCACACTCTTGAGTCTTGGCATTCTCTTGATGAGCTTCAAGAGGTAGTCGCTGGAAATGGTTTTCACTTCACAGGTGTGCCCTGTCAGGTTTAATAAGTGGGATTTATTGCTTTATAAATGGGGTTGGGACCATCAGTTGTATTGTGCAGAAGTCTGGTGGATACACAGCTGATAGTCCTACTGAATAGACTGTTAGAATTTGTATTATGGCAAGAAAAAAGCAGCTAAGTAAAGAAAACCGAGTGGCCATCATTACTTTAAGAAATGAAGGTCAGTCAGTCTGAAAAATTGGGAAAACTTTGAAAGTGTCCCAAGTGCAGTGGCAAAAACCATCAAGCGCTACAAAGAAACTGGTCCACATGAGGACCGCCCCAGGAAAGGAAGACCAAGAGTCACCTCTGCTGCGGAGGATAAGTTCATCCGAGTCACCAGCCTAGAAATTGCAGGTTAACAGCAGCTAAGATTAGAGACCAGGTCAATGCCACACAGAGTTCTAGCAGCAGACTCATCTCAACAACAACTGTTAAGAGGAGACTTTGTGCAGCAGGCCTTCATGGTAAAATAGCTGCTAGGAAACCACTGCTAAGGACAGGCAACAAGCAGAAGAGACTTATTTGGGCTAAAGAACACAAGGAATGGACATTAGACCAGTTGAAATCTGTGCTTTGGTCTGATGAGTCCAAATTTGAGATCTTTTGTTCCAACCACCGTGTCTTTGTGCGACGCAGAAAAGGTGAACGGATGAACTCTACATGCCTGGTTCCCACCGTGAAGCATGGAGGAGGAGGAGTGATGGTGTGGGGGTGGTTTGCTGGTGACACTGTTGGGGATTTATTCAAAACTGAAGGCATACTGAACCAGCATGGCTACCACAGCGTCTTGCAGGGGCATGCTATTCCATCCGGTTTGCGTTTAGTTGGACCATCATTTATTTTTCAACAGGACAATGACCCCAAACACACCTCCAGGCTGTGTAAGGGCTATTTGACCAAGAAGGAGAGTGATGGGGTGCTACGCCAGATGACCTGGCCTCCACCGTCACCAGACCTGAACCCAATCGAGATGGATTGGGGTGAGCTGGACCAACAAGTGCTAAGCATCTCTGGGAACTCCTTCAAGACTGTTGGAAGCAGGGCTGTGGAGTTTGAGTCGGAGCTCACTTTGGTGGAGTTGGAGTCTGTATAAAATGGTCTGACTCCTAAAATATATAATAAATTGGGTACACTAGTTCAATGCAGAATGTGATGAATATTTTTTCATAGGAATCTTGGAAAGTTATGAAATGTCCTATAAATGGCTGTTCTATTCCTGATCTAAGGCTACATTCACACAGCGTTTTTGCTGCGTTTTTTGAGGACATGTTTTTCAGCTGCAAAAGCAGATCAGCTTTTTAAAAACCGCATCACCTGAAAGGTTTTTGAGCTCAAAGATAATTTCAATAGCAAAAGCAGATTTGAAATCTGCTCTATCCATTTATCCATATCTGTCTATCCATATCTTATCTGTACCAAAAGAATGAAATCCGGGTAGCACACAGACTAACACTCCTTTTTTTTTTTTTTTTTTTTTTTTTTTTAGCACCAGTCAGGTACACTTCATAGCTGCCCAAAAGGACGCCCAGGACAGGCATTGCTCGTCTTCAGTAACACATCAACATCAATTGATAGTTGGAATAAATAGACTGCATTCACCACATCTTAAGGTGCAGGCTTTATTTTCAAGTGTAGGGGTGTGCAGTATAAGGTTCTGCAGCAGCTGAGGTGTGCAGTATGAGGTTCTGCCCCACCCCCCCCCCCCCCCCGGTTTTGATCCTGGCCAAAACCGTTTCTTATAGATATGGTGAACCCTCAGGTAACCCTAAATGAAGGTCAATGGACACAGGTGGCTGAATTGAAGGAATTTCTTAATCACCAATTTACCGTGACTAAAAAATTACAAGCTGAGGATTTAACTCCTGGCATTTTCATAAGGGAGTGGAAGAACTTGCTATTTTGCCTGTCCCAAAGAGGAGATTTAATCGCAGATGGCATTTCTGCTTCAATGAAACGGAGACATAGCTATTGGAAAATAAAATTTTTCTGGCAGCTGTTTATGTGGACCCAAGTCATCGTATATTGTTTGATGATAAACAGCTTACTAAAGGAAAAGAAGCTCTGACTGAGGTAGCAGTTAGGATGAGTGGCCTACAGGAGGACTGCCAGGCGCAAGAGGACTTGGGTCCTGACAGTGCTACTGCTGCCATATCTTTATCCTCATCAGATGAGGAGTTTGACTTTGACAAGTATTTGGATGATATGGAGCAGGCAAAGTGTTGCTGCAAGGAAAAAGATTTCACTCTGTCTCCTATAGCAAGCATATTGACCATATTTCAGCAAAATGTTTCACTTGCTCTCAAAGAAAAATTCAACCGTTCATCAAAACTGACTGTGCATGAGGCAATTCCTTTATACACGGAAATTGTTAGAGATGTTGCCCATGTGGTTACGGCTTTGCCTCCAACTCAAGTTAGTGTAGAAAGGTTGTTCTCTGGCCTTAACCCCTTACCTACAATTGACGTAATATTCCGTCCATGTGACCATGGACCTAATTACCATGGACGGAATATTACGTCATCGCGATCAGCGGCGCCCACGTGGTGAGCGCCGCTGATCGCGGCCGAGTGTCAGCTAATTATCATAGCTGACACCCGGCACAATGTGTCAGGGGCGGTCACGGACCGCCCCCGACACGTTAACCCCTTGCACACCGCGATCAAACGCGATCGCGGTGTACCGGGGGTTAAAGGGAAGCATCGGCAGGGAGGGGGCTCCCTCCGTGCTTCCCTGAGCCCCCCACGGCAGCGCAATGTGCAGCGCTGCTGCGGGGGACTCCCTTCCTCCAGGCCCCCGAATCCAAGATGGCGACGGGGGCCTTCGGGGGCCTGAGGAAGCTGGCTTCCTCAGTGCCTGCAAAGCGCAGGCATGAGGAAGTCTGCAGCAGTGCCTGTGACAGATCGCTGATCTGTCACAGTGATCTGTGATGTGACAGATCAGCGATCTGTCACAGGACAGTGATGTCCCACCTGGGACAAGGTAATAAAGTAAAAAAAAAAAAAAAAAAAGTGTTAAAAATAATTTAAAAAAAATCGCTAAATAAATTAGTTAAAAAAAAAAAAAATATTCCCCAATAAATCCATTTTTTGAAAATAAAAAAAACCCAAAACAATAAAAGTACACATATTTGGTATCGCCGCGTCCGTAATGACCTGCCCTATAAAACTGTCCCATTAGTTAACCCCTTTAGCGAACCCCTTAAAAAATAAAAATAAAAAACGAAGCAAAAAATAATGATTTATTATCATACCACCGAACAAAAAGTGCAATAACGCACGATCAAAAAGACGCATATAAATATGCATGGTACCGCTGAAAACGTCATCTTGTCCCGCAAAAAACGAGCCACCATACAGCATCATCCGCAAAAAAATAAAAAAGTTATAGCTCGCAGAATAAAGCGATACAAAAATAATTATTTTTTATATAAAATTGTTTTCATTGCAAAAAACCGACAAAACATAAAAAAACGACCTAAATGAGGTATCGCTGTAACCGTACTGACCCGAAGAATAAAAACGCGTTATCAATTTTACCGCACGCGGAACGGTGTAAACGCACCCCCCAAAAGAAATTCATGAAAAGCTGGTTTTTGTTCATTCTGCATCCCAAAAATCGGAATAAAAAGCGATCAAAAAATGTCACGTGCCCGAAAATGGTACCAATAAAAACGTCAACTCGTCCCGCAAAAAATAAGACCTCACATGACTCGGTGGGTCAAAATATGGAAAAATTATAGCTCACAATATGTGGTGATGCAAAAACTATTTTTACAATAAAAAGCGTCTTTTAGCGTGCGACAGCCGCCAAACATAAAAACCGCCATAAATCGTAAATCAAACCCCCCGTTATCACCCCCTTAGTTAGAGAAAAATAATAAAACTAAAAGAAAATGTATTTATTTCCATTTTCCCGCTAGGGTTAGGGCTAGGGCTAGGGTTAGGGCTAGGGTTAGGGCTAGGGTTAGGGTTAGGGATAGGGTTAGGGCTAGGGCTCAGATTAGGGTTAGGGGTGTGTTGAGGTTAGGGTTGGAGTTATAATTGGGGGTTTCCACTGTTTGGGCACATCAGGTGCTCTCCAAAGGCAACATGGCGTCTGATCTCAATTCCAGCCAATTCTGCGTTGAAAAAGTCAAATGGTGCTCCTTCCCTTCCAAGCTCTGCCATGTGCCCAAACAGTGTTTTACCCCCACATGTAAGGTATCAGCCTACTCAGGACAAATTACAAAACAACTTTTGGGGTCCAATTTCTCCTGTAACCCTTAGGAAAATAAAAAATTGGGGGCAAAAATATAATTTTGCGGAAAAAAATGTTTTTTTTATTTTCACGCCCAGGCGTTATAAACTTCTGTGAAGCACTTGGGGGTTCAAAGTGCTCTCCACACATCTAGATAAGCTCCGTGGGGGGTCTAGTTTCCAAAATGGGGTCACTTGTGGGGAGTTTCAATAGTTTAGGTACATCAGGGGCTCTCCAAACGCACATGACACCCGCATACCAATCCATCAAAGTCTGCATTCCAAAACGTCACTACTTCCCTTCCGAGCCCCGACGTGTGCCCATACAGTAGTTTTCTCCCACATATGAGATATCAGCGTACTCAGGACAAATTGGACAACAACTTTTGGGGTCCAATTTCTCCTGTTACCCTTGGGAAAATAAAAAAAATGGGGACTAAAAGATGATGTTTGTTGAAAAAATACGATATTTTTATTTTCATGCCCGGTCGTTATAAACTTCTGTGAAGCACTGGGGGGTTCAAAGTGCTCACCACACATCTAGATAAGTTCATTAGGGGGTCTAGTTTCCAAAATGGGGTCACTTGTGGGGGGTTTCCACTGTTTAGGTACATCAGGGGCTCTCCAAACGCAACATGACACCCGCAGACCATTCCATCAAAGTCTGCATTCCAAAACGTCACTACTTCCCTTCCGAGCCCCGACGTGTGCCCATACAGTAGTTTTCTCCCACATATGAGGTATCAGCGTACTCAGGACAAATTGGACAACAACTTTTGGGGTCCAATTTCTCCTGTTACCCTTGGGAAAATAAAAAAATGGGGACTAAAAGATCATGTTTGTGGAAAAAATACGATTTTTTTTATTTTCACGCCCGGACGTTATAAACTTCAGTGAAGCACTGGGGGGTTCAAAGTGCTCACCACACATCTAGATAAGTTCCTTGGGGGGTCTAGTTTCCAAAATGGTGTCATTTGTGGGGGGTTTCTACTGTTTTGGTACATCAGGGGCTTTCCTAATGCGACATGGTGTCCGATCTCAATTCCAGCCAAAAACGTCAAATGGCGCTGCTTCCCTTACGAGCTCTGCCATACGCCCAAATAGTGGTTTACACCCACATGTGGGGTATCAGCGTACTCAGGATAAATTGCACAATATCTTTTAGGGTCCTGTTACTTTTGGAAAAATAAGAATTGAGGGTGAAAAGATCATTTTTGTGGAAAAAATATGATTTTTTAATTGTACTGCTGTACGTTATAAACTTCTGTGAAGCCCTTGGGGGTTCAAAGTTCTCACCACACATCTAGATAAGTTCCTTGGGGGGTCTAGATTCCAAAATGGTGTCATTTGTGGGGGGTTTCCACTGTTTTGGTACATCAGGGGTTTTCCAATCGCGACATGGTGTCCGATCTCAATTCTAGCCAAAAACGTCAAATGGCGCTGCTTCCCTTCCGAGCTCTGCTATGCGCCCAAATAGTCATTTACACCCACATATGGGATATCAGCGTACTCAGGACAAATTGCACAATAACTTTTAGGGTCCTGTTACCCTTGGAAAAATAAAAATTGTGGGTGAAAAGATCATTTTTGTGGAAAAAATATGATTTTTTAATTGTACCGCTGTACGTTATAAACTTCTGTGAAGCCCTTGTGGGTTCAAAGTTCTCACCACATATCTAGATAAGTTCCTTGGGGGGTCTAGTTTCCAAAATGGGGTCACTTGGGGGGGTTTCCACTGTTTAGGTACATCAGGGGCTCGCCAAACGTGACATGGCGTCCGATCTGAATTCCAGCCAATTTTGCATTGAAAAAGTCAAACGGCGCTCCTTCCATTCTGAGCTCTGCCATGCGCCGAAACAGTGGTTCCCCCCCACATATCAGGTATCAGCGTAGTCAGGACAAATTGCACAATAACTTTTGCAGTCCAATTTCTCCTGTTACCCTTGGTAAAATAAAGAAAATTGAACCTGAAGTATTTTTTTGGTGAAAAAAAGTTAAATGTTCATTTTTTTTTTAATATTCAAAAAATTCCTGTGACGCACCTAAAGGGTTAATAAACTTCTTGAATGTGGTTTTAAGCACCTTGAGGGGTGCAGTTTTTAGAATGGTGTCACTTTTGGGTATTTTCTATCATATAGACCCCTCAAAGTGGCTTCAAATGTGAAGTGGTCCCTAAAAATAAAATGGTGTTGCAAAAATGAGAAATCGCTGGTCAATTTTTAACCCTTATAACTTCCTAGCAAAAAAAAATTTTGGTTGCAAAATTGTGCTGATGTAAAGTAAACATGTGGGAAATGTTATGTATTAAGTTTTTTGTGTGCCGTATCGCTGTGATTTAAGGGCATAAAAATTCAAAGTTGGAAAATTGCGAAATTTTCAAAATTTTCGCCAAATTTCCGTTTTTTTCACAAATAAACGCAAGTTATTTGAATGCAATTTTACCACTAACATGAAGTACAATATGTCACGAGAAAACAATGTCAGAATCACCAGGATCCATGAAAGCGTTCCAGAGTTATGACCTCATAAAGGTACAGTGGTCAGAATTGTAAAAATTGGCCCGGTAGTTAACGTGCAAACCACCCTTGGTAGTGAAGGGGTTAAAATTATTAGGTTGATTTTAGGTCATCTATGAAGGAGGATCTGATGGAGGCAATTCTATTTCTTAGAACAAATTCATACACTGCACAAATGTTATTTAGTATGTTTTTGTTGAAAACTGTTTTTTGCCACTTACATAGTTTATTACATAGTGAGATAGATAGAGATATATATATATATATATATATATATATATATATATATATATATACACACACTCACTGGCCACTTTATTAGGTACACCATGCTAGTAACGGGTTGGACCCCCTTTTGCCTTCAGAACTGCCTCAATTCTTCGTGGCAGAGATTCAACAAGGTGCTGGAAGCATTCCTCAGAGATTTTGGACCATATTGACATGATGGCATCACACAGTTGGCGCAGATTTGTCGGCTGCACATCCCTGATGCGAATCTCCCGTTCCACCACATCCCAAAGATGCTCTATTGGATTGAGATCTGGTGACTGAGGAGGCCATTTGAGTACAGTGAACTCATTGTCATGTTCAAGAAACCAATCTGAGATGATTCGAGCTTTATGACATGGCGCATTATCCTGCTGAAAGTAGCCATCAGATGTTGGGTACATTGTGGTCATAAAGGGATGGACATGGTCAGCAACAATACTCATGTAGGCTGTGGCGTTGCAACGATGCTCAATTGGTACCAAGGGGCCCAAAGAGTGCCAAGAAAAAATTCCCCACACCATGACACCACCACCACCAGCCTGAACCGTTGATACAAGGCAGGATGGATCCATGCTTTCATGTTGGTTAGGCCAAATTCTGACCCTACCATCCGAATGTCGCAGCAGAAATCGAGACTCATCAGACCAGGCAACGTTTTTCCAATCTTCTACTGTCCAATTTCGATGAGCTTGTGCAAATTGTAGCCTCAGTTTCCTGTTCTTAGCTGAGAGGAGTGGTACCCAGTGTGGTCTTCTGCTGCTGTAGCCCATCTGCCTCAAAGTTCGACGCACTGTGCGTTCAGAGATGCTCTTCTGCCTACCTTGGTTGTAACGGGTGGCAATTTGAGTCACTGTTGCCTTTCTATCAGCTCGAACCAGTCTGCCCATTCTCCTCTGACCTCTGGCATCAACAAGGCATTTCCGGCCACAGAACTGCCGCTCACTGGATTTTTTTTCTTTTTCGGACCATTCTCTGTAAACCCTAGAGATGGTTGTGCGTGAAAATCCCAGTAGATCAGCAGTTTCTGAAATTCTCAGACCAGCCCTTCTGGCACCAACAATCATGCCACGTTCAAAGGCACTCAAATCACCTTTCTTCCCCATACTGATGCTCGGTTTGAACTGCAGGAGATTGTCTTGACCATGTCTACATGCCTAAATGCACTGAGTTGCCGCCATGTGATTGGCTGATTAGAAATTAAGTCTTAACACACAGTTGGACAGGTGTACCTAATAAAGTGGCCAGTGAGTGTATATATATACTGTATGTTTATATGTAATCGATATTACATAGTGTATTACATATTTACAATTTATTACAGTTTTTTGTGTTCTAAAGTTGTATTCCAATAAATATATATTATGTTCTACCTAAATGTCTTGATTATTGTATCATAAAAATGATTAAATGTCTGATGTTCACATTCTACTGCAATACATTTTTCACTTAAATATAAGCAGTATATGTTGGAGTCGGAGTCGTGGAGTCGGTGGAAGGGAAATTGAGGAGTCAGAGTTGCAGGTTTGGCTTACCGACTCCACAGCCCTGGTTGGAAGACCATTTCCGGTGACTACCTCTTGAAGCTTATCAAGAGAATGCCAAGAGTGTGCAAAGCAGTAATCAAAGCAAAGAACCTAGAATATAAGACATATTTTCAGTTGTTTCACACTTTTTTGTTACTTGTATAATTCCACATGTGTTAATTCATAGTCATGAAAATAAAGAAAACGCTCTGAATGAGAAGGTGTGTCCAAACTTTTGGTCTGTACTGTATATATAATTTTTTTTTTTTTATTTTGTTTCTGCCTGGAGCCATTTAATAAGGGGTTGTCCAGAATGGAATACTCCCTTTAATTATACAGTAAACCCTCCCCCAACCATATTACTACACACGATATAGGTTGACTCGCCCAGAGTGTGTTGCATCCATGTAGCCCAAGCAGTGTGTGGTTTATTTATTTTTTTTTTCCTCCTAAAGGGTATTTGCAGCTTGTAGTCACAAGATTTGTCATAACTGTATGAAAGATATGGTGGTCAAGAATAGGACCCTCATGCATGCCGCTGTCAATGGGGGGGGGGATCATACTTTCTGTACACGTCCATTCTTTGCATTGGAAGTCTGACCACCTCTCCACTGACGGCTGCACATGACTGGACCCTGTTCTCAAGATTGATTCGTGTCCCATCGGTGGAACTTTCCTACCGTGCATTTTTGCCACTTCCTGAGGATTTGCTATAATTGTGAGGTGAGAATACGCCTTTGTGTTTGCAGTATACGCTGCAGAAATATGGGGCTGATCTGTGGATTTGGAGCCGCCATGGGTCTGCTATCCTCATGTGGCTCTGCTGCAGTTTTCGGGGGCACAGTCCATCTGGAAACTGCTTCAAATAATGTTTTTGGGGTTTTTTTTAGTTTTTCTCTTGACTTTGTTGCATCTCTAGAAATCTGTATAAAAAGGTGTGTGAGCTATGCAGGAGCAAGTAGTCTCTCTTCTGTAGCACAGGGGTGCACAGGTTGGGTGAACCCATATTCCCACTTCACATCCTCTGGCTGTATAGTGGCAACATATCAGAACATCAGCTGTTGCACCCGTTCTTTGTTGACAATCTGTAGCTGTGACATCACGATTACAGCACGTACTGCTGCAGTCAATCGCTAGATCCAACAGAAATGTCAATGTAGACAGTTTGAGACATTGAGCCTAGTGATTGACTGCACCAGTGATGTCATGACTAAAGCATTATATCACCACTGCAACCAATCAACAAAGAGCAAGAACAGAGACAACACTGGCCAGTGACTCTGACTTTATTTTTCCCTAGTGCAAATCTATCTATACAGATGAATGGAAAAAAAAGAAATAATGCAGGCAGTACTCAATAGTGTCAAATAAAAAAAAAAACAGGCAATTTATTTGCTTTTATGAGGTCAGTTTTTTTGCCCATGTGTAAAGTGGCAAATCTTTTGGCAAGATCGTCAAAGGATGGAATTTTATTTTGCATGGGTTTCCTCCCACACTCCATGAACATAACGGGGCAGATTTACCCCTGTGAGTGTGTTGTGTTAATCAGTTCGCACAGCCTGTTCCATTGGCCATCACAGTGATCTGTGACTGCTGCCCAGGAGCAGGAGAACCACCTTTTTCCTGCCAGCATCCGGGGCTCTTCTATGGATTAGCCAACCTGATGTGATGTCACGCGTGCAACATGCCGCAACCATGATGTCATGCTGAGCTGGCAAAGCAAAATAATAGCAGTGGGTGTTGACAGGTAAAAGATGATTCTCTCGCTCCTTTGCAGCGACCACAAATCACCGTCATGGTTAATGGTGTGAATGGATTCCCACATATCACTCCAACTCTAGATCAACTGGATCATCCACAATGTTTGAGTAAATTATATTATTTGGTTTCCTTTGGGATTGACTCCAATATGACTGAAATAAGTTAATTAGATTGGGAAGAGGGACTGATTTGAATGGGATCTATCCCTGTACTGCGCGGCAGAATTTGTTGGTGCCGTAAAAGAAAAATAAACAAGAATAAATCATTTATAAACTGTGATATCAGAGCACGGCTAAAGCGGGAGTCACACATAGCAATCTCGCTAGCGATATCGCTGCTGAGTCACAACTTTTGTGACGTAACAGCGATCTCACCAGCGAGATCGCTGTGTGTGACAGCGATCAGCGAGCGGCCCCCCTGCCGGTATCGCTGATCGCTGTAAGAAACCTCTGGACATATTTTTCGTCGCTGGTCTCCCGCTGGCCAGCACGCATCGCTGTGTGTGACAGGCGGGAGACCAGCGATCAGCTGTAAAAAATAGAATTAAAATAAAAAATATTGTTATTCTCACCTTCCGACGTCCTGTGCAGCATTCCTCTCTCCACGCTTCGGTCCCAGTGATCCTTTGCACGAATGACCGCGAGACTTCGCGCTCCCGCGAGACCGTGACGTCTCTTGGTCATTTTCGCAAAGGATTACTGGGACCGGAGAGAGGCAGGATGGCTGCGCGGGACGTCGGAAGGTGAGAATAACTATATTTTTTATTTTAATTCTATTTTTTACAGGGATGGCCAGCGATGCCGGGCGCTCGGCATCGCTGTGCTAATCGCTGGTGAAGCTGTCTGTGTGACAGCTCACCAGCGATCACATAGCGACTTACCAGCGATCCTGACACCTTGATATCGGTGTCGGGATCGCTGGTAAGTCGCTATGTGTGACTCCAGCTTAATGTTGGTGTCCATAAATATGTTTTTATCATCAAAAGTATGTCTTAGACAAATTTGCAAGCATGCCACCCCCCATGGACGTTTGTTTTCTAAGACTATGTGCACACGGTGCGGATTCTGCTGCGTTTCCGCAGCGGTTTTGGCCCTGCGGAAACGCAGCAGTTCCGCAGACCAAGTACAGTACAATGAAACCCTATGGGTTTTCAAAAACGCTGTGCTGACGGTGCAGTTTTTTCTGCACGGTTTTGCCTCGGTTTACAAACCGCAGCATGTCAATTGTTTGGGCGGTTTCCGCAGCGGTTTCACAACTTTAACATAGTAGAGGTGTGAAACCGCAGGGCAAAATCGCAGGTCACTTTACCTGCGGTTCCGCGCGGAAAAAAAGGCAGGTGAATCTGCAGCGTGTGCACATAGTCTTAAATGGAGGTGTTTTTGGCTCAAATTAATTTTTGCTGTTGGATTATATTAAAAACATTGACCATTTATAGGTTCACTTGAACATTGCTGGCTGCAGAATTAGTTGACTTGAGAATCTGTCAGTGAGCTTGTTCGGTCTGGGAGCTTGTAAGGCTATGTGCACACTGTGCCAGCAGTATACATCGGGAGCCTTTCCCAACATATACTGTAATGTTCCCACGGTCCCATAGGCAGCCAGGAGGTACGTAGGCTTATTTGGGTTTTTCTAAACTTCTCTGTTCTAAAATGACCACATGAACGTTAAGCTAAACTTTGATGTGGCTTCCAACTTTTCATCTACTTCACATTGCCTCTGTTCTACATTTGTGTCATATATATATATATATATATATATATAATATTATAATTTTTTTTTTTAATTAAAGCCAAATTCACGCATCCATGTAGATAACAAGAAGCCTGTACTCTATGAAAGTGGTTGTGAAAAGGATATGGATCCCGTGACATAAATATAGAGAACCCAAGCACTGCACAAAAGAGAGACTATTCTTGCTTGCAAAAAAATCTGATTTATTACCAGATTTGGCATCAGTGAAGAATACAAAAGGCGATTCTTTGAGGCACAGATCAGACGCGGATCCTTTTTTTTTTTTTTTATAAAGAAGTGTGTATAGATCAATGAAACCCAATGGGTTTATGTAATCCGGCCACACACGGACGTGTCACGTGGATGTGTGCATGTGCCCTTACAAGCAATGACAATGTGCAGGGAACCAAGAAACAAAACTGTGCAAAATTTTCATTGAAATCCAATTAAAAATATATTTTTAACCCAAAATTAAATGTACCGTAATAAAGAAAAAAACCAAATGTCCCTGAGGGTGTCTTGCTGCTCTAGTGTTTGCTTGGTAGTCAGGTGTAACTGTGTTGCCACAGTATTAAAGTGTATCTCGTGTCTATGGTCGGTCAGTATAGTAAGTGTGGCTTGTGTTTGGGTGACAATAGTGACAGCGCCCCCTCTCTGTATATCAGCACATTACAGCTTTATGGTGGAGCAGTGACTTATTGTAATCGGTCAGTCACCAGCTTTTATTCTTGAGAGCTGTAATTAATCTGATGCCTCAAGATTGATTTTTTTTTTATTTTTTTTTTGGTTGTCAAATGTGCCCTGACATGTTCCCTAGTAGCACCTATGGAGGCCAGAGAAAATGATCAGAGCTGAGCACTTGTCAGCAGTTAGGAGCCCCACTTCTAAAATCCTTGGACCTTCCTCTATGATGTGTCAAATTTTGTGAAATATAATTGACTTCTTAAAACAATTGGATCCTCCTGTGCTGATCACAGGTTATACCTGTTCCGGTTCCGCTCACTTGCACATCGAGAGGTGACGTCTCGTCTGCTGGACTCGCGATCGGCGGGTGCCATGCACCCGTCCCGTTTATTAGCCACTGCTCAGCGCTGAATTGACTGGAGTAGGAATGAACCGTAAACTTTTTTGGACTGGTGGGTTAAGGGACCACTGATGAAGTGATTACGGGGGGGTTGTACCTATTTACACACAGGTGGTTAGTCCTTAGAAAGGAATGCTCTATAACATTGCCTGTCCGGACTTGCTTACTGTACAACTTATCAATGTAAGAGCATTTCAGGCACCATCAACAAAGGCTGATGGATGACGTGTTCCTCCCCCTAGCTGTGCACACTCATCAGCATGTGTCCATTATGGCCCGTCCTGGTATAAAGTCATCCCGTAGTCATAGCTGCAATCTGTGGAGTGTTCCTGTATAATGACTTGTGTGTGAGCCAGTGACGCCCACGGTGCGGGATCTGATCCTGGATCCTCCGATAGTGACATGATAAATTCAGGATAAGACTACCCCCTATTCTGAGAGGTGGTAAATCTGCCTGTGATGATTGAGTCCGTGGGGGAGTTAGAGCAACCCTGATTGCAATGTGTGGGCTCAGTAATTGGCTTAAAAGGTTATTCCCAGCATTGCAAGTTGTTACCTATCCACAGTAAAGGTGAATCTTACTGAATGGTGGTGGTGGTCTGACTGCTGAGACCCCCACCGATCCGAAGAACGGGGCATGAAATGCACTGTCACCTTCGTCTGCAGCAGTCCCATAGATAATGAATGCAGCGGTGGCCGTGCATTTCCGGTCACAGAAACCCAATTCTGTGGATAGGTGATAGTGAAAACTTACAATGATGGAATTAACCCATTAACTTACTGATATGTTGGGATGGAGATTTATCAAGCAGAATGTGCAAAAATGTTTGACTTGAACTATATTCATGTATTTTAGATATTTTCTGCGCCTTGTCTAATAAGGGGCATGTCCTCACTGGAAAGATAGCGTAACTCATTCTGACCAGTGCACACAAAAAGCGCTAATATTTTCAAGCAAATTTCTGGCTCAAAGTAAACCAGCTGAAAGAGGGTGTAAAATTTTAAGGGGTTTCTAGTTTCGTCAGCACAGCCCCCAAACTATTGCAGTCAAGTAAAATAAGAAAGCTAGGTTTTACTCCCCCAGGTTCAGCTCCTGGTAGTCTGCCGCTGCTCTGGTCTCTTATGTTTTGGCTGCGGTGGTAACATCACAACTACAGCGACTACATCAGCTGAGCCCCCGTGTTCAGTGATTGCCTATAGTCATGATGTCTCCATATCAACAGAGCCCCATGTTCAGTAATAATCTCTAGTGACGTCACATCAGCTCAGCCCCATGTTCAGTGATTGCCTCTAGGTGTGATGTTACCACATCAGCTGACCCCCATGTTCAGTGATTTCCTCCAGTTGTGATATCACCACATCAGCTGAGCCCCCGTGTTCAGTGATCGGCTGTAGTCATGATGTCACCACATCAGCTGAGCCCCCACGTTCAGTGATCGGCTGTAGTCATGATGTCACCACATCAGCTGAGCCCCCGTGTTCAGTGATCGGCTGTAGTCATGATGTCACCACATCAGCTGAGCCCCCGTGTTCAGTGATCGGCTGTAGTCATGATGTCGCCACATCAGCTGAGCCCCCGTGTTCAGTGATCGGCTGTAGTCATGATGTCACCACATCAGCTGAGCCCCCGTGTTCAGTGATCGGCTGTAGTCATGATGTCGCCACATCAGCTGAGCCCCCGTGTTCAGTGATCGGCTGTAGTCATGATGTCACCACATCAGCTGAGCCCCCGTGTTCAGTGATCGGCTGTAGTCATGATGTCGCCACATCGGCTGAGCCCCCGTGTTCAGTGATCGGCTGTAGTCATGATGTCCCACATCAGCTGAGCCCCTGTGTTCAGTGATCGGCTGTAGTCATGATATCACCACACATCAGTTGAGCCCCCGTGTTCAGTGATAGGCTGTAGTCATGATGTCGCCACATCAGTTGAGCCCCTGTGTTCAGTGATCAGCTGTAGTCATGTTGTCACCACATCAGCTGAGCCCCCGTGTTCAGTTGTCGGCTGTAGTTATGATGTCACCACATCAGCTGAGCCCCCGTGTTCAGTGATCGGCTGTAGTCACGATGTCGCCACATCAGCTGAGCCCCCGTGTTCAGTGATCGGCTGTAGTCATGATGTCGCCACATCAGCTGAGCCCCTGTGTTCAGTGATCGGCTGTAGTCATGATGTAGCCAGAACACAGATTGGGCAGCGGTGGAGAGCCATTCCTGAACCAGGGGACTGTGAGTACAATGTGGGTTTTTTACTTGTTTCAAGTTGTTTGATAACTACATTGTTGAGAGTGGAAAACCCCTTAAGGCGGTGCTCACACACAGCATTTTTTTTCGAGTTTTTCCCGCGGATTTACCAAAAAATCCGCTCAAAAAAACGCTTAAAAGAAGCTTCCCATTCATTTTAATGCATTTTGCACTTTTCGTGCATATTGATGCGTTTTTTACCTCGAAAAAAAACGCTTTGCGGTAAAAAAACGCAGCATGCTAATTAATTTCGCGGTAAATTCTGGCTATTTTCTATGTGTCTGGGGACGCGCGGAAAAAATCGCGGCAAAAACGTGCGTTTTCTGGGAAGGAGTCCTGTTTTTATGCAGAAATTTTCTGCATACGTGTGCACATAGCCTAAAACTAGACATACCCCAGTGTGATAAATCCAGCACGTTTTGTTGCCAACTTGAACTGTCTAAAAATTATTCTATTGATATATCGGCCCCATTGACCAACTTTATAGGTGCCGGAGCTGAGAGGCTTTGCTGTGAGAAAATTCTGATGAAGGAAAAACTTTATCGGTGTCTCTGTTTTACATCCCTGTGATCTTATCAGTACCCACAATAATGCTCGGTTCTTTTCTTGCAGCTACGTCTGAACAGCATCAAGAAGTTGTCCACCATAGCGCTAGCTCTGGGGGTGGAGAGGACCAGGACGGAGCTGCTTCCATTTCTCACTGGTGAGTATATAGTAATATTGTGATGTAGGGTACGGCTATCATAGGAGTCTGGAGCGGACCCCCAGCTTTGTGCAGCCATACATGTATAGTAAGTCCTATTTATCCCAGTATCCTGGCGTGTTGTGACCTGGTTAGGGTCCCCTCTGGATCCTAATCTTTTATTGTTGATCTGACTCAACTGAACTTATGGTGTATATAATGTAGTATGCAGCTGCTCTCCATATATCCTATGCCCAGAGATTGCCAATTTGTGACACTCCAGTAAGCTGTTGTGAAACTACCACCCAGTGTGCCCTGACAGCCTGCAGTCGATTACACTAATATGTGTGTGTGAGTGTATGTGTGTGTATATATATATATATATATATATATATATATATATATATATATATATATATATATATATATATATATATATATATATAGTGGGGGAAAAAAAGTATTTAGTCAGTCAGCAATAGTGCAAGTTCCACCACTTAAAAAGATGAGAGGCGTCTGTAATTTACATCATAGGTAGACCTCAACTATGGGAGACAAACTGAGGAAAAAAAAATCCAGAAAATCACATTGTCTGTTTTTTTTTTTCATTTTATTTGCATATTATGGTGGAGAATAAGTATTTGGTCAGAAACAAGCAATCAAGATTTCTGGCTCTCACAGACCTGTAACTTCTTCTTTAAGAGTCTCCTCTTTCCTCCACTCATTAACTGTAGTAATGGCACCTGTTTAAACTTGTTATCAGTATAAAAAGACACCTGTGCACACCCTCAAACAGTCTGACTCCAAACTCCACTATGGTGAAGACCAAAGAGCTGTCAAAGGACACCAGAAACAAAATTGTAGCCCTGCACCAGGCTGGGAAGACTGAATCTGCAATAGCCAACCAGCTTGGAGTGAAGAAATCAACTGTGGGAGCAATAATTAGAAAATGGAAGACATACAAGACCACTGATAATCTCCCTCGATCTGGTGCTCCACGCAAAATCCCACCCCGAGGGGTCAGAATGATCACAAGAACGGTGAGCAAAAATCCCAGAACCACGCGGGGGGACCTAGTGAATGAACTGCAGAGAGCTGGGACCAATGTAACAAGGCCTACCATAAGTAACACACTACGCCACCATGGACTCAGATCCTGCAGTGCCAGACGTGTCCCACTGCTTAAGCCTGTACATGTCCGGGCCCGTCTGAAGTTTGCTAGAGAGCATTTGGATGATCCAGAGGAGTTTTGGGAGAATGTCCTATGGTCTGATGAAACCAAACTGGAACTGTTTGGTAGAAACACAACTTGTCGTGTTTGGAGGAAAAAGAATATTGAGTTGCATCCATCAAACACCATACCTACTGTAAAGCATGGTGGTGGAAACATCATGCTTTGGGGCTGTTTCTCTGCAAAGGGGCCAGGACGACTGATCCGGGTACATGAAAGAATGAATGGGGCCATGTATCGTGAGATTTTGAGTGCAAACCTCCTTCCATCAGCAAGGGCATTGAAGATGAAACGTGGCTGGGTCTTTCAACATGACAATGATCCAAAGCACACCGCCAGGGCAACGAAGGAGTGGCTTCGTAAGAAGCATTTCAAGGTCCTGGAGTGGCCTAGCCAGTCTCCAGATCTCAACCCTATAGAAAACCTTTGGAGGGAGTTGAAAGTCCGTGTTGCCAAGTGAAAAGCCAAAAACATCACTGCTCTAGATGAGATCTGCATGGAGGAATGGGCCAACATACCAACAACAGTGTGTGGCAACCTTGTGAAGACTTACAGAAAACGTTTGACCTCTGTCATTGCCAACAAAGGATATATCACAAAGTATTGAGATGAAATTTTGTTTCTGACCAAATACTTATTTTCCACCATAATATGCAAATAAAATGAAAAAAAAAAACAGACAATGTGATTTTCTGGATTTTTTTTTTCTCAGTTTGTCTCCCATAGCTGAGGTCTACCTATGATGTAAATTACAGACGCCTCTCATCTTTTTAAGTGGTGGAACTTGCACTATTGCTGACTGACTAAATACTTTTTTTCCCCACTGTATGTATGTATGTGTATATATATATATATATATATATATATATATATATATATATAATCCAAATTAGACTGATATCTGACACTAATGTAGATCAGTAAGCCGTTAAGCTGGATCCAGTTTCGCCATCGTGGGAATATGAGATCAACATGCATGGTTTTACCATCTCGCATGCTGGAAAGCAGGAAAAAAATTTGAAGTGCGGTGAAATTGCAAAAGAAAAGTGCAATTCCACAATTGTTTGTCGGGTTCTTTTGCCATGTTCACTAAATGCCATTGTGATTCTCCAGTTCATTACAAATTCGTAGATAACAAACATGTCTAGGTTCTGTTTTATTTAAATGGTGAAAAAAAATCAAAGTTTGTAAAAAAAAAAAAAAAAAAAACCAAAAACTGGTGCCATTTTCGAGACCCATAGCATCTCCATTTTTTGGGGATATTGGCCTCGGTGAGGGCTTATTTTTTGCACGCCGAGTGGATGTTTTTATTGATACCATTTTGGTGTACATATGATCTTTTGATCGCCCGTTATTGCAGTTTATTGCGCCAGCCAAAAACACGTCATTCTGGCGTTGTGATTTTTTTTTTCTTGTTACACTGTTAGCCAATCAGGTTAATTCATTTTATATTTTGATCGGGCGTTTCTGAACGCGGCGATACCAATTATGTGTATTTGATTTTTTTTTTATTATTATTTTAAATGGGGCAAATGGGGATGATTTGAACTTTTATATATTTTTTATTTAATATTTTTTAAAACTTTTTTTTAAAAACTTTTTAATTGCTTCAATAGTCTCCATGGCAGACCAGAATCTACAATCATCCTATCACCTGTGCTACACGTAGCAGGGCTTCAGCCCTGGTTTCTGTAACAAAAATGCTTATCTGCTATGAGCGACATTAACAGGGCGTCGCTCATAGCAATCCGGCAAGGACAACCACAAGGGTCGCCTGCAGACCCTGGGTAGTCATGCTAATTCTTAGGCACCCCACGTTCATGTGACATGGGTGCCGATAGGCGGGGTTTGTGACATGCTTTCAACTCGCTCATGTCAAATGTTGCTGTAGGAGTTTGACAGCGGCATTTTACATGTTAACAGCCGCGGATGGATAGTGATTCCACCCGTGGCTGTTAGGGGCATGTGTCAGCTGATGAAAACATGCAGACTCAGTGCTGGAACCTGCATGAAGTTTGCTTCTGCACAGCTGTGCTCCATATTAGCTGTACAGTGAGCTGGCCGGCATTAGGCGGTTGGAGGAAAAAAAAAAACTAAATCTGATGCATAACTGAAAAACAACTATCTGCCTCTTCTCTGGCCACACTGGTCTGTTCCCCCGCTGGTCTGTTTCCGGCTTTCGGCAATCACATGCTGTGGCAGTTCAAATCTGCTGCAGATAATCTGAAAAAATCAGAACAATTTGGTGTGATGTACATCTACTTCTTATCTTTGTTGGGACTGCTGATGATTTAGAGCTTTTCAGTATTTCTTCTCTCCTTTCCCAGATACCATATACGATGAAGACGAGGTGCTCCTGGCACTTGCCGAGCAGCTGGGAAGCTTCACCACTCTGGTTGGCGGACCGGAATTTGTGCATTGTTTGCTTGTGAGTGTTTGGTTCTTTCTTTTTATTATCAGGCTGCTTTTGTAATTAAGTGGTCAATATATGGATCGTTTAGCTGTTCTTTAAAGGAGAAACTAAAAAAAAAAAAAAATTGCAGCACTCGTTTTCTTTCTTTCTGATTCTCGATTTCATACTGTAGACATTGTTTAGACCAGCTTCCGTTACTTTTTCCTACGCTAGTCTCTAGAGTAGGAAACATTGTACATGGTGAAAGTACATGGACTTGTTGGGGTTTGTTGTGTAGGTTGCCAATATGGACCAGCGGCAGGATTGAGCTTTTAGCCTAAGGGTGTGTGCACACGTTGCAGATTCTCCTGTGGAATTTTCCTCGCAGATTTTGCTAAATCCGCAGGAAAAATGACCTGCGTTTTACCTGCAGATTTAATGCAGTTTTGTTTGCAGATTTCCCCTGCAGTTTTACACTGCGGATTTCTATAATGGAGCAGATGTAAAAAGAAGTGACATGCTGCAGTTTTAAATCCGCACCAAATCTGCGCGGAAAAATCTGTAGCATGTGCACAGCGTTTTTTGTTTTACATAGCCTTAAATGGTACTGTACAAAAATATACAGTTTCCAAATATAAAAATATACAGTCTCCAAAATTGCAAGGGGAAACTGTTCTGCCTCTGTAGCATTGGAGAAGTGCAGGGGGTTGGAGGCTGAATGGAGCCCATCCATCTAGACCACTTCAGAGCAGCGTTTGCAAACTACATAGCCAAACGCTTGTAAGTGCCAAGGAAACCGGCCACCTCTGAGGATAACATTGTACAATTCTTTAATTATCCAATACTTAAAAAACACCTACCCAGTGAACAAATTGGTAAAATACCAAAATTGAAAAAAGACCACATAAAGTCCTACAATGACAGTGTGATAAACCTTGCTCAGAACCTGCCTTGCTGTGAAGGTTGGCGCCCTAAGAAACGAATTGGCGCCCCCACTCACCAAGGACTATTCCTCACTCCCCTACCTCTCCCTAGCAATAAAGGTGGGAAAAAAATATTTTATAGGGAAGAGATGAAAAAAGCAAGAAAATTAACATAAGAAGAGAGAGCTTGCAGGTATATTGTAGACCATAAAATACAAATGAAAAAATTGATGGCAATGTTAGACTGTCATCCCATACAGCGGTTTTGTACTCCAAAAATAACAATGGCATTTGATGATTAATGCCTAAATCATAGGCCAGATGTAATTAATGCATTGGCAAAAGCTATATGCCACAGTATAGGGATCACTTATCGTGCACAGGATGCGCCCTGACGCGTTTCCCCACTGTCACGATGCATCACGAGGCCTTCACAATAGCGATATCAGAGATGTCGGATGCCATAATGAATGAAGCCAGGGTGATGTGGGGGAGTTCTCCAGAAGAAGAGCCATGTATGTCGGGAGGTAGGAGGCCGTTCGCCGGGCTCCCGTCCAGTGGTCAAGAAATACTGATGTGGCTGCTAGAACAGGGGTCCTACAAAGTTTTGTGCATTTCTATTCATAAGTATTTTTTCTTTTTAGCCCCACTAGGTGATTTGACCTTGCAGTCTGTTGTAACAATATAAGCATTGCAGATTATTGTCCACCTGCTGGCCTGTGTATGTGTAAAGGGATGGCATTGATGGGGGGCCTCCGGTGTAACCCCATTGGTATTCCATCCCACGATTGCAGTGTAGCTGGAACATACTGCTTAAGTGCTGCTGTCAGCAATTGTTAGTTGCATCTAAAGAGTTAAACAGCAACTACTAGACCTGAGGTTTTCCATTCGCCCACATCCGTCCTGTGCTTATATGGCTTGTCACCATTGGTTCACTTTTCTTTGCATAGATGGGCCGTTTTATAGCTTTAGTTCATACACCGTCTGCGGCCATGTTTGAATTCGTCCTTTGCTCTTGTGTTTTTTTTTTTTTTCTCTACTCTAGTTCTTCATGGCCTTAACTCCATCAAACATGAAAGTTGTTAATAGACTTCTGCCTCGTCCTGCTTTGTCCTCCATTGGCTCCAGCTACAAAGCTCGCATCTGGCTCCCCACTTCCCTGTCAATCTACTCTGTGCGTCAGCAAGTAAAGCTGCCAAAGTCTTAGATGTCTTCTGAGCCTTTTCCGCCTTCTGGAGCGAAAGGCTTGCGAGCAGTGCTGGCATTGAGACATTAGGTGCCATCTGGGGGGCCCTACTCTCCTGGCTCCCGGCCCACACTTGCGTTCAGTTTGGCAGCTCTGAAATATTTCTCTCTACGTCACCGGCTCAGTTGAAAGTAATTTATGTATGTCGGTAGCAGATGTGGCAGGAACATAACAGGCAGCTCCAGGTGGTCCTATAAGTGTACACATAATAAGCTTATGGTGCAGCGGGATTAGTAGTCATCGACGGCTGCTCAGACTGTGCGCGTCGGAGGAAAGTTCTTGTAATCCGCACACAGTGACACTGCACCTAATTGGCCACACCGCATTCTCCACGTGAGTCCTCGCGCTCCTGACCTGCATCTTAGATAGGATTTTCTCATTTGCTGGCGGATTATCGCTCAGCGGTTTTCAGATCCTAGGATCAGACTAGAACCTATACTAGAAGTCACTGAGCACACACAGATACGAATTAAAAAGTCGCAAGCACTTGGGAAAAAAAATGCCCTAAAGAGCTGAGTTTTAAAACGGGTATTGCAATCTCGGCTATTCTGTATAAACAATCGCTTATTGATCAACCAACATGGACCCCCACTAATCCTGAGAATGATGGGCCGAAGAGCTGCGTCCCTTTCACGAGTGGGGCTCACAGTTCACCTGTGCAGGAAAACGCAGCTGGCCCCAAACACTTAAATGGAGACATGTTTCACTGATTGACTAGGAATGCCCCTATGAAGGGGGCCCACCTCTGTAGCCCTTCATTCTCCAGATCAGCGGTTTTACTCACCCTCCTCCCACCATCCATCATTATGGGGTTATCCTCACTTCTGCATTGTGAGATAAGTGACCGATGGTCTGTCCTAGCCATTGTCTTCACCTCCTGAGAAGGGATTGCCCTCACTGTGGCTATATACATTAGATGTGTCTGCAGAGCATTGTTTGGCCTGACTTTTTCAATGTAGATGGTCGGCGACGTTGCTTCATGTCCGAACGGGGTCAGAGACTGGTTTGATCTTGAGCCATGTGCAGACATGGGTCATATGATTTCTGCCCCGGCAGCACTGCTTTCTGCATGGTGAATGGTGCTGCCCGGCCTCCTGGTTAAAATTCCCATGTTTGATACCTTGGTCTTATAATAAATTTATTTCTGCCCTTGTGGAGTAATCGATAAGACTGGACCACCATGTAATGTGTATGGGGCTGTTGCGACAGATGACTAATGCTTGATTTCAGCATGTGTGATCCTCTGTTCTCTCTTTTATCAAAGAAGACACATTATAGAGAAGCTGTCGCCACCCCCACCCCCCCTATACTCGTTAGGTGGACATCACCAGGCCTATTGATTGTGGCGGGACCTGCTGACCATATAATGTAAAAATTCTCCAAATCGGTATTTAGAACCTAGCTGCGGTACACATTCCACCTTATGTTGCATTACAGCAGCGACTCATATACATGTATTGAAAAGAACAGAGAACCTGAGTCTAAGCTAATTTACAAAAAAATAGTAGATTTTATTTAGAGGATTAAAGGACATAACTAGTCATATGCAAAAAAAACACTAAATTAGTTAAGATGAGCAGATACAAATATGACAAAATGTAAACATCAGTTAGTGACTTGATCCCATTATCGTAGCATGAAAACCCTGCTTCCACATTCATACATTTCGGGTATAAAGTATTAGTGCCTCAATATAAAATATGAAATATACGGTATATGCCTCAGTATGTAGTATACTTCAACCGGTGAAAAAGCCCCATAACAGGTGGTTCCAAAAACGGAATATAAATTGGCATAATGCTCTGTTTCCCCAAATGCTTGCTGCTAAAGTGTAACACCCTGGACCAGCGTACTTTTACATTGGTCCTATACAATTTGTTAATGCAGACCATACTCATAGGGAAGCCATAGGGTTAATAAGGAGCAGATGTGGCAACAAAGTAAATAATTTGAGAAAAGTAATTCAATGTTTACCCGTCATGTTGAAACGTGGAGGCAGGAGACCGGATCCCTGACGTACGTTTCGGTACAAGTTCCTTCCTCGGGGGGGGCGTGGCTTAACACGTCCCGTGTCCCCATATTTATTTCCGGATCAGCTGATCATGTGGTCTCGTTAGATGGACATCACCAGGCCGATTGATTGTGGCGGGACCTGCTGACCATGTAATGTGTATTGAATTAAGGGAGGGGGGGTCCCGATACTTGCCCCCAAAGACACATGTTGAGGAAGGTTGGGCATGCTGGATTCAATATACCTGATCTGAATTGCATAAGTGTCTGGAATCTGCTTCCTATTAAATGACATGGTGCACTGAGCATGTACATGTGGGTAAGGCAGGAATAGCCGGCAGCAGCTGCTATGGCCACTGAGTTGTATCTGCTTTATCCTTTAATTAGAACGGTCAGTGATGCGGTCGGCTGCTATTTTGCAGTGCCTGTGTCTTGCTGGTCATTGTATATGGCACCTTGTGATAATTTCGATAGATGGCCTTTGGGGCAGTAATAATTGTGTGATTAGTATCTGATTTATCGGTGTCTCCTGTGTTCGCAGCCGCCCCTGGAAAGCCTGGCCACCGTTGAAGAGACCGTGGTTCGTGACAAAGCGGTGGAATCCTTGAGGAAAATCTCTCATGAACACTCTCCTGTCGACCTTGAAGCTCACTTTGTGCCACTGGTGAAACGTCTTGCCAGCGGTGACTGGTTCACTTCTCGCACGTCGGCATGTGGCCTCTTCAGCGTGTGTTACCCGAGAGTGTCTAGTACTGTGAAGGCGGAGATCCGGCAGTAAGTGTCCTCACTGCGCCGCAGAAATCACGCACACAAGCCTCACTGTCGAGAGTTGCGCGGGAAATAGACCTGATTATTAGGAGGGGCTTAACCTTAACAACCGCCGATACGCCTTTTAACGGCGGTAATTAAGGGTACTTAAACCACAGCGCCGCTAATTCACGGCGCTGTGGAGTAAGTAAATAGCGCCCCCCAGTGTCGGATTTTCTCCGGGGTCTCGGCTGCAGGGGGTAGCTGAGACCCCAGAGAACATGGGTCGGTTTTTACCGACCCCGCTTTTGCGATCACCGTTATTAACCCTATAACGGCGACTGCAAAAAAGCCGCGATTTTGCATTTAATTTCTCTTTCCTCTGTTGTCATCGCACATCAGAGGGGAGAGAAATAAGGTCCCCGATCTCACCCCCCCCCGGTACCTCCCGGTGGTCCTCTGTTCCCTCCCGGTGATCCTGGGTCCCTGCGGCTTCCTCCGGTGGGCGCCGCCATCTTGGATCCGGAGAAAATGGCGGACGCATGCGTAGTGCGCCCTCCGGGAATCTGCAGGCTCCGGCTGGCAGATTTCATTCATTTTGATCACTATGATAAACTATCATAGTGATCAAAATAAAAAAAATAGTAAATAGCCCCCCCCCCCTTATCACCCCCTTAGATAGGCAAACATAATGAAATAAAGAAAATATTTTTTTTTTCTTCATTTCTCCATTAGGGCTAGGGTCAGGGTTTGGGTTAGGGTTGGAATTAGGGTTAGGGCTAGGGTTAGAATTAGGGTTAGGGCAAGTTAGGATTAGGGTTGGGATTAGGGTTAGGGGTGTGTTGGGGTTGGAGCAAGAATTGAAGGGTTTCCACTATTTACCAACTTTGGGGATGTAATTTCTCCTGTTACCCTTGGGAAAATAAAAAAAATTGGGGGCTAAAAAAAAATCACTTTTGTGGAAAAAGACTTTTTTTATTTTCACGGCTCTGCGTTTATTAACTTCTGTGAAGCACTTGGGGGTTCAAAGTGCTCACCACATATCTAGATAAGCTCCTTCTGGGGTCTAGTTTCCAAAATGGGGTCACTTGTGGGGGGTTTATACTGTTTAGGCACATCAGGGGCTCTGCAAACACAACATGACGCCCGCAAACCATTCCATCAAAGTCTGCATTCCAAAATGGTGTTCCCTTTCGAGCTCTCCCATGCACCCAAACAATGGTTCCCCCCACATATGGGGTATCATCGTACTCAGGACAAATTGCACAACAACTTTTGTGGTCCAATTTCTCCTGTTACCCTTGATAAAATAAAACATAGCGGGCTAAAAAATCATTTTAAAAAGTGATTTTTTTATTTTCACTGCTCTGCGTTATAAACTTCTGTGAAGCACTTGGGGGGTTCAAAGTGCTCACCACATATCTAGATAAGTTCCTTCAGGGGTCTAGTTTCCAAAATGGTGTCACTTGTGGGGTTTTTTCACTGTTTAGGCACATCGGGGGCTCTCCAAAAGCGACATGGCGTCCAATCTTAATTCCAGCCAATTCTGCATTGAAAAAGTCAAACGGTACTCCTTCCCTTCTGAGCTCTGCCGTGCGCCCATACAGTGGTTTACCCCCACATATGGGGTATCAGCGTACTCAGGACAAATCGCACAACAACTGTGGGGGTTTGATTTCTCCTGTTACCTTTGTAAAAATAAAAATTTTGGCGAAAAGATCATTTTTGTGGAACAAATTTTTTTTATTTTCACGGCTCTACGTTATAAACTTCTGTGAAGCACTTGAAGGTTCAAAGTGCGCACCACACATCTAGATAAGTTCCTTAAGGGGTCTAGTTTCCAAAATTTAGTCACTTGTTGGGGGTTTCCACTGTTTAGGAACTTTAGGGGCTCTCCGAACGCAACATGGCATCCGATCTCAATTGCAGCCAACTCTGCGTTGAAAAAGTCAAACGGCGCTCCTTCCCTTGTGAGCTCTGCCGTGCGCTGAAAGTGGTTTACCCCCACATATGGGGTATTGGCGTATTCAGAAGAAATTGCACAACAAATTTTGTGGTTTATTTTCTCTTTTACCACTTGCGGAAATAAAAAAAATTGGTTCTGAATTAAATTTTTTGCAAAAAAAGTTAAATGTTAATTTTTTCCTTCCACATTGCTTTAGTTCTGTGAAGCACGTTAAGGGTTAATAAACTTCTTGAATGTGGTTTTGAGCACCTTGAGGGGTCTAGTTTTTAGAACGGTGTCACTTTTGGGTATTTTCTGTCATGTACACCCTTCAAAATGACTTTAAATATGATGTGGTCCCTAAAAAAAAAAAAAAAATGATTTTGTAAATTTTGTTGTAAAAATGAGAAATCGCTGGTCAACTTTTAACCCTTATAACTTCCTAACAAAAAAAATTGTTTCCAAAATTGTGCTGATGTAAAGTAGACATGTGGGAAATGTTATTTATTAAGAAATTTATGTGACACATCTCTCTGATTTAAGGGCATAAAAATTTAAAGTTTTAAAATTGCAAAATTTTCAAAATTTTCGGCATATTTCCTTTTTTTTCATAAATAAACACAAGGCATATCGAAGAAATTTTACCACTAACATGAAGTACAATACCGTATTTTTCGCTTTATAAGATGCTCCGGATTATAAGACGCACCACAAATTTTGAGGAGAAAAATAAGAAAAAAATATTTTTTAATAAAATGATGGTGCCTCTTATAATCCTTGCATCTTATTGCTTACCGGGGTTGGTGGCTGCGGTGTAGCGGGGTCCCAGGCTCGCTGCTGGAGGAGGCAGCTGTGGAGTGATGCTGCAGGCCGCATTCAGGGATGAGGGGGGGCTCCGATGTGTGCTGTTGCTGCTGCAGGGTCTTGTGCTGCTGCCTGGTTTCTCCGCTTGTCCGGCGGTTGCTGGCCGGTGCTGCGGGTGTTTCCGGTGAGCAGTGGTGCGGCGTTGTGTGCCTGTCGATGCCTGGGGCTCTGCCGACATTGTGCGACAGGCCAGAGCCCCAGCATTTCCTCGGCTCCCTGTGTGTGCGCGCTGTGGTGCCGGTAAAAAGAAATGGCCGCCGGCGCGTGCGCAGATGAGATCTCGGGACCCAGTTCTCGAGAGATGAGATCTGAAATCTCATCTCTCGAGAGCTGGGTCCCGAGATCCCATCTGCGCATGCGCGGCGGCATTTTTTTTACCGGCACCACCGCGCGCACACAGGGAACCCAGGGAAAATGGCCACCGGCACGTGCGCAGATGGGATCTCGAGACCCTGCTCTCGAGAGATGAGATTTCAGATCTCATCTCTCGAGAACTGGGTCCCGAGATCCCATCTGCGCACGCGACGTCGGCCATTTTTTTACCGGCACACAGGGAACCGAGGAAATGCCAGGGCTCTGGCCTGTCGCACAATGTCGGCAGAGCCCCGGGCATCGACGGGCACACAACGCGGCACCGTAGATACCCGCAGCACTGGCCAGCAACCGCCAGATGCCCCCGATCACAGCCTAGGTAAGGCATGTCCGCTTTGTAAGACACCCCCCCCGTTTTCCCCCTAAATTTGGGGGAATAAAAGTGCGTCTTACAAAGCGGAAAATACGGTATGTCACGAAAAAACAGTCTCAGAATCAGCGGGATCCGTTAAAGCGTTCCAGAGTTATAACCTCATAAAGTGACAGTGGTCAGAATTGTAAAAATTGGCCCGGTCATTTAGCTGTAAAATGGCTCTGTCACTAAGGGGTTAATAATGAACAGAAGTCTTTAGAATGGAAGGAAACATATATGAAGTGAAAGGACAGGTATTTATATATTATGTTTTTTTCAGTTTAATGATCCCGCATAGGTCATTCAGTATAGCTTGCTCTTCCTGTAGAAATATTAATGTTTTTTTTTTTTTATAGACATTTCCGCAACTTGTGCTCTGATGACACTCCGATGGTCCGCCGCGCTGCCGCTTCCAAGCTTGGGGAGTTTGCTAAAGTACTTGAACTGGAGTATGTGAAAAATGACATTATTCCTCTGTTTACAAACCTGGCTTCAGACGAGCAGGTAGGCGAGCGATGGGTATGGGCTGAATGATCTGCCGAGTGCATTCTAATGTTGACTCGCATGGCCGAGTGTGATCCGAATATCTGATCAAACACGGCTATGCTGCAAGAGTCTGCACAAGGGAAAAATTGGACATGTTCACGGCCCATAGAATAACATTGGTCCTAGTGCAATCTGGTGTTTTGTCAGATCTCACTCTGACCAAAACTACAGTCATCTGGACGTGCCTTAAAGGTAAGTTTCTCTATCCCTGTAGGACTCTGTCCGCTTGCTGGCAGTGGAAGCCTGTGTCAGCATCGCCCAGCTGCTCCCTGAAGAAGATCTTGAAGCCCTGGTGATGCCTACCCTCCGCCAAGCTACGGAGGACAAATCCTGGCGCGTCCGCTATATGGTAGCTGACAAGTTTTCTGAGGTAAACCTCCCGATGATGCACATGATTTTCTTGAATTCATTTTCTCATTGAAAGTAGAAATATCTGTTCTGAGAAAAAGCACAAGAAGTATCCGTAGATGAGATTGTAAGCTTTTTCTCAAATACATTATACCCTATTATGCATGCAGTAAGATATCCTGTGTATACTGCAGATCTGCTAAAGCAAGAGGCCATAGCTGTTTATAAAGGGTTAATTTGCTAATAGGAGGACACTACTGCTTGTAAAGGGTTAGTCAGGTGCAGGTATATAATTCAGAGAAGGCTGTAGGATTTACTTCTGCTGTATAATATACAGTGTTTAGTCTTATTTTGTCACATCAATAACTACATTTTGCATAAAGTTTAGACTCTCCTGCGTTTGAGCGCCGACTTCTCCTGACTAGGGCAGACATCAATCTTCTCTTAAAGAGCCAGAGCTTTGTCACTAAATTAATGAGGAAATGTTTTCATTTTCCTATGAAGATTCTGGGGAAAAATGCTTTTTATTTTGATGACTGAAGTTTCTTCAGTACTGGAGCCGATATCACTTTGTGTGCAAAAGTGCCGCCTGCCTTTTTTAAAGTAGAGAGTAGCACAGGGAGAATGTTGTGTCTCCACCAGTGCTGCCTGCGCCTCATTTCCACCTGCGCTGCCTATGTCATTTAATTGCTCAGTCCGCGCTGTATACACCATATTTTGCAGATTATAAGACGCACCCCAAGTTTTGAGAAGAAAAATAGGAAAAAAGCTTTTTTTAATAAAATGGTGGAGCCTCTTATAATCCATGCGGCTTATTGCTTACCGGGGGTGGTGGCTGTGATGAAGCGAGGTCCCAGGGTCGCTGCTGGAGGAGGCAGGAGTGACAAGTTATGGCAAGCTGGGATGAGGAGTTTTCCGATGTGCGCCGCTGCAGGTAAAAATGGCTGCGGGGGGGCTCCGTCAGCATTTTGTGAAAGCCTGGAGCCCCTGCATATCCATTACTGCGATGTGGTGGCCTCCGGGAAAATGGCCGCCGGGGGCAACGCATGCTCAGATTGAGAATCCCGGGTGCCGAGATTTTGTCTCACAAGATCTCAATCTGAGTATGTGCTGCCCCCAGCGGCCATTTTCCCGGAGGCCATCACATGGCAGTAGTGGGTATGCGGGGGCTCTGGGCTTTCATAAAATCCAGGCGGAGCCCCCCCGCACCACAGAGTATCGCAGCCATTTTCACCCGCAGAGGCTCACATCGGAACACCACCTCATTGCGGCCTGCAACAACGAGCCACTCTTTCCTCCTCCAGCAGTGGCCGGCATTATAAGACGCATCCCCATTTTCCCCCAAAATTTTTTGGGAAAAAAGTGCAAGTTATAATCCGAAAAATACGGCATATGATATGTCATTTCTAACATAAAGGTAATATTTGCAGGATAAACTTGATGAACAAAATTCAAGTAGTGAAATTAATATGTACTATGTCTTATTTAAGCTTCAAAAAGCAGTCGGTCCAGAGATCACCAAGAACGACCTGGTGCCGGCTTTCCAGAACCTGCTGAAAGATTGTGAAGCTGAGGTCCGGGCTGCGGGGGCCCACAAAGTAAAAGGTGAGGATGATAATAGACTTGTATCAGGCTAACAAATGTTAAGTTACCAATAACTTATTGATTACTGGGACCTCAGACGCAGAAGGGAACGGCCTGAATGGAGCAGAAGTTGAGGATTTGTCCCCCTGTGTGCTTTTCATTGTCTACAGCGTTGGCAGACCCCCGTACTCTTATCAAGAATTAATAGGGCAGAGGTGTGCATACGTTGCAGAGCCCCCTTCTTTTGGGATCGTGGGTCTATTTAATGATATTCAGGCATTTTTTTTAACACTATTTTATTTTATGTAATGAATAGTGTTGAGCGATACCAGCCGATACTGAAAAATATCGTATCGGAATGGATCGGCCGATCTAAAAAAAAGTATCGGGTATCGCCGATTCCGATACCGGAAGTCTCATTCAAGTCTATGGGACTTCCGATATCGGAATAAGAAAAACTCTTTTCTGTCCTTGTACAGCCTCTCGGGGGTGTGTACGGACCTTCCAGGGGTCTGTGCCGACTGCCGGGGGTCTGTGCCGACTGCCGGGGGTCTGTACCGGCCTGCCGGGGGGCTGTGCCGACTGTCCGGGGGTCTGTGCAGGCATCGTCCGATGGGACTACAAGTCCCATCGGGCTATGCCTGCTACCATGACGGTGATTGACACACTAGCCAATGATGGGACAGTAGTAGTCCCATCATCCGGCTAATGTGTTGAATGTAAAAAAAAACAAAAAACAAAAAACAAACCATACATACTTCATACATACTACATATATACATACTACATATATACATACTACATATATACATACTACATATATACTACATATATGCATACTACATACATACTACATATATACATACTACATATATACATACTTACTACATTTTTTTATATACATACTACATACTACATATATACATACTACTTATATACATACTATATATATATATATATATACTACATATATACATATTATATATATATATAACTACATACATACTACATACATACTACATATATACATACTACATACATACTACATATATACATACTACATATATACATACTACATATATACTATATACATACTACATATATACTACATTCATACGACATACATATATACTACATTCATACGACATACATATATACTACATTCATACGACATACATATATACTACATACATACGACATACATATATACTACATACATACAACATACATACTACATACAATACATTCATACAATACATACATATAGACATACAGTACATACAACATAGAGTACATACTCACCATTACTTGTCACTTTGATCCCCGAAGCCAGTGTCATCTAAGGAAAAATATGAAAATAACAAACCACCAAATACTCCCTGATCCGCAGAAATCCACGAGTGAGTGTCCCACGCTGATCTTCCGTGGAGAGCAGCAGCATCAGCTGATGCGACCGCTCTCTACGGGGCTCAGGAATCCAGTGTCGGGAGGTAGGTATCCTTCCGCACTGTATTCCTCCGCCACTGTAAAAAAATAGTCCCTGGTCTCACTTTATGGCAAATGCTGCGTGGGAACTTTTTCACACAGCAATGCCAAAAGTGAGACTAGGGACTATTTTTTTACAGTGCGGAAGGATACCTACCTCCCGACACTGGATTCCTTGAGCCCCTAGAGAGCGGTCGCATCAGCTAATGCTGCTGCTCTCCACAGGAGATCGGCGTGGGACACGCGTGGATTTCTGCGGATCAGGGAGTATATGGCTTGTTTGTTATTTTCATATTTTTCCTTAGATGACACTGGCGTCGGGGAACAATGTGACAAGTAAGGGTGAGTATGTTCTCTATGTTATATGTACTGTATGTCTATGTATGTATTGTATGCAGTATGTATGTATTGTCTGTATGTTGTATGTATGCAGTATGTAGTATGTATGTATGTTGCATGAATGTAGTATATATGTAGCATGTATGTAGTATGTATGTATATGAATGTAGTATATATGCAGCATGTATGTAGTATGAATGTAGTATATATGAAGCATGTATGTAGTATGAATGTAGTATGTATGTTGTATGCAGTATGTATGTTGTATGAATGTAGTATATATGAAACATGTACCGTATATACTCGAATATAAGTCGAGATAATAAGGTTAATAAGTGGCTCAGGAATTTGTGTAGGAAGGAGGGGTTTGGGTTCCTGCAGAACTGGGCCGACTTCTCAGTTGGCTACAGGGTCTACGCTAGGGACGGGCTGCACCTCAATGGGGAGGGTGCAGCTGTGCTGGGGGAGAAAATGGCTAGAAGGTTGGAGGAGTGTTTAAACTAGGGACGGGGGGGGGGGGGGGGGTATTCCCTTTATAGGAGGGGAAGACAGTGCAGATAGAGACCTGGGCACAAATAATGAAATTGGGGGTGGAGGTGGCATGGGGGGTGGGGTTAGAACAGTTAATAATTTAAGAAAGAATAGAGGTACAGAGAGATACATAAAGTGCATGTATACTATGCCAGAAGTCTTGCCAACAAAATGGAGGAATTGGAGTTAATGTTGTTGGAACATAATTATGACATGGTGGGGATATCTGAGACATGGCTGGATGAGAGCCATGACTGGGCGGTTAATTTACAGGGCTATAGTCTGTTCAGAAATGACCGAACAAATAAGCGAGGTGGAGGCGTGTGTTTATATGTAAAATCATCCTTAAAAACCATCCTTCGTGATAATATATATGAATCTAATGAAAATGTAGAGTCCCTGTGGGTAGAGATAAGGGGAGGGGGGAAAAATAATAAATTACTGATAGGGGTTTGTTATAAATCTCCAAAAATAATGGAAGCTACAGAGAATAGATGAAGCTGCGACTCAAGGAGAAGTCATTATTATGGGGGACTTCAACTACCCTGAAATACATTGGGGAACCGAAACCTGCAGTTCCAGCAAAGGTAATAGGTTTCTGACAACGATGAGAGACAATTACCTTTCACAACTGGTTCAGGACCCAACAAGAGGGGGGGCACTGCTAGACCTAATATTAAACAGGCCAGACCGCATATCAAATGTAAGGGTTGAGGGTCACTTGGGTAATAGTGATCGCAAATTAATAAGTTTTCATGTATCCTTTAATAAGATGTGTAGTAGAGGGGTTACAAGGACACTAAACTTCAGGAAGGCAAATTTCCAACGGATGAGAGATGATCTTGGTGCAATTAACTGGGACGATATCCTGAGACATAAAAATACACAAAGAAAATGGGAGACGTTTATTAGCATCCTGAATAGGACCTGTGCACAATATATACCGTATGGGAATAAACATGCGAGAAATAGGAGGAAACCACTATGGCTAAATAGAGCTGTAAGGGGCGCAATAAGAGATAAAAATAAAGCATTTAGAGAATTAAAGCAAGTAGGTAGTGATGAGGCATTAAATAAATACAGAAGATTAAATAAATTCTGTAAAAAGCAAATCAAGACAGCAAAGATTGAGACAGAGAGACTCATTGCCAGAGAAAGTAAAAATAATCCCAAAATATTCTTTAACTACATAAATAGTAAGAAGCTAAAAAATGATAGTGTTGGTCCCCTTAAAAATAGTCTGGGTGAAATGGTGGATGAGGATGAGGAAAAAGCCAATGTGCTAAATGACTTTTTTTCAACAGTATTTACACAAGAAAATCCCATGACGGATAACATGATCAGGGATAAAAATTCTCCATTAAATGTCACCTGCTTAACCCAGCAGGAAGTACGGCGGCGTCTACAAATCACTAAAATTGACAAATCCCCAGGCCCGGATGGGATACACCCCCGAGTACTGCAGGAATTAAGCACAGTCATAGATAGACCACTATTTTTAATCTTTAAAGATTCCATAATAACAGGGTCTGTACCACAGGACTGGCGTATAGCAAATGTGGTGCCAATATTCAAAAAGGGGACAAAAACTGAACTTGGAAATTATAGGCCAGTAAGTTTAACCTCAACTGTGGGTAAAATCCTGGAGGGTTTTCTAAGAGATACTATACTGGAGTATCTGGAGAAGAATAACCTTATGACCCAATATCAACATGGGTTTACAAGAGACCGTTCCTGTCAGACTAATCTGATAAGCTTTTATGAAGAGGTAAGTTCCGGACTGGACCAAGGGAATGCAGTGGACGTGGTGTACATGGACTTTTCAAAAGCTTTTGATACGGTGCCACACAAAAGGTTGATACATAAAATGAGAACAATGGGGATAGGGGAAAATATGTGTAAGTGGGTTAAGAGCTGGCTCAGGGATAGGAAACAAAGGGTGGTTATTAATGGAGCACACTCGGACTGGGTCACGGTTAGCAGTGGGGTACCACAGGGGTCAGTTTTGGGCCCGCTTCTTTTTAACATTTATTAATGACCTTGTAGGGGGCATAGAGAGTAGAATTTCAATATTTGCAGATGACACTAAACTCTGCAGGGTAATTAATACAGAGGAGGACAATTTTATATTACAGGAGGATTTATGTAAACTAGAAGCTTGGGCTGATAAATGGCAAATGAGCTTTAATGGGGATAAATGTAAGGTCATGCACTTGGGTAGAACGAACAAGTTGTATAATTATGTGCTTAATTGTAAAACACTGGGCAAAACAGTCACTGAAAAAGACCTGGGTGTATGGGTGGACGACAAACTCACATTTAGTGGCCAGAGTCAAGCAGCTGCTGCAAAGGCAAATAAAATAATGGGATGCATTAAAAGAGGCATAGATGCTCATGAGGAGAACATAATTTTACCTCTATATAAGTCACTAGTGCGACCACACTTAGAATACTGTGTACAGTTCTGGTCTCCGGTGTATAAGAAAGACATAGCTGAACTGGAGCGGGTGCAGAGAAGTGCGACCAAGGTTATTAGGGAAGTAGGGGGTCTGCAATACCAAGACAGGTTATTACACTTGGGGTTATTTAGTTTGGAGAATCGAAGGCTTAGGGGTGATCTTATTACAATGTATAAATATATGTGGGGACAATACAAAGACCTTTCTAATGATCTTTTTACTCTTAGACCTGTGACGGGGACAAGGGGGCATCCTCTACGTCTGGAGGAAAGAAGATTTAAGCATACTCACAGACGCGGATTCTTTACTGTAAGAGCAGTGAGACTATGGAACTCTCTGCCATATGATGTTGTAATGAGTGATTCACTACTAAAGTTTAAGTATAATATTACAGGGTATATACACTAGTCTCCTTAATATTGCGTTGATCCAGGGAGCTAGTCTGATTGCCGTATGTGGAGTCGGGAAGGAATTTTTTCCCCCAATGTGAAGCTTACTGTTGCCACATGGGTTTTTTTTGCCTTCCTCTGGATCAACATGTTAGGGCAAGTTAGGATAGGATATGGGTTGAACTAGATGGACTTAAAGTCTCCCTTCAACCTTAATAACTATGTTACTATGAGATTTTCAGCCCAAAAAATTGGGCTGAAAGTCCCCCTCTCGTCTTATATTCGAGTCATATACAAAGGGGGTCAGAGGGGGAGGGGGGGCGGGGGTGTCAGGTCATACTTACCCGCCCTGACGCTGTGTCTTGAGCCCCCAGCTTCTCCCCGTGCTCTCTCTTCCTGCCTTCAGCGGTCACGTGGTGCCGCTCATTAAAACTCATGAATATGCGCATATTAATGAGCGGTATCACAAGACTGCTGAATGCAGGAAGAGAGAGCGCGGAGAAGCTGGGGACTCAAGCGACAGCGTCAGGACGGGTAAGTATAGCGATACTTACCTGTCCTGCGTCCATGGCTGCTTGCTGCTGTCTGTCATCGGTCAGTGACTTCAGACAGCAGAGGGCGCGGTGACGTGGTTAGTGCGCGCCGCGCCCCCTGCAGTCTGAACGTCACTGACTGATGACGTGCAGATAGCGGTGAGCAGCCATGGACGCAGGACAGGTGAGAATCTGACACCCAGCGACGGAGAGGTGAGTATGTCATTTTTTTAATTTTTACATGCAGCAGCAGCATGGGGGCAGCATATGAGGGAACAATCTATGGAGCTATTTATGGGGGGCAGCATATGAGGGAACAATCTATGGAGCTATTTATGGGGGCAGCATATGGGGGAACAATCTATGGAGCTTCTTGTGGGGCAGCATATGGGGGAACAATCTATGGAGCTTCTTCTGAGGACACCATATGGGGGAATAATCTATGGAGCATTTCCCACCCTAGACTTATACTCGAGTCAATAAGTTCTCCCAGTTTTTTGTGGCAAAATTAGGGGGGTCGACTTATACTCGGATCGACTTATACTCGAGTATATACGGTATGTATGTTGTATGAATGTAGTATATATGTAGCATGTATGTAGTATATATGTATGTTGTATGAATGTAGTATATATGAAGCATGTATGTAGTATGTATGTTGTATGTAGTATATATGTAGTATGTAGTATATATGAATGTAGTATATATGTAGCATGTATGTAGTATATATGTATGTTGTATATATGTAGCATGTATGTGTGCTGTATGTATGTATGTTGTATTTTTTTTTTTACATTCAACACATTAGCCGGATGATGGGACTACTACTGTCCCATCATTGGCTAATGTGTCAATCACTGTCAGTGTAGCAGGCAGACTTGTAGCCCCATCGGACGATGCCTGCACACACACACAAGACCCCCGAGAGGCCTGCACAGACAGCCGGCACAGGCACCCAGCAGGCCCGTACAGACCCACGACAGTCGGCACAGACCCCCCGCAGTCGGCACAGACCGCGCATCATGATGATGTCATTTCAGCAGCCAAACACAGCCATGCCAATAGTTAACATGCCTAACAGGATGTGCCCACATTTCTGAGGATTCCCATTGGCTGAATCAAATCGAGCAGGCTGATAGCTTTATGGGAACTTCCGATTCCGGTATCTGATACGAAAAAAGTATCGGAAGTCAGTATCGGAATTCCGATACAGCTAATATCGGCCGATACCCGATACTTGCGGTATCGGAAAGCTCAACACTAGTAATGAATGATGTGGCCAATTTAGGAGAAAAACACCATTTTTAAATAGCTAAGCCTGTATTCACTTTAGTGTTGTAGCTTCCTTTTTGCAAGAATTTGGCTCTGTTCTTGAATTTGCTTTGATGAAATTGATTTATTTTTTTCATGTTAAGAATTTTGTGAGAACCTGCCTGTTGACGGGAGAGAGGCCGTAATCATGAACCACATTTTGCCCTATGTAAAGGTAAGAATTATTAACATACTCTTAATAAAGGAGGTGCTTCATTACCAGACAACCCCAGATTAATCAGTTCAGGACCTTGATTAAAAAAAATCCTTTACTTGCCCACCTGCAGTGACGCCGTTCCTGTGATGTCTGCATCAAGTGCATACCGCAGCCAGTGAGCGGACGCTAGTCCGCTTCAGCCTTTACTATTTCATCAGAGCGGATGTTCATCCTGATGGAATATTGATGAGCTGCGGCCACTCATTTGTTGCAGCTGTCATGTGACACAGCAATGTCATGGCACTGCCAGGAACAGCAGCATGACCACCAGTAAGTGGCGGTCAGGTAACTGGTGATCATGACTGCTTCACGGCTGGACGCAGGGGCTTGGCGCAGGGGCAGATTGCGATGGTATAATTTTTTTTTTGCAGAGTAGCTTCACATTGATGTCTAGTGGAAAGCTGGGACATCACATGCGCATTGTAAGCGGCTCTGTTTTTTCTTTCGATGGCACTCATCCCATCATGTCTCCTGTACTGATGTATAGTCTACAGTCCTGGCATATAGACACTTCTCATATTGAATTATACGGACAGCAGGACTTTTTCACCAGATGGTCAGAATGGGTTAAATAATACCAGTACTCACTGTTTTCTACCATTCACACTGCGGCGCCACCCAGTTGGCGATTTTTACTTCCTGCTTTATAATGATTTCCTGACTTGTGACCACTGCAGCTAGTTGCTGACCACTGTGGATTTTACCTTTTATAATGGGGCAAAATTTTCATCACAATCCTTATAATTCCCGCAAAATTAAAATTCTGTTACGTGCGGACGTCCTGTAAGCTCGCACATGGCACAAGACATTTTCTTTTTTTTCTCTTCAGGAACTGGTATCGGACTCCAATCAACACGTGAAATCTGCCCTGGCCTCAGTAATCATGGGGTTATCCACAATTTTAGGCAAAGAGAACACCATAGAGCACCTTCTACCTCTCTTCTTGGCGCAGCTGAAAGATGAGGTGATGTGGATAAATGATGATCATACGTGATCATTGTCTATTTCCGTGAAAACGTGCACATCCTGAAATGTTCGTTGAATTTTTTTTCTCCAGTGTCCTGAAGTGCGGCTGAACATCATATCTAACCTAGACTGTGTCAATGAGGTGATTGGCATTCGCCAGCTTTCTCAGTCCCTGCTGCCGGCTATTGTGGAGCTGGCAGAAGATACCAAGTGGAGAGTGAGACTGGCAATCATCGAATACATGCCTCTGCTGGCTGGGCAGCTGGTAAGTGATACTATTACTGACGCTTGTCAGGGTCTATTTTCCTGTATTGAGCATTACTCCTCCTGTCTTCATAGGGTGTAGAGTTTTTCGATGAAAAGCTGAATTCTCTGTGCATGGCTTGGCTTGTTGACCACGGTAAGTGCTACGAGCGAGCCAAAGATAATGGTATTAATTATGTCTCGGTCTGGGTTCCTGTGGTGGCTTTTATCAGTCAGCAATTCTCTTATCATAATTAGGCATAGCAGGAACTGCCGCTGATATCACAGCGTTAGTTTGGATTGCACAAAAGCACATTGATTTTGGCAGATTTCTCTCGATTTACGCCGTATGGCTGCTGGAGATTTTCAGTAATGGTTGGAGACGTCCACTTCTATAATGTAGTGCTGAATTATTCAACTTAATAAATAAACCAAGGTGCAGAGTTCTTCCGGTAAATCCCCACGTCTGGCACTGCAAGGCGCCTATCATAGGCACCAGATTTTCTTTACTTAATTTCATTTGGTATTTATTAGAGCAGTTCGATTCCCAGGAATATTATGCACAGGGCCTGGGCAGTAATCTGTGGCTGCAATCTTCCTCCTACCTGGTTCATACTCATAGGACAACACTAGCATACGGGAAAACAAGGGATTAACGGTCTGTAGCCTGCACAGGACACATTTATGAGGTCCAATAATGCAGGCGTGAAATGCTGAGCAAATCATAATGTCCGCAACTTGTTTTCAGTCTATGCAATCAGAGAAGCTGCCACCAACAATTTAATGAAGCTGGTAGAAAAGTTTGGAGCAGAGTGGGCCCAAAATACCATTGTCCCGAAGGTCCTGGCCATGGCTAACGATCCCAACTACCTGCATCGAATGACGACTCTGTTCTGCGTTAACGTAAGTGTTCGGCTGCTGATGTTGCCGTCGCGGGATTAGGGGCAGTGTTAGTGGGAAGTCTTTATTTCATTTGTTTTGTTTTTTTCCTTCTACATACAGGCCCTTTCTGAAGCTTGCGGGAAGGAAATCACCACTAAACTGATGCTGCCTATTGTACTAAAGATGGCAGCCGATCAAGTGGCGAATGTCCGATTCAACGTAGCCAAATCACTACAAAGGATAGGGCCAGTCCTGGATAGCAAGTGCGTGTTTCCCCTACATACAGGGGGTCCTCATATGGGAATTATGCATCAGTCAATTCTGTAGTCTAAAACTAGTGTTAAAAAAAAAAAAAAAGTCAAAAATTTGGTTTCTCTATTTTTTATTCATTCTTAGAACGAATTATGGAATCAATAATAAGCCTGAGCCTATGACTTTCTATTGAATCTGTGCTCTGTTTTGTGCACTCTTGAGTTGCTCGCTCCTCAGAGGTGTTTTCAGCGATCCGTTGGGATGGGGGCTGTATCTCCGTACTGGGACCTACCTTGACCTGCAGTCAATTAAAGGGTCTAAAATATTTTTTAAAAAGTACTTTTTCAAGAGTCATTACTAATCTCACCATTGTCTTAGTTCAGGTTGATCCTGTGTTTCCCATCACTTAGGCTAGTTTCACATTTGCGTTTGGAGGCACAGTGGACGCTCGCAGTGAAGGTCCGCCCCCTGCCGCGCTTCCTCCGTCAGCTCCGCCTATGGGTGCATGCCACGGCATGCGGCCTGCGTTCCCTATCTTTAGCATTGGGTACGCAGGCCGTGCGCAGGTATGCTTTTGCCGCCGCATGTGTCCTTTTGACAGTGCGCCGACCGCACCAAAATGGAACACATTGCATAGGCGTAGGTGTGGCAGGGGGCGGAGCTTCACGACGAGCGTCCGCTGCGCCTCCAAACGCAAATGTGAAACCAGCCTTAGCACTTGGGGAACGTCATGACTGGGCTCCTAAAATGCTCATTTTAATATCAGGCAGTAAAGCAATCCCTAAGGACTTTACAGCAATTCTTACGTTTTCAAAGAATATACACCGGCCCCATCCGCTCTAAGATCTATTTAATGCTGTATGCAATTTCATAGATCTGCTTTAAAGGCTTTGGATACTTTTTTGTATTTTTTTCTTTGTTGTAAAATTCTGCAATTTTATAATTAGTCTAAGAAATTCTTACCAGTTTGCTGCCGCAGATCAGTGTAACTCCTTCACATAGCATATTATCCTGCTGTTTTTTACACAGATTCCACTGCAGATTGCTTTTGGCACTGTTGGGTTTGTACTCTCCCCACCTTTCAGTAATGAAGATGGCATCAGATCTTGGGATGAGGCTGGTGTACTTACATTGAAAATCTGTTGAATTGCTGTATAATATTTAAAATGAATGTTTTAGGAGTCCAACTCATTGTAATATTATGAAATTATACAGCAAATGCTTCATAAAGAGTTTCTGTATAAGCTGCTCTCTTCACCTTTGATTGTAAAACTCAGTCCTCAGAGAGGGCAGATCACACAGGTTGCAGTTAAAACATAGGGGATGGTGCACACTGCAATCAACAGACGAGGAGATGGACCACAGACTGCGTACAGAGACGATTGGAACTGTTGGCTTCTTTAGAGGGAAGGAGGGAGGTGGAAAATCTCAAACTTCTTCAGGGAAAAGATTTCTATGAGCTACAAAAGAAACAAATTGCTCCAAAAATAATGCTGCGCTGATCATGAAAGCTAGTGAAGGGAGCAGCAGAATTCAGGGCATCCAGCATCTATTGATGGGAGGGGGTATGTCCACAAGAGAAAAGTGGGAAACTTGGACTAAGTGCAACTGCCTTTTCCATGCCAAACAAGTTTTTTTCTTTTTAATAACTTAAATGCATGTATTTTAGGCTAAATTAATTTTTGCAGTTGGATTTTAATAAACACTTTTGCACCATTTATGCTTCAGCTTTTCCTTATATTGTTGGTTACAAAATGAGTTGGCTGATATTTTGTCAGTGAGCTTGTCCGGTCATGGAGGTTGTAACTTTTAAACTTTTATCTGTCTTGTCTGGGTAAATTGAAGCGAACATTGATTGCTCTCTGTGGTATTATTTCAGTACATTACAATCAGACGTCAAGCCTGTACTTCAGAAACTGGGCCAGGATGAAGATATGGATGTGAAATATTTTGCCCAGGAAGCCATGACTGGTATGGGTTTTTTATGACTTGATTTTATACATTTATACATAATGAGCAAAGTAGTTTTGGCGGCATTTTTTTTACATTTATCTTGAATGTCGATGGAAATGCGGAGCAGTCGTTCCATTCATTGACCCCAAAAAAGTAAGAAACAAAGCACAGTGGCCATCATGTAACTAATCTGCGCTATCTGCACGTATTGTGCATCAGTCCAATATGCATGCATAGTACCTGCTAGTAGAGTTGAGCGACTTTGGTTGGATCGGGTTTCATGAAACAAAATTCGTTTCAGATGAAACTGGTCCGACTAGGGCAAAAAAAGTCGGAGTTTCATCCGAAACCCGACGCCAATGCAAGTCAATGGGAAATAAAAGTCGGCATTGAGCGGATGAATGTCATCCACTCAATGCCAACTTTTATTCCCCATTGACTTGCATTGGGGTCCGGTTTCGGACGAAACTCCGACTTTTTTTGCCTTAGTCGGACCAGTTTCATCCGATTCAAATTTTGTTTCTTGAAACCCGATCCAACCAAAGTCGCTCAACTCTACCTGCTAGTCTTACATGTATTCCGACAGATAACGTCATTGGCACCGATTTGACTCCTTATCTATGAGCGGCATTGGACTGGCTTTATATTTATTGATCAGCCTTTGCAAAGTTCTGATTCTTTGTAACTTGTTCCATGATGTTATTTTGCTTCCTTCTCTCAAAACAGCACTTTCAACATTGTGTTAAACAGCCTGTGCTGTTCTTTTACTTGTGCATGTACATGTGCTTTTACAAGTTGCTTTGATCTGCAGCTGTAGGAAGGATTCCCACTCAAACTGCTTGCTAACAGTGACGAGTGAATGTGCTGGTATAAGGTGCTAACTGAGTGTCTTCAGCATGCTCGAGAAATGTGTTCGAGTCCCCGCGGCTGCATGTCTCGCGGCTGTTCGACACTCGCAACATATGCAGGAATTGCCTAACAGCCGCGAGCCATGCAGACTCGAGAACTCAATCATATCATTTGAACACGCCTAAGCACTCGGATAGCACCTTATCTCAGCATGTTCACTCATGCTCAGTGTTTGAGTACAGATTCTTGTAAAAGAGAACGAACTAGGCAGATAAAACAGCACTCTCAGCTTGGTGTTAGAATGAAGCAAAATAATGTAATGGGGAATAATCAAAGATTCATCAATAGTTACATTTATTCTGATAAGTGGTCCCTGCTCCACAGCTTTTGACATAGTCTTGTTACTTACCCTTTTAATTCTCTCTGCAGTTCTTGCCTTGGCATAAGAAGTTTCAGCCAACCCGTCCCCTCCGTGTATGTTCAGTATGTAGTAGAATGATGTTTTGAACCTGCGGAACAACCATCCAAGACCTCACAGGAACAAATGGCAACTACTGTTGGAAGACCACATTCCCTGCATATGTGCCTCTTCTAAAAGACTTTTTTTTATTATTATTATTATTTTACCTATTTTATTTATGTATTTCCAGTCTCCTTTTTATTTGCAGTACACAGGAGTCTTACTTGTTACTGGTGGTGGTCGGTGTATTATTGGGTATTGGTGTTTTTGGTTAGGGCAGACAGCGCAGTCTTCAGTCAGATGAACACCCAGTCATGAGCTCCTGATTTGTCGGGCATTTCCTTGTTTTAATCTTCTCGAATATATCAGGTGCCACAAATTAATATTTGATTGTGGATTTGCCCATTTTTGGCCTCCATGGTCATTGTGCATAGGTCCATATTGGTGAGGATTTTGTAGAGGGGTGAAGAGATTCTAGAAGTATTGGCGGGTGTGGAGTATTCTGGTCTCTACAAGATTGAGTGAATAAGTGTTATTTATTACGACACAACTCCCACCGATCACCAGAATGGGGGAACTTTTCAGTAGCTCACCTTAAGGGCCAAAACAAGTTGCATAGCGCTGCATCGTGCATGTGCCACCTGCGCAAGACTGCGGCCATCGTGCATACATTCCCTGCTACTTCGGTAGATTTCCCTTGGTCTTCCATAGAAGAACGGAGGATTGAACAGTTTTCTCAGTGTATGTGATATTTGGTGACCCCTTTAACTGTTACAGATTGGATTCCTTTTCACGCTCTATTCTTGCAATATTTCCATATCCGATATTGTATACTTGTACCTAGGGCTTGATATCTGAATGAAGACCCCCCCAAGAAGTGCGCTCTTTCCCTCTTACGTTTTGCTTTCCAATCCTGTCTGTTGCTGCAGGCACTGGAATGACATAGCAATTGTACGGTGGCCAATATTTTTGCATGCCGGGCATGATTAGGGACAGTGCTTATCTACTGACATTTTCTGGACTCGGGCTGTGTCCGTAGCATTCCATCTCTGTGGGTTCTGTTTTCTATTTCATTTTTTTCTAAGCTGGTTGGCTTCGCACCCCAATGCCTGGGTGGGTGGAAGGTGCACTCATTTTAAGATGTCCACCTCATCTGTAAGCTGAGAGTTTGAGTCGAATACAACCTTTTAAACTAAATACAAAAATAACTCCAGTCCCTTACGCTTCAGGACCCTTCTCGAAGGTTAACTATATGACTGTAGAAATTGTCATGTGCTTGATTAAGGAAATAAATGTAACAAATCATGCGCTCGTGTGGACTTATTTTGCTTTGTGTGTAGCGATCACTGCTTTCTAGGGTCCATCACATACTCAAGATGCACTTTAGGCTAGAATCACGGCTACGGTTTTGATGGCAGCCGACGTCTGATGTGATTCTCTTTTTATAGAGGCGATTCAGAAAAAGATTGTTTTCCCTTCACCCATGACAGCACCACATGAGAGAGGGATCCGCCCCGCCAGGACAGGAACCTACTGAGACATAAGGGGCGGCACCTCTCCCCCGCTTCAGTTGGGTTCCTGTCCTGGAAGGAATCCCACTGTGGCGGTGCCTGTCATGGGCGAAGAGAAAGAAGACCCAGGCCCGTCCCGGCGCGGGAAGAACAGGTAGCTTACCTGTAGCGCCGGCCGTCGGGTCCTGGAAGCGCAGTCCCCGGGGTCCCTGGGGCTCCGGGTTCGTGCGGGCGTGGATGGGATCCCGGTGGCTCCGGGAAGCCCCCACCGCGCCGCCCTCCCCTCGCGCACGCCGCATCTCGATCCCCGTGGCAGGGGAGAGACGCTGGCGTCTTCCGGCCGCTGACGTCAGCGGCGCTTGGAATGCTGGGTGCGCCGGCTGACGTCAGCAGAAGGCGACGGTGTAATGGCGCCGGGTGCGACGCCGGCCGGCTTTCTGAAGCGCTGGGCCGGCGGTCGCAGGGGGGAGGGGAGGAAGACGCTCACCAGGCGGAGGCATGCAAATTAAAAGGGGAAGACAGCGGTAGATCGGCGGTGCAAGATGGAGTCCGAGCAGGAACGTTCAGCGTCCCTGCCTCCCTCACAGCCCTCTGGCAGAAAGCATGGAAGCCATTCAAGCAGCAGTCGCCCCAGCCGCAGGTCGGGGCACTCCTCAAGGTCCAAAGAGCGCGGGTCAGGTGCTCCGACGCAGCCTCCAAATCCGGTACCCTTGATTACGGGTGGTGAGTGATCTTCGTGAATGTCAGCAGTATATTAATAGGGAGTTTTTCTATTGTATGCTTCACCCTGTAGGAAAGGCCCAGAAAAGCAGGAAGCAAGAAGAACAATAGGGATTGTGCTATATGTAAATCTCCCCTAGCAAGAGACTGGCAAAAAGATCTCTGTGCTTCGTGCATTCAGCGAACTATGGCGGAGGAAGCGCCTAGTTTCGCAGCCAATCTAATATCTGCCCTCAGGTCAGAAATGGAAGGCTCAATTAAGTCCTTATTGAAAAAAGGGAAAAAAAGCAGGAAGGATTTCCCTAGTTCCCCCTCAGATTCCGCATCAGTATCATCTCAGGCGGAAAAATCATCCTCCTCAGACTCCTCAGATAGTGACACAGGGGGTAAGCCATGTTTCCCTGTAGAAGATACAGATGCCCTCCTAAAGGCCATTAGAACCACAATGGGCCTACAGGAAGAAAGGGCGGCCAAAACCCTAGAGGACGTCATGTTTGGGGGGCTTCAGGAGAGGAAAAAACGAACCTTTCCAGTAAACGCGAAAATCCAGGCGCTTATTGAGAAGGAGTGGAAAAAGCCTGAAAAATCGGGGGCCCTTCCATCCGCTTCTAAGAGGCGATACCCCTTTGAATACAAGGATACGGAAATATGGGACAAAGTCCCAAAAATAGATGCAGCGGTGTCCAGGTCTTCCAAAAGGTCGGCCCTGCCCTTGGAAGACGCAGGGGTTCTTAGAGACCCGCTAGACAAAAAAGCGGACTCATATTTGAGGCACGCATGGGAAGCAACAGCAGGAGGTCTTAAGCCGGCGATAGCGGGCACCTGCACGGCACGCTCCCTCATGATCTGGCTGCAGCAGTTAGAAGAGAAGCTGGCGTCAAGGGTCCCAAGAGAGAAGATCTTATCAGACATGTATCTCTTGCACGGGGCAGCGGCTTTTCTGGCAGATACCTCGGCGGACTCTATGCGATTAACAGCCAGAGCAGCGTCACTATCAAATGCTGCTAGACGCGCGTTATGGCTTAAAGGCTGTCCGGGTGACCTTCAGTCCAAGGCCAAATTGTGCTCTCTCCCCTGCGATGGCCGATTCCTGTTCGGCAAAAACTTGGACGATATTCTGGAGAAAGCAGGCGATAAGAAAAAAGGCTTCCCCAGATTCCCTATGGATCAGAGGAGACAGCCCTTTCGGAGGGGAAGATTCAATAGAGGACGTCCTCCCGCTGACAGGAGAAGATGGGAGGATAAAAAGAAGAAAGAATCAGGGTTTATGTTTGGTGGAGGCACCTCCACCTCCAAAAAGTCACCACAGTGACGCCAGTATTCCAGTAGGAGCGAGATTGGCACTCTTTTTCCAGGCCTGGGAAAAGATCTCCTCCAACACCTGGATTCTGAGCATCCTAAAAGAAGGCCTGAAAATCCCCTTTATTCGTCAGCCAAAATCCGTGGTCGTCATCACACCTATCAGGAAGATGACCGAAGAACAACTGGCCTTAGAAACAGAAATCCTGAGCCTGATAGACAAGCGGGTACTGTCCGAGGTGCCACGCTTACAGGAGGGAAAGGGGTTTTATTCGCCCCTTTTCCTAATAAAAAAACCGGATCAGTCGTTCAGGACAATCATAAATCTCAGACGCCTCAATCTATGGATAAAGAACCCGACCTTCAAGATGGAATCAGTAACTACGGCAGTGAAGCTGCTACATCAAGATTGCTTCATGGCCGTAGTCGATTTAAAGGATGCGTATTACCACATCCCTATCCATCCAGATTACCAGAAATACCTGAGGGTAGCGCTTTATATTCAGGGCACACTAAGGCACTTTCAGTTCAGGGCTCTTCAGTTTGGCATATCCATAGCCCCGAGGGTCTTCACCAAGGTCATAGCGGAAGTGACAGCCTTTCTCCGGATTCACGATACGGTCATAATACCATACCTGGACGATTTTCTTATAGTGGGCAGTTCAGAGGACCACTGTACAGCACAGCTGACTCAGGTGATCAACACCTTGCAAGAGTTAGGGTGGATAGTCAATTTCAAAAAATCAAAATTACAACCCCTAAAGAAACAGACCTTCCTAGGATTTATACTGGACTCAGAAAGGCAAGAGTGTCTGCTCCCAGAGTCCAAGATAGAGAAGGTGCAAAATCTGGCCTTGGCGGGCCGAAACCAACCATGTATGACATTAAGAAAAGCAATGTCCCTGCTAGGTACCCTAACATCCTGTATTCCGGCGGTCAGGTGGGCTCAGTTTCACACCCGGCAACTCCAGAGGGAGATACTAAGAGCACAAAGATCGCTAAGAGGGCGTTTGGAAGGAAAGCTGGAGCTTTCCTTAAAAACCAGAGACTCTCTCAACTGGTGGTTGAACGAGACAAATCTGACCTTAGGAATACCATGGGACAGACAGGCGACAGATATAATTTTAACAGATGCAAGCTCCTCGGGGTGGGGGGCACACCTAAGGGGCCTCATAGGTCAGGGTTCCTGGACACCTCAAGAAAGGAAGGCATCCTCCAACCTGAGAGAACTGTGGGCAGTGGGCAAGGCCCTAAACCACTTCATTCCGCTACTCCAGGGTCAAGATGTACGCATCATGTCAGACAACAAGGTAGCAGTGGCATACATCAACCACCAAGGAGGGACAAGATCACACTCCTTAATGGAAGCAGCAACAAACATTCTGAGCAGGGCAGAGGATCACCTACACTCCGTGACAGCCCTACACATAAAAGGGGCAGAAAACATAGAGGCAGATTTCCTGAGTCGCAATACCCTGAGGCAAGGAGAATGGGCACTAAACCGATCCATTTTTCAAAAGTTAATTCAGCTTTGGGGGGAACCGGTGATAGACCTCTTTGCAAACAAGCACAACAGGCAAACAGAAAGGTTCTGCTCTCTAAACCCAAGGGAAAACCCATGGGCAGTGGACTCATTGCACATCCAGTGGAACTTCAGACTGGCTTACGCGTTCCCCCCAGTAGCTCTGATCCCGACTGTGGTAAGAAAAATCAGAAACGATCAAGCCAGGGTGATTCTAATAGCTCCATTTTGGCCAAAAAGGCCCTGGTTCGCTCTGCTACGGAAGATGTCCCTCTCCGATCCTTGGGTTCTGCCAGAAATCCCGGACCTACTAGTTCAGGGTCCAATATTACACGCTCAGGTCAAAGGATTCCATCTGACGGCGTGGAATTTGAAAGGTCGCTTTTAATAGATAGGGGGTTCTCCCCTGGGCTGGTGGCCACTCTGCAAAAAAGCAGGAAACCGGTGACTACTAACATCTACGGCAGAACATGGGATAAGTTCCTACAGTTCTTGGGTAAGCCGTTAGGGAAAGAACCTCCGATTAGTGACATCCTAGAGTTCTTACAATCTGGGTTGCAGATGGGGTTAGCAGTAAACACACTTAAGGTTCAGGTGTCGGCACTAGGGGCGCTCTACAATTGCAAACTGGCATCAGATAGGTGGATAGCCAGATTTATTAAATCCTGCCATAGAGCTAGACCTATTCCAATACCTAGAATAGCCCCCTGGGATTTAAACCTGGTGTTAGAAGCCCTTACAAAAGAACCGTATGAGCCATTACATCAGCTACCCCTAAAGTTTTTGACCCTAAAAACGATCCTGTTAGTAGCCCTCACATCAGCCCGCAGGATAAGCGACTTACAGGCTCTCTCAGTAAATCCTCCTTATACGCAAGTCTTTCAGGATAGGGTAGTGTTAAGAACAGACCCCAGTTATCTGCCCAAGGTAGTGTCAGATTTCCATCGGGGTCAGGAAATTGTTCTTCCATCCTTTTGCGAAAATCCAAAAAATCTGGGGGAGGAAAAATTCCATAGTCTGGATGTTAAAAGAGCTCTTGTAGAATATATATCTGCCACTAGCCAGTGGAGGAGGTCACAGTCCCTATTCGTAGCTTTTCAGGGTGCCAGGAAAGGCTATGGGGTTTCAAAAGGGACTATTGCCAGATGGATCAGGGAGGCCATTAGTGTAGCCTACTCAGCTAGTGGTGTTCCGATTCCTGACGGCATCAAGGCTCATTCCACCAGAGCCGTGGCGACCTCCTGGGCTGAAAAGGCAGAGGTATCAATCGAACAAATTTGTAAGGCCGCTACCTGGGCCTCACCTTCAACCTTCTTTAAGCACTATAGATTAAATCTATCCTCCTCTGCTGACTTAACCTTTGGTAGAAGGGTGCTGCAAGCGGTGGTCCCTCCCTAAGGTGTTTCGAAGTCTCCAAAAATCTCTCATGTGGTGCTGTCATGGGTGAAGGGAAAACCACCATGGTTACTTACCGGTAGCCGGTTTTTCCGGAACCCATGACAGCACCCGTACATTCCCCCCCTTTTTCACTGTATGGTGTGCACAATTAGTAGGGTGTTTTGAGTGTTGTGGTGTTGGATAAACATGTAACTAACCGGGAAGTCCTCTCAATGCTCTGTAACCCAACTGAAGCGGGGGAGAGGTGCCGCCCCTTATGTCTCAGTAGGTTCCTGTCCTGGCGGGGCGGATCCCTCTCTCATGTGGTGCTGTCATGGATTCCGGAAAAACCGGCTACCGGTAAGTAACCATGGTGGTTTTCCCGTCTCCCATGACGGCACACATGAGAGAGGGGATCCGCCCAGTCAGGACAGGAACCCTACTGAAGATAAAAGGGGCGGTACCTCTCCCTCGCTTCAAGTTGGGTTTCCTGTCCTGACAGGGACCCGTGCACTGAAGATCACGTACCTGCCACTCTCTCGTGCCGGTGTGGAAGATCAGGCTGGTTCCTGAGCGCTGTGTGTCGGGAGGGGGAAGCGCCGTCCGCGGGTCCCCCGGGGGCTCAGCGTCCGAGCAGGCGCAGAGTTAGTACGGCCTGGGGTCCTGGGGCTCTGCCGTGGCTGCTGCGCCACCCTCTCCCCCTCTGCCGCATCCAGAAAGCACAGCGCAGCGCTTCCGGGTCGCGCCACTCTGACGTCACACGCAGGGAACGCTGGGAAGGGGCGTGCCCGCATGACGTCGGGAGGCGGCGCCAGGATCCAAAATGGCGGCGCCCATAGGAAAAAACGCCGGCCGGCAAGAGAAGATCCCGGCGGCGTGGCAGGGGGGGGGAGGGTCTGTGGGTAACCGGAGGAGGCGAAGAGTGCAGTGGATCTCCCTTACATAAGGGAGATGACCACAGAAGACGCACTCATGCCAAAGCTTCATGATGGAAGTGGGGCAAGACGAGCAGCAGCGACAACAGCGTCAGCAGCAAGAGCTCTCTCCAGATGCCAGGCCAAGCCGCCAGCATACCAGGAGCAGCCGCTCGAGTGGTGTGAGCGGCAGTCGTAAACACAACCGGCATGACTGAGACGTCCAGAAGAAACGTCACGAGTGCATCTGAGGAGCCTCCGAGATCGGTACCCCAGATTGACAGCGGTGGTGAGTGATCTACGTGAATGTCACCCTTATAGTAACGGGGTTCCATTTTTCTCTGATCACTAGGGGTCGAGGAAGGCCAGCAGCAAAACCAAAAATAGAGAATGCGCCCTATGCAAACACCCGCTGGCAGATCAGTGGCAGAAAGACCTCTGCGCTGACTGTATAAATAAAACTATACAGGAGGAAACCCCTGATTTGGTAACTACCCTTAAGGCGTTAATACAACATGAGGTGAAAGGTTCCCGAAAAGCAGCCCTTAAAAAAAAAAAGGATAAAAGAAGTCATAGAAGGGATTCTGATTCAGAGGCCTCGCCAGGGCAGAAGGGGCGGGAAAGATCCTTGTCCCCGTCCACCTCCTCTTACTCTACTCAGTCCTCAGAATCCTCCTCGGACAGCGATATAGGCGGCCGTCCATGTTTCCCAACAGAAGATGTGGAAAAGCTGGTCAAAGCTATTAGGGCTACGATGGGCCTGAAGGCGGAAAAGACTCCTAAATCGTTAGAGGATATGATGTTTGGAGGAAAGGAAAAAACGCACCTTCCCTGTAAATGAGAAAGTAAAGGCCCTAATTGACAGGGAATGGAAAAAACCAGAGCGGTCAGGGAGCTTGCCTTCTACATCAAAAAGGAGGTACCCTTTTGAACAAAAGGATTCAGAGACCTGGGAAAAAGTCTCAAAAATTGATGGGGCTGTAGCCAAATCCTCAAAAAAGGTATCTCTACCATTAGAGGACTCTGGCATGTTGAAAGACCCGCTTGATAAAAAAGCAGATGGTTTCCTAAAGCATATCTGGGAAGCTTCAGCAGGAGGGTTAAAGCCAGCGATAGCTGGTACCTGTACCGCTCGTGCCCTCATGGTCTGGCTACAACAAATAGAAGACCAGATCAGGGATAGCGTTCCTAGGGACGAAATTCTGTCTAATCTGACACTGGTACACGGAGCAGCGGCTTTCCTAGCGGATTCCTCTGCAGACTCCGCAAGATTGACAGCTTGAGCAGCAAGCCTGTCAAATGCGGCAAGACGAGCCCTGTGGCTTAAAGGGTGTCCTGGAGATTTACCATCAAAACATAGGTTATGTTCCATTCCATGTGATGGCCAATTCCTCTTCGGAAAAAAACCTAGAAGAGATTTTGGAACATGCAGGGGATTGGAAGAAAAGCTGTCTCCAATTTCCGGGAGAACCTAAAAAGCAGCCCTTTCGGAGGAGGAGATTTAACAGGGGGTCGTCCCCCGGGAGATAGAAAAAACTGGGACTTTAAAGAAAGAAGAGGATCGATCGGGCTATATGTTTAAAGGGGCCTCCACTTCATCCAAAAAATCTCCCCAATGACATCAGGCCGGAGGTAGGGGGAAGGCTTTCTCTCTTCCTTTCCGCCTGGGCGAATATCTCCCCCAGTACATGGGTCCTAAACATAATAAAGGACGGGTTAAAAATAAAATTCATCCGTCCGCCCAGGCGTACTTTCATAATGACACCCCGAAGGAAAGTCCAAGAGCAACAGCTGGCCCTGGAGACTGAAGTCTTGGGACTAGTGGAAAAACAAGTCCTACAGGAAGTCCCAGTGCAAGAAGAAGGAAGGGGGTTCTACTCCCCCCTCTTCTTAATACAAAAACCAGACGGCTCTTGGAGAACCATTGTCAACCTGAGGAGACTCAATCAGTGGGTAGACAATTGCTCCTTCAAAATGGAGTCAATCAACACGGCCACAAAGATCCTGTTCCAGCATTGCCTCATGGCAGTGATAGACTTAAAAGATGACTACTATCACATCCCAATTCATCGGGAGTATCAAAAATATTTGAGTAGCGCTCTATGTCCAGGGGCAGGTGAAACACTACCAATATGCAGCCCTTCCGTTTGGCCTGTCTACAGCCCCCAGAGTATTCACCAAAGTGATGGCGGAAGTAATGTCTTTTCTTCGTTCCAGGGACATAGTGATCGTCCCATACCTAGACGACTTTCTTGTAATAGGGAGATCGGAGTCCCACTGTGCATATCAAGTGAAAGAAGTAATAGCAACTCTAGTAGGACTAGGATGGATAGTAAACGTCCCCAAGTCAAGGTTAACCCCAGTAAAAGAGCAATCCTTCCTAGGGTTGATATTGGACTCCGAGCGACAACACTGCCTCCTGCCAGAGAACAAAGTGACCAAGAAAAGGGGCCTAGCTCGCACAGCAATACAAAAACCAAATATGACACTGAGGAACGCAGTGTCCCTTTTAGGCTCGTTGACATCATGCATACCCGCAGTAGCATGGGCGCAGTACCACTTAAGACAACTACAGTGGGAAGTTCTGTCAGCACAGAAACAATTAAAAGGGCATTTAGAAGGCAAACTATGTCTCTCAGTGGCTGTAAGAGATTCCCTGCTCTGGTGGACTGTAGAAAAGAATCTTAACAGCCGGTGTCCTGTGGCAAAAACTAGTCGAGGACATCATTACAACAGACGCGAGTGCCACAGGATGGGGAGCACACCTGAGATCCCACTTAATACAGGGGACCTGGTCCTCACTAGAAAACAATCAGAGTTCAAATGTAAAAGAACTATGGGCAGTGGAAAAAGCCATGAAACATTTCCTTCCCTTACATCGGGGCCGCCACACCCGGGTCATGGGGTCATGACGGATAATCAGACAGTAGTAGCCTACATCAATCACCAGGGTGGAACGAGATCTCTGGGCCTCATGCAAATATCGGATCTACGCTTCCAGCTAGCAGAACAACATCTGTTATCCATCACAGCACTGCATATAAAGGGGGTAGAAAATACAGGCAGACTTCCTGAGTAGCAGGCACCTAAGACAAGGGGAATGGTCCCTAAACCCCCAAGTCTTCCAACAAATAGTTCAGGCCTGGGGCAAACCAGAAATAGACCTGTTCGCTACCGCACACAACCGGAAGGTCAGGAAGTTCTGCTCACTAAATCCAAGGGAAAACCCCTTCGCAGTAGATGCCCTGGAAGTTCATCCTGGCCTATGCATTTCCCCCGATAACAATGATCCCAGTAGTGGTCAGGAAAATCAGGGAGGATCGAGCGAGAATAATTCTTATAGCTCCGTTTTGGCCGAGGAGGCCTTGGTTCTCCCTTCTGAGACTCATGTCGGTGACAGATCCATGGATATTACCGGAGATTCCAGACCTGCTTTCCCAGGGACCAGTGGTCCACTCTCAGGTGAAGGGCTTCCATCTAGCAGCCTGGAATTTGAGAGGGTGCTACTGAGTCGCCAAGGATTCTCTCCAGGGTTAGTCTCCACCCTGTTGAAAAGTAGGAAACCTATAACATCCCAAATCTAGGGTAGAATGTGGAAAAAGTTCCTAGACTTCCTGGGGGAACCTTTAGGGGATGTAGCGCCAGTGGGACCTATCCTAGAATTCTTACAGTCGGGGCTGCAACTGGGGTTAGCCACTAACACACTCAAAGTCCAAGTCTCAGCTTTGGGGGCCCTATATAACTGCAACTTAGCAGCCAATAGGTGGGTGTCCCGATTCATAAAATCCTGTGGCAGGTCAAGGCCGGTCATTATCCCAAAGATACCACCCTGGGACCTCAACCTAGTCTTAGAGGCCTTAACCAAAGACCCCTTTGAACCACTACTAGAGCTGTCACCAAAGCTACTTACACTTAAAACTCTTACTGGTAGCCTTAACATCAGCCCGAAGAGTGAGCGACCTACAAGCTCTATATGTCCTCCATATACACAGATCTTGGATGACCGAGTGGTTCTAAGACCAGACCCGGCCTATCTCCCCAAGGTAGTCCAAAAGTTTCATAGGACTCAGGAGATCTCCTTGTCATCTTTCTGTAATAATCCTAGAAACCCTGGGGAGCAAAAGTTCCATACATTAGATGTAAGAAGAGCCATAGTACAATATATGTCAGTAACTAGTCAGTGGAGGAAAGATCAGTCCCTTTTTGTAGCCTTTCAGGGTAGTAGAAAAGGGCACGGGGTAGCTAAGAGTACCATTGCCAGATGGATCAGGGAGGCCATTATGTTATCTTACTCCGCAAGTGGCGCTCCACCAGAGCCGTGGCTACCTCCTGGGCAGAGAAGGCTGAGGTATCGATTGAGCAGATTTGTAAAGCTGCTACCTGGTCCTCACCTTCAACCTTTTTTAAGCACTACTGATCTTCCTCTACTGACCTAACCTTTGGTAGAAGGGTGCTGCAAGCGGTGGTCCCTCCCTAAGGTGTCTTATTCTACAAAAGTCTCTCATGTGTGCTGTCATGGGAGACAGGAAAACACCAAGGTTACTTACCGGTAGCCGGTTTTTCCGGAGCCCATGACGGCACCTGTATATTCCCCCCCTTTTCACTCCTTTTGGTCTGCACTATAGTTTGGGTGTTTTTTAGTTAGATATAATGTGATAGTTTTACCATGTGTACTAACCTGGGGGGGCCTCTCATGCTCTGTAAACCAACTGAAGCGAGGGAGAGGTACCGCCCCTTTTATCTTCAGTAGGGTTCCTGTCCTGACTGGGCGGATCCCCTCTCTCATGTGTGCCGTCATGGGCTCCGGAAAAACCGGCTACCGGTAAGTAACCTTGGTGTTTTCTCTACATTGTGCAACCGATAAGTCTGCAGACTTGAGAAGTCACCCACGGGCGAACCACGGCGCCTCCCAGTGGCCGAGGCAGGAACAGCCATCCCCGAGTCTGATGGCGAAGTGACGGACTGGCACCTCCTAGTGGCCGAGACTGGAACAGCAGTGCTTTTTTTTGAAGAGTAATAGACAAGTGTAGCTCTTCTTCAAAAAAAAATTTTTTTCCCATGCAGTAAAGAACTGTGTAATTAATATTTCAAAAGAGAAGTGTTAATAGTTAAAGGGGTTGTCTGGTCAAAACCGATAAGTCTGCAGACTTGAGAAGCCCCCCGACGCAAGCACTGTGCACTTGGGGGATGCGACGGTTTCCAACCTGGGAAGGGAGAGTATGTATGAGTTAAACACATCCCTGGCCAGTGGGTGCGACCTCGTTCTCCATAAACTTGTATTGAGCAAGGGTGTGTGGCTGGGATGTACGACAAGGCCATGTTCTTATGAAATTATAGCTGCCTTAACAAAGCAGTTAGACCACATGGAATCGACGAGGTCTTCCTGGAGGAGCTTGGTTCCTAGCTAGCTGGTGGGGGTGTAAATTTCTTCTTTGAAGTTCAGAAGGCTGGCACCTCTGCTGAGCTGTGTGTCCTGTTATAGCTGTACAAAGAAAGGGGGTTTTATAACTCCATGCCAAATATGATACAAATGATTGATGTTAAATTATATCTCCAATATTCCTCACACCCTAATCCTATAAGGACAATTTGGGCATTTATTTGTGCATACATTTATGGCTAAAAAAAATAATTTCTTTATCGCCTCCTTGAGAGACACAGGTTACCATGGGGTGTATGCTGCTGCTGCTAGGAGGCTGACACTATGCAAAACGAGAAAATTAGCTCCTCCCCGGCAGTATATACCCACCGACAGGCACCAAGTACCTCAGGAAAAAAAAAAAAAAAGGTCCAGCTTTGCAAATTCAAGTCCAATTTATTGTTAAAAACAAGTCCAAAACAGAGCAAAAAATGGTGTGTTCACATGAGTAACAAGTAGTAGATTACGCGTTTCGAACAATAGCTTGTTCTTTCTCAAAACAAGCTATTGTTCGAAACGCGTAATCTACTACTTGTTACTCATGTGAACACCATTTTTTGCTCTGTTTTGGACTTGTTTTTAACAATAAATTGGACTTGAATTTGCAAAGCTGGACCTTTTTTTTTTTTTTTTTTCCTTGGTTACTGCGTGAAGACTGCACGTGGTCCGGGCTATCCACTACACATGCCTTCAGGTGAGCTGGCTTTTTTTTCTCTTACCAAGTACCTCAGTTTGTGCTTAGTGTCTGTAGGAGGCGGACCGGGATCTCCCCAGATCCACAGTTAACTATCCTTTTTTCCTTTCAGGTTTTAGTTGTGTGTTATTAATCTTTTCCATTTATTTTCCAGATACAGCGTCGGGAAACGGTGTAATTTCTCACCCTGCCTTCCCATATCAGGCGGCTGAGCGAGCAATGTGGTGTCGCCCACATCGTAACTCTCAGTACCGCAGGCAGGACCCTTTCCCTATCATCATTCGGGTGCTACGGGCTGATGACAGGTGGCCGGTCCTAGCCAATTCCCCTCCTCACCCCTCTCCCGGGAGAGGGCTGAGAGGAAGACTGTCATCAGCGGTGACCTTCCCCCTTCTAGCAAGGGGTTGACGCAGTCTTCTGCACTGCTCGGACAGAGTGTGGGTACAGAGGATCTTCCCTCTTAGCGGCTTTTCCCCAATTCGTGGGCCCCTGTGGTCATCCTCTTCACGTTCAAGAAGTGGGCGTCAGGTAAGTGGTCTGACTGCCCCCCACCGGCCCCGTGCTCCTGTCACATAGAAGTCATCGGGCCTCGGGTAGCCCTTCATTGCCTGCGCTCCCTTTAAAAAAAAAAAAAAAAAATTGCGCCTTTTTCTCTTCACAGGCGCGCGCCTCGCCAGGTTCTCTGTTCATCGGCCGCAGTCGGGAGCTCGGCAAGGGACCCCCGCAGCTAGTCTCCCGGTACCTACTGGTATTGGCGGCGTCACGGGCTTCAAGAGCGTCTCCGGGCGATTTTTTTACTTTCACTTTCGTTTGCGGGCGGCTTCATCTGCTCACGCCCCCCCGCTCTGCGCATGCTCTTTTCCCTCTTTCCTAGCCCATCACAGAGCTTCTTCCCCCCCTTAACCGCGCCTCCCGCAGTGTTAAGCCAATCGCGCGGCACGGCCGCTAAGCTCTGCCCACCGCTAAGGTCCTTCTGCTCTGGAATCTTGCGTTCCTCATCCCACGGACCTCTGCTGGGGGACACATCTACCCGGCGCTCTGCTGCGCATAAGGCTACGGTAGGCTCTGCCTTCCTGAGGCTCTAATTAGCACCCCTCGGCAGTACTCTCACCAGATACGTGCTGCTATACTGCCGCAGACTTCACATATGCCCGACCCTGCAAGGGCTCCCTATTCTAGGCCCACCGCTACTCACTACGCCTGTGCGCCCTGTAAAAAGTGGGCATCAGGTCAGTCGTCACCTTTCTGCCCGTCCTGCAGTCCTTCTACTATGTCTGCCCCTCAGGAGCACACCTAACCCCGGGATGAGAGCACCCCCCCGCCCCCAGAGTGGGCTGTTGCAGTGTCTGTCGGTTGCGGACCTGACTAAAGTGTCTCAGTCCCTGGTCCAGGTCTTAGAACGATTACCTCGGCTATCTACAGCCACCTGTGCTCCGACCGCCTCACACGGTGAGTCGTCCGCACCTAACCGTGACCTTCAGAGGGACAGACCGGGTAGGAGTTCCAGGAAGTGTGCAATGTGTCTGACTCTTCTTCCAGCTCACAAGGCCCCTCCGCATCATCCAGGCTGCTTTCCTCGCCTCAGTCACCTTCGGAGGACGACATTGGGTCAAACGTAGACTCCCAATCGGGGTCTGACTCGGATTCGGACCACATGTCCAAAACACAGGACATGGTAGATAGTCTCATATCGGTAATTACCCAAACGCTCAAAATAAAGGAGGACAAGACGCCCCCACAAGAATGCTCTGTCCCCTTCAAACGAGCGAAACCTCTCTCCCGAACCTTTCCCATTCAAAGGAGTTCAAGGCTACGTTAACCAAACACTGGGAGCATCCTGAAAAGCGGTTCCCTGGACGCAGGCACCTAGACGTCTTATATCCCTTTAATGCGGACCTTCTCACGAAATGGGCCAAAGCTCCCGAGGTGGACCCACCAGTTTCCCGTCTTTCCTCAAAAACAGTTCTCCCTTCCGGACGGCGCATCACTTAGGATTCAACGGACAGGCAGATCGAATCGCTGGCCAAATAGATTTTTGAGGCAACTGGCGCCTCTCTCTGTCCCAGTTTCGCCTCCGCATGGGTAACGAAAGCCATTTCAGCCTGGGCAAAAATTCTTCGCAAGGGTATTTTAGATTCAGCTCCTCAAGATGAGCTAGCAGAGTTGGCTGACCAAATTGATCATGCTGGTAAATACCTCTTGGCCGCCTTTTTGGATGCAGTCGGGTGTTCAGCAAGAGCTAACAGCAGCATAGTAGCCATACGCTGTATCCTTTGGTTGAAGACATGGAGTGCAGACTCCACCTCTAAGAAGTCGCTCACTAACCTAGCCTTTCAGGGATCTAGGCTCTTTGGCGCCAGGCTGGATCAGATCATTTCTGATGCCACTGGAGGTAAAAGTACCTCCCTTCCTCAGTCTCGGCCTAGAAGTTTTTTCAACAGAAAAGCTCCTTGTCAGTTTAGGTCCTTTCGCCCCTTTCCTTCCTCGGAAAATTCCTCCCCGCAGGACTGGCCCTCTACCTCCGGGGAATGGAGAAAACCATCGTATAAACCCGCACCCCACTGGAGACCAAAGGGCCGACCCTCCAAGCCCTCAGGGTCCCGCTCCAGTAGATTTTCCTCCAACTGACGGGTCACCCCCCACCTGGAAGTTCTTCCAGGGTGGGAGGCAGGCTTTCTACTTTCAAAGACGCGTGGCTGTCTGTTGTCAACGACGCATGGGTCAGGGAAATCATCACATCCGGCTACAAAATCAAATTTTCTTCCCTCCCAAAGAGACGCTTCTTTCTGTCTCATCCTCCCAAACAATCGTCCCTCACCCCAGGGTTCCTCCAGGCCGTCTCTTCCCTCCTATCCACTGGAGTAATTGTTCCCGTTCCTCCAAACGAACGATTTTCGGGGTTCTGCTCAAATCTCTTCATAGTCCCGAAAAAAGACGGCTCGCTTCGTCCAATCTTGGATCTCAAACTACTCAATCGCCACGTGAGGATCCTCCACTTCAAGATGGAGTCCCTTCGCTCGGTAATCGCCTCAATGGAGCCGGGGGAGTTTCTCTGCTCTGTAGACATACAGGATGCCTACCTCCACATCCCTGTTTGTTTGCAACATCAGAGATTTCTTCGGTTTGCGATTCAGGAGGATCACTACCAATTCACGGCCCTCCCCTTTGGCCTAGCCTCGGCTCCTCGGGTCTTCACAAAGGTCATGGCAGCAGTCATGGCCATCCTTCGCACCAGGGGGATCCTCCTAATCCCTTACCTGGACGATCTGTTGATCAAGGGCTCGTCCCGCCGAGACTGCCTTCAGAGTCTTCAGATTACCCTGGATACTCTCACACGTCTTGGATAATCAACAGAGAGAAGTCCAACCTGCTCCCAACTCAGCGACTGACATTCCTGGGCATGGAGTTCGACACGAACCTGGCCCGGATGTTCCTTCCGAGGGACAAATTTTCAGCTCTCTGCAAAGGTATCCGATCCCTGAAGCAGACAGTCCCCGTCCCCCTTCGGTTCTTCATGAGGGTCCTGGGGAAGATGATAGCCTCCATGGAGGCCGTCCCCTTTGCCCAATTCCACACTCGTCCCCTTCAGCTGTCCCTCCTTTCAGTCTGGGACAAGACTTCAGTCTCCCTGGACTGCCCATACTCCTGCCTCTCAAGAGTGAGGCAATCCCTGACTTGGTGGTCAATGCCTTCGTCAGTCAGGCAAGGGAGGTCCTTTCTTCCTCTTCAGTGGCAAGTCATCACTACCGATGCCAGTCTTCTCGGGTGGGGAGTGGGTTTCCAGCGGAAGACTGCCCAAGGGCGCTGGAACGCCCAAGAGTATCTGCTCCCCATCAACCTTCTGGAAATCAGAGTGATCTTCCTTGCTCTCCTCAGCTGGCATCCTCTCCTTGTGGGCAAACCAGTCCGTATCCAATCAGACAACGCCACGGCTGTGGCGTACATAAACCACCAGGGCGGTACTCAAAGCAAACAAGTAATGACAGAGGTAGCAAAGATTCTTTGTTGGGCTGAGCGTTGCGTTCCGGCAATCTCCGCCGTTCATATTCCAGGGGTGCAAAATTGGGCAGCCGACTTCCTAATTCGCCAGAGCCTAGCATCAGGCGAATGGTCTCTCCACCCCACGGTCTTCAATCAGATATGCCAGCGTTTGGGGCACTCCGGACGTCGACCTCATGGCGTCTCGGATGAACCACAAAGTTCCCCGCTTCGTAGCCAGGTCCAGGGACCCTCTGGCCGTCTGTTGCGATGCTCTGGTAATCCCGTGGTCTCAGTTCCGACTCCCGTACTTGTTTCCTCCACTTGCCTTGATCCCAAGGGTGGTCAAGAAGATAAAATCAGAAGGCATCCCAGTAATTCTGGTAGCCCCAGACTGACCAAGACGACCTTGGTATGCAGATCTGGTGAACATGCTTTCGGACGTCCACTGGATGCTTCCAGACCGTCCAGATCTTCTCTCACAAGGCCCCCTTTACCACCAGAGTTCTCAGTCTCTGAGTTTAATGGCATGACTGTTGAGGCCGCGATTCTAAGAGAATCAGGTTTTTCCAACCAGGTCATTCAGACCATGATTAGAGCTAGAAAACCAGCCTCCTCCCGCATTTACCATAGGTACTAGAACGCCTTTTTCCGTTGGTACGACGACAACAATGTTTTTCCAATGTCGTTCTCTATTCCATCCTTACTTGGCTTCCTTCAATCCGGCCTAGATGCAAGCCTGTCCCTCGGTACTCTCAAAGGCCAGGTTTCAGCTCTGTCAATTCTATTCCAGGGATCTGGCCCCCTTGCCTCAAGTTAAGACTTTTCTCCAGGGAGTTGCCCATGTTGTCCCTCCTCACCATTCTCTGATAGATCCGTGGGATCTTAATCTCGTTCTCGGCGCTCTCCAAAGTGCGCCTTTCGAGTCTATCCAGGACATTCCTCTTTCCCTTCTCTCATGGAAGGTGACTTTTCTGATTGCCATTACATCCATTAGGAGAGTTTCTGAGCTGGCGCCTTTATCCTGTCGTTCCCCGTACCTAATCCATCAGGATAAGGTCGTTCTCATGCCCGTTCCCTCCTTCCTTCCCAAGGTGGTATTTTCCTTCCACATTAATGAGGACATCGTCCTCCCCTCCTTTTGTCCTTCGCCTGTTCACCCGCTGGAAAAGTCGCTCCACAAGCTGGATGTGGTGAGAGCAATGCATGTCTATCTAGCTAGGACCGCTTGCTTTCGTCAATCCGATTCCCTGCTTGTCATCCCTGAAGGTCGCCGGAAAGGATTCCCGGCATCCAAATCCACTATCTCTCGCTGGGTTCGTTCTACTATCCTGGAAGCTTACCGTGTTGAGGAAAAACGGGCCCCCTCCGGGAGTGAGAGCCCACTCCACCCGGGCTGTATGTGCTTCTTGGGCTGTCCGACACCAGGCTTCGGGTTTACAACTGTGCAAGGCCGTGACCTGGTCATCCTTACACACCTTTGCGAGGTTCTACAAGGTTCATACCCAGGCCTCGTCTGATGCAGGCTTGGGTAGGAAGGTTCTGCAGGCGGCGGTAGCACACCGGCCGACCTAAGTCCTGTCTTCACGTTCCCCTAAGCTCTTTTCCCACCCTTGGGACTGCTTTGAGACGTCACATGGTAACCTGTGTCCCCCAATGAGGCGATAAAGAAAGAGGGATTTTTGGGTTCTTACCGTAAAATCTCTTGAAGCCTTCATTGGGGGACACAACACCCTCCCTGTTTAAGTTGGACCATGTTGGGCCTACGAGTCCCTTGTTGGGCTGGTACATATTTTGAGAGCTATTGTTGCTTCTCCTACTGCTTTTTTCACCAACTGAGGTACTTGGTGCCTATCGGTGGGTGTATGCTGCCGGGGAGGAGCTAATTTTCTCGTTTTGCATAGTGTCAGCCTCCTAGCAGCAGCATACACCCCATGGTAACCTGTGTCCCCCAATGAAGGCTTCAAGAAAGAGATTTTACGGTAAGAACCCAAAAATCCCTCTTTTTACATTAGAACTTTAATTTTCTACTGTTCTACATTCTCTACATAGGCGGCTGCAGATGAGTTACTAGTGAACTTGTTGGTGAGCTCGTTCAGAATCTGTAACCTCTTTCGCTCATGTGAACTCTTAGAAACTGCTTCACATCCAAGCCAAAATTGAGATGAACGCTGATGTCGTCATAAGTTTGCTTTGACGAGATGCAGACTGCTATTAAAATTAGCTCATTCTGCAGCCAGCTGCGGACAGTGATACATAGAAGCTGATTGGTTCAACGTTTTCAATGACACCGAATTGCAAAACTTATATGTATAATAAAAATGCCCATGAAGAACCACATCACATGTAGTATTAGGCCGGTTTCAGACAACCCGATACTTCTGGTACCAGAAAAAAACAATACCGAAGATAGTCCATGTGTGTAATACGTGTGGCAACCGTGTGCCACAGCAGTATCACATGTACTGACACCTGGGAAGCAGTGGTGCTGTTAGTGCTGTTTCTGGATGCTGAACACAGCTCTCATCATTTTGCCGCTAATAACAGGGAGAGCGGGCGGCGGCTGATGGGGACTGTTCATCAGCGGCCGCCTGCGTAAATGAAAAAAGATGTGGGTTCCCCTGTATTTTTTGGATAAATAGTCAGGCAAAACTGACAACTGGGTGCTGCAACACTTACGCAGCCTCGCTAATGCTGTTTTTTTTTTTGTTTTTTTTTTAATTTTAAAAAATGGCACAGGGTTCCCCTCATTTTTGGCAACCAGCCAAGCTAAAGCAAACACCTGGGGGCTGGTATTCTCAGGCTGGTAAGGGGGCCATGGATATTGAGCCCCTCCCAACCTGAACATGGCAGCCCTGGAAAACTTGTGCTTTACCCGGCTTTTCCCACTTGCCCTGTGGCTGTGTCAAGTGGGGTAATACTTGTGGGGTTGATATCATCTTTGTTTTGTCAATATTAATGGCCCTTTAACCAGCCTGAGCATACCTTCTCCCAGCTGTCTGCTTTAGCAAGGCTAGTTGTCTAAAAAGGGGGGGCCCCACGCCACTTTTTTTTTAATTTAAAAAAAACACACAGGGACCCTTCTACTCTTGATCACCAGCCTCGCAGAGTATTGCCGCCCACAGCTGTCAGTTTTGCCTGGCTGGTTATCAAAAAAAAAAAGTGGCATATAGTTTTTTTTATTTCTTCATAGTGCAGGTGGTGGCTGTTGAAGTAGTCCCATCAGACACTGCTCTCACTGTCATTTGAATGTAACTCAACATTCTCCGCTGATTGCAGCACAAGTCGGGGACAGAGATGAGTTGTCTTCTTCAGCACCTGGTGCCGAGGAACTGCGCTAACAGTACCGCTGTTTCCCAGGTGGCAGTACACCTCACATGGATGACATCCCTGTGTGCGGGTCATTTTGCGGCCTGTGCTACTGTTATAAAAAAAAAAAAAACTGTCATGTCAGCGTATTTGGCTCATTGCCCCAAGGTCCGTGACCACACACTGACATGTGCACAGACCCATTCACTTGAATGGGTCAGCGTGTGATAACTGTCACCACACGTACCGGATACAGTGACGTCTGAAAGAGGCCTTAAGCGGTTAATTAAGTTGGTATGTTTAATGTTTTGTGTGCAAAAGTGGACTAAAAATAATAGAAAAAGCATAAAGAAAAGACTTAGTCGCTACATTTGTTTTCACTCTTGTGTTCAGTTTAAGACCCGCCACATAAACCACAAACCTCATAAAAGCGACCAGTGAGATGTAGATTAATCAGATATCTTACCGAGGATTTTATTAAACCTGTCGTCTCATCAGGCATAAAAGGGACGGAAGGAATATTAAATAGTTAACCACAAGCTTAAGAATTAATCACATTTGATGTTAGATTTTGACACAACCATCCTCAGCATTTTTTTTTTTTTGTTATACAGGTGAATTAGACAATTTTTGGGGAATTTTTAGCATTCGGACCCTTCATACAGCGCCAGTCTCAACCCAACCGTGCGCCAAGTCCAGACGAGACTCTGCTGGGCTATTGCTCATACAAGTGGGCTATTGTCCGCATGGGAATAAAATTGTAGCATCCAATTTACAGAGCGATCTAGTGCACTTGTCAGTGCTGCGGACAATAACGTGACGCCGGTCAATTCTGCACTGGTGTCTGGTCTCTAAAGTTCTGCACTGGTCTGAACTTGACCTAAAGCTCAGTAGGGCACGTGTGCCCCTTCAATTGGTTCATCACTGGATTCTGTGCAACAAAGGGTTGAAATGTATCCAAGCCCTGAGCTGGCTACAATTTACGCCAATATTCTGGCACACACCATCATAATAACAATAAATTTTATTTTTATAGCGCCGACATATTCCGCAGCACTTTACATTTCAGAGGGGATTTGTACAGACAATAGACATTACAGCATAACAATAATCACATAGATTATAACAAATACCAAGAGGAAAGAGGGCCCTGCTCGCAAGCTTACAGTCTATGAGGAAAGAGGTAGACACGAAAGGTGGGTGGTAACAGTTGCCCTGATTGTATGGACCAGCCATAATGTTAGGTGTGTGACAGTACGGACACAGAGGGCTAATGGATGCATAAAGCATGTGGGAACATGATGCGGGAAATCTGGTTATGGTAAAACTTTTGGCTGTGCCACACAGGGATAGATTAGGTTAATGTGTTGAGGCGATAGGCCAGTCTGAATAAATGCGTTTTCAGGGCACGCATAAAATTGTGGAGATTGGGGACTAATCGTATTGACCTGGGAAGTGCATTCCAAAGAATTGGCGCGGCACGTGTAAAGTCTTGGAGACGGGAGTGGGAGGTTCTGACTATTGAGGATGCTAACCTCAGGTCATCAGCAGAACGGAGGGCGCGGGTAGGGTGGTATACTGAAACAAGGGAGGAGATGTAGGGTGGTGCTGAGCCATGGAGGGCTTTGTGGGTGAGGGTAATAAGTTTATACTGAATTCTGGAGTGGATGGGTAGCCAGTGTAGTGACTGGCACAAGGTAGAGGCATCGGTGTAACGATTGGTGAGGAATATGATCCTGGCTGCAGCATTCAAGACAGATTGGAGAGGGGAGAGTTTGGTAAGAGGGAGACCGATTAGAAGAGTTACAATAGTAGAGACGAGAATGAATAAGAGAAACAGTAAGAGTTTTTGTAGAGTCAAAAGTAAGAAAAGGTCGAATTCTAGAAATGTTTGAGGTGCAGATGACAAGAGCAAGCCAGTGATCGAATGTGGAGGGCAAAGGAAAGCTCGGAATCAAGCATGACCCCAAGACAGTGGGCCTGTTGCTGGGGAGTAATAGTGGAACCACCCACAGAAATAGCAATTTCGGGTATAGGTACATTAGTACAGGGAGGAAACACATGGAGTTCAGTCTTTGACAGGTTCAGTTTCAGATATAGTGAGGACATGATATTAGACACAGCGTTTAGACAATCGCCGGTGTTTTCTAGAAAGGCTGGCGTGATGTCAGGAGAAGAAGCGTATAATTGGGTGTCATCAGCATAGAGATGGTACTGGAAACCAAATCTACTGATTGTTTGACCAATAGGGGCACTGTACAAGGAGAAGAGGAGGGGGCCTAGAACCGATCCTTGGGGGACCCCAACAGTAAGGGGAAGGTGAGAGGAGGAGGAACCGGCAAAAGATACAGTAAAGGAGCGGTCGGAGAGATAGGAGGAGAATCAGGAGAGAACGGTGTCCTTGAGGCCAATGGAACGGAGTATAGTGAGGAGGAGCTGATGATCCACAGTGTCGAATGCTGCAGAGAGATCCAAGAGAATTAGCATGGAGTAATGACCATTTGATTTAGCTGTTAGTAGATCATTAGAGACTTTAGTGAGGGCAGTTTCAGTGGAGTGTAAAGAGCGGAAACCGGATTGGAGAGGGTCGAGAACAGAGTTTTCTGAGAGATAGCGGATAAGACTGGAGTGGACCAGGCGTTCCAGGAGTTTAGAGATGAAGGGAAGATTAGAGACAGGTCTATAGTTACTGTATATAACCAGCCAATGGATAGAATATTTAAAATATACCTTTTATTAGTTTATATAAAATAAAGTGCAAGGTGCTCAAGTTACGTTAAACACAACAAAGAACGCATAAATGAAAAAAGCTAGTATTGCCCATCGTTACTAGGTATCCCAATTATCAAGCATATTCATTGGGTACTTGAAATCAATCAAAAACAGCCGACCTCTTCTAAAGACATAAAGTACATAGTTCTCAAAATAGTCTCTAGGCTTATCATATCATAGCATTGGCCGTCTTTTATTGGAAACCGGTGTCATGCCATCAATATGTTCCCAAATATGGCATACCCGTTTCCCTCTCCTCATCAGGAGTACTATATATTACAGGGTACAATACTGCTATACAGCATAAAACAGAACCACATAGCCTCAGTTATCGCATTTGCTGTGCCCCTACGTATGCAAATTTGCTCCTGGGCTGGTGGGAGGAGAATATAGTATTCAATGATACATTCACTGAATTCAGCGAGAAGATAGTGATGTGGGTACGCTACATAGACGACGTGTTCGTCATATGGAAAGGTACAGAGGTTGACTTTGGTCAGTTCGTTGGGGGACTGAATGACAATGAGATAGGTTTGCATTTCACCTATGAGGTTAATAAATGCAGTCTGACATTCCTAGACATCCTAGTCCAAAAGAATGAGAATGGTGAGCTTATGACAAAAAACTACCGTAAACCTACGGCTACAAATTCCCTCTTGAGATGGGAAAGTGGGCATCCCAACTCCCTGAAGAGAGGCATTCCGAAGGGACAATATCTTAGAATTCGTCGGAATTGCTCAAATACAGCCAATTATAAGGAACAGGCTGATGATTTAAAGCAAAGGTTTTTGGATAGAGGCTATCCTAAGAATGTGTTAACTGAAGCCTACAAAAACTCTCTGACAAAAAACAGAAGAGATCTATTGAGCCATGCACCTCCGAAACGGGAGGATAATATCTCTAGGTTTATAACGAAGTTTTCTAGTGGGGCTAAAGAGATACGTAAAATCTTAGAACGACACTGGGCAGTGTTGTGTATGGACGTGGATGTCAGGGATACAGTGGGCCCTACCCCTCAGGTCACCTTTCGTCGAGGTAGATCACTGAGGGATAGATTGGTCCACAGTCATTTTCAGAATCCGTGTAACCAGACATGGTTGGGGTCACCTCCACTGGGATGCCATAGATGTGGGAAATGCAAAGCATGTGTTTATCGGTCGTCCATGACAGCACCACCTGAGAGAGGGGATCCGCCCTTCAGGAACAGGAAACCTACAGATACAAAAGGGCGGCACCTCTCCCACGCATCAGTTGGTTTCCTGTTCCTGACAAGGACAGAACTCCCTACAGATCGTCCGTCATGGATAACCGAATTCCCAAGCCAGCGGACCGACTCAGGTAGCGGGGGGTTCTCCTACCTCGGTCTCGCTGGAGGCCCTGGATGCGCCACGGTGGGTCCGGGTAGGATTTCCACGGCCAGTGGTAAGAGCAGGCGGAGACAGGGTCCGGTGGGCGCCTTCTCCATGGAGCCGGTGAGGTAAGCGGGTCCCCCTGTGTCTCCTTCCCCCGGGGGTGAGGTCCGTTTGGGCGGGCGCCGCCGGCTGTGTCCCACAAAGGGAGCGGCGGTTCCGAGCCGGCGGCGCAGTGCTAGCCCCTTGCCGCGCGTCCCCGCAGCCTCTGGCGCGCGGCGGAAGTGACGCGGCGGAGGGGGCGGGGCCTAGTGCCGAAACCGGAAGTCGGATGCCGTTCGACTTCCGGTTGTTGAGGACGCGCGCCGATGCGCGCCCGCCGCCTGAGGGGACCGGGCACCTGAAGGGGAGGGGGAGGATCGCGGGGAGCGGCCCAATAGGGGGCCCGAACGCCGGACAGAGTTCCTGCTGATCCGGAGGGGAAGCCTTCTTAAGACAGAAGGCAGCGCTGCTGAGGTGCTTCTGGAGGCCCAGCGATGGACACGACAGAAGCCCCCATGGACCCACAAGAGGTGCAGCCCGTGGCAAAGCACCCCAGTGACCAGCCTAAGAGGCGGAAGGAGGGACGTTCGAGTAGACAGAGCCACAGTAGTTCCTCTAGGTCAAAGGATCCTCCTGCAGCCCCCCATGATCCGGTACCTGTCCTCATCTGCAAGGGTAAGAGATCTGCGAGAATGTACCCTGATGCAGTGTCCCCTTATGTTTTTTGATTCTCGGGAAGAAGGCCACAGGGAAGCAGAAGCACAAGGAATGTGCCCTCTGTAGTTGCCCCTTACCAGATGGCCACCCTAAAAGATTGTGTCAGTCTTGCGTGAGACAGACGGTAGGGACGGAGATGAGGGGTAGAACGTGAGTGGAGTATCAGACTCTTACACTCTTCCCTATTTATGCAGGTAGCGGAAGAAGCTCCAAGCTTCGCTACAGACCTGAGGCAGTTAATCAGGACTGAAATAAAAGCCCTATCAAAAGAAGATTCTTCTAAAAGAAGACGGGCTAGTGGTTCAGGCTCAGAATCTTCAGTCGGCCCTAGGAGGGAAGATATCTCCTCAGAGTCCTCAGCCTCCTCTTCTTCCGACGAGGATTCCAGCCGGTTCTGTTTTCCCTTGGACCAAATGGATAAATTAATTAGAACCATAAGGTCAACCATGGGGATAGAAGAAAAAAAGACAAAACTGTCTGCTCAGAACATTATGTTCGGGGGTCTAGACCCCAGAAAGCAAAAGACTTTTCCACTAAACGAAAGAGTCCAGAGCCTGATAGACAGGGAGTGGAAAAAAACGGAAAAAAGGGGTTCTATGCCGCCTGCTTTCAAGCGAAGATACCCCTTTGAGGACCCAATAGTAAATCGATGGGATAAGGCCCCCAAGCTGGATGCAGCGGTAGCTAAGGCCTCCAAAAAGTCATCTATACCCTTCGACGACATGGCCTCCCTTAAAGACCCTCTAGATAAAAAGGCAGATTCCTTTTTAAAGGGCACATGGGAGATGTCAGCAGGCGCCCTAAGGCCAGCAATAGCAGCCATGTGCGCAGCCAGATCCATGATGGTTTGGCTGGATCAATTGGACTCCCAGCTAAAGGAGGGAACCTCGCGAGCTTCCATCCGTAAGTCTCTTCCAATTATCCAAAATGCTGCTGCCTTTCTGGCCGACGCCTCGGCAGACTCAATAAGCATGGCGGCCAGGTCTGCAAGTTTGTCTAATTCAGCCCGAAGAGCCCTCTGGTTAAAATGCTGGCCGGGAGATATCCAAGCCAGGTCCCATCTCTGTTCTATCCCCTGTGAGGGTGAATACTTGTTCGGCCCCGTCCTAGACGAACTGTTAGAGAAAGCCGGGGATGACAAAAAGAAATTCCCGAGTCTGCCGAATACATCCTGGAGACGTCCTTTTTCTAGGAAAGGGTATTCCCGCAGGAGGCAGGCCAGAGATCAGAACAGATGGGACAACAAGAAAACCAGAGGTACGGGCTTCATGTTTGGAGGAGGGGGGCGCCAAGAAGGTCAATCACGGGATAATAAGAAGCCGCCCCAATGACTAGTGGCCCCGGTAGGAGGAAGATTATCTGCCTTCTACCCGGCCTGGGCCAGAATCTCAAATAGCAGCTGGATACTGGGGGTGATAGCTACAGGACTGCATCTAGAGTTCTCCTGCGTTCCCCAAGATCGGTTCAGGGTAACTCCGCTCAAATCTTCCCCGCTAGAACAAGCTGCCCTGGAGACCGAGGTCCTCGAGCTACTGGACAAAAAAGTCCTGACGAGAGTTCCAGAGGAAGAGAGGGGGAAAGGCTTCTATTCCCCCCTGTTCTTGGTCCGTAAACCGGACGGCTCATTTAGGGCTATATTTAACCTAAAAGCCCTCAATAAATTCTTGGTCGTACGTCCGTTTAAAATGGAAACTATTAACACCGCAATAAAAATGCTGTTTCAAAACTGCTTCATGGTGGTCCTAGATCTGAAAGACGCTTACTACCATATACCCATATGTCTAGCACACCAACCTTTCCTTAGACTGGCGGTTCAGTTGGAGGGGTCAATCCAGCACTTCCGGTACGCGGCCTTACCCTTCGGGGTGGCAGTTGCGCCCCGAGTATTCACCAAAGTGATGGCAGAGGTGATGGCCCACCTGCGCGAGCTAAACATTCTAGTCGTTCCCTACCTAGATGACCTCCTTATAATAGGCAGTTCAGCCGAGCAATGTTTAGAACAATTACAGAAAACAACGGCGGCTCTAGAGCGGTTGGGATGGCTACTTAATATCAAAAAATCCCGTTTGCAGCCATTAAAAATTCAACAATTTTTAGGCCTAACCCTAGATTCTAAAAAGCAGGAATGCCGTCTGCCCCCAGAGAAGCTGCTGCACCTGCATGGCCGGGTCCTGAACGCTTCCAACAACCCCTCCATGTCCCTCAGGAAAGCCATGTCCCTGTTGGGTCCCTCTCGTCCTGCATTCCCGCGGTCCAGTGGGCCCAAGTTCATACGAGAACTCTACAGGGCGAAGTTTTATGGTATCAGAGGATTCTTGGGGGTAACTTAGAAGGTCGACTGACCTTATCCAGAAACACAATAGAGTCCCTGGAGTGGTGGCTAGAAAGAAATAATTTGTCTAGAGGGGTCCCTTGGGAGTATAACATTACCCGCGTGGTCACCACGGATGCAAGTCCTTCCGGTTGGGGGGCGCATATGGAGGAAATTCTGGTTCAGGGCCTATGGGAACGGGATCAGATACCAATGTCTTCTAATTTAAAAGAATTGACAGCGGTAGTACACGCAGCTAAAGAGCTCCTTATGTATCTACAGGGCCATCACGTACGAGTTCTCTCGGACAATCGAGTGGTCGTGGCCTATATCAACCACCAAGGCGGAACTCGATCCAAAACTCTGATGAATGTGGCAGGACAGTTGTTCCAGCTAGCAGAGCGGCATTTTTTATCTCTCTCGGCTCTTCACATAAGAGGGAAAGAAAACGTTGCGGCAGATTTCCTAAGCCGCAATCTGTTAAAACAAGGAGAGTGGGCCTTAAACACCTCCATTTTCGTTCAGATCGTGCAGAGATGGGGTCAACCAGAGGTGGATCTATTCGCCACCAAGGAGAACTCGAAAACGAGACAGTTTTGCTCCCTAAATCCCAGGGAGACTCCTCTGGCAGTAGATGCGCTACTGATAAAATGGGACTTCACGCTAGCCTACGCCTTTCCTCCCCTATCTCTACTTCCTCTGGTGTTGAGGAAGATCAGGAAGGACAGGGCAAGGGTCATAGTCATCGCCCCGTTCTGGCCCAGAAGGGCATGGTTCTCGAACCTCAGGATCATGTCGGTAGACGATCCTTGGGTTCTCCCGGACATCCCGGACCTTCTGTCCCAGGGCCCGGTCTTCCACCCTCAGGTGGCTGGCCTACATCTCACGGCGTGGAATTTGAGCGGTCACTGCTAAAAAGTAAAGGCTTCTCCCCAGACCTAATTGACACTCTACTAAAAAGTAGGAAAGTGGTGACAACTAAGATTTACGTCAGAATTTGGAAAAGATTCCTCCAAAGCTCAAATATAAATACTGATGATTCTGTCCCTATAGGCCAGATCTTGGAATTTTTACAAAAAGGGCTGGACCTGGGTCTCTCCACCAGTACCCTCAAAGTACAGGTATCCGCCTTAGGGGCCCTCTTTAGCTGCAACATCGCGGCTAATTACTGGGTTAATAGGTTTATCAAAGCAGCGAGTAGATCCAGACCAATAGTAAAGACTAGACTCACGCCATGGGATTTGAACCTAGTCCTCACAGCTATGACAGAAGTGCCATTTGAACCCATCTCGTCAGCCTCTATTAGGAGCCTGTCCCTCAAGATAGCTTTCCTGATAGCCATAACGTCAGCCCGTAGGGTAAGCGACATTCAGGCATTGTCTAGGCACCCACCTTTTCTTCAGGTAAAAGAGGATAGGGTAATACTTAGACCTGACCCAGCGTATTTACCAAAAGTAGCCTCCAGCTTTCATAGGTCGCAGGAAATAGTCCTTCCATCCTTCCTCCCTAAACCAACTAATGAGAAAGAGGAGAAGCTACACACTTTAGACGTTAGGAGATGCCTCTTGGAGTATGTAGCGGCTACCGATCCCTGGAAGAAGGACAATGCCCTCTTTGTCTCCTACCAAGGCCCTAGGAAAGGTCTTAGGGTGTCCAAAAGTACACTAGCCAGATGGATTAGAGAAGCAATCTCGCTAGCTTACACCTCAAAAGGTAGAGTAGCTCCGGAGAAATTGAAGGCGCATTCCACCAGAGCCGTGGCGACCTCGTGGGCCGAGAGATCGGAAGTCTCCATCGACCAGATTTGTAAGGCGGCCACTTGGTCCTCTCCGAGCACTTTTTATAGTCATTATAGGCTAGACTTGGGTGCTTCTGCAGACCTCTCCTTCGGTATCAGGGTTCTGCAGGCTGTAGTCCCCCCCTAAAGTGGTGATTACTCTCTGTAATTCTCTCAGGTGGTGCTGTCATGGACGACCGATAAAGTCTTAGTTACTCACCGGTTAACGGTGTTTTTCGGAGTCCATGACCGCACCCGTATATTCCCTCCCTTTAGTTTAAATTTGGGTGTGCACTTCTTCCTCTTGTATGTACACTGGTAAGGAATAGTTGTGTAAAAGTACTGTATATAAATTTTGCCATTAACCATTGTGGTCCTCTTGTGCTCTGTAATCCAACTGATGCGTGGGAGAGGTGCCGCCCTTTTGTATCTGTAGGTTTCCTGTTCCTGAAGGGCGGATCCCCTCTCTCAGGTGGTGCTGTCATGGACCCCGAAAAACACCGTTAACCGGTGAGTAACTAAGACTTTCTATATCCCCTGGTAAAACCTTTAAAAGCAGTAACACTGGTAAAGTGTACTCTATTAGACAGTTTATCAATTGCCAAAGCACAGGGGTGGTGTATAAGGCAACATGTGAATGCGGTCTGGAATACGTAGGAAAGACCAAGAGAGAATTTCGGAGGAGGGTAGGAGAACACATGCGTGACATCAGCAATAAAAGGGACACGTCTATTGCCAACCACATAAATGGATACCATCAGGGTAACTCCAAGGCTATTACATTTATGGGTATTGACAAAATAAAACCACCCATACGTGGGGGCAATTGGGACCAGATGATCCTCCAAAAGGAAACAAAATGGATCTTCTGGTTACAAACTACATATCCAAAGGGCCTTAATGATCAACTATCATTTGTATCTTTCATTTAGCAAAGGGATTAATAGGGTCAGCAGTGAGGGACAGCCGACGTTGAGTGGGGACGCCATCTGCGCAGGTCTTAGGGTGCCAATCTCCGCGGTAGGTAGGGAGAGGTAGTCTAGGAACTGTTATAGGGAGAATGTAGTGGCACCCCCTTTCACTTTTCGGTGGTAATAAGGCCCATCTGGTCAAAGTGAGTCGGTACTGTCATAGCAATAATTTTCATAACTGCCTGTTTTTCTAGAACTGATATATCTCTGAAGGGGTCTGTTGATTCTGCAGCTGTACTAACTAAAACCCCTGATTAAACATGGAACTAATCCCTTATATATGAATTCCTGCACATGATTGAAGTAGGGGATACTCCAAAATATGGTAATATCTCCAAGAATTAAAACTCTAAAGGGGCTCCCACAATTAGCATGAGATGATATTTTGCTGTTGTATGGATGGTAATGATAGGCGCATATGTAGTGCAACAGGGGCTGTCTGATGCCGCAATTAAATAACGCCATTATAATATAATATAATGTATATATATCATTCTCCCTTTGGAGCGGGCAGCGCTATGTGCGCATGCCCAGTTGGTGGTAGACGCACTCTCAGCGTGTGACGCGCTCTGTTGAGCGAGCACACTGATGATGCACGCGACCTGAACACAGGATGTGAGGTGGATCAGGGACCGGAAGTGTCGGCTTCCCGAGACGCCACGGCGCCAACATTTAAAAGGAGGCATGCATGAGTGTATGTACACATAATGTCGGATGAAGTATAGAATGGCCATGCGTGATACACCATTCAGATGAACCCCACTTGACTCCCCTGATGAGATTGGACGAAACGCGTCGGGAGAAGGGGGTATCGCGCTGACTAGTCACGGAGATGGCAATCAATCAGAGAATGCCCCTGTTAATTGGGTGAGATTGTTCTGTGTTTTATTTAATACTTTGGTGTCCAGATATTGGTCTCACTATATAAGAGACGGTCTATCTAAGATATTTATGCATACCTGGTGGATTCAGATTTGTTACTGATATAGATGAAGGGTATGCGGGATTATATCTTTATTAGGACACATGATACATTTCTATCTGATATACTATATATGTGCCATAGAACCCGCAGCAAATGCGATAACTGAGGCTATGTGGTTCTGTGAGTGGACCAGGCGTTCCAGGAGTTTAGAGATGAAGGGAAGATTAGAGACAGGTCTATAGTTAGCGGCACAGTTTTGGTCGAGGGATGGTTTTTTAAGTAGTGGATGTATGATGGCATGCTTAAATGAGGAGGGAAAAATACCAGAAGAAAGAGAGAGGTTAAATATTTTAGTTAGGTGAGGGGTGACAGCAGGGGAAAGGGACTGGAGGAGATGTGACGGAAATGAGTCACTAGTGCAAGTAGTTGGGCGAGAAGATGCAAGGAGCCTGCTTACTTCTTCTGTGACTGGTTCAAAATCAGAGAGTGAGCTAGATGCAGTGGGGGAGGGAGGACAGTGCATGGTATGAGGTGATTGGGAGATAATTTCCTGTCGAATCTGGTCAATTTTTCTTTGAAGTAATTGGCCAGATCGTCAGCTCGGAGCTCCGTGGTTGGGGCCTGTACTCTTGGATTGAGTAGAGAATTAAAAGTGTCAAAGAGACGTTTCGGGTTATTGGACAGTGAGGTGATGAGGGTGTTGAAATAGGTTTGTTTGGAGAGGTGAAGGGCAGTGTTGTATGTTCTAAGCATAAACTTAAAATGGATGAAATCTTCGTGTAGATTGGATTTTCTCCACAGACGTTCGGCGCACCGCTGCAGGAAATGTGTTTGCACCGTGTGCCAGGGTTGTCGCCGTCTGCGTTGTGGTGTTCTATTTATAGGGGGTGCAAATTCATCCAGGGCACTTTGAAGTGTTTCATTGTAATGCTTCAATGCAGAATCTGGACATGAGAGGGAGGAGATAGGGGCCAATGAAGACTGTAAGTTCTTCATAAGTTTCTGGGTGTTAATGGCCTGTATGTTTCTATAAGTCTGGACAGTGGGGGTGACCTGAGCAGCCTGGCAGTTCTTGATAGAGAATGAAAGAAGATTGTGGTCAGAGAGCGGGAGAGGGGAGTTTGCAAAATCATCCACTGCACAAAGCCGAGAAGACCAAGTCGAGGGAGTTACCGTCTTCATGCGTTGGAGAATTAGTAAGCTGCGAAAGGCCAAATGAGGAGGTTAGAGATAAAAGGTGAGTAGCAGATGATGAGAGGGGAAGAGCAATGGGGATGTTGAAATCTCCCATGATGAGGGTAGGGATGTCAAAGGAGAGAAAATGTGGAAGCCAAGTGGCAAAATGATCCAGGAACTGATGGGAGGGGCCGGGAGGACGATACACCACCGCCACTCGCATGGAGAAGGGGGTGTAGAGTCTGACGGCATGGACCTCAAAAGAAGGGAAGACTAGTGAGGGTACTTGAGGGATAACCTGAAAGGTACATTTTTGTGATAGGAGCAGACCAATGCCTCCACCTGCTCTATTGTCTGATCTTGGGGTATGAGAGAAGTGTAGCCTCCCGTATGAAAGAGCAGCAGCAGCGGTAGTATCTGACTGCTGGATCCAGGTTTCAGTAAGAGCCAGGAGGTTAAGAGAATTAGAAAGGAAGAAGTCATGGATGAAGGAGAGTTTGTTACACACTGAGCGAGAATTCCAAAGTGCACAATTAAGAGAGACAGATGGCATGCAGGGAATATTAATAAGATTAGAGGGGTTTCTAAGTGTAGCAGTCGGGGGGTTTGACTTTCTATAACATGGGGGACCAGGGTTGGGAGCAATGTCTCCTGCAACTAGGAGAAGGAGGATAGAAAGAGTGAGCAGATGGTTAAGTGATTTGTGAGAGCGTCTCTGATGTTGAATGGTGGGACTGACTGGATCTGTGCAATTTAACAATGTGAAAAGAGCGTGAGTGCTATACATAGGAGAGGAAAGGAGTGAGGGGCCGATATGGATGGAGTGTAGAGAGCTAATGCCAGGGCGGTGGATGTGTGTGAATGCAGCGGCCAGAATAAAAATTACACAAATGCATATGGTATATATTTGTTGTACTCCTAATGTACAGGGAGTAGATGTATATAAATGTCTTACCGGTCTCCTGCCCAACTGCCATGTTATAACTGCCAGTAGTACTTTGATACATGTGCATAAATGCCACCCCTGCATAAATGCTCCCCCTAGCTAGGTCTGAATATATAGGAGGTTAAGGCTAAGATTTTTTTTTTTTTTTTGCTCTCTCTCTTCTCGTTAATCAATCACACTAAATTGAGACACCAGGACCCAATAAAGTGTTGTGGTCAAATAAACACATGTCCAGCACTACATGGATCATAAAGCACTTTGAAAAGTTTCTTGACCTCACAACATAAGGGGACAAGCAGAGTAAGTTGAAAAAAAAAAACTATATACCAGATATAAGCTTGCATAGTTAAAAACACATAGATAGCATTCAGGATTAACTGCTTGCTGATATTGAATGGAGACACAGGAGTGGATTCAGAGCAGAGATTGGAAAAACTGGTTACCAGATATAAGCTGGCATATAGCATATATCATACCATATACCATAGCAAAATATCACAAATTTTGCAACTTTTTGACAACCGAAAGCATGCTAAATGTGCCCCAAAGTGTTACTAACTGATGATATAAGAAGAAAAAAGTTCGTTCAGCACACCGGCATAAATGAAAAAAACTTTATTAGGCTAAGATGATTGGAAGATCATCTTGGAGTTATTTAATTACTTTTAGATATATCCATTTATATTATTGTACCCTTTTTTTTTTTTTTTTTTTCCTTGGGAACTTCAATCCTGGAGTGATCTGTATCATTGCAAGGAACCGCTCACTTTTCCTTTCATCTGTTGTCACTTTTTGTAATTAATTGCAAGCTTTGTGATTGGTTTGTAACCTGTATATATTTTTCTATGCATATTGTTTTTATTTACCTATGACTAAGGGTGCCTTTGTGCACCGGAAACGCGTCAGGTGTTTTTTGCATTTTAATATGGCATATTAGCCTAATAAAGTTTTTTTCATTTTTTTTTTCATTTATGTCGGTGTGCTGAACGAACTTTTTTCTTCTTGTGGACATCTGCTGTGCTCACCAGCGTATTCATGCACCCATCTGTGGATTAATGAACTCAGCCCAAAGTGGTTTTCATTTGGATGCGATGCAAGCTCCCCGTCCTCCCTCTCCTAACTGATGATATAGCTGCAGAATATCAAAAACCCAACAAATAATTGTTGTGCCAACATGGCCTTAGAGGGGCTTTCCTCATCTCAATGGAAAATGATTATTCTAGAGGTGCACGTGCCTTTTAAGCCATTTGTTCCTCTGAAACCTCCAGCATTTTATTCTAAACCTGACGGATTTAGCGTTCAATAGATACACCTGTCTAAACCGTCCCTTTCAGGAAAAAGTATAAAATAATGGGCTACATTATAACCTTATTTCCCTCTGAAGAGTCATGTGGGTGGGTCCTGATTTGTGTCCCATAGGCTTAGGTATAATGTTACAAGCCTGGTGAAGTATTAGTAAGTCACCAAAATGCGCTGGATTGTAATGTCACCTCCTGATCTGTGAAACTAGCCAGGTCTCAGGAGGCTAGGACCGCCCACTGGACTCTTCACATGTAAGCAACATCCAGTGGGTACTACTTTATAACCTCATTTTATACTTTTACATGACAAGGAACAGTTTAGGCAGGGGCATTTTTAGAAACTGATTATTACTAGGTATGTGTCCCTCTTGAGACAACCCCTTTAAATATTTTGACATGTAGTGGATACCCAAACGTCTGACTCTGAATGTGGTCGATTTGGCAAAATGTCCTCTGTACCTACATATTCCAGACAGAACATCAGCACCATATCTGCCACATGTGAGCAAACCTTAAACACTATGGTCATTTTATGGATAGTGAGTAAAGTAAGGTGCAGCCTCTGTATAAGGTGCATACTACGGTGGCTCAGTGGTTAGCACTGCAGACATTGGGTTCAAATCACACAAGGACATCTGCAAGGAGTATGTTCTCCCTGTGTTTGGTGGGTTTCCTCCAGGCACTCCGGTTTCCTCCCAAAAACATAATGATAGGGAATTTAGATTGTGAGCCCCATTGGGGACAGTGATGATAATGTGTGCAAACTGTAAAGTGCTGCGGAATATGTTAGCGCTATATAAAAAATAAAGATTATTATAATTATATGTACGAGATAGGAAAACCCTATTAATGGCCCTACAGTACTGCAGCTTTACTCTCCAGCATTAGCAATCCTTTTTTTTTTTTTTTAAATACAGGCGCCCAAGTATCTTAATGGCGTGATGTGGCCGATGAGTCCTTGAATCTGTTGGATCGTGAAGGCTTGGTCTTAGCTATTACCCCTAGGTCTTACCTGAAATAAAAAAAAAAACAACACAGCAAATCTGATGAAATCCCTACTATCCTGGGCCTTTTAGTATATTTGCACTATAGTACCATACTTGCTCAGTATTTGTGTAGACAGAGATTTGTCAATCACTGACTAGGACCGCCCACTGGACTCCTAAGCCCAAAACCAAAATGTGCAGGAATTTATCAGAATAATATGCAGCAATAATGAGTGAGTCCAAAATGATTGAAGATTGAAATTAATAATTTACAATATGCTTAAGATTGATTTGAAAACATTACTGCATATTATTCTAATAAATTCCTGCTCATTAGGAGTCCAGTGGGCGGTGCTACTAAGTAATTGACAGCTCTCTATATATGCGCACACAATGAATACTGTCAGAAGTCTAGTGGGTGTCCTACACTGTCAAAAAAATTTGGCCTAAAATGAACAGTAATATAGATTGTTGTGAAAAGACAATAGTATACAATTAAAGAGTCCACTGGACTTTGGACAGTACTCCCTGTTTGTATGCACATATAAAGAGATCTGTCAGTTACTGGGTAGAACCGCCCACTGGACTTCTGACAGTACTCCCTTTGTGTATGTACATTTAAACACATGAATATGTGTAACATGCTCATATATGCATCTGTCAATCGCTGAAATTAGTAGACCCGCCCACTAGACTACTAAGACCAAAATGAAAGATTTTAAGTGCTTCTATATAGAGAGATCTATCAATCACTGTGTTGGCCATCCACAATCATTATAAGCCTAAAATAAGTAGGAATTTAACTGAATAATAAAGACTGGTTGAAAAAGACAAGTACATTATAATCCTTCCTCTTTCTAGGCTTAGGAGTCCAGTAGGCGGTCCTATTTATTGATTTTATACATACGAAGCAAGGGATCGGTTAGAAGTCCAGTGTTTGTTACGCCGAGGTGGTTAACCAATATCTCTACATACACACAACAAAAACAGTCAATCATGAGTAGGCCCGCCCAGTGGACTCCTAAGCCCAAGATGAACAAGAATTTATAGAACATAACATATATTTCTAGATTTGTAGAAAAACATTACCCATATATATTCAAGTAAATCCCTACTCATTCTGTGTAGGAGTCCAGTGGGTGGTCCTAGTCAGTGACTGACTCATGTACAATTACACAGGAAACAGTCAATTACTGAGTAGGACCGCCCACTGGACTCCTAAGCCTAGACACAGCAGGGATTTAAATGCATAATAATTGACTTAGGGCTTTATTCATTATTACAGTTGCGCCTTTTTTGTCTAGTCTCTGGTGTTTTTAGCCTATTTTTGATTTATACCAAATTCTTCATTTGCTTTGTGGCCTTTTTTTTTTTAAAGTCTATTTTTTGTGTTCGCCTGTTTTTATAATTATTGACCATGATTGGAGTTTTTGGTTGATTCATAGTTACTTTTTTAAAATGTTGCAATTTTTTTGGCACAAATGTGCTCGTCGCCCCGCTGCCGCAGGAATTTTATGTGCTTCTGATATGTTTGCACAAATTTTGTGCCATTTTGCCAAAATAAAAATCATTTGTGATGTGTGATGGGTTCCCTTCATCTTTACGTATAATTCCTTACATAAACAACCTGATGGTTCCAAGATTGGCGGACCGCCGTCACCCGCTGGTGAGAGGTGATCTGTGAATCCAGTGAGTGTTTACTCCTCCGCTGTTCGCTGCCGCCATGGAGAGGTTGTGCAGCCTCGGTCTGCTTTATACAGAACTCATGCAGGATAAGTGCGGATTTAAATATCCCCAGACAATAGAAACCGTGACGCATTATTCCATTCCTGCACTCTGCTCCCCCTCTGCACCTGTCGGAATTATTACTTGCCTCTTGTTCCAGGTCGTGCTCCTTACAGCGAGAGAACAACGCGCTCATTGTCCCTGTACAATACGGCTCGGGGCGAGGCGGCAGGCGAGGAACAATGTCACATTTACCTGAGATCCTTAGATCAGCACGATCCATGTTCTTTTAAGCTACTTGTCGATGGGGAAGCAAGGGCAGCCTTAAAGGAGCACCATCTTTATATTTGCAAATTTGTAATGGCTTCAAGAGGATCTGTCATTAGATTTCACAGTGAAAACTGCATATATTACATAAATATCGTGGATCTGATGAGGATGGTGTACTTACTGTGAAAATCCATATAAGAATGGCTGTCTAATCCTGATATTAACATAAGCATTTAATAAGTCCAGGAAAAGAGTGAGCATGCATGAGTCAATGATTTAGATGAAGGAATTGAGGGTAAACTGATTAAATTTGCTGATGACACAAAGCTTGGAGGGATAGCTAATACTAGAGAAGAGAGAGAGGATTCAAAAAGATATAAATAAACTGGAGAAGTGGGCAGCAACTAACAGAATGGTTTTTAACAGGGAAAAATGCAAAGTACTACATCTGGGCACTAAAAATGAAAAAAGCACATACAGAAAGGGAGGAATAGGGCTAAGCAACAGCACATGTGAAAAAGACTTGGGTATACTAATAGATCACAGACTGAATATGAGTCAACAGTGTGATGCAGCAGCAAAAAAGGCAAATGCAATTCTAGGATGTATTAACAGAAGCATACAGTCTAGATCACGTGAAGTCATTATTGCCCTCTACTCCTCTTTGGTCAGACTTCATCTGGAATGCTGTGTCCAGTTTTGGGCACCACATTTTAAAAAATACATCAACATACTGGAGCAAGTTCAGAGAAGAGCGACCAGAATGGTGACCGGTCTGCAAACCTTGTCCTATGAGGAACGGTTACAGGATTTGGGAATGTTTAGCTTTCAAAAAAGAAGACTGAGAGGAGACTTAATAGCTGTCAACAAATATCTCAAGGGCTGTCATATTGTAGAAGGATCATCTTTATTCTCATATGCACAAGAAAAGACTTGAAGCAATGGGATGAAACTGAATGGGAGGAGACACAGATTAGATATTAGAAAAAAAGTTTTTTACAGAGTGATCAATGAGTGGAACAGGCTGCCACGGGAGGTGGTGAGTTCTCCTTCAATGGAAGTCTTCAAACAGAGGCTGGACAGACATCTGTCTGGGATGATTTAGTGAATCCTGCTTGGAGCAGGGGCTTGGACCAGATCATTATATGATTCTATGAGTCCAAGTGTATTCAGTATTCTCCCACCCAGCCTGACTGACAGCTGCAGTTCCTACTCAGCAGTGTGAGATTTCAGCAGGGAGGAGGTACACTGAGGAGCCTGTACATCAGGTTATATGGGGGAAATCACCAGGAAGGAGGGACACTGAGGAGAGAACAGCCTGGCTAGGTAGTGGAGATGCAGCAGGGAAGAGAGACACAGAAGCTGTCAATCATGTTAGGTGGGTGGAGATTTAGCAAAAGGGCGGATGGACACTGAAGAGCTGTCAATCAGGTTAGGTGAATAGAATGTATTTAAGTTTGCATAAGGGATTACGCAGCCATTTTGAGTTTTTCACAGTAAGTACACCAACTTCATCAGGTCTAAGGTCTTTCAAGGATTTTACCATTTACTCTTTTCCCCTCTTACAGACTCCCACTAATATCGTCTCTAGACACATATGCGCAACATATTGAAAGATGCACTGATGAGCAAAAGGGTAACAATGTTTTGAGCTTTTGACTTTCAGGCTCCAAACCTCACCATCCACTATTGCTTTGATCGTGAGACTGCCATCATTTTTTAGACAATCATCTTGGCTCATATGCTTCATATTAGTGAGATCACAGGCGTCCATGTAATCACCGTGCGATGCCCGTTACATAAGTCTGGAATGGAGGCCCGAAAAAAGATGAAGGAGCCTCAACTTCAGTATTGTCATAAGAAACGTCAGCCCAAGTCTGCAAACAAGTCCAAAAAGTGGAAGATTGGAAACGGGTGATTTGGAGCGATGACATAGAAGTCCATAGACGGCTCCGATGGATGCAAATGGGTCTGGAAGAATCAAGGGAAAAAAGGGTTAATGGATCGAGAAATTGGAGGAAATGTCAAGTTCAGAGGAGGAAGCCTGATGATATGGGAATGTAGCACAGCCAAAGGCGTTGGATATTTTACGAGAATCTACAGTGGTCTCAATGCTGAGCTATATGTGAGTGTCCTTCAAGACGAGTTACTCCGTACTCTTGAGTACTATGGGAATGAAAAGGGTGGCATAGTGTTCCAGCAGGACAAGACAATGACCAGAAGCATGCATCGGGATTGGCGAAGAAATGGTTTAGAGACAAAGAAGCAGAAGTGCTGGAATGGCGCCCCAGAGTCACCAGATCTCATCCGAATCGAACACTTGTGGGTAGAGTTGAAGAAACAGCTGCATACATACCCAAGTGAGGCGACCAGCATGCACCAACATGGGGAACGCATAGAAGAGACCTGGGATCAGATTCCGGTCGGGACATGTTCGAATGTGATCAAGAGCAGCCCAGAAGGATTGACACAGTGATGTAAGCCAAAACAGGAATACCGCAGTGACATGACAAGAATCTGCATAACTGATCAGGTGCTAAACAGTCACAAGTAAAATTTATGTATGAGATAGCCAAGATGACTGCCTATAAAATGATGGTGGTCTAATGTGGATGGTGACATATGAAGGCTGAAAGTCAGAAGTTCAAAGTATTGTTACCCTTTTGTCAGTGTATTTTAAACTGAGAATACACTTTAGCTCTGATTCATCAAGGTGTTTGCACCAGAACTCAGATGTAAAATTGCCACGCAAGGTTGCAAATTTTTGCCCTAAAATTTTGTGACCTTTTCCCATTTTTACAGCAGCCCCATATGGGTAGAGCAGAGACAAGGTGAGGCGGTGCCTGCCCGAAAAATGCACCATAATTTACCTCTACAAAAGTGGCATAAATTCTGAGCAATGTTGCAAAATTGGGGACGACCCCTACAACTTCTGGGTGGAACACATATGGAAAACTCTTGACATGTCACTAACCGAGAGACTTCAGTGTGTTCAACAAATATATTCAAATCCCAACACATGCAGAGATTGCCTGTCTGTTAGACAATCCCTACATGTATTGAACCGCCATGAGATATGCAGCTTCGGGAACTCAAGCATATTTTCCAAGCATACCGAAGACACTGTTAGCACCCGAGCATGCTCAGATAACACCTTATCCCAGCACGTTCGCTGATCACTATATGTCACTTACTGAAGCGGCTTTTAAACCAAATTTGAACAATCTGGATTTCCAATGGCACAAAATTAGATATTGCAGAAGGGTTTGGTGCAGGAATTTCAACTACTGAAAGTTCTGCTTCCATTAAAGAGCCCATTGAGTTCAGTTGGCGCTTTAGAAGATTCAGTTTCAAAATTCTTTCAAAAAAATAATCTTAAAAGGGTTGCCAGGAACGTTAACATTTATGTCTTATCCTTAAGGTAGGTCATCAGTGTCTGATCAGTGGGAGTGCAACACCCTCACCTCTGCAAATCAGCTGCTTCCAGTGTCAGCAGTGGCTGGAACTGCTCTGTTGCGGAGCTGCAGAGCTCCATCACTGGAATAGTGGCATTGGCCGGGTACTGCACATCCATAATCTATTGATTTGAATAAGGGGTGGATGTGCAGTACCCAACCGCGGCCACTATATAGTCAATGGAGCTGTGCTGCGCAGCTGAGAAGTTCGACCAACACCGGGAACAGCTGATCGGCAAGAATACCTGTTGTCACACCTCCACCGATCAGACATTGATGACCTGTCCTAAGAATAGGCCATCAATGTTAAAGTCCTGGACAACTCCTTTAAGTATGCAAATTGGAGAGCTGCGTACTTCATGACTTTAAGGCCCCGTCACACATAGCGATCTCGTTGATATCGTTGTCAGGATCGCTGGTGAGTCGCTATGTGTGACTCCAGCCTTACTCTGAGTTCCTTTAGCTTCAGATCAGGTTCAATGAATAAAAAATACAAACAAACATAAAAACACTATTGACTGCCTACAAAACCCCATATCCTGCTGCAGTTTTTTGTATATTTTTATTTTTTGCGACCAGTATTTTCTACAGTTCCTCTCCATTATCTGTGTGGACACATTCAAAGGATAATTTCCCCTTTCCTACTCCCTGAAAGTAAATCCAACAAAGTGCGCTCATATACGGTACTTTTCTTTCCTGAACATTCAATATAAAAATATTTTTCACAAATCGCTGAGATATTTTCTGGGGGTCCGAGGCTCCCGTTGCCTTTCTGAATTGTGATGTAATAGCGCTGGATGCATTAGGCGCTCTCACCGCGGCACATGCTGCAGGATGTTTGTCATTGTGCACAATCTTTCCATTCTCATTGAACTCGTCCCGGAGGTTCAAGTTTTGCAGATTCCTATTTGGTTCATTCAAGGTAAATTACACAAAGCTTTTTTTTTTTCCATTTACGCTTTTTTGGTTGCACAACGGACACTGAGCAGAGTTGGTTAACTCTGAATTGTGCAGTTGATTCTCTGCCCAAATTCTGCAGATTTTGTTTTTTCTCCTACACTGTATCTCTACCAAAAAGGGGGCATATTTTTTTAGAAGGAGGAAGAATCATCAACGATCCTAAATACGCAGACGATACAACATAGATAGCAACAAGCATAGATGGAATGAAGAACTTATTATGGAGGGTCAAGATGGAAAGCTCGAACATGGGACTGCTACTCAACACAAAGAAGGCAGATATTGACCACAGCCAGGTACGACAGGGACACATTCGAGATGGGTGGCGATGAACTGGAAGCTTTAAAGGACTTCAACCTACTAGGATCAATGATCACTCAAGATGCAGCAAGGACACCGGAAGTCAATAAGAGAATAGCTATGGACAAATCAACAACGAAGTCACTGGACAAGGTCTTCAAATTGAGGAACATTTCACTTTTGACCAAGACGAGCCATACATAGTCTGTAGTAGTAATATATGGATGCGAAACCTGGACTATACAGAAACCAGACAGAAGAAGAATCAATGCCTTCGAAATGTGCTGGAAAAAGGAGGTTATCAATACCATGGATGACAAGAAGAACAAACAAATCAATCTTGGAACAAATCAAGCCAAACATGTCACTGGAAGCAAGGACCACCATGTAGCAGAGTGTATCTTTTGAGAATCCACCGGTACACAGGAGAACTTCACTGAGCAAGTTATCTTGAGTAAGCAGCATTTACTTCTTATGGGTAAACATGAGATAAGAATTCAGAAGCACACAGCCCTGCTGCTGGTGTAATACATTCAAAAGCGAAAATAAAACTAACATCAAAAACAGAGTACTTCCCTCCCCACAATACAGCAAACATTTCAGTTCACACTATCGCCATCTGCTGTCAGGCTAGTGTAAACTCCTCCTTTAAATAAACAAGAAGTCCATTTCTGTTGCATATGCCAACACCCTTTCTCAACAGTAAGGACTTATTCAGTCAAACCCAACTTTTTTTTATTAGTCTCTGGTGTTTATCAGCATTCAACGCCTTCGTGAAGATGCCTGCTGTCATTTCTTCAGTAGGATAATCCTTCAAGAAATTATACTTCACATTTCCCAAGTCTTTGATTTCAAAATGTCGCTTCAGGATTTTTAGAATGTTTTCTTTATCCCTTTCTTCTTCAGAACAAATCAAAATGTCATCTACACATATGTGTTATGAATGAGTCACCGTAGGAGGCAAAAACAGAAATACTAGCTAAGTCCAGAAAACCTGAGAAGTTGGCAGCTATCGGATTGCAGACCCCTGAACCTAACAACAACAACTAGCAGTAGCCGTGGGGGGTTCCTACGGTGCCCTAGACCCCTCGATCACAGCCGGAGAACTACATAGCCTAAAGACAGAAAGGGAAATCTAAACTGCCCCAGAGCAGACCCCAAAGCAATAGGCAGCCCCCAACATATAATGACGGTGAAGCAAGATGAAAAAACACTCACACAGATAGAAAGGCTGAGCAAATGATGGGGCCCAAGCTAACTAAATAGGACAGAAAAGAAAAGCTGCTGTCTGCAATCCGCCAAAACACTCTCAAAAACAAGAGCCAACAGACTGATAGGGAAAAAAGCCCTGAAGACGCTAGGCTTCAAAAAGTCTATATCAGTACTCAGGTATTATCTGAAGATAGAGCAAAAAGGAATTCAGCTCACCCAGCAGGGAAAGACAGAAATCCAGAAAAACAAGGCAAAACAAAACCAAAACACAAATGCAAAAAGTAGAGCAGAAAACTTAGCTTTTGAGGCGCTGGAATCAGACTGGTCTCCAAGAATCCCTCAGAGTAATCACCCGCAAGGCAGAAGGGCGTCGGCTGCCTTATATCCAGTCAGCAATCCCAGTCACCCAGTCATCATCATTCTGCTCAGGTGCTTTGTAATCAGCCTCACTACCTTCCTTCACCAGAAGAGGGAGTTCATCAGACCTCAATGGTGAAGGGGAAAATGAACTCACAACACATATGAGTACATAAATCCATCTATTCATCAGCCTTTTTGTGTACAAGCTTTGCTTCTTTGAAAATTTTCATTTGTAAGCACTTCTGTGATTTTGTCATTCCATGCTTTAGCTGCTTGCTTTAAACCATATATGCTTTTCTGTAATTTGCAAACTTTGGGTTTCTTTCATCTTTGAATCCTGGAGGTTGTTCCATGTAAATGTCTTCTGTTAAATCTCCTTTCAAAAATGCTGTCTTACATCCAGATGTATCAGTTCCATCTGTTTCATTGCTGCAACTGTAAGTAAAGTTCTTATTGTAGTATGTTTGACAACTGGAGCAAATATCTCATCATAGTCTTCTCCATATTTTTGAGAATACCCTTTAGCTACGAGTCTTGCTCGGTATCTTTCAATTGTGCTATCTGTTTGGTATTTTACTTTAAAAATCCATTTACATCCTATGGCTTTTCTTCCTTCTGGTAAATCTGTCAGTGTCCATGTATTTGAGTCATGCATGGATTTCATTTCTGTTTCTGTTGCTTCTGTCCATTTATTAGCTTCTTCTTTAGGGAGTTTAGATATGTCTTCCCAAGAAGTAGGTTCATATATTTTACTTGTGCTTGTCTTGTATGAGAGACGTTTTGTTCTGTCTGTTTGTAGTTGTATTTCTTCATTTTCAGTATTCTGTTCTTCATCAATTTCAACTACTTTCTAATCAGATACCTTTTCAGCTATGTCACTGCTGTTTTTCTCATTTATTGTGTCAATTGAAATCATAGTGTCTTCATTTAGATCCTCAATGAATGTCACACTGTTACTCACCGTGACTTTGTCTGTTTTGGGATCTAGGATTCTGTATCCCTTGCAATTTTCACTATATCCAACAAATATTCCCTCCATGGATCTGTTTTGAAGTTTGGAACGTTTTTCTGCTGGAATGAATATTCAAACTTTACATCCAAAAACTTTTAAATGATTGGCACTTGGTTTCATACCTTGCCACAGTTCATACAGTCATGGCCAAAAGTATTGACACCCCTGCAATTCTGTCAGATAATACTCAGTTTCTTCCTGAAAATGATTGCAAACACAAATTCTTTGGTATTATTATCTTCATTTAATTTGTCTTAAATGAAAAAACACAAAAAGAATTGTCCTAAAGCCAAATTGGATATAATTCCACACCAAACATAACAAAGAGGGTGGACAAAAGTATTGGCACTGTTCGAAAAATCATGTGATGCTTCTCTAATTTGTGTAATTAACAGCACCTATAACTTACCTGTGGCACCTAACAGGTGTTGGCAATAACTAAATCACACTTGCAGCCAGTTGACATGGATTAAAGTTGACTCAACCTCTGTCCTGTGTCCTTGTATGTACCACATTGAGCATGGAGAAAAGAAAGAAGACCAAAGAACTGTCTGAGGACTTGAGAAACCAAATTGTGAGGAAGCATGAGCAATATCAAGGCTACAAGTCCATCTCCAAAGACCTGAATGTTCCTGTGTCTACCGTGCGCAGTGTCATCAAGAAGTTTAAAGCCCATGGCACTGTGGCTAACCTCTCTAGATGTGGCCGAAAAAGAAAAATTGACAAGAGATTTCAATGCAAGATTGTGCGGATGTTGGATAAAGAACCTCCACTAACATCCAAACAAGTTCAAGCTGCCCTGCAGTCCAAGGGTACAACGGTGTCAACCCGTACTATCCGTCGGCATCTGAATGAAAAGGGACTGTATGGTAGGAGACCCAGGAAGACTCCACTTCTTACCCCGAGACATAAAAAAGCCAGGCTGGAGTTTGCCAAAACTTACCTGAAAAAGCCTAAAACATTTTGGAAGAATGTTCTCTGGTCAGATGAGACAAAAGTAGAGCTAAAGCATCAACATAGAGTTTACAGGAGAAAAAAGAGGCATTCAAAGAAAAGTACACGGTCCCTACAGTCAAACATGGCAGAGGTTCCCTGATGTTTTGGGGTTGCTTTGCTGCCTCTGGCACTGGACTGCTTGACCGTGTGCTTGGCATTATGAAGTCAGAAGACTACCAACAAATTTTGCAGCATAATATAGGGCCCAGTGTGAGAAAGCTGGGTCTACCTCAGAGGTCATGGGTCTTCCAGCAGGACAGTAACCCAAAACACACTTCAAAGAGCACTAGAAAATGGTTTGAGAGAAAGCACTGGAGACTTCTAAGGTGGCCAGCAATGAGTCCAGACCTGAATCCCATAGAACACTTGTGGAGAGATCTAAAAATGGCAGTTTGGAGAAGGCACCCTTCAAATATCAGGGACCTGGAGTAGTTTGCCAAAGAAGAATGGTCTAAAATTCCAGCAGAGCATTGTAAGAAACTCATTGATGGTTACCGGAAGCAGTTGGTCGCAGTTATTTTGGCTAAAGGTTGTGCAACTAAGTATTAGGCTGAGGGTGCCAATACTTTTGTCCGGCCCATTTTTGGAGTTTTGTGTGAAATGATCAATGTTTTGCTTTTTGCTTCATTCTCTTTTGTGTTTTTTCATTTAAGACAAATTAAATGAAGATAATAATACCAAAGAATTTGTGTTTGCAATCATTTTCAGGAAGAAACTGAGCATTATCTGACAGAATTGCAGGGGTGTCAATACTTTTGGCCATGACTGTATGGAGTTTTCTTCAGTTTTCTGGAAAAAAGTCTGTTCTGTAGATATGTAGCTGTCATTGCTGCCACACCCCAATATTTCTCTGGTAGTTTGGAATCTGTCAGCATATATTTCATCATTTCTGTCAGAGTTCTGTTTTTCCTTTCTGCTACTCCATTTTGTTCAGGTGTGTACGGAATAGTCTTTGGACATTCTATACCATTTTGTCTTAAGTAGTTTTCTATTTTGTGACCTGTAAATTCACCTCCATTATCACTTCTGATGACAATTGGCTTCCTTTGAAATTTGTTACTCGACCTTGTTACATAGTCTACAAGTTTATCAAAAACTTCACTTTTGTTCTTAATTATGTAACTGTGTATCTTGAGTAGTCATCTATGAAAGTCACCATGTATCTATTTCCTCCTGATGTAGTCATTTTCATGGGTCCACATATGTCAGTATGCACCAAATCAAGTGGTCTTTTGCTTTTCATCTCACTTTCTTTTGGAATAGATATTCTTGTGGCTTTAGATTTTATACAACATTCACATCTTACAGTAATTGCGCAATCTGATATCTTTAGGTCTTTTGTCAATTCTTTTCTTTGTAGTTCCCTTATACTGTCCGGGTGTCTGTGTCTTAGATGTCTATGCCACATATGAATACAGTTCTTGTGATCATGTATACATACCTTCATCTGTACCTTTGGTGTGTCAAGATGATATAATTGTTCATCTGCCTTGACATTGGTTATCACCTTGTTTCTTGCTAGAATTGCACACTCATTGTCTTTGAATTTTACAGTGAGTCCATTGGCTGTTAAACGCTTCACAGATAACAATCCACCTTCCAATTTTGGAACATACAACACATTCTGTACAAGTATCTTTGAATCTTGTACGAACTTGTTTGAACAGTTTAGCATACCTTGTCCTATACCTTCTGTGGTTATTTTGCTTCCATCTGCAAAATAAATGGCTTCTTTCTTATCTAAATCAAGATCAGTGAAGAAATTCTTGTCACTTGTCATATGACTTGTTGCTCCTGAATCAATAAACCAACCAAGTGATGATTTCTTGTCTGTTACTTTAAATGTGCCATTCCAATTATTCTCACATGATTCTGAAATTGTGTTTTTCACTTTCTGTGTATGCTCTTTATGTTGTAATTTTTGCTGTTCTGCTTTTCATATGGTACTGTTTTTCTTTAAATGACCTTTTTTCTTACATCTGAAAAATTCTCTTGTCTCTTTTATTATAGGGTTTTTTAAATTCTGTAGCTTTAAGAGCATTTCCACTGTCCTTTCAGTAGAAGAATCATTTGCTTGTTCATTTCTTCTCTGATATTCATCTATTAGTCTGGTTTTCACAAAATGTAATGTGATGTCTTTTTCTGGTCTTGTCTCTAGGGCATTTATCAAGGCTGTATACAAATCTGGTAAACTGCACAATAATATTGCTGCTACATGACTTTCTTTAATGTCTTCACCAATAGACCTTAGCTATGATATTACTTCCATCATTGAGAATATGTACTTCTGCATGAGGAAGTAGAGGGGGGAGAAAAAAAGAAAGGGAAAGTAAAATAAGAAATAAAAATAACAATGATTATGAAAATAATATTTTTAATCTATCTTCACATCTCCTCACAACAGAAGAAAAGAAAGTTCTTTCCAAAGGTCTAACTTTCTGTCCTATGCATAAAACCAATGACTTTGATCTCTTCCTAGATTTACAAGTATTTATTAGGAAATTAACACTAAAACGACATTTTTTTATTAAAAGAATCAAATCAGATATCAAATTCTAATGGTGACAACATGTCTAAAGAAAGTGTTTTCTCAAATAATGAAACTATTGAAACTGGATTTCATTTGGATGTACCTGTTAAGTCTAATTTCTACCCCATTGAAAATAAGGGCCATTTTTTGAATGTATTTAATGATGTTGTACAAAAGAAATTTAAAGAAATTACCTCTACAAAAGACAAATACCATTATAAAAATAATCTGAGTAGAGGTGAAAAATTAGCATTACAAACATTAAAGACTAATACTGATATTATAATTCGGTCAGCAGATAAAGGAGGAGGGATAGTTATTCAGAATAGATCTGATTACTGTAATGAAGCAATGAGAATACTATCCGATGAAAAATATTATAGTAAAAACTCATTTGACATCATTCCAGAAATAAAATTAAATTATGATATATTAATTCAGGAGGGCAAAAAGACGAACATTTTTAACAAAAAGGAACTAAAGTTCCTTACTGTCCAAAATCCACGAATTCCTTTCTTTTATCACTTACCAAAAATTCATAAGAGTTTAGTAAACCCCCCAGGGAGACCGATTATCTCAGGGATAGGCTCATTAACGAGTAACCTATCCCATTACATCGATAGAATTATGGTGACTAATGTTCCACTTTTAAAAAGCTATATCAGAGATTCCACTCATCTTATTCAATTTTTACAGCAAATTCAATGGAAATCGAGCTATCTTTTACTTACTATGGATGTGTCCTCATTATATTCAAATATATCACACAACTTGGGGTTAGCCTGTTTTAACAAGATTTTAGTAAGAGATAATAGGTTGTCTAAAGACCAAAAGAAGTTTTTATTAAAAGGCATGGATTTTATTTTGAGAAATAATTATTTCACATTTGATGGATATTTATACCATCAGAAGCTCGGGACCGCGATGGGCTCAAAGGTCGCACCAACATATGCAAATATTTTTATGGGGGTTTTCGAAGATTTTTATATTTTTAATACCAAGTGGTGCAATAATTTGATCATGTATAAGAGATTCATTGACGACCTTTTTTTTTATTTGGGATAACTCTGACAGTAGCATTAACAATTTTATTCATGATATTAATAATAATAACTGGGGTTTATCATTTTCCTCAGTTTATGAACATGAGAGTATCAACTTTTTAGATATAACTATTTTTATCAAGGATAACACTATTTTAACTAAAACCTTTTTTAAAAATGTGGATATTAATAGTTATATTCCTTTTAATGGTGGACATTTTGGAAAATGGCTGAGGAATATCCCAGAGAATCAGTTTAGGAGGATCAGAAAAAATTGTTCTAGCTTTGAGGACTTTAAGGACCAAGCTGATATTCTAAAAAATAGGTTCGTGGATAAAAAATACCCCAATAATCTGATCAAAAGTGCCTACAACAGGTGTGTCAATATATCACAAGACACTCTCATTTATGAACAAAAAATAGTCAAACCAGATAATAAAAAATATATGACTAATTTTATCACCCAATATTGTGCCGAACACACAAGAATACGGAAAATTTTGTGTGATAATTGGTATATACTTTTAAATGATCCTATTCTAAAAAATTTTTTACCTAGCAATCCAGGAATAACTTTTAGAAGGGCACCAACTATTAAGGGACTGGTGGCCCCTAGTCGACAAAAAACTGAATTCACATTGAATCCAATTCATGCCCCTTTAAAAGGGATTTATAAATGTGGAAGGAGAAATTGCCTCTGTTGTAATATTATTACTCATAGAGAAAAATCTATAAAATCATCTACCACCAATGAAATCTTTCCTATAAAAAATTATTTGAGCTGTACTATGGAATTTGTGATATATCTTATTGAATGTGGATGTAAAAAACAGTATGTTGGAAGAACAACCCAACCGCTACATCTAAGGGTTAATTCACATAGATATAACATTAAAAAAGGCTTCTTACAACATGGTCTCTCTAGACATTTCACTATAAAACATAATAAGGATCCAAGTGGACTAAAAATCAGCCCAATTGAGTATATTCCTGCTGACATTCCTGATAGGGTAGGGCAACTAAATAGAAAAGAAGTATTTTGGATTTACAGGTTAAATACACTCAAGCCATATGGCTTGAACGAAATTACAGAGGTTTTTCTTTAAAATGGAATAAATTCAATGATTTTCTCTTTTAATAATTTTTAATGATGCATCCATATGTTATCCAGAATGAATTTTATCTTATCCGGCATTTTTAACCCCCTTTTTTATGTGCGACTTTTTATTCCCATAATTTTATTTCTGTATTGTGGATGAATTAATTTATTCCCTCCTTTATACAATTTCTTATACATTTTTATGTTCAGATCTTTTATATATCTTTATATTTATATTTTTATATTATAGTATTCTAAGAAAATAATGTTAGTTTTGCTGGATTGAAGATGAGCGGTCTCTCTTTTCTCCTCCTTCATCTCTCTCCCCCTTTGTGCTGGGACATCGCGGGCAGCGATCCTGGTTTCTTTCATCGAGCGCTACGCAAGCTCTTCATAGTCGGTGTCTTTGTCCATTTACCATCAGATACTCTGAGTAGTTGTGAATGAATTCAACGTCTCTCTTTTAAGTGACGTGTGAGTTTTTTATAATCGATCGCAGTTTTTTATAATCGATCGCATTATTCTCGGTCACATATTACCTATTTTTTATATTTTTATCAATTAGTGATTCATACACTGTTTAAAAAGAGAAAGTTTCTTTTATTGTCATATAAATTATACATATCATTTTAATCAATAACTTTTTTTATCTTTGTTTTACAAGTCCTTTTCTTCTTCCCTGTCAGGTACGACCTGACCGTGGTTCCGTGTACTAAGATACACATTTTTTGGCCATTTTTATTTACAGATGTCAAGAGTTCGTTTTTTATATATATTTCCTGTTTTCCGTTTTTTCTTATTTTTTCTCCTTCTTACCTTTTCTTTTTTTCTTTTTTATCTATGAAATAATAAAAATATTGTGTTTTTAATGAATTGAGATTAATTAATGCATTAGTTCAACTATGATACTTTGAACCCTGACATTTGCACCAAATGACATGTGACCTTTTTGGCGCCGTTTTTGAAATCATGCTGTATATAATCTGTGACAGTTCTGTTTGATCATATATGTCATCCCCTGAAGAAGAAATGGTACACATTTCGAAACGCGTTGGGAAATAAATGGATTAATCTTTCTCCTAAATATTGGATTGGCGAATTTATCTGGTAGCGCACAAAAGTCCAAGAATTTTTTCCAAAATCTGATACTTCTGCATGTCGTCATTTGCACTCAATCTCATACTGTAAAGCTTTCTTAATAGAAATAACTTGTGATTTAAACTGCGTCTTTCATGTAAATTTCTCAATGCGTCCCACATTCCTTTCGCTGTATCCTCATTCCTTATGTGTATTAATTGAGCATCATCCACTAATAAGCTAATGGTGGCTCAAGCTTCTCTATTCTTTCTATCCCATGTCTGATTATCTTCATCAGGTCTATCTGTAGTAATTACTTCCCATAAATCATCTTTAGATAACAACATCTCTACTTTGAATTTCCATAACTGATTATTTTCACTGTTCAGCTTAGCTACTGTGAGTTTCAGCTCAGTGCTACACATCATTTTTATATAATCTTACTTGTTTTGTGAATATATTATTTCTTCTTGAGAGTTCCTGTATATCTTGTGTGTGTTGAGTCTCTGTAATTATCTCCAATGTGTGGTTCTCCAGTTCCTGGGTCATTAATTCCTTTACCCCTCTGTATCTGGATTTTTTCTTTTCAGCCTCCGTTCACTGGGTTTTATCTCCTTCTGTTAACAGAGCTTATCTGCTTCTCGGGTGTCTGGAATTATTGCTTGGCGTTATCTTCTGGGTGTCTGTGTCCTGCGTGTCTGGGCTTCTGTGTCCTGGGCCTATAACCTGTAGCAGAGTGTATCTTTTGAGAATCCACTGGTACACAGGAGAACTTCACTGAGCAAGTTATCTTGAGTAAACAGCATTTACTTCTTATGGGTAAACATGAGATAAGAATTCAGAAGCACACAGCCTTGCTGCTGATGCAATACATTCAAAAGGGAAAGTAAAACTAACATCAACAGAGAACTTCCCTCCCCACAATACAGCAAACATTTAAGTTCACACTATCGCCATCTGCTGTCAGGCTAGTGTAAAGTCCTCCTTTACATAAACAATAAGTCCATTTCTGTTGCATATGCCAACACACCAAGCTATGACTTGCTTATTTTGGACCCATCATATGAAGGGAGCAATCACTGGAGGCGGACATCCTGGACAGAAGAATAGAAGGAACAAGATGAAGAGGAAGACCAGCAACCCGATGGCTTCATACTAACATAGTAACATAGTATTTAAGGTTGAAGGGAGACTTTAAGTCCATCTAGTTCAACCCATATCCTAATGTTGATCCAGAAGAAGGAAAAAAAGAAAACCCATGCGGCCAACACTAAGCTTCACATTGGTGAAAAAAAAATCCTTCCCGACTCCACATACTGCAATCAGACTACTTCCCTTGATCAACGCAATATCAAGGAATCTAGTCTATATACCCTGTAATATTATACTTTTCAATAAAGGCATCCAGTCCCCTCTTAAATTTTAGTAGGGAATCACTCATTACAACATCATATGGTAGAGAGTTCTATAGTCTCACTGCTCTTACAGTAAAGAATCCGCATCTGTGATTATGATTAAACCTTCTTTCCTCCAGATGTAGAGTGTGCCCCCTTGTCCCCATCACAGGTCTAAGAGTTAAAAGATCATGAGAAAGGTCTTTATACTGTCCCCTCATATATTTATACATTGTAATAAGAGATCACCCCTAAGCCTTCGTTTTTCCAAACTAACCCCAAGTGTAATAACCTTTCTTGGTATTACAGACCCTCCAGTTCTCTAACAACCTTGGTCGCTTTTCTCTGCACCCGCTCCAGTTCAGCTATGTCTTTCTTATACACCGGAGACCAGAATTGTACACAGTATTCTAAATGTGGTCGCACTAGTGACTTGTATAGAGGTAAAATTATATTCTCATGAGCATCTATGCCTCTTTTAATGCATCCCATTATTTTATTTGCCTTTGCAGCAGCTGCCTGACACTGGCCATTAAATATGAGCTTGTCGTCCACCCATACACCCAGGTCTTTTTCAGTGACAGTTTTGCCCAGTGTTTTACAATTAAGCACATAATTATACATCTTGTTTGTTCTACACAAGTGCATGACCTTACATTTATCCTCATTAAAGCTCATTTGTCATTTATCAGCCCAAGCTTCTAGTTTACATAAATCCTCCTGTAATATAAAATTGTCCTCCTCTGTATTGATTACCCTGCAGAGTTTAGTGTCATCTGCAAATATTGAAATTCTACTCTCTATGCCCCCTACAAGGTAATTAATAAATATGTTAAAAAGAAGAGGGCCCAATACTGACCCCTGTGGTACCCCACTGCTAACCAGTCCGAGTGTGCTCAATTAATAACCACCCTTTGTTTCCTATCCCTGAGCCAGCTCTTAACCCACTTACACATATTTTCCCCTATCCCCTTTGTTCTCATTTTATGTATCAACCTTTTGTGTGACACCATATCAAAAGCTTTTGAAAAGTCCATGTACACCACCTCCACTGCATTTCCTTGGTCCAGTCCGGAACTTACCTCTTCATAAAAGCTTATCAGATTAGTCTGACAGGAACGGTCCCTTGTAAACCCATGTTGATATTGGGTCATGAGGTTATTCTTCTCCAGATACTCCAGTATAGTATCTCTTAGAAAACCCTCCAGGATTTTACCCACTTACTGGCCTATAATTTCCAAGTTCAGTTTTTGTCCCCTCTTTGAATATTGGCACCAGATTTGCTATACGCCAGTCCTGTGGTACAGACCCTGTTATTATGGAATCTTTAAAGATTAAAAATAATGGTCTTTCAATGACTGTACTTAATTCCTGCAGTACTCGGGGGTGTATTCCTTCCGGGCCTGGGGATTTGTCAATTTTAGTGATTTTTAGACGCCTCCGTACTTCCTGCTGGGTTAAGCAGGTGACATTTAACCCCTTCCTGACATGAGACGTACTATCCCGTCCATGGGACCTGGGCCCCTATGCCCATGGACGGGATAGTACGTCTAGCGCGATCAGCGGCGCCCACATGGTGAGCGCCGCTGATCGCGGCCGGGTGTCAGCTGATTATCACAGCTGACACCCGGCACAATGTGTCAGGGGCGGTCACGGACCGCCCCCGACAAGTTAACCCCTTGCACACCGCGATCAAACATGATTGCGGTGTACCGGGGGTTAAAGGGAAGCATCGGCAGGGAGGGGGCTCCCTCCGTGCTTCCCTGAGCCCCCCACGGCAGCGCAATGTGCAGCGCTGCTGCGGGGGGCTCCTTTCCTCCAGGCCCCCGAATCCAAGATGACGATGGGGGCCTTCGGGGGCCTGAGGAAGCTGGCTTCCTCAGTGCCTGCAAAGCGCAGGCATGAGGAAGCCTTCTGTAGTGCCTGTGTCAGATCGCTGATCTGTCACAGTGATCTGTGATGTGACAGATCAGCGATCTGTCACAGGACAGTGATGTCCCACCTGGGACTATTTAATAAAGTTAAAAAAAATAAAAAAGTGTTAAAATAATTAAAAAAAAAATCGCCAAATAAATTAGAAAAAAAAAAAAATATTCCCCCAATAAATCCATTTTTTGGAAATAATAATAAAAAAAAACAATAAAAGTACACATATTAGGTATCGCCGCGTCCGTAATGACCCGCCCTATAAAACTGTCCCATTAGTTAACCCCTTTAGCGAACCCCTTAAAAAATAAAAATAAAAAACGAAGCAAAAAATAATGATTTATTATCATACCGCCAAACAAAAAGTGTAATAACGCGCGATCAAAAAGACGCATATAAATATCCATGGTACCGCTGAAAACGTCATCTTGTCCCGCAAAAAACGAGCCACCACACAGCATCATCAGTGAAAAAGTAAAAAAGTTATAGCTCGCAGAATAAAGCGATGCAAAAATAATTATTTTTTATATAAAATAGTTTTCATTGCATAAAACCGACAAAAACATAAAAAAATGACATAAATGAGGTATCGCTGTAACCGTACTGACCCGAAGAATAAAACCGCTTTATCAATTTTACCGCACGCGGAACGGTGTAAACGCACCCCCCCAAAAGAAATTCATGAAACGCTGGTTTTTGTTCATTCTGTGTCCCAAAAATAGGAATAAAAAGCGATCAAAAAATGTCACATGCCCAAAAATGGTACCAATAAAAACGTCAACTCGTCCCGCAAAAAATAAGACCTCATATGACTCGGTGGGTCAAAATACGGAAAAATTATAGCTCTCAATATGTGGTGATGCAAAAACTATTTTTACAATAAAAAGCGTCTTTTAGCGTGCGACAGCTGCCAAATATAAAAACCGCCATAAATAGTAAATCAAACCCCCCGATATCACCCCCTTAGTTAGGGAAAAATAATAAAATTAAAAAAAAAGTATTTATCTCCATTTTCCCATTAGGGTTAGGGTTAGGGTTAGGGCTCGGGTTAGGGCTAGGGTTAGGGCTAGGGTTAGGGTTAGGGCTAGGGTTAGGGCTAGGGTTAGGGCTCAGATTAGGGTTAGGGGTGTGTTGGGGTTAGGGTTGGAGTTATAATTGGGGGGTTTCCACTGTTTGGGCACATCAGGGGCTCTCCAAATGCAACATGGCGTCTGATCTCAATTCCAGCCAATTCTTAGTTGAAAAAGTCAAATGTTGCTCCTTCTCTTCCAAGCTCTGCCATGCGCCCAAACAGTGTTTTACCCCACATGTAGGGTATCAACCTACTCAGGACAAATTGCAAAACAATTTTTGGGGTCCAATTTCTCCTGTTACCCTTAGGAAAATAAAAAATTGGGGGCAAAAATATCATTTTTGTGGAAAAAAATGATTTTTTTATTTTCACGTCCTAGTGTTATAAACTTCTGTGAAGCACTTGGGGGTTCAAAGTGCTCACCACACATCTAGATAAGTTCCGTGGGGGGTCTAGTGTCCAAAATGGGGTCACTTGTGGGGAGTTTCAATAGTTTAGGTACATCAGGGGCTCTCCAAACGCACATGACACCCGCAGACCATTCCATCAAAGTCTGCATTCCAAAACGTCACTGCTTCCCTTCCGAGCCCCGACGTGTGTCCATACAGTAGTTTTCTCCCACATATGGGGTGTCAGCGTACTCAGGCCAAATTGGACAACAACTTTTGGGGGTCCAATTTCTCCTGTTACCCTTGGGAAAATGAAAAAATTGGGGACTAATTGATCATGTTTCTGGAAAAAATACGATTTTTTTATTTTCATGCCCTGGCATTATAAACTTCTGTGAAGCTCTTGGGGGTTCAAAGTGCTCACCTCACATCTAGATAAGTTCCTTAGTGGGTCTAGTTTTCAAAATGGGGTCATTTGTGGGGGGTTTCCACTGTTTAGGTACATTAGGGGCTCTCCAAAGGCAACATGACACCCGCAGACCATTCCATCAAAGTCTGCATTCCAAAACATCACTACTTCCCTTCCGAGCCCCGACGTGTGCCCATACAGTAGTTTTCTCCCACATATGGGGTATCAGCATACTCAGGACAAATTGGACAACAACTTTTGGGGTCCAATTTCTCCTGGTACCCTTGGGAAAATAAAAAAAATGGTGACTAAAAGATCATGTTTGTGGAAAAAATACGAATTTTTTATTTTCACGCCCGGGCGTTATAAACTTCTGTGAAGCACTGGGGGGTTCAAAGTGCTCACCACACATCTAGATAAGTTCCTTGGGGGGGTCTAGTTTACAAAATGGTGTCATTTGTGGGGGGTTTCCACTGTTTAGGTACATTAGGGGCTCTCCAAAGGCAACATGACACCCGCAGACCATTCCATCAAAGTCTGCATTCCAAAACGTCACTACTTCCCTTCTGAGCCCCGACGTGTGCCCATACAGTAGTTTTCTCCCACATATGGGGTATCAGCATACTCAGGACAAATTGGACAACAACTTTTGGGGTCCAATTTCTCCTGGTACCCTTGGGAAAATAAAAAAATGGTGACTAAAAGATCATGTTTGTGGAAAAAATACGAATTTTTTATTTTCACGCCCGGGCGTTATAAACTTCTGTGAAGCACTGGGGGGTTCAAAGTGCTCACCACACATCTAGATAAGTTCCTTGGGGGGTCTAGTTTACAAAATGGTGTCATTTGTGGGGGGTTTCCACTGTTTAGGTACATTAGGGGCTCTCCAAAGGCAACATAACACCCGCAGACCATTCCATCAAAGTCTGCATTCCAAAACGTCACTACTTCCCTTCCGAGCCCCGACGTGTGCCCATACAGTAGTTTTCTCCCACATATGGGGTATCGGCATACTCAGGACAAATTGAAGCACTGGGGGGGTCAAAGTGCTCACCACACATCTAGATAAGTTCCTTAGGGGGTCTAGTTTCCAAAATGGTGTCATTTGTGGGGGGTTTCCACTGTTTTGGTACATCAGGGGTTTTCCAAACGCGACATGGTGTCCGATCTCAATTCCAGCCAAAAACGTCAAATGGCGCTGCTTCCCTTCCGAGCTCTGCCATGCGCCCAAATAGTGGTTTACCCCCACATGTGGGGTATCAGCGTACTCAGGACAAATTGCACAATAACTTTTAGGGTCCTGTTACCCTTGGGAAAATAAAAATTGGGGTGAAAAGATCATTTTTGTGGAAAAAATATGATTTTTTAATTGTACCGCTGTACGTTATAAACTTCTGTAAAGCCCTTGTGGGTTCAAAGTTCTCACCACATATCTAGATAAGTTCCTTGGGGGGTCTAGTTTCCAAAATGGGGTCACTTGTAGGGGGTTTCCACTGTTTAGGTACATCAGGGACTCTCCAAACGTTACATGGCGTCCAATCTGAATTCCAGCCAATTTTGCATTGAAAAAGTCAAACGGCGCTCCTTCCATTCTGAGCTCTGCCATGCACCGAAACAGTGGTTCCCCCCCACATATCAGGTATCTGCGTACTCAGGACAAATTGCACAATAACTTTTGCAGTCCAATTTCTCCTGTTACCTTTGGTAAAATAAAAAAAATTGAACCTGAAGTATTTTTTTTATGAAAAAAAGTTAGATGTTCATTTTTTTTTAAATATTCAAAAAAATTCCTGTGACGCACCTAAAGGGTTAATAAACTTCTTGAATGTGGTTTTGAGCACCTTAAGGGGTGCAGTTTTTAGAATGGTGTCACTTTTGGGTATTTTCTATCATATAGACCCCTCAAAGTGGCTTCAAATGTGATGTGGTCCTAAAAATAAAATGGTGTTGTAAAAATGAGAAATCGCTGGTCAACTTTTAACCCTTATAACTTCCTAACAAAAAAAAATTTTGGTTCCAAAATTGTGCTGATGTAAAGTAAACATGTGGGAAATGTTAGTTATCAAGTTTTTTGTGTGCCGTATCTCTGTGATTTAAGGGCATAAAAATTCAAAGTTGGAAAATTGCGAAATTTTCAAAATTTTCGCCAAATTTCCGTTTTTCTCACAAATAAATGCAAGTTATTTGAATGAAATTTTACCACTAACATGAAGTACAATATGTCACGAGAAAACGATGTCAGAATCACCGGGATCCATGGAAGCGTTCCAGAGTTATGACCTCATAAAGGTACAGTGGTCAGAATTGTAAAAATTGGCCCGGTCATGAACGTGCAAACCACCCTTGGGGGTGAAGGGGTTAATGGAGAATTTTTTTTATCACTGATCATGTTATCCGTCAAGGGGTTTTCCTGTGTAAATACTGTTGAAAAAACTCATTTAGCATATTGGCTTTTTCCTCTTCCTCATCCACCATTTCACCCCGACTATTTTTAAAGGGGACAACACTATCATTTTTTAGTTTCTTACTGTTTATGTAGTTAGAGAATACTTTGGGATTATTTTTACTTTCTCTGGCAATGAGTCTCTCTGTCTCAATCTTTGCTGTCTTGATTTGCTTTTTACAGAATTTATTTAATCTTCTGTATTTATTTAATGCCTCATCACTACCTACTTGCTTTAATTCTCTACAAGCTTTATTTTTGTCACTTATTGTGCCCCTTACAGCTCTATTTAGCCATAGTGGTTTCCTCCTATTTCTAGCATGTTTATTTCCAATACTGTATATATTGTGCACAGGTCCTATTCAGGATGCTAATAAATGTCTCCCATTTTCTTTGTGTACTTTTATTTCTCAGGATATCGTCCCAGTTAATTGCACCAAGATCATCTCTCATCCGTTGGAAATTTGCCTTCCTGAAGTTTAGTGTCCTTGTAACCCCTCTACTACACATCTTATTAAAGGATAAATGAAAACTTATTATTTTGTGATCACTATTACCCAAGTGACCCCAAACCCTTATATTTGATATTTGGTCTGGCCTGTTGGTTGATATTAGGTCTAGCAGTGCCCCGCTTCTTGTTGGGTCCTGAACTAGTTATGAAAGGTGTAATGATACTTGTAATGATACTGTAAGCTCTGATCTAAGGTTCCCTGAGCATTACACTACAGATGAGACTTCTGCCTGTCACACAGCTGTAACCCCCCCTTTTCACCTACAGCTCACACACCGCAGCTCTGTGCCTGCATCTGTAACAGGACACCAGACACTTCCTGTGGCAACATTCTCTCCCCAGCTAAGGAATGTTAATTAGCTAAGTAGAAAGGATGTTCTTTGTTCTCTACCATGTGGCAAATTCAAGTATGGGAGATATTAGCGAAGCTATAGCTCATACCCCATTCGCGACAGAAAATCGAAACAGAGCGCTACCTGCGATCGGACATTTCTGCGACATACTCCAATTCGGCTTCACTACGGTGGATCTTGCTAAGGTCTAGCACCTACAGAATCAGCGAAATGGATTCCTCTTAAACTGTGTGACATAATTACTGCATGTTTGGTCTTGAATTATTGCTTCGACGGGCTAAAGAAAATGATACCATGTGCATGTTTATACGAGGTACTCTCTGCGAGATATCGTTATAATAAGTATAGTAGTCAGATTCTAACTCCTAGAGCAGGGGAGGACCATCACCTGACCGCCCCTTTTATGATGTCAGGACCCAGGACTACAGAGTACACTCAGTTGGGAGGTCATTCTTGCTGGAGATTGCATGCTGCCAGGATTCCAGATGCAGGGAGATGTCTGGCCCCACCTCCCCACAGGGTTAGCCTAAGTCCATGTAAGCAAATGTAAATGTTAATCTCTGTTTTGTTAATCCCGTTTATTTTATATTTGCATTGTACATATCTAATGTCTCAACTTTAAATAATAATTAAACTTATTAGCTCTGTCTCCATGCTCTAAAAATGAATTTACGTGCCTTTAAGATAATTAAGCTTCTGAATTGGGTTGGCTTCGAACCCCTCAATTAAGTTTATAACTTACTCAGAGAAATCTGGAGTTGGTGGTGGCAAAGTGTGGTCTGGGTCCTGGGCGCTGCTGAGAGTGATGGAAGGGATTTTACAAGCTAGATTGGGGTGGCTGCAGCCAGAGCATTTTATAATTCCCTCACTGCAGCGTGCCGGGTGGCCAATCCTCATTGAAGCAGCTGGCCGGCGACCCATTATCCCAGGTGTAGTTCCCTGACTGACCTGAGGGTAAAGGGGCCACCGGAGAGCTGCAAGATCCAAAGTGGAACTGAAAAGTTTCGTGAAGTATTGTGGGCAGTGGTGGGACAACCAAAATAACCCCCTCCTGTGGTAAATTGTTAGGGCAAGACTGGCTTGTTTGTTTATCACATGGTGCCAGCGGTGGGATAGCTAAGATAAGCCCCCTGTGCCTGTGATATCTGTGTGTCGGCTGTGCGTCACATCCCTCCGTCCGTGACATACCGGTGTCAGTGGCGGAATCGTGACATTTTGGTGGCAGCGGTGGGATCGTGACAAAAGGTAATTGTCTCTCATAGTTGTCAAAAACCCATTACCTTCAAACTTCAAACACTCATGTGGAGTCAGATTTTACCCAGATAACTACTGATCTGATTGCAGCACAGAAACTTGGCATTAGACTATTATGGAACATTTGGTGTCTGGAGGAGTATTTAAAACTCAACCTAGTACCTGCAGGATTGAGAATCTCCATCTTTCCGGCATGGGAACCTTCCCCAACGTTTCGGAGTATATGGGAACATGGATTGCTTCGTTGCTCACAAATCCTAATTAACATGTTGATCACACATGATAGGGAGCTGTTAAATTCTGTTAAATCTGATATTAAAAACTTGGAGGCCATACTTATCTCTTTTGATGAGGTGTCTCAGATTCAACCCTTCAGGGTTAGATTAAAGGATTCATTAGATAAATATGATCAAGAGATTATGAATAAAAAACGATCCAAATTTCTGAGAGATAAATTAGATTTTGAGCAAAAGACCGTGTTCAAGTGGACACACCAAGGGAACAGACGAAGGGGACTTGGTAACAAGCGTGGCCCTATAGGAACCGCGAAAGAGACATCTGCAACAGAGGGACAGACCTCTAGTGATTTTTTTATCATCAGCAGACAGCGAATCAGACCCAGGACCAGACGAGGGTGCAGGAAACACAAGTCTATTCTCTCGGGTCACCAGAAGCAGGGGTCACAGAACCCCACGTTACAATCAGCGGAGGCAATATCGGAAATAGGACCACCAGTACCCCTTGATTCTCGTGAGTATGATCCTTCCAATACAGTTGACTCTCTTCAAATTGTTAATTTATCACAATACTCATTGTCACCTATTGAGATTTCTGTTCTTAGCAGGGGTTTGACTTTTTCACCAGTCCAACAGATGGATAAATTCACTTTGATTAAGGATTTATTCCTGTTTTGTAGGAAAATTGTCCTGCGGGTGCTTCATAATAAACCACAGATATCTCCTGTTCTTGACGACACCGATCAAAGAGTCTTCCAGGACCTGATGGATCTTTTGAATGAGGGTGAAAACAACTCAGGTAGGCCCAGGTTTCCACACAGAAACAGATCTAAAATTTCGTCACCATTCTCTATTGTACCTGCTGTGAAATTTTTTTTTGAAATGGTTAAACAAGACATCGAACCAATGTCCCTGAGAGGTTGTATTACATCAAATCTAACTCCATTGGAAAGACGAGCTCTATCGAATTTGAAGTCCAATAATGAATTTATTATCCAGGAGGCTGATAAGTGGGGGAATATAGTTTTATGGCCCCATACTTTATATCAAGAGGAGGCCCACAGACAGTTGGACAATCCAAAATTCTATCATAAACTCCCTTCGGACCCCACTGGACTATATTCCACAAAATTGAGGTCTTTAATTGATAAGGCATTGGAATTGGGCATTATTAGTTCGAGTGAACGGGACTTTATTTGGGTAGAACATCCTACCACTTCTACCTTCTATATGTTGCCCAAAGTCCACAAGGATCTACACAAACCTCCTGGTAGACCGATTGTGTCCAGTATTGGCAGTCTTTGTGAAAAGGCATGCAAATACGTCGACTTTTTTTGCAGCCCTTGGTGCTCAAACTACCTTCCTATGTTAGAGACTCCTCACAATTTATCTCATCCTATAAAGGCGTTGTCCTATCGGATGATGGTATCATGGTAACATGTGATGTCGAATCATTGTATTCGAACATCAACCATGAGGATGGGATGCGGGCAGTTCTTTTCTTTTTGGTTCATCAACAAAATTCAGATAGAATGCTTGATTCTTTTCTCGTAGATCTACTGAACTTTGTCTTGAAACACAACTACTTTCTATTTGATAGAACGTACTTCCTTGAGGTTTCCGGTGTGGTAATGGGGGCGCGTTGTGCCCCGGCATTCGCAAATCTGTTCTTAGGATGGTGGGAGGCCACCACTGTATACATTTCCAAATATTTTCAAGACAGGGTATGATATTGGTCAAGATTCATAGACGATGTGTTCTTTATTTGGTCGGGTTCTGTAGAAGAATGTTTATCCTTTCTAAGAGTTCTGAATGATAATCCGTTCAATATCCATTTGACTCACACTATCTCATCTCTCACAGTGAATTTTTTGGATCTGAGTATAACATGTCTGGAGGGTGCCTTGTCCACCTGCCTCTATCGCAAGCCGACCACTACTAACAGCTTACTTGAATATGGAAGTTTTCACCCTCTACACACAAGGAATGGAGTTCCGGTGGGGCAATTCTTGAGAGTCAGGAGAAACTGCACAAGTGATGTGGATTTTCGGAGAGAAGCACGTGATCTTACGGAGAGACTTAAGAAGAGGAAGTATCCTAAGAAGTCCATATCTCGGGCCTTTCAGAGGGCCAACATGCAGTCACAAGCATCTTTGCTTGCACCCACCAAAAGAACTACAGACAATCATGTTCGTTTTATTACAAGTTTCAATACACACTGGGCACAGGTGAGAAACATATTACATAGACATTGGACCATTCTGACCACGGATTTACAAACTTCTCAGGTTGTGAGCAAACAGCCTCTAGTTACTGCTAAGAGAGCTCCTAATTTGAAGGACATCCTCACTAGTAGTCATTATAGTAGACCCACTTCCAGACTTAATAGGGGGATTGTTCTTAGAGGCTCTTTTCCCTGTGGGCATTGCAATATTTGTCCCTTTATGACTTCCTCTCGGCACTTTTTCTGCAATCCCACTGATCAGATGAGGCACAAATTGAAATCTTACATTAATTGTATGACGACCAACGTGGTTTATGCTATTATATGTCCATGTCCGCAGATTTATGTTGGTCAGACCTCACAAGAATTACACCGCAGGATGCAAAGACATTTTTCTTCAATTAACACTGCCTCGGTGGATGTTCGCAAAGGTAAGACCCTTACCTCGGTGGCTTCCCATTTTTTAAACAAACATGTGGGGAGTTATCGTAACATGAGTATTTTAGGGTTACAACATATTAGATAATCAGGCAGGGGGGGCCCTCTGGAAAGGACTACATCGACATTTCCATCATACCTCCCTTTTGGATCTTGTTTCCTTTTTTTGTTCGGCTTCTTCCTTGGACACGTTCTCAAAACTTAACGAAACTTATGTGTCAACCTATTGATGGACTATGTTCAGAGTCTTATATTATTATTCTCTATTAGTTTTGTGTGTTTACCATTGTATTTGGTGGGTTGCTGTTATCTCGTGATATTTGCAGTACTTTCCAAATGCCAGATATTTTGGATATTTCAGACCCAAAAAAATCTGTTCATGCTGCATTATGTATATTTTACATCTATGTAAAGGACATGTTTTCCTAACCAGGGGTTCCAGTGTCTTTCGTCTATAAATTTACCAGCTTAGTACATTAATTCCTTAGTGCTCATAGGGCCCCATTTCCCTATATATACCATTTATACTCGGCTTGTGGTGATTTTCTATGGGCAATCTCATGTTTTGCCTCTAGATATGTGCACACATTATCTGCAATGGTTGGATCTATTGCATCCAAATTAAAATTCTTTTTGGTACTATAGACTAGCTTGATTGATGGTTTTCCTATGGCTACTGGTTATATTATCTTAGTGCACTATCTTGTGCATGCCTTTCAGTTTTTCTGCACTACAATTATGTGTATCACTTATTTTTCAAAAAAAAAATATATTTTTTTTTTCAGTTGCTATCCACATTCCGTATTTACAGTCTTTTTACAGCCATTGCTAATATTAGCTTTATTTGTGGGCGTGGTTTTTAGCCCGTCTGCAATTTAATTAGCTGTATATTACTCTAGTTGTTCTCTACTACTCCACTTATGTCTGTGTGCAGACATTGCAGATTTATCCAGTGGTTTTTTTTTGCGCTCATAGGGCTCTATTTCCTAATATGTACTATGTATACTCGGCTTGTTATGTTTCCCTATCTGCAATTTTACCTCTAGATATATGCACATATTATTCAGGTATGTGCACATATTCTCTGCAATGGTTTTATTTATAATGGATCCACAATGGACCCATTGTATCAAAAATAAAAAATTATTTTTGGAGACTTATAACAAACCCCTATCAGTAATTTATTATTTTTCCCCCCTCCCCTTATCTCCACCCACAGGGACTCTACATTTTCATTAGATTCACATGTATTATCACGCAGGATGGGTTTTAACCCCTTCCTGACATCCGACGTACTATCCCGTCCATGGGACCCGGGCCCCTATGCCCATGGACGGGATAGTACGTCTACCGCGATCAGCGGCGCCCACGTGGTGAGCGCCGCTGATCGCGGCCGGGTGTCAGCTGATTATCACAGCTGACACCCGGCACAATGTGTCAGGGGCGGTCACGGACCGCCCCCGACACGTTAACCCCTTGCACACCACGATCAAACATGATCGCGGTGTACCGGGGGTTAAAGGGAAGCATCGGCAGGGAGGGGGCTCCCTCCGTGCTTCCCTGATCCCTCCACGGCAGCGCAATGTGCAGCGCTGCTGCCGGGGGCTCCTTTCCTGCAGGCCCCCGAATCCAAGATGGCGACGGGGGCCTGCAGGAAGCTGGCTTCCTCAGTGCCTGCAAAGCGCAGGCATGAGGAAGCCTTGTGCACTGCCTGTGACAGATCGCTGATCTGTCACAGTGATCTGTGATGTGACAGATCAGCGATCTGTCACAGAACAGTGATGTCCCACCTGGGACTATTTAATAAAGTAAAAAAAAAAAAAAATAAAGTGTTAAAATAATTTAAAAAAAATCGCCAAATAAATTACAAAAAAAAAAAAAAAAAATATTCCCCCAAATAAATCCATTTTTTGAAAATAAAAAAAAAACAACAATAAAAGTACACATATTAGGTATCGCCGCGTCCGTAACAACCCGCCCTATAAAACTGTCCAATTAGTTAACCCCTTTAGCGAACCCCTTAAAAAATAAAAATAAAAAACGAAGCAAAAAATAATGATTTATTATCATACCGCCAAACAAAAAGTGTAATAACGCGCGATCAAAAAGACGCATATAAATATCCACGGTACCGCTGAAAACGTCATCTTGTCCCGCAAAAAACGAGCTGCCACACAGCATCATCAGCGAAAAAATAAAAAAGTTATAGCTCGCAGAATAAAGCGATGCAAAAATAATTATTTTTTATATAAAATAGTTTTCATTGCATAAAACCGACAAAACATAAAAAACGACCTAAATAAGGTATCGCTGTAACCGTACTGACCCGAAGAATAAAACCGCTTTATCAATTTTACCGCACGCGGAATGGTGTAAACGCACCCCCCCAAAAGAAATTCCCGAAACGCTGGTTTTTGTTCATTCTGCGTCCCAAAAATCGGAATAAAAAGCGATCAAAAAATGTCACGTGCCTGAAAATGGTACCAATAAAAACGTCAACTCGTCCCGCAAAAAATAAGACCTCACATGACTCTGTGGATCAAAATACGGAAAAATTATAGCTCTCAATATGTGGTGATGCAAAAACTATTTTTACAATAAAAAGCGTCTTTTAGCGTGCGACAGCCACCAAACATAAAAACTGCCATAAATAGTAAATCAAACCCCCCGTTATCACCCCCTTAGTTAGGGAAAAATAATAAAATAAAAAAAATGTATTTATTTCCATTTTTCCATTACGGTTAGGGCTTGGGCTAGGGTTAGGGCTGAGATTAGGGTTAGGGGTGTGTTGGGGTTCGGGTTGGAGTTAGAATTGGGGGTTTCCACTGTTTGGGCACATCAGTGGCTCTCCAAATGCAACATGGCGTCTGATTTCAACTCCAGCCAATTCTGAGTTGAAAAAGTCAAATGGTGCTCCTTCCCTTCCAAGCTCTGACATGCGCCCAAACAGTGTTTTACCCCCACATATAGGGTATCAGCCTACTTAGGACAAATTGCAAAACAATTTTTTGGGTCCAATTTCTCCTGTTACCCTTAGGAAAATAAAAAATTGGGGGCAAAAATATCATTTTTGTGGAAAAAAATGATTTTTTTATTTTCACGTCCGAGCGTTATAAAATTCTGTGAAGCACTTGGGGGTTCAAAGTGCTCACCACACATCTAGATAAGTTCCATGGGGGGTCTAGTGTCCAAAATGGGGTCACTTGTGGGGAGTTTCAATAGTTTAGGTACATCAGGGGCTCTCCAAACGCACATGACACCCGCAGACCATTCCATCAAAGTCTGCATTCCAAAACGTCACTACTTCCCTTCCGAGCCCCGACGTGTGCCCATACAGTAGTTTTCTCCCACATATGGGGTATCAGCGTACTCAGGACAAATTGGACAACAACTTTTGGGGTCCAGTTTCTCCTGGTACCCTTGGGAAAATACAAAAATTGGGGACTAATTGATCATGTTTGTGGAAAAAATACGATTTTTTTATTTTCATGCCCGGGCATTATTAACTTCTGTGAAGCCCTTGGGGGTTCAAAGTGCTCACCTCACATCTAGATAAGTTCCTTAGGGGGTCTAATTTTCAAAATGGGGTCATTTGTGGGGGGTTTCCACTGTTTAGGTACATTAGGGGCTCTCCAACATGACACCCGCAGACCATTCCATCAAAGTCTGCATTCCAAAACGTCACTACTTCCCTTCCGAGCCCCGACGTGTGCCCATACAGTAGTTTTCTCCCACATATGGGGTATCAGCATACTCAGGACAAATTGGACAACAACTTTTGGGGTCCAATTTCTCCTGGTACCCTTGGGAAAATAAAAAAATGGTGACTAAAAGATCATGTTTGTGGAAAAAATACGAATTTTTTATTTTCACGCCCGGGCGTTATAAACTTCTGTGAAGCACTGGGGGATTCAAAGTTCTCACCACACATCTAGATAAGTTCCTTGGGGGGTCTAGTTTACAAAATGGTGTCATTTGTGGGGGGTTTCCACTGTTTAGGTACATCAGGGCTTTTCCAATCGCGACATGGTGTCCGATCTCAATTCCAGCCAAAAACGTCAAATGGCGCTGCTTCCCTTCCGAGCTCTGCCATGCGCCTAAATAGTGGTTTACCCCCACATGTGGGGTATCAGCGTACTCAGGACAAATTGCACAATAACTTTTAGGGTCCTGTTACCCTTGGGGAAATAAAAATTGGGGTGAAAAGATCATTTTTGTGGAAATAATATGATTTTTTAATTGTACTGCTGTACGTTATAAACTTCTGTAAAGCCCTTGTGGGTTCAAAGTTCTCACCACATATCTAGATAAGTTCCTTGGGGGGTCTAGTTTCCAAAATGGGGTCACTTGTAGGGAGTTTCCACTGTTTAGGTACATCAGGGACTCTCCAAACGTTACATGGCGTCCGATCTGAATTCCAGACAATTTTGAATTGAAAAAGTCAAACGGCGCTCCTTCCATTCTGAGCTCTGCCATGCGCCGAAACAGTCGTTCCCCCCCACATATCAGGTATCAGCGTACTCAGGACAAATTGCACAATAACTTTTGCAGTCCAATTTCTCCTGTTACCCTTGGTAAAATAAAAAAAATTGAACCTGAAGTACTTTTTTGTGAAAAAAAGTTAGATGTTCATTTTTTTTTAAATATTCAAAAAAATTCCTGTGACGCACCTAAAGGGTTAATAAACTTCTTGAATGTGGTTTTGAGCACCTTAAGGGGTGCAGTTTTTAGAATGGTGTCACTTTTGGGTATTTTCTATCATATAGACCCCTCAAAGTGGCTTCAAATGTGATGTGGTCCGTAAAAATAAAATGGTGTTGTAAAAATGAGAAATCGCTGGTCAACTTTTAACCCTTATAACTTCCTAACAAAAAAAAATTTTGGTTCCAAAATTGTGCTGATGTAAAGTAAACATGTGGGAAATGTTAGTTATCAAGTTTTTTGGGTGCCATATCTCTGTGATTTAAGGGCATAAAAATTCAAAGTTGGAAAATTGCGAAATTTTCGCCAAATTTCCGTTTTTCTCACAAATAAACGCAAGTTATTTGAATGAAATTTTACCACTAACATGAAGTACAATATGTCACGAGAAAACGATGTCAGAATCACCGGGATCCATGGAAGCGTTCCAGAGTTATGACCTCATAAAGGTACAGTGGTCAGAATTGTAAAAATTGGCCCGGTCATGAACGTGCAAACCACCCTTGGGGGTGAAGGGGTTAAGGATGATTTTACATATAAACACACACACCCCTCGCTTATTTGTATGGTCATTTCTGAACAGACTGTAAATTAACCACCCAGTCATGGCTCTCGTCCAGCCATGTCTCAGATATCCCCACCATGTCATAATTATGTTCCAACAACATTAACTCTAATTCCTCCATTTTGTTGATGAGGCTTCTGGCATTAGTATACATGCACTTTATGTATCTCTCTGTATCTCTATTCTTCTCTAAAATCTTAACTGCTCTAACCCCACCCCCACCTTCATTATGTGTGCCCAGGTCTCTATCTGCATTGTCTTCCCCTCCTATAAAATGAATACCCTCCCCCCAGTCCCTTGTTTAAACACTCCTCCAACCTTCTAGCCATTTTCTCCCCCAGCACAGCTGCACCTTCCCCATTGAGGTGCAGCCCATCCCTAACGTAGAACCTGTAGCCTACTGAGAAGTCAGCCCATTTCTCCAGGGACCCAAACCCCTCCTTCCTACACCAATTCTTGAGCCACTTATTAACCTCCCTAATCTCCCTTTGCCTCTCTTGCGTAGCACGTGGTACAGGCAGTATTTTAGAGAATACCACCTTGGAGGTTCTTGCTCTAAGCTTGCGGCCTAATTCCCTGAAATCATCTGAAATAATTTTTAAGGACCTTCAAAATCATCTTTAAGGACCTTCAAGATAAAGGTGGAGAAGACCCTGGAGGACCTATCTAGGATTACAAAAGATCGCTCTTCTTACAGATTGTTCATCCAGCAAGTCCCCATGGCTCGAGATTGAGACAAAGTCCGTAAAATATATTTATATACACTACCGTTCAAAAGTTTAGGGTCACTTAGAAATTTCCTTATTTTTGGAAGAAAAGCACAGTTTTTTCCAATGAAGCTAACATTAAATGATTCAGAAATACACTCTATACATTGTTAATGTGGTAAATGACTATTCTAGCTGCAAACGTCTGGTTTGTAATGCAATATCTTCATAGGTGTATAGAGGCCCATTTCCAACAACCATCACTACAGTGTTCTTATGGTACTTTGTGTTTGCTATCTGTGTAAGAAGGCTAATGGATGCTTAGAATACCCTTGAAAACCCTTGTGCAAGTATGTTAGCACAGCTGAAAACAGTTTGGCTGATTAGAGAAGCTATAAACCTGACCTTCCTTTGAGCTAGTTGAGAATCTGGAGCATTACATTTGTTGCTTCCATTAAACTCTCAAAATGGCCAGAAAAAAGAACTTTCATGTGAAACACGACAGTCTATACTTGTTCTTACAAATGAAAGCTATTCCATGCGAGAAATTGCCAAGGAACTGAAGATTTCCTACAATGGTGTGTACTACTCCCTTCAGAGGAGAGCACAAACAGGCTCTAACCAGAGAAGAAAAAGAACTGGGAGGCCCCACTGCACAACTGAGCAACAGGACAAGTACATTAGAGTCTGTAGTTTGAGAAATCGATGCCTCACAGGTCCACAACTGGCAGCTTCATTAAATAGTACATGCAAAACGCCAGTGTCAACGTCTACAGTGAAGAGGCGACTCCGGTATGCTGGCCTTCAGGGCAGAGTGGCAACGAAAAAGCCATATCTGAGACTGGCTAATAAATGGAAAAGATTAATATGGGCAAAAGAACACAGACTTTGGACAGAGGAAGATTGGTAAAAAGTGTTATGGACAGACAAATCCAAGTTTCAGATGTTTGGATCACACAGAAGAACATTTGTGAGACACAGAACAACTGAAAAGATGCTGGAAGAGCGCCTAATGTCATCTGTCAAGCATGGTGGAGGTAATGTGATGGTCTGGGGTTGCTTTGGTGCTGGTAAAGTGGGAGATTTGTACAAGGTAAAAGAAATTTTGAATAAGGAAGGCTATCACTCCATTTTGCAACGCCATACCATGCCCTGTGGACAGCGCTTGATTGGAGCCAATTTCATCCTACAACAGGACAATGACCCAAAGCACACGTCCAAATTGTGCAAGAACTATTTAGGGAAGAAGCAGGCATTCTATCTGTAATGGAGTGGCCAGCGCAGTCACCAGATCTCAACCTCATTGAGCTGTTGTGGGAGTAGCTTGACTGTATGGTACGCAAAAAGTGCCCATCAAGCCAAACCAACCTGTGGGAGGGGCTTCTGGAAGCATGGGGTGAAATTCCTACAGATTACCTCAGCAAATTAACTGCTAGAATTCCAAAGGTCTGGAATGCTGTAATTTCTTCAAAGGGAGCATTCTTTGACGAAAGAAAAGTTTAAAGAAAAAAATGATTATTTAAAATAAAAATCTTTTTTTCGAACCTTGTCAATGTCTGGACTAGATTTTAAATTCATTTGGCAACTCATTTGATTAATAAAAGTATGAGTTTTCATGGAAAACACAAAATTATCAAACTTTTGAACGGTAGTGTATTCTTAGAGGATTACACCAACCTCCATGTGATGCCCAAACGTACCCTGCTTGCTGTTATGTTCTGGGATCGATCCTTAGAGACATTGTCAGACCTGATACCGGTGCAGTGACCCTGGGTTCCAAAGTCCACCATCCAGGAGCTGCTGACAAGCTCTGGCCACATGAGGCTGAAGTCATTGATGCAACTGAGCTTTTTTTAAAATCTTTTGAGCACTGTCCATATAGATGTTATATCGCAGTGTTTGGAAGATTTGGGGGTAATACATCTAAAATAGTTTGTGTTCTGCACAATGAAAGCATAGTAAAATCCTTAAAAAAAATGGTGGAATTTTTTTTCCATCAAGTTATATATGTGGTGCCCCTGAGGGTTCAGTAGCCACAGAGGTACTGCACTTCATCCAGAGGTGCGGTATTTGGCTCTCAGGTTAGGAGGGGGCACTACCCAAAACCCAGACCCAACACCAGATCTCTCAGGCGCAGGGAGGGACTAGGCAGAGGGTTTGGGTGGAGAAAGCAGCAGAGGGATCTGAAGGTAGTGACAGTTGGAGGGAAAGTATGTAGTTGGTGCTGGGGACTTGAGCAATGAGGAGCTCAGCCCTGGACCAGCAGACAGCGGAAAGAGAGAAAGGAAAGACAGAAGAACAGAAAGATAAGCTTCAGTGGAAGAGAGGAAGAAGGGATCCTAGGGGCACAGGTAGTGTGGAATCCACCCGTGGGGCCCGTATCCACGCTGATTGCAGTCGGGTGGAGGGACCAGATCGCAGTTAGGGGACCGGCCCCAGTCTAGTAGACAAACTGAGGACTCAGCTAGCTAACCGGAGGCTGCACATACGTGCTACAGCCAAATCTGCACACATTCGCTGAAAAGGCAGCCATATAGGATCCAGGGGACCTAGAGTACGTTGCCCGACAAGTTCCAAGGCTGCTGGCTTGGGACACTGTGTGGCAGGTGCAGGGTAGGAGAGGAGGGAGCCAGCGTAGTGAGATGGGCAGGAAAGGAACATCTGAAGGGGGTTTTGACCCAGTGTACCCCAAATTACCTGAGAACTGGCTAGACCACCAACCCAGAGGACACACCACCCCAGCTGGAGATTGTAACAACAAACTGTGAGTAAAAAGTGTGAAGACTGCACTCCAGTGTCCTCAGATTATTTTCTGCCTTACACCACAACCACCATCATCATCATTTACACCTATAGCTGCCCTGGGACTAAGCTCTACCTGTGGAGAGCTGTATCAACTCTGCTGCATCACCATTAGCCCCAGCGGTCTCTTTAAGCAGCATTGGCTAACACCTATATTGTCGAGTACCACAGGTGGCGTCACAAACTATCTTTTATAAACTTTATCATCCCCTTATCATTATTTTCATATATACACCCCCAAAATGATGCCACTGAAAAATGTCACTCATCATACGGCAAAATGCCTACGTCACGCTGCACTGAAGGAAAAAAATCAACGCAAAAAGGTTCTATGAAAAATGTTCTAGTATAATAATAATAATAATAATAATAATAATAATAATAATTTAAAAAAAAATAATTATAATAAATATATTTTAGGGTGTTTTGTTTTTTATTCTCCTCTACAAAAATAAATAGTGAGTTACCCCAAAGTAGTACTAATGTAAATGATAACTCATTTCACAAACAAACAAGCCCTCGCATGACTATGTCTGTGGAAAAATAAAATTTTGCCTCTCAGAGCAAGTAAAAAAAAAAAAAAATGAATTAAAGATTAAAGCTATAACCTCAAGACCAATAAGTCATGTCCTTTAAGGATTTCTCCCATCTTAAGTCATCACCATCATCATCCATAGGATAGATGAAAAGTTGCCGATTAGTGAGGACCCCACCATTAGGACCCCCACTGATCCCGAGAATTGGGCTTTGTAATGTCACATCAGTATAGAGAGATGACGCGCCATCACCCCATTCATTTTTTATAGGGTTGCTGGTAATAACTGTGTTCTCCATTTCCACAGGGTATTTCAGAGCCTCTGATCTTGTGGGGGTCTCCCAGTGATCAGAGCCCCCGATCTTGCTGGGGTCTCCCAGTGATCAGAGCTCCTGATCTTGCGGGGGTCTCCCAGTGATCAGAGCCCCCAATCTTGCGGGGGTTTCCCAGTCATCAGAGCCCCTGATCTTGCAGGGGTCTCCCAGTGATCAGATCCCCCGATTTTGAGGGGGTCTCCCAGTGATCAAAGCTTCGGATCTTGCGGTATTCTCCCAGTGATCAGTGCACCCGATCTTACAGGGTCTCCCAGTAATCCTAGCCCAGATCTAACAGGGATCAGTATGTAATTGATCATATGTAGGGGTGTCCTTTAAAGGGTAAATGAGTTGCAGGATTTTTGGAAAAATGGGAGGATTATGGATAGAAAAAGGCTCCAGTAGGCAAAATGTGGATGAGAGACCTGTAACGGCGGGATGGGGTGATTGTCAGCAGCGAAGGACGCACTCAGATCCCTCGGGTGAATATATAGGGCTGTCCGGGTGACGAGCGCAGATAAAACCAACAGGGTTAAAGCCCATTTGTCTATTGGATTACAGAAAAAAAGAGAAATTGGTGACACGACAGATTTTTTTTTCTAAATCATAACAGCGTCTCCATGGTAACAAATGACGTCAGACTTGTTATTGCAGGAAGGAGCATCTGCGAGGACATTGCATTTAGCACAGAGTGGAAACTGACAGCCAGGGAAATAGAAATACATTGATTTCTCTTTCTGCCGCACGCAGAGTATAGGAAAATCCTGTGTGAAGTCTGGTTCAGCGTTACATCACCCGTACCCTTTACACGACCCGGCGACAGCTGCCCAACACAGACAGCGACAACCCCATACAGACACACAAGATCACTGGGATCCCAGAGATCTACTGTGACCAAGGCGCTCACAAGCTAGGATGTAGGGAACAGTCAGAACCAGACATTTCTGTAAGAAGTCCGCTGCAAAAAAAATCCATCGCAAATCCCAAGAGACGGCTGCATGAGCAGAGTGAGGAACAAAAAGAAAAAAAGAAAAGCACACTCCCCCATTATGAGCATGCAGTCATTGCACAACACAGCTAAGGTCGCCTATTTGATGTTTTGGTGGGGTTTGTTTGGAGAGTTAATATAAAAAAAAAAATCACAGACAATATTTTTATGGACATATTGGAAAATCATAATAAATTCTAACTAGCAGTGATAGATGTCCGATATGAGACATCAGCGCAGGAACTGTAAAGAGTGACTAATCTTTACAAACTGTCCTGGAATTTATGGATGCTTGGCAACATGGACACAAGCAATTATGGAAATAGGTGTATAAATGCATACACACGTGGTCAAAATTGTTGGTACCCCTCATTTAGTGACAGAAAAACCCACAATGGTGACAGAAATAACTTGAATCTGACAAAAGTTATAATAAATCAAAAATCTATGAAAATGAACAAATGAAAGTCAGACATTGCTTTTCAACCATGCTTCCACAGAATTTAAAAAAATAAATAAATTTCTGCACTTTTGCACATAATCCTTTACTCTCGTATACTTCTACCATTATGATAAAATCTCCTTTGTAATCATGGTTTTGCATAAGTACGGTACCTTATGTATTGATCATGTATTTGTCCCAATAAGGATTTTTTTTTCACTTGATTAAATTTATTTGAATAATTGGATATTACATATTTATTGGTAAAACATATGTATATGTATTTTTTGTGCTATATTAAATCTGGATTCATCATTTTGTACCTGTAGGGTTCACACCGGCAACTACTCCTCTTTTTCATCTCCAGTTCACTTGTTATTTATTTTTCTTTTTTTTCTGGGTTTTTTTTTTTCTTACTCATTACCAATAAGAATTATAGATTTTATTGGGCTTAAGTTCTTCGTTTTTCCTTGTAGGATTTTTTAGAGTTGGGATTAGCCATCAGTGTGGGAAGGGTTAGATCAGTTTTATAAGAAAAGGTTTCTGGGTTACTTGGCAGTTCAGTCAGAGTTTAGGGCTCATTCAAGTGCAAGTTCTGAGAGTGGAGAACAAAGCTAGGCAAGACGGTGTTAGCAGGAGCAAGAAGAGGCAGATGACGTCAGTCCAGGTTTCCCCACAGCATGAAGACACATTCTAGGTTTCATGTGGACACGTGAAGTTCTTGGGCCTGTGGTCTGGAAGAGGTATTGAGAGCCATACCCCTGTCCCAATTGGTCACGAGACATGCAACCACAGCAACTCAAACATTATTTTCGGCGTGGTCAAATATACGTTCTCATCACTAATGGACATCTCATTATTTTCACACTGGTGTATAATCTTCATCGGGTCCATATTCTCTTTCTGGGATACACATTTTTTTTTAATATCTGGCAAACAATAAGTTCATATATAAAAGCCGTAGCCATCATAAACATTCTGCCTACCGCATTTAGCCGTTTTGTCCAAAACATCCTCTGACCTCCTCCTCTGTCAGGTCATTTGAGTAAGGCTAGTTTCACATTTGCGCCGTGTTGTGCAGCATTTTGTGCCCACATAAAACGCATGCAAAAAACGCTTGTAAATGCTGTGATATTTTGTCGCATCAGCTTGCGCATTAAGACAAAAAACACGTTTGTATTCGATTTCAAGCGTTTTTACATGCGTTTGCATTTTTTAAGCGCATGCGTTGTCTAGTTGTCACATTTCACAGGAGGAAAATCCTCGCAAAACTCTTGAAACAGACTCCACCAATGGGACATCAGTGGGCGTGTATCATGGGAATTCTTTATATAGACCCTGTTTACAGCCGAATTCTTCAGATTTGCTTGCTTTTTTCCTTTGTCAACATGGATCTGCGCTGGAAGAATTTTCACTTCAACTTGGATCTGGACATTGCGATGGCTCAGGCTTATGCATTTGCTTGCCATCAACAAAGGGAGAGAGACAGCGAAGACGGCAGCGGGGTGCATTTGTGGAAACATCCGATTATTGAACTCCAGGAGAGCCATGGAGCGTACCACACTCTCTACAGCGAGCTCCAGGCAAACCGGGAGAAATGTACTGACTATACCCGGATGTCCCAAGAAAGCTTCAGGGATTTGCTTGCTCGTGTCCAAGAATCCATCCGGAGATGGGACACACAGCTCCGTCGTGCGATTCCTCCTGAGGAACGGCTCCTGGTCACATTATGGTACGTAATATTTACAAACCAATACATGCATAATTTTATTTGTTCTGCCGTGTAGTGTTCCAAAGCCTGCAGAATTATTGTTCTGCCATGTAGTAAATCAAAGCCTGCAGAATTATTGTTCTGCTATGTAGTAAACCAAAGCCTGCAAAATTATTGTTATGCCATGTACTAATTATTTTTTTATTTTACTGTTTTAAAAAACCATGTACATAAATATTATTTTGTGCTCTTCCTCTGTTTCACACATTTGTAATGGTTGGGGCTGAGGCATTTCAAATGTGCCAAAACCTGATGAAACCATACTCCAACTGGGACTTTGACCACACCAAAAAAAATCTTTAATTATAGACTGACCAGGGCAAGAAGAACTGTAGAGTGTGCCTTTGGTATTCTTGTCTCCAGATGGCGCATTCTCAGCACAGCCATTAATCTTAAAATGGAAACAGTCGATGAGGTGGTGAAGGCCTGCGTGGTTCTTCATAATTTTGTGATGGCTAAAGAGCACCCTAACTGTGAATTAGATGATGCAGCTCCAAACCCATTGCCTGAATTCATTCAGCACCCTCTCAAGTCAACCGTTTAAGTTGGCCAAATGAGGGACCAATTTGCGGCCTACTTTATCTCAGTTATAGGACGGGTGGAATGGCAAAATCAAATGGGGCAAAAAAATTTTCTTGTGTGTATGTTAATAAAAAACCTGTTTTGAAACCTGTACCGAGTGCACTTTGTTTTTATACACCCCAATACAATAATCAACTGCCCAGGTGTACAAGTGAATTCATGATGCTGTGTTTTGTGCATCATGAATTTACTAGTACTCCTGACCAGGTGACTATACACACACACAAGTTGTATGACCTTTATCATCTCTACAGTTTGTGTTAAATTTGCAGCGACGGTGGAGATAGTACAACTAATATTTGTATCACGTGGCCTGGTGTTACAAATAGTGATTTGGGGATGCACTAGCATCACTCACTCTTTATGACACCATGTGACTATAAATATTATTTGTAGGTTCACCACTGTGGCTTGAGTTTGAACGCAGACTGGAGAGATAATAAAGGTTATACAACTTCTACAATACCCAGGCCTGGTGTCATGCTGAAGTGAGGGCGCCAAAAATAACGCACCCTGACTTCAGTATGTTATCACACATGGGCAGGTGAATACACATGAGTTAAACTGCAGCATCGCTCCAGTCTGCGTGCAATAGATAATGCAGACTGAAGCGACGGTGCCGGTTAACTCATATGTGTATTCACCTGCCCAGGTATGATAAATAGTTATGATACGAGGCCAGTGGATTGTAGATATGACTAGAGTTGAGCGACTTTCTTCGGATCGGGTTTCATGAAACAGAATTTGTTTCAGATGAAACTGGTCAGACTAGGGCAAAAAAAGTCTTAGTTTCGTCCGAAACCCTACCCCAATGCAAGTCAATAGCAAATAAAAGTCGGCATTGAGCGGCTGACATTCATCCACTCAATGCCGACTTTTATTCCCCATTGACTTGTATTGGGGTCGGGTTTCGGACGAAACTCTGACTTTTTTTGCCCTAGTCCGACCAGTTTCATCTGAAACAAATTTTGTTTCATGAAACCCGATCCGACCAAAGTCGCTCAACTCTAGATATGACGAGTAATTTCCCCATCATCTCCTCAGTTTATTCACCAGACACTGAATAGAGGATGTGGTTAATTACAAGGTATATCTAGAATCCCCTGGTTTTGTGTCACAAAAAGTGAATTGATGATGGTAAAAATACACCATCCTCAATTAACTTTTTATGATACCTGGCAAGGTAACAATAGATATGCCTTGCAATCAACACCACCCTCTATTCAGTCTGTGCAATATTAGCAGACTGAAGACACTAATGGGGGTGAAAATACAAGTCATATATTTGTGTTTTTGACTACACATATCTCCAGGAATGACACAAGAAACATGTGTCAGAAATGGAGCTATGTGTTGGCAGAAACACAAAAAGTGTACGGTGCAGTGTGTGTACGGCGCAGTGTGTGTAGGCGGCGAAAGACACAATAGCCAATCAGTATTATGGTAAACCATAATTTATCATTTATTTTAAAATGAAAAAAAAAAAAGTTTATTGGGAATGACGGTTGGGGGAAAGATGGTGGCACTTTGAGGGTGTGGAGAGACGCGAGGAAGAGGTTCTAGGGGAAGGGGTGATGAAAGTAGTGGGGGAAGGGCGTTCAGGGATGGAACTGAAGGCAGGGTGAGACACATTAGGAGGAGAGAGGGGAGAGACAGACAAAGTCTTTGGTCTTTTTTTTTTTCTTGGGTCCTTGAGTCTCCTGCCTGGACCATTTGGCACTGCTTGACTGCCTGGAGCTGGTGGACCTTGGCCTTGTGTCGAAAAAGAGGGAATACGGGTCACCCCTCTGATGCTGATGCTCGTCGGTGGCGGTGCTTCTAGAATGAGGAGTGGTGGCGGTGCTCCTTGAATGCGAAGTGGTGGTGGTGCTCCTAGGAGGAGCGCTGGAGGTGCTCCTAGCAGATTGAGGAGTGGTGGCAATGCTCCTAGGAGACGGAGTGCTAGCGGTGCTCCTGGCATGGTGAGGAGTGGTGACGGTGCTCCTAGGTGGAGAAGTGGCAGCGGTGCTCCTAGCAGGATGAGGAGTGGTGGCGGTGCTCCTAGCAGAATGAGGAGTGGTGGCGGTGCTCCTAGCAGGAGAATAGGTGGCGGTGCTCCAAGCTGGTGGACCGGTGGTAGTGGTGGTGCTCCTAGGAGGAGTGGTGGTGGTGCTCCTAACAGGAGAATAGGTGGCGGTGCTCCAAGAAGGTGGTGCGGTGCTCCAAGCAGGTGGACCGGTGGCGGTGGTGGTGCTCCAAACAGGAGCAGTGCTTGCCATGGCGGTGGCGGTGGAGTGTCCAGCAGCACTCTGACTTGGGGTGGTGTAGTGGTGTCCGGCATGGCTTGGAATGCAGGTGGCCATGCAGTGGTATGCAGCAGAAGTTGGTACTGTGGTGAAGCGAGTCAGTGGTGGCACAGTTGGAAATGACACCACCGACTGCTGCACATACTGATTCTGCTGCATAGCCTGCAAGTAAGCAGTGTTGCAGGCCTGCATCACATTCAGCTGTTGATCAGGATTAAGGCGTTCCGCCATGGCTCGTTCAACTTTGTTGAAAAAATGGTGCGCTGGTCTGTTGAGATCGGCCTCCAGACGGTCAAGGCGATTGTCGACAGAGTGGAAGCGGTGGTCCATGTGGTTAAAACCACGTTCCATGAGGGCAAACCCGCTTTCCACTCTGACAGCGCCTTGAGGCTGTTCTGAAAGGCCGTGCTCAAGTGCATGAACTCGGGCATGACATTCCTGTCCAAGGCCCTCTGCCGCTGGCGGGAAGTGCCCGCAAACCGGTGGCAGAGACCTGGGACGGGGAAGACCTGACATACCAGCTTCCTTATCTCTTGATGTCTGTGTTGCAGACCTGCAAGCTGCTTCCTGGCTGTTGGATGGCTGGGACAGGTCCAAGGCCGTTCGATGAAGGACCGCTCCAGGGACGGGTTGCAGGGTGCTGCTCCAGGTGCTGTGAAAAGAAAAGAAATAACATTAGCATCATCCATTTACAAGCGCCAACTGTTGTGGAATAAAAAATCACAGAGTAAAAAAATTACAATACAACAAAATACGCTCTGCTGGCAAGGACCGGTCTTAGGAACGCCAACTCCCGATGAGAACGGTATTTTTTTCTGGTCCTTGCCGCTGAACCACTGCGAACCTGGCCCTCATCACGAACATCCCTGTTGAAGCGGTCCTTCATCGAGCGCCAATGGGTTCTGACTTTGTTCACTGTGGGAAAAACAAGGAAAAAAATTAGACCATGCACTGATGGCAAAATCTCTATCCTCACACACACGAGTGAACATGGCAAACAGTCAAAGCGGCATCACACAGCAATACAATATACAATGCACTCACTGTTGTCCATGATAACACAATTGTGTTTCATGCTAGATATAGCTAGCATGACGCACACCTGTGTCATCACGGACAACAATCACTGCGGCATCACAGAGCATTGAAATACTTACTAAACGCCTTTTTGTCACTTTGAGAAGCGGTGTCACAGCCATCCATCAGCGCTGCGGCCACCTCATTCCGGAGCCTCCAGGTCACCACCTTGTCCGAGTGATACTGGTCACGACTGTCCCACAACGGGACACGCTCCTGGACCAGGTGGATCAGGGCCTCATTGTCCAGATAGATGTCTTCATCCCGTTGTGGAACCTAGAAAAAAAAACCATTATAATCTTGGAAATATTTGTGAATGAAAAAGATAGAAAAAGCTACAGAAAAGAAGAAAGATTGAAGATGAAAAGCAGGACAGAAAAAAAGGCAGAGAAAAAAAAATTAGAAAATCAAAGTCAGTCTATACTTATATTCCGCCTCCCTGCCGGGACTTGGCTTCGCTGCTCCTGCACTGCGGACTCTGATACTGTGTCCGATGATGTCTGAAAAGGAACAAAAATTATTTGTAGATGCAGCAGCTATACTTACCCAAAATGTACGGCAGGAAGATATTCACATCACACTCTGCTTGGGCCAGTTCATCACGGGACGGCCGATATTCATCCTCAGAAGACATGCTGCAATAAAAAAAAAGGCATTAGTACATAATACATTTGAAAGGACAGGCAGACATTAGGTAGAATACTCACATTTTTGCTACTGCAGCTTGGATCCAAAATGTCTCTGGTCTGTGGCAGCCTGTATATTTCTCTTGTCTGTGGTAGGCTTTATGGTCTCCTCCAGGCTTTCAGCAGATAGTGGTCTGCCAGTGCACACACCTTCTTTTATGTACACAAGCCCCAAACAATGTTGCTTTGTGTAGGAGGTGGTTTAAGACATTGTTTACTCAAAAATCGCATGCGCTCAAAAGCGCTGGAGTGTGTAATGATAAGTAAAATATGAATTCCCTGGAACATTTCAGAATCTCCCATTGTTACACTACAGATGAGACTTCTGCTTGTCACACGCTGCAGATGTGACCCCCCTCCTTCCCCCCTTAGCAGATGCAGCTGTGTGTGTCTCCTCTGCCTGCATCTGTAATAGAACACCAGACACTTCCTGTGCCAGCATTTCTCTCCTCTTAAGCTAAGGAATGTTAAGCCAAGGGGGAAAGAATGTCTTTGTTTGAAGCACCATGCGGCTGGATATAAGTATGGGTAACATAGTAACATAGTTTTGAAGACTGAAGGAAGACCTTATGTCCATCTAGTTCAGCCTATTTTTAGTGCAGCTGTTCTGCATTGTTGATCCTGGGGAAGGCAAAAAACCCACAGAGTAGAAGCCAATTTTCTCCATAGGGAAAAAAATTCCTTCCCCCTAAGCTGGGTCAACCATCTACCTATAATATTCTGTTATTCGTAACCTTCTATACTGTTACTCACAAGAAAAGCATCCATTCCTTTCTTAAATTCATTCAGTGAGTTGGCCATCACCACTTCCTCAGGAAGAGAATTCCAGAGCCTCACTGCTCTTACCGTGAAGAACCCTCTTCTATGCTGGTGCAGAAATTGTCTTTCCTCCTAACGAAGAGAATGCCCCCTTGTTCTTGTCACAGTCCTTGGTACAAACAGTTCATTGGAGAGATCTCTGTATTGCCCTCTGATATACTTGTACATATATATTAGGTCTCCCCTAAGTCTTCTCTTTTCTAGAGTAAATAGACCTAATTTTGATAACCTTTCTGGGTATTGTAGTGAACCAACTCCATTTATCATTTTAGTAGCCCGCCTTTGAACCCTTTCAAGTTCAGTAATGTCTTTCTTGAGCACCGGCGTCCAAAATTGCACACAATACTCCAAGTGTGGTCTGACGAGTGATTTGTACAGAGGGAGAATTATGTTTTCATCTCGTGTCCCCAGACCTTTTCTAATGCATCCCATGACCCTATTTGCTTTGGTGGCAGCTTACTGACACTGGGCACTCCAATTTAGCTTCTTATTGACTAAGATGCCTAAGTCTTTTTCCATGTCTGATTTCCCCAGCAGTTTCCCATTTAGTAATTGTAGCATCTGTTTCTCCTTCCCATGTGCATAACCTTATACTTATCTGTGTTAAACCTCATTTGCCATTTTTCAGCCCAATTCTCCAATTTACTCAAATCTGTCTGTAGTTGCAAACTGTCCTCCTTTGTGTTAACTACCTTACATAGTTTTGTATCATCTGCAAATGGGTAATATTAAAGAGACTGGATCTTGAAAACCATACACGGCAGAGATATGAAAGTTCATTTCTGCAAAATGCATCGACCCAGCATTCTGGCCCATAATTTTCACAGTTCTAGGACCCATGGAATCCGAGAAATGGATTCCTCCTAAACGGTGTGACAAAACTGCTACATGTTTGGACTTGAATTATACCCTCCGACAGCCTAAAGAAAATGATACCATGTGCATGTTTATATGAGGTACCCTCTGCGAGATATAGTTATAATAAGTTTTGTAGTCAGAATTGTAACTCCTAGAGCAGGGGGAGGAACATCACCAGACCGCCCCTTTCGTGATGTCACAAACCCAAAGCTATAAGGTACTCCCTCCCTTAAATTGGTCATTCGAGCTGGAGGTTTCATGCCCAAAGGACCCCAGATGCAGGGGGACGTGTGGCCCCACCCTCCCACATGGTTAGCCTACAGACCATCTAAGCAACTGTAAGTGTTGATCTCTATGTTAATCCCATTTATTTTATATTTGCATTGTACATACCTAATGTCTCAACTTTGTAACATCTTTTATCTGTGTAATCACTGCCCCCCTTTTGGGGAATAAATTATAACTTTATTAGTCTGTCTTCATGCTCTAAAAATGAACACGTGTCTTTAAGTTAATTGCTACTGAATTGGGTTGGCTTCAAACCCCTCTAATAAGTTTATAACTTAATCAGAGAAACTCTGGAGCTGGTGGCGGCAAAGTGAGATCTGGGCCCTGGGTACTGCTGAGAGTGACGGAAGGGATTTTATAAGCTAATTGGGTGGCTGCGGCCAGAGCATTTTATAATTCCCTCACTGCAGTGTGTCGGGTGGCCAAACCTCATTGAAGCAGCCGGCCGGCGACCCATTATCCCAGGTGTAGTTCCCTGACTGACCCGAGGGTAAGGGGGGGCGCCGGAGAGCTGCAAGTTCCAAAGTGGAACTGAAAAGTGGGATATACATAAATCCCCACAGTTCGTGGAAGATTGTTAGCAGTGGTGGGACATCCAAAATAACCCCCCTGCGATAAATTGTTAGGGCAAGACTAGCTTGCTGTTTTTATCACATGGTGCCAGCGGAGGGATAGCTAAGATAAGCCCCCCTTGTGCCTGTGATAGCCATGTGTCAGCAGTGCGTCGCATCCCTCCGTCCGTGACATACCGGTGTCAGCGGCGGGATCGTGACATATTGGTGGCAGAGCTGTGGGATGATCATAGAGCATTAGTGATTTCTCTCACTAAAGACCTGCACGGTTCCTGCGGGAATCCTGCATCATAGGTTTTGGAGAACAGACTCGGTGTTTACTAGTCCTGAGACAATTGTGTGTATGTGCGAGTATCCCCTCCCTTCTCTTTGTTTTTCTTTCCTATCTTTTATTTGGCAACCATGGCTACGCGGGGAGAATCCCACTATAAGCAGCCTAATAAGGACGCCCTGAGGACCCTGTGCAGGGCAAACCAGGTTGATGACACCAACAAGACCAAAGCCCAGTTGGTCCCGGCTCTAGTGCAATGGGATGACAGCCAGAGTGCAGAAGGCAGCACCAGTGCTGATGGTGCAGCTGCGGAGGTCCAGCTGGTGCAGGTCGGCCTGACCAGCAGCCAGGAAGTCATGGACCGCTATCTGCAAATGGCCCTACAGCAGCTCCCTGCCGAAGACCATGTTGGACGTCTGCAGCTGATCCAGCAAGCTCGAGAAGAGCAGAGAGCTGAGCGGGAAGCCGAAGCTCAGAGAGCCCATGAACTGCAGCTGGCCCGGCTGAGGGAAACACCCTCCAGAGCCCTTACCAGTGAGCTCAACAGCACTCAGAGTCCGAAGCCCCGGCCAGAGCATTTTCCCGTGATGGAAAAGGACGGGGACTTGGACATGTTTCTGCGGCCCTTTGAGAAAGTCTGCAGACTGTACCGGCTGCATCCGGACCAATGGGTCAGGTACTTGACCCCAGGACTAAAAGGCAAAGCTCTGGAGGCATTTGCTTCTCTCCCGCCAGAAGAAGATAACAGTTATGATGCCATCAAGCAGGTCCTGATTGCCAAATACCGGCTGACACCTGAGTTATACCGAAAGAAGTTCTGGAACCTCCAACGTGGCCCACACGATAGCTATAGCGATGTGGTGCAAGGACTCAGGACCCACTTTGACCAGTGGATCCATGGACTGTCAGTTGATTCCTTTGAGATGCTAAGGGACCTGATGATCAAAGACCAGTTCCTGCATCTCTGCCCAGCTGAGGTCCAACAGTTCATCCTGCACCAGGAACCAACGAATGCGAACAAAGCCGGGCAGAACACCGACAACTATGAGGCCAACCGGAAGCCAGAGACACGGAGGTCAGTCACCGCCAGCTGGAGAGGGGGTAAGCCTGCAACCAACCCCAGTGCCCCTGCCAGCCATCACTCCGGCGGCCCTGTCCCTGTTGCCAACGCCAGGCCTACATCAGACCCTCGCAGGTGTTTTTCCTGCAATCGGACTGGTCATCTCACTGCCACCTGTCCAGAGAAGCAGAAGACCCCCCCAGCTAAGGCCCCTGGGCCCAACGCCTCTGTTCTTTTGGTGGGAGGTGCAGTTGGGAGAATTGACAACAACGTTCAACACATCCAGGTGGGGGCCCATTTTGCTACAGGCGTCAAGGACACCGGGGCTGAACGAACCCTCATCCGTCCTGGACTGGAGGCCCCTGAAGAGTTTATTGAGGGGAAAACCCTGACTGTCACCGGAATCGGGGGTACCCGCTGTCCCTTGACAATGGCCAGGGTATATCTTGATTGGGGTGCTGGGAGCGGGGTGAGGGAAGTGTAAGTATCCGAAAACCTGCCCACTGATGTTATATTGGGGACTGATTTGGGAAGGATGGTTGCCTACTAACGTCCCTGACACCCCTCCCCAATCTGATAATAAGTGTGATGTTAACCCTGATGATGATGATCATGATGATGTTGATGATAATGGGAAACTGAATGTGTTACCTGCTAATGCCTTGATGAGTATTGATGCAACTAATAACCATTCTTTCCCCAGGAATGATGCTGATGGTGATGTAAATGTACCAAAGAAAACTGGTAACCATTCTTTTCCTAGGGATGATGCTGATGATGATGATGTATCTGTGCCGACTGAACCTGTTAACCATTTCTCTGAAACGGTAGATGTGTCCGCAGGTACAGGAGTGCTCAGCCCTGTTGCTCTGCGGAGTGAGATGGCTGAGGAACCCCTAGCAGGAGCAAGCGTCGGTGCTCAAGGAAATGGGGAGGTGCATGTGAACCGTGAGGAAGGTGATGCCCTGCAACTGACCAGTGCCACCGAGGAAGGTAACTGGCCAAATCAGTAGCACTGCTCCTGAAGTGTTGGGGGTGGATGGGGAGGTGGAGCTCATAGCAGCGCCGACTGGTGGATCTGTAGAAATCCCTGGGGAGACAGCATACATAGCCGCTGTCACACGCAGTCAGAGTGCCTGGATCGCAGGTAGCGCCCTGCCTTCTGGACCCTCTCCCACTACAGGAGAGACTGAACCAGAGGTGAACGCAGGGCAGGTTCCAGAGGGTCCCAGTGAGGAAGGAACCCTGACGTCACTTCTGGCTGCCTACAGCCAGGAGTTACAGGCTGCTCTGCACTCAGATGCGAGCCTGGAGAAATTGAGACACCTCGCCAAGACGCCCACCTCCAGGACTGATAAGGAGAGGGTGTTCTGGGAACGAGGAAGGTTGTATCGGGAGACAGTACCCGGAGAATCCCAAAAGGAGTGGTTGAGGGAAAGACAACTGGTTGTCCCATATCAGTTCAGAACTGAGTTGTTGCGGATTGCCCATGAGATTCCACTCGCTGGACACTTGGGGGTCAGCAAAACTAAAGCACGGCTGTCTCAACACTTCTATTGGCCCAAGATGGGGACAGATGTAACAACCTACTGCCGCACCTGTACCACCTGTCAAAGAGTGGGTAAGGCAGGGCCTGCTCTTAAGGCTCCGCTTATCCCTTTGCCAGTGATAGAGGAGCCTTTCCAGAGAATCACGGTGGACATTGTGGGCCCACTGGCCGTCCCCAGCAGCTCTGGAAAGCAATACATTCTCACCGTGGTAGACTACGCTACCCGGTACCCAGAGGCAGTAGTTCTGTCATCAACCAGGGCGGATAAGGTGGCTGATGCACTGGTGACCATCTTTTCAAGGGTAGGATTTCCCAGGGAGATGCTTACCGATCAAGGGACCCAATTCATGTCTCGCCTAATGGAGGCTCTCTGTGAGAAAATGCAGTTGAAGCACTTGGTATCGAGTGAGTATCACCCACAGACCAATGGTCTGTGTGAACGCTTCAACGGTACCCTCAAACAGATGCTCCGCATGCTGGTTGAGACACAAGGGTGCGACTGGGAGCGGTACCTCCCACACCTGCTGTTCGCTTACAGAGAAGTTCCGCAGGCCTCGACGGGGTTCTCCCCCTTCAAGCTCCTGTATGGCAGGCGAGTCCGGGGACCCCTTGGGTTGATAAGAGAATCCTGGGAAAATGAGCCAAACCCCACAGAAGTGTCCATCGTGGATTATGTCATGCGCTTCCGTGACAAGGTGCAGACCTTGACGCAGTTGGTGCACGACAACATGACGCAGGCTCAGGCTGACCAGAAGCACTGGTACGACCAGAACGCCAGGGAGCGGACCTACCAGGTGGATCAAAATGTGTGGGTGCTGGTCCCCGTACCAACTGATAAGCTTCAGGCAGCCTGGGAAGGCCCATACGTCATCCACCAACAGCTCAACCCGGTCACTTACATGGTCACGCTTGACCATGCTCGGGGTAGGCGCAAGGCCTTTCACGTCAACATGCTGAAGGCTCACCACGAACGTGAAGCATGCGTCCTACTGGTCTGCAACCTGTCTGAGGATGGGGAGGAAGATCCCCTCCTGAACATGCTGGCCCAAGCCAAGGCCAAAGGGTCCCTTGAGGACATGGAGGTGCCTCCTTAACCGTACCCCAGCGGTTGCAGTTGTTGGACACCCTGGAACCCTTCCGAGCCGTGTTCACCAATCGACCTGGGAGGTGGAGTTAGCGATTCATGAGGTGGACACCGGGAATCACGCCCCACTATGGCGAACACCTTATCGGATCTCTGAGGAGGTGCAACAGGTCATGCGCCAAGACATGAATGAGATGTTACAGCTGGAGGTGATTCGACGGTCAAAAAACACGTGGGCCTCGCCTGTAGTTCTTGTGCCAAAAAAGGATCAGACCACCCGGTTCTGCGTGGACTACAGGGGGCTCAATGCCATCGCAACCTCTGATGCACACCTGATGCCACGCATCGAGGATCTGCTTGAGCGGTTGGCAAAAGCAAAATACATATCCATCATGGATCTGAGTCTGGGATACTGGCAGATTCCCCTGAGCCCTGAGGTGCAAGAGAGATCCACCTTTATCACCCCCTTTGGACTGTACGAGTACACAGTCATGCCCTTCGGCATGAAAAATGCCCCTGCCACGTTCCAGCGGATGGTCAACCACCTGCTCCGTGGACTGAAGGAGAATGCGGTGGCGTACCTGGATGACAATGCCATCATCAGTTCCACCTGGGAGGAACACCTTCAGCACCTCCCGGAGGTGCTCAAGCATCTTCACCAGGCAGGCCTGACCATCAAGCCGGGAAAGTGCCAGATGGGCATGAGCGAGGTCCACTACCTGGAGCACCGGGTAGGCGGGGGTTCCATGAGTCCGGAGCTGGAGAAAGTGGACGCAATCGTGTCCTGGCCCACCCCCAGGACCAAGAAACAGGTGATGTCCTTCTTGGGCACTGCAGGCTACTATAGACAGTTCGTACAGAATTATAGTGCCCTTGCAAAACCCCTGACGGACCTCACCAAGCGGAATCTGCCCCAAACAGTCAACTGGACAGATGGCTGTGAGGTGGCCTTCCGAGCTTTGAAAACAGCCCTGTGCAGCTGTCCAGTGCTGAAAGCAGTCGACAACAGTCACCCATTCCTGGTACAGACCGACGCCAGCGAGTTTGGCTTCGGTGCTGTGCTCAGTCAGGTCGACTTGGGGAACCAGGAGATCCCCGTGTTGTACCTGAGCCGGAAACTTTTGCCGAGGGAAGTGGCATACTCCACCATTGAGAAGGAGTGCCTGGCCATGGTGTGGGCACTGCAACGTTTGCAGCCCTACCCGCAAGGGCGCACCTTCACGGTGGTAACCGACCATAACCCTCTGAGCTGGCTGCACACAGTCTCCGGAACCAACAGAAGGTTGCTACGCTGGAGCCTTGCCCTTCAGCAGTACGACTTTACCATACAACACAAAAAGGGCAGCGAGCATGGAAATGCCGATGGGCTGACCTGCCGGGGCCAACCCGCTGAGGTGCGCATGGCGGATTACAGACAGGTTATGCCTCCGTAGCGCACTCAAAAAGGGGGAGGTGTAATGATAAGTAAGATATGACTTCGCTGGAACATTCCAGAATCTCCCATTGTTACACTACAGATGAGACATCTGCTTGTCACACACAGCAGATGTGACCCCCCCTCCTTTCCCCCTTAGCAGCTGCAGCTGTGTGTGTCTCCTCTGCCTGCATCTGTAATAGGACACCAGACACTTCCTGTGCCAGCATTTCTCTCCTCTCCAGCTAAGGAATGTTAATTAAGCTAAGGGGAAAGAATGTCTTTGTTTGAAGCAGCATGCGGCTGGATATAAGTATGGGTAACATTAAAGAGACTGGATCTCGAAAACCATACGCGGCAGAGATATGAAAATTACATTTCTGCAAAATGCATCGACCCAGCATTCTGGCCCATAATTTTCACGGTTCTAGCACCCACGGAATCTGAGAAATGGATTCCTCCTAAACAGTGTGACATAACTACTGCATGTTTGGACTTGAATTATACCCTCCGACAGCCTAAAGAAAATGATACCATGTGCATGTTTATACGAGGTAACCTCTGCGAGATATAGTTATAATAAGTTTTGTAGTCAGAATTGTAACTCCTAGAGCAGGGGGAGGAACATCACCAGACTGCCCCTTTCATGATGTCACAAACCCAAAGCTATAAGGTACTCCCTCCCTTAAATTGGTTATTCGAGCTGGAGGTTTCATGCCCAAAGGACCCCAGATGCAGGGGGACGTGTGGCCCCACCTCCCCACATGGTTAGCCTACAGACCATCTAAGCAACTGTAAGTGTTGATCTCTATGTTAATCCTATTTATTTTATATTTGCATTGTACATACCTAATGTCTCAACTTTGTAACATCTTTTATCTGTGTAATCACTGCCCCCCTTTTGGGGAATAAATTATAACTTTATTAGTCTGTCTTCATGCTCTAAAAACGAACACGTGCCTTTAAGATAATTGCTACTGAATTGGGTTGGCTTTGAACCCCTCTATTAAGTTTATAACTTAATCAGAGAAACTCTGGAGCTGGTGGCGGCAAAGTGAGATCTGGGCCCTGGGTACTGCTGAGAGTGACGGAAGGGATTTTCTAAGCTAATTGGGTGGCTGCGGCCAGAGCATTTTATAATTCCCTCACTGAAGCGTGCCGGGTGGCAACCCATTATCCCAGGTGTAGTTCCCTGACTGACCCGAGGGTAAGGAGGGGCGCCGGAGAGCAGCGAGTTCCAAAGTGGAACTGAAAAGTGGGATATACATAAATCCCCGCAGTTCGTGGAAGATTGTTAGCAGTAGTGGGACATCCAAAATAACCCCCCTGCGATAAATTGTTAGGGCAAGATTAGCTTGCTGCTTTTATCACATGGTGCCAGCGGGGGGATAACTAAGATAAGCCCCCCTTGTGCCTGTGATAGCCGCGTGTCAGTGCGTCGCATCCCTCCGTCCGTGACATACCGGTGTCAGCGGCGGGATCGTGACAGAGTCCGCATGACCAAGCGCACGCCAGCGACCCCATAGACTGTAATGTGATTTTTTTTGGCGCATTCCGTGGAGGTTGGGCGGAACAAAAAATGCAACATGTTGCGTCTAGCGCGTCTGGGCGCACACCTGGAAAAAGCGCAGCGCACGAAAATGCTGATGAAAACGTGCAAGCCCTAGACCATGCGCCCGCCATGTTAAACATAGGGGAGCATTGTGCATCCGCCCAATAGCGCACGATGAGCTGTGTGCAAAAACGCTAGTGTGAAACCAGCCTAAATGCAGGCTGCTCTGCTTTTCTGCACAACTTCCCGTGCCATCCAGCTAAACCAACTCTGCTGTTCGACGCCGCTCCACATTCATTACAGCATATCCATCTCTTGCTGCACCAGCGCCTCCGGTCAGTGCTGCACATTTGGACCTACAGCTAAGAGAATCTTCCAAATGCCATCTGGCAGATGCAGCACTGCTGTTTCACATGCAATTCAGCATATCCAACTCTCGCTGCTCCAGCGCCTCCGGTCTGTGCTGCATATCCAGATCTACAGCTTAGAGTATCTATATCACTACATTAAATACCATGTGATAGAACATTTAAAAGTTTGTCTGCTCTAACTGTAAAGAAATCTTTCCCGCATTGATGATGGAGCTGCCTTAAATAGTGTCTTCTTATCCAAAGCTTTTAACGTAATTTTTTACTATAGATGAAGTCAACGTTAATAAAATGGAACATCTCTTACGATCATATGGACATAAAATTGAAAATATTGCCAATATTTGTAGTAATTCTGGGACTGAATGATACTTTTGTTCTTGCCACAATTGATTGAAGTTTTGTTTTTTTTTTTTTACTACTTTTCTTCTCTGTACTTTGCCTGCCCGGTGCGGATTTTTGCCGGCACCCCGCACATTAATCATGGTACCTGGAGCATGACAGGTAATTAGCGGGTGTCTTGCTCATGTGACTCAGGTAATTTCTAAGCTCAGGGAACTAGAATTGAGTAGAGGAATTAGAGCCACGAACGCCTATAATTATTACAGTGGATACACTTGCTAAGTACCAGTGTTCTGCTTTTTGAGAACATGTTTTCAAGGTCAAACTGTGCTCTTTCCTTCGGAACTAATCCCGGAAAGAAGGTATTCTTTTCTTATCTTCTTTATAAAATGTAAAGATTATGGTGTAATGCTCAAGACGGGCGGCTCTACACCAGGAATTCAATCACCTGCTTCACAGAAATGACATGTGGAAATCTGCTTTTGAAGATGCAACAAAGGACAACGGGAAGCAGATATCAGAGAGACATGCTTGAATAAGGGGGTCAAGCCCAGAAGCTAGCGGGGGTCGGGATTCAGGACAGCGAGAGATACTAAAAGGTGGAATATCTTGTATAAATTAGAAAAAAAGAACATGGAAAAGATGTTCAGGTTTAGGAGGATAAGTGCGTTCGAGGCTGCCGTCTTTCCGTGAGTGCCAGAACGATGGACCTATGATCAGGAGGAGCCTACTGCCCCTTAGTTTTTTTATGCAAAAAAAAAGTGAAACTTCTTAACCTAGCCAAATCAGATCTCATACTTTGCACTGACGACGGCCAATAGCTCGAAACACCGTGTCTGCAAATTGAGATTCTGATTTGGCTTTTATCCTAAGTCATATTACAAGACTCGTTAAAGGGTTGATTGTGACTTGTAGGATCGCTACTACCAATAAGTGGCGCTGTAGAGTAAAAGTCCTCTTTCTCTCTGAAGAGGCAATTTGCATATAACCAACTTTAAGTGTTTTAAGGTCGGAGACACACCACTAAAGAATACGGACGAGTGCTATGCGAGAAAACATCACATAGCACTCAGGCCAGCTTTAATCTATGGGGCAGCTAACATCACCATTTATTTTCTCGGGCGTATTCAGTGTGCATGCTGCGACTGGCACTGAGACTCGGCCAAGACTAGCTAATGCAATCTGTGGAACCTTGCGAGTGCTGTCCGATTTTTACGCTCCGGTGTCCTTTGAAAAGCTGGCAATTCATCTGCTGCGTACAGTAAAATCACACTGACAGGTTAGAAAACCATAGATAGAATATGTATATACCCATAGAATACATAGATATACCCATAGAATACATAGATATATAGATGTCAGTGACACACACATATATACATTATATATATATTAATGTACATATAATGTGTATGTGTGTGTCACTGAGATCTATATATCTATGTATTCTATGGGTATATATCTATTCTATCTATTCTTTTCTAACCTGTCAGTGTGATTTTACTGTACGCAGCAGATGAATTGCCAGCTTTTCAAAGGACACCGGAGCGTAAAAATCGGACAGCACTGGCATGGTTCTATAGGTTTGCATTAGATACATAGCGTAGATAGAAGAAAAGCCGGCAATTCATCTGCCGTGTTCTGTAAAATCACTGCAGGAGCACACAGCACTAGAGTTGAGCGACTTTTGGTTTTTTAGGGTCGCGTTTCGTTTCGTGAAACCCGACTTTTCCAAAAGTCGGGTCGAGCAAGATCGTCCGATTATAGGGAAAAGTCGGGGTCGTCCCGAAACACGAAACGCAATGTAAGTCAATGGGGAATAAAAGTCGGCAGTGAGAGGAGGACAGGAAACACACCTACAGTGCCCATTTGAATGCCAAAAGCATCAATTCTTCTTACTTAAGCTTGTCAACCTTAATTAACTTCATAATACAAGTTACGCACTGAAAAATGGGGGTTATTTGGCTAAAGTTGTGGGGGGGGAGGGCTGGCTGCAGGTTTTCATGTGCCCTGGGCGAAAGAGCGCCCCTTTAACACATACCACAACTCATCATGCTCCGATACGGCAGAGAAATAGCGGTATAGTACAATGAAAAATACCTCACTTTTTACATCTCATGACGAGGCCCATCTATTTCTCCATACAGAATCATTGGTCCCATATAATGTTTGAAACAGTATATGATGAGCTCCACATAATGCTACAGTATATGTTGGTCCCCATGGATGAAGCTCCACTGTCTTATGGGCCCAAATAATGCTCCAAACATAATGGGCCCCATTTCTAATGCTCTAGTGTATAATGGGCCCTGTAAATGCTGCTCCAGTGTCTGATGTCCACCTTTGGAATGTTCCAGTGTATGGTGGGCCCCATCTATCATTCTCCAGAGTATAGTGCTCCCCAAAAATTGCTGTCCCAACATTGAAAACAATCAAATAAGTCTCCTCGCTAGGGAATCCCTGTACTTGTCTGGATTCCTCGTCGTCCCCATCTTCCATCTCACTGCACAGTATTTCAACTTTGCAAGTGCTGTGATCCTGGGCAAGCAGGGGGGGCCCACTCATTGGCGACGGCACTGGCACAGGGCCCCTGATAGTACGGTGGTGTGTCTGATGGCGGGTGGGCCGAACCTGCACTTTCATCTGCAGCTTCCTCTTTGTCACTGTGTAAGATGGAACTGTATATGGGAAGGGTAACCTGAGTTTCATCAGGGTCAGATTCAGGTCGTGTAGCGTGCGAGGGGAATGTAGTGGTCTGGGTCAATGTACCAGCAGATTCATCGAGCAGTGGCTGGGCATCAGTGCACTTGTGTCGCCCCCAGGAGTACGGTCGCCACAGTGGCATTACCTTCTTCCTAGGGAGTGTGATGTCATGCTTGGGAGCAACGAAGGATCTCTCTAGCAGGTTAACTGATTGGGCGGCGTTATTCCCACGAGTCATGACCCTCCAAACAGCGTTCATGAAGGCAAAGTGTTTGTTTTACGTGGGCAGCATGGTTGCAAAGCTGAACCTTAAAGGAATGTCCAGAAGGGCACAACCAGGAGTGGAGCCTACGGTTAAATTCGACTCCACCTGGGAAACCTCAACCATGCCAGCTACAGAACAGATGCACACATTGCAAGCTTAATTCCGTTAACGAACGAGACTCCGTCATGCCCCACGGTCCGAGTCCGGCTTACTAGAGGGACACGTGAGGCTCTGGCACATGAGATTGGCCAATAACTGGTGTGTCATGCCCTTACATGTCCGTGGCTGCATGTGCGCTACACTGAAAAGGCCAGAGTTTGTCGCTTACAGGTGCAGATAACCCGCTGAACAACGTTAGTGATGGGGATCACTGATTACAATTATTACCCGCGAACAATGATTTCCCAGTAAGTGCAGGTCAACCGCAGTTCCGGAATTAGGCCTAACCGTCATTCCTGAAAAAATGAAAAACTTACGTGTGCAAACCACAGGTGCTGTAGCTTGCTTAACAGCTCGCCAGCCGTTCTCACGCCCAGTATGGATTACACGTGATTGCACAAAGGTGAGAAAGGGAACCGTATCCCCAGATAACATGTATGGATAGCGTACACATTCAAAATATATGTCTATGCATCAGGAGGCAGGCTCAGACGGTGTTAGGCACAGTATGGATTGCACGTGATTGCACAAAGGTTAGAAAGGGTACCGTTTCCCCGGATAACATGTATGGATAGCGTACACATTCAAAATATATGTCTCAGGAGGCAGGCTCAGACGGTGTTAGGCCCAGTATGGATTGCACGTGATTGCCAAAGGTTAGAAAGGGTACCGTATCCCCGGATAACATGTATGGATAGCGTACACATTCAAAATATATGTCTCAGGAGGCAGGATCAGACGGTGTTAGGCCCAGTATGGATTGCACGTGATTGCACAAAGGTTAGAAAGGGTACCGTATCCCCGGATAACATGTATGGATAGCGTACACATTCAAAATATATGTCTCAGGAGGCAGGCTCAGACGGTGTTAGGCCCAGTATGGATTGCAAGTGATTGCACAAAGGTTAGAAAGGGTACCGTATCCCCGAATAACATGTATGGATAGCGTACACATTCAAAATATATGTCTCAGGAGGCAGGCTCAGACGGTGTTAGGCCCAGTATGGATTGCACGTGATTGCACAAAGGTTAGAAAGGGTACCGTTTCCCCGGATAACATGTATGGATAGCGTACACATTCAAAATATATGTCTCAGGAGGCAGGCTCAGACGGTGTTAGGCCCAGTATGGATTGCACGTGATTGCACAAAGGTTAGAAAGGGTACCGTATCCCCGGATAACATGTATGGATAGCGTACACATTCAAAATATATGTCTCAGGAGGCAGGCTCAGACGGTGTTAGGCCCAGTATGGATTGCACGTGATTGCACAAAGGTTAGAAAGGGTACCGTATCCCCGGATAACATGTATGGATAGCGTACACATTCAAAATATATGTCTCAGGAGGCAGGATCAGACGGTGTTAGGCCCAGTATGGATTGCACGTGATTGCACAAAGGTTAGAAAGGGTACCGTATCCCCGGATAACATGTATGGATAGCGTACACATTCAAAATATATGTCTCAGGAGGCAGGCTCAGACGGTGTTAGGCCCAGTATGGAATGCACATGATTGCACAAAGGTTAGAAAGGGTACCGTTTCCCCGGATAACATGTATGGATAGCGTACACATTCAAAATATATGTCTATACATCAGGAGGCAGGCTCAGACGGTGTCAGGCACAGTATGGATTTGACGGCCCAGACTACACAGCGGAGGAGCAGGGAGAGGTAAAGATTGCAAATGCTGGGGCCCTGCCCAAGCAAGGGGGGCCCACTCGTGGGCGTCGGTACTGGCACTGGGCCCCTCATAGTACGGCGGTGTGTCTGACGGCGGGTGTGCACCACCACCGTCAGAGACACTTGATTGCACTATGAAGGACCCTGTACCAGTGCCCGCGCCCAGGAGTCGGCCTACCCACCTGTCCAGGGCAACGGCACTCGCACGGTGTCGTGCGCTAGGTGGTGACCCCGGCCATGGGGGGGGGGAGGCAGCACAGTTAGGGAGTTTTAGAAAGTGGCATATGTTGATGTTGGACATTCAGCTGATGCAAAAGGTGAAATAGGTCAAGTCCCAGGAAGAGGTGGACCAAAGCAAGCCATTTTTCTGTCACCCTATGTGTCATCAGAGGAAGGTGGGACAAAATCCTTGGAAACCCACGCGTGGTTCATTTTAATGAAGGTTAGATCATCCACATTTTGGGTTGACAGACGGGTCCTTTTTTCTGTCAGGATTGATCCAGCTGCACTGAAGACTCTTTCCGATAGCACACTTGCAGCTGGGCAAGCGAGCTCCTGTAAGGCATATTGTGCCAATTCAGGCCAGGTGTCCAGTTTAGCGGCCCAATAGTCAAAGGGGAATGACCTGTGTGGGAGAACATCGATATGGGAGGAAAAGTAGTTTGTAACCATAGTTGACAACTGCTGTCTCCTGTCACTTTCCATCGATGCAGTATTACCAGTTGTGTGAGTGGTACTTGAAAAATCAGTCCACAACATTGTCATGAAACCCCTGTCTCCAACGCCACTTCTGCTGTGTGCACCACGAACACCTCTGCCAAGCTGCCCCCGGCCCGTACGGCTCGTGTGAGAACCATCACCGCTGCTGTGTGCTGGGAATGCCTCAAGCAACCGATTTACCAGAGTTGCTTGTTTATTAGCCAATATTAGGTCAAGGTTCTCCTGTGGCATGATGTTTTGTAATTTGCCTTTATAACGTGGATCCAGGATGCTGGCCAACCAGGAGTCGTCATCGTTCATCATTTTGGCAATGCGTGGGTCCCTTTTTAGGATCTGCAAGGCATAATCTGACATGTGGGCCAATGTTCCCGGTGTCAATGATGCACTGCGAGTGCTGGTTGGAGGAGCACTTTCTGGCAAATCCACATCCCTCCAGTCACGCACAAACCCTGTACCAGACCTTGCCACGCCAACATTTTCACTTGCCCACGAGATGCATCCTCCTCCCCTAAGTAATCATCCCCATCATCCTCCTCCTCCTCCTCTTCTTCCTCCACCTCGTCCAGGAGAGGTCCCTTAGCAGACAATGGCTGAATGTCATCAAGGATTCCCTCCTCCTCTTCCTCCTCATCAACATTGGCTGCAGACGCCTGCTCCTTAAGGTGCGTCAAAGTTTGCATGAGCAGACGCATAAGTGGGATGCTCATCCTTAGGATGGCGTCGTCTGCGCTTACCAGCCGTGTGCATTCCTCAAAACACTGAAGGACTTTACAGAGGTCTTTCAGCTTTGACCACTGCACACCTGTCAACTCCATGTCTGCTCTCAAAGTGCCTGGCCGTGTTTCCTCCCACAAATGCATTATGGCCTGCCTCTGCTCGCACAGCCGCTCCACCATGTGCAGGGTGGAGTTCCACCTTGTTGCAATGTCGATAATGAGGCGGTGGTTGGGAAGGTGGAGCAATCGCTGCAGCTTCTGCATACGAACGGAGTGTACAGGCGACCGGCGGATGTGCGCGCACAGTCTTCGCACCTTCTGGAGCAGGGCTGTTAACTCCGGATAATTTTTGAGGAAGCACTGCACCACCAGGTTCAAGGTGTGAGCCAAGCAAGGTATATGGCTGAGTTTTGAAAGGGCTATGGCTACCACAAAATTACGGCCGTTATCACTAACTACCTTGCCTGCCTCAAGATGTACACTGCCCAGCCATGACTCAGTTTGTCGCTTCAAGTACTCGGCCAGCACCTCGGCGGTGTGTCTGTTGCTCAAACACATCATCTGCAACACAGCCTGCTGACGCTTTCCACTAGCTGCTCGATAGGGGGACACATCGTGTGCAAAAGTGGCAGCTGCAGATGGAGTGCTCGTACGACTGCGCTCTGTGGACGAGCTTTCGCTTCTGGAGGAGGAGGAGGAGGGTCGAACGCCTACAGCCAACTGTTTCCTATACCGTGGGCTAGGCAGCACTGTCCCACCACCGCTGTCCCCTGTGGACCCTGCATCCACCACATTAACCCAGTGCGCAGTGATGGACACGTAACGGCCCTGGCCATGCCGACTGGACCATGCATCAGTTGTGAGGTGCACCTTTCCGCTCACTGACTGCTTGAGTGCATGGACAATGCGGTCTTTCACATGATGGTGGAGGGCTGGGATGGCTTTGCGAGAGAAGAAGTGGCGACTGGGTAGGTCATAGCGTGGTACTGCATAGGCCATGAGTTCGCGGAAAGCTGTGCTTTCCACCAACCGAAAGGGCATCATCTCAAACGAGATTAGTTTGGCAATGTGGGCGTTCAAACCCAGTGTACACGGATGAGAGACTGAGTACTTTCTTGACCTACTCATAGTGTCTGGGAGGGTGAGCTGGACTTGAGAGCTGCATATGGTGGAAGTAGCGGTGGACAGGGCGGACTGAGAGAGGGTTGATGATGGTGATGGAGTTGGTGTTCTTTCTGATGGCCTAGAATCAGTCTTTCGTTGATATAACAGTGGGATTCTCTGACTGCTGTGGCCTTGCAACGACACCTCAACATTTGCTGCTGTGCTAACCGGTGGGCTTACAGTGGGGGAAACAATGTAGCGTTGCTGACTACCTTCGTTGTGATCAGTTGCACATGTGGCACTTGAGGTTTGGTGTTGTGTCCATGCTTGCAAGTGCATGCTGGTTAAATGTCTAAGCATGCAACTGGTATTCAAATTTTTCAGATTTTTCCCTCGGCTAAAGGTCTTTGCGCACTTCTTACAGATAACCTTGGCCTGATCATGAGGATTTTGTTCAAAAAAGTGCCACACTGCACTCTTCCTACTTTGGCAGACATTTTGCGGCCTAGCACGCTGTGATCTTTTGACCCTCTGGACAAGCTGTCCAGCAACTCTTTTGATGTTTGGAACCTGTCTTTGGAGTGCTCCGGGCCTGCCAGATAACAGCTGTTGCGATGTCGATGTCTGCTGTGGATGCTCCTCATCTGAGCTATTGGAAGCAGCACCCTCTTCCCCCAATGGATGCCAATCTGGGTCAACAACTGGGTCATCCATCACCTCCTCTTCTATGTCATGTGCACCTTCCTCTGTGTCACCGTGTATGGTGGTATAGTGTGCGGGAAGGGGCACCTGAGTCATCAGGGTCAGAATCTGGCTCTGTACACTGCGAGGACAATGTAGTGCTCTGAGTGAATGTACCAGCAGAATCATCCATCAGCGGCTGTGCATCAGTGCACTCCATGTCAGATTCATCTTGGCCTGGGTAATTCACCATTTCACTTGATAATCCAGGCATGGTATGTGAAAACAGCTCCATGGAGTAATCAGTAGTATGGCCTGCGTCATCCTTCAATCTTGGTTGGGGTGAAGGACACAAGGAAAGGTGTGGTTCATGAACATGAGCCTCCAATGACGACTCAGTGCTTTTACTTTTTACAACTGAAGAAGAGGAGGCGATAGAGCTGGAGGCTGAGTCAGCAATGTAAGACAAAACTTTTTCCTGATGCTCTGGCTTTAAAAGCGGTTTGCCAACTCCTAGAAAACTAAGCGTTCGAGGCCTTATGTAGCCAGACGATGACGCAGGCTCAACACCTCCTGCATTCGGTCCTATTTTGCTCTTGCCACTACCATCAGATCCACCACCAACACCATCATTACCAGCTGCCAACCCCCGCCCAATTCCACGGCCTCTTCCACCAGCCTTCCTCATTTTTGGTAGAAATGTAGACAAAATCCAACAAACTATATAGTAATGTAATGTGGACACTGGACACTTTTGGATTGTGTGAGGCCCACTGAATATCTGAGCGCTATGTCACAGGCTCGATGGCACAGCTGTGACCAAAGTGACTAGAGGATAAGTGAGATTTTGAATTTCTGCAGACACTTGTGGACACTGGACACTTTTGGATTGTGTGAGGCCCAATGAATATCTGAGCGCTATGTGACAGGCTCGATGGCACAGCTGTGACCAAAGTGACTAGAGGATAAGGGAGATTTTGAATCTCTGCACACACTTTTGGACACTGGACACTTTTGGATTGTGTGAGGCCCAATGAATATCTGAGCGCTATGTGACAGGCTCGATGGCACAGCTGTGACCAAAATGACTAGAGGATAAGGGAGATTTTGAATCTCTGCACACACTTTTGGACACTGGACACTTTTGGATTGTGTGAGGCCCAATGAATATCTGAGCGCTATGTGACAGGCTCGATGGCACAGCTGTGACCAAAGTGACTAGAGGATAAGGGAGATTTTGAATCTCTGCACACACTTTTGGACACTGGACACTTTTGGATTGTGTGAGGCCCAATGAATATCTGAGCGCTATGTGACAGGCTCGATGGCACAGCTGTGACCAAAGTGACTAGAGGATAAGGGAGATTTTGAATCTCTGCACACACTTTTGGACACTGGACACTTTTGGATTGTGTGAGGCCCAATGAATATCTGAGCGCTATGTGACAGGCTCGATGGCACAGCTGTGACCAAAGTGACTAGAGGATAAGGGAGATTTTGAATCTCTGCACACACTTTTGGACACTGGACACTTTTGGATTGTGTGAGGCCCAATGAATATCTGAGCGCTATGTGACAGGCTTGATGGCACAGCTGTGACCAAAGTGACTAGAGGATAAGGGAGATTTTGAATCTCTGCACACACTTTTGGACACTGGACACTTTTGGATTGTGTGAGGCCCAATGAATATCTGAGCGCTATGTGACAGGCTCGATGGCACAGCTGTGACCAAAGTGACTAGAGGATAAGGGAGATTTTGAATCTCTGCACACACTTTTGGACACTGGACACTTTTGGATTGTGTGAGGCCCAATGAATATCTGAGCGCTATGTGACAGGCTCGATGGCACAGCTGTGACCAAAGTGACTAGAGGATAAGGGAGATTTTGAATCTCTGCACACACTTTTGGACACTGGACACTTTTGGATTGTGTGAGGCCCAATGAATATCTGAGCGCTATGTGACAGGCTCGATGGCACAGCTGTGACCAAAGTGACTAGAGGATAAGGGAGATTTTGAATCTCTGCACACACTTTTGGACACTGGACACTTTTGGATTGTGTGAGGCCCAATGAATATCTGAGCGCTATGTGACAGGCTCGATGGCACAGCTGTGACCAAAGTGACTAGAGGATAAGGGAGATTTTGAATCTCTGCACACACTTTTGGACACTGGACACTTTTGGATTGTGTGAGGCCCAATGAATATCTGAGCGCTATGTGACAGGCTCGATGGCACAGCTGTGACCAAAGTGACTAGAGGATAAGGGAGATTTTGAATCTCTCACACACTTTTGGACACTTTTGGATTGTGTGAGGCCCAATGAATATCTGAGCGCTATGTGACAGGCTCGATGGCACAGCTGTGACTAGAGGATAAGGGAGATTTTGAATCTCTGCACACACTTTTGGACACTGGACACTTTTGGATTGTGTAAGGCCCAATGAATATCTGAGCGCTATGTGACAGGCTCGATGGCACAGCTGTGACCAAAGTGACTAGAGGATAAGGGAGATTTTGAATCTCTGCACACACTTTTGGACACTGGACACTTTTGGATTGTGTGAGGCCCACTGATATCTGAGCGCTATGTCACAGGCTCGATGGCACAGCTGTGACAAAAGTGACTAGAGGATAAGGGAGATTGGATTGATTTTAAAAAAGCAGTTTGCAGAGCAGTGGGTAAACAGCAATGCCAGTCTGTCAGGAAGCCTTAAAAGGCATCCCAACAACCAACACCACTGATACGCCACAAAATAGCCTCCCCTTGCACTGCACACACAGTGACTGGTGTGTTGTGCAGGCCAAATTGCTAGCAGCAGAAGCAGTTTTTTTTTCTTCTCAGCAGGACAAAAAAAAAAAATTGGGATTGCTTTTAAAAAAGCAGTTTGCGGAGCAGTGGGTAAACAGCAATGCAGGAATGTCAGGAAGCCTTAGAAGGCAGCCCAACAACCAACACCACTGATACACCACTATATAGCCTCCCCTTGCACTGCACACACAGTGACTGGTGTGTTGTGCAGGCCAAATCGCTAGCAGCAGAAGCAGTTTTTTTGTCTTCTTCCCTGCCTAACGCTCTCCCTACAGAATCAGCAGCAACCTCTCCCTATACTGAGATCGGCAGAAGTAAGATGGCGGTCGGCGTGCACGCCCTTTTATACTCCCTGTGACGCCCACCAAAGCAAGCCAATCACTTGCATGCCCTTCTGAAAGATGGTGGTGACCCCTGCCTATGTCATCACGTTGCCCACAGTGTCCATGGATCCTGATTGGCTGAAAAAGAGCGCAAAACAAACTTTTGAAACGCGACTTTGGCGCGTAAGTCGCCGACCTCGTGGCCGACCTCATCCTAGGGTCGGGTTTCGTTTCATGAAACCCGACTTTTGAAATTTTTCGACCCGTTTCGGTCAACTCTACACAGCACAGAAGAAATCGATTACATACAGTAAATACACATAGAATAGGTATATTTATAGATGTCAGTGACAAATACAATTAGTACAGTGTGTGCAAATTACTGTACATGTATTTAATTAATAAAACATTATTATTTCGGGGAAAAAATGGTGTTTGCTACCGTGCAATTTTCGTAACCAGCAGAGGGAAAGCCGTCGGCTGGGGGCAGATGCTTATAGCCTGGGAAGGGGGCAATACCCATGGAGCTTACTAGGCTATTAATATCAACTCACAACTGTATACTTAGCCTTCACTGGCTATTAAAATGGGGAACCCTCCAAAAAAAGTGACGTGGAGTCCCCCTATAATTAATAACCAGCTATGCAGACTGTTGAAGGCTGATATTAATAAATCATTACACTATACCAGCCACACGCACACTCTCCCTCTCTATAATTATATATATATCTGGCAAAAATTAAGAGACAGCTGCAAAATTTTCAGTTTGTCTGATTTTTCTCTTTATAGGTATATTTTTGAGTAAAATGTCAATTGCTCTTTTATTCTATAAACTACTGACAACATCTTTGAATTTCCAAGCAATAAATTTTGTATTTATTTTCAGAAAATGAAAAAAGGTCAGAATAACAAAAAAATGCAGTTCTTGCAGACCTCATATAATGCTAAGAAAACAAGTTCATAATCATTTAGAAACAACAATACAAATGTTTTAACTTAGGAAGAGTTTAGAAATCAATATTTTGTAGAATAACCATGATTTTTAATCACAGCTTTCATGCGTCTTGGCATGCTTTCCACCAGTCTTTCACACTGCTTTTTGGTGATCTTATGCCACGTTTATAAAAATTTAAGCAGTTCTTTGTTGATGGCTTGTGACTACCGTATATACTCGTGTATAAGCCAAGATTTTCAGCCCATTTTTTGGGGCTGAAAGTCCCCCTCTCGGCTTATACACGAGTCATATACCGGGGGGGATCGGCGGGGGAGCGGGGGTGTCAGATCATACTCACCCTTCTCTGCAGCTCCCCTGCTTGTTACATGTTGTCGGCGCTTCTCTCTTCCTGCTTCAGCTGTCAAATGGTACCCGCTCTTTAAATATGCGCATATTTAATGAGCGGGTGCCACGTGACTGCTGAACCAGGAAGAGAGCAGCGCCGACAACATGGAACAAGCAGGGGAGCTGCAGAGACAAGCGCCAGGACCCGGTGAGTATGAAGGGGGGGTTGGGAGGCATATTCACCTGTCCCTGAGCTCTGCTGTCTTGCGTCCTCTGCAGTGACATTCAGGTCAGAGAGTGCTATCGCGCTCTGCCTGCACAGTCACTGCAGAGCGCAACGCTGATGAGCAGGGGGCAGCGACTGAGGGGAGTATACAGGTTTTTGTTTTTTTGTAAGGGAGGCAGCGGCAGCAGCAACATGATGTGGCTACACACTGTGCATCATAAATGGGGCCACTCATTGTGCAAATAACTGGGGCCACTCACTGTGCAGCAAAGCTGGGGCCACTCACTGTGCATAACTGGGGCCACTCACTGTGCAGCAAAGCTGGGGCCACTCACTGTGCATAACTGGGGCCACTCACTGTGCATGATAACTGGGGCCACTCACTGTGCATAACTGGGGCCACTCACTGTGCATGATAACTGGGGCCACTCACTGTGCACATAACTGGGGCCACTCACTGTGCATCCTAACTGGGGCCACTCACTGTGCATGATAACTGGGGCCACTCACTGTGCATGATAACTGGGACAACTCACTGTGCATGATAACTGGGACAACTCACTGTGCATGATAACTGGGGCCACTCACTGTGCATGATAACTGGGGCCACTCACTGTGCATCCTAACTGGGGCCACTCACTGTGCATGATAACTGGGGCCACTCACTGTGCATCCTAACTGGGGCCACTCACTGTGCATCCTAACTGGGGCCACTCACTGTGCATCCTAACTGGGGCCACTCACTGTGCATCCTAACTGGGGCCACTCACTGTGCATCCTAACTGGGGCCACTCACTGTGCATGATAACTGGGGCCACTCACTGTGCATGATAACTGGGGCCACTCACTGTGCATGATAACTGGGGCCACTCACTGTGCATGATAACGGGGGCCACTCACTGTGCATAACTGGGGCCACTCACTGTGCATGATAACTGGGGCCACTCACTGTGCATGATAACTGGGGCCACTCACTGTGCATGATAACTGGGGCCACTCACTGTGCATGATAACTGGGGCCACTCACTGTGCATCCTAACTGGGGCCACTCACTGTGCATCCTAACTGGGGCCACTCACTGTGCATGATAACTGGGGCCACTCACTGTGCATAACTGGGGCCACTCACTGTGCATGATAACTGGGGCCACTCACTGTGCATGATAACTGGGGCCACTCACTGTGCATCCTAACTGGGGCCACTCACTGTGCATGATAACTGGGGCCACTCACTGTGCATGATAACTGAGGCCACTCACTGTGCACATAACTGGGGCCACTCACTGTGCATCCTAACTGGGGCCACTCACTGTGCATGATAACTGGGGCCACTCACTGTGCATGATAACTGGGGCCACTCACTGTGCATGATAACTGGGGCCACTCACTGTGCATGATAACTGGGGCCACTCACTGTGCATGATAACTGGGGCCACTCACTGTGCATGATAACTGGGGCCACTCACTGTGCAGCAAAGCTGGGGCCACTCACTGTGCATAACTGGGGCCACTCACTGTGCATGATAACTGGGGCCACTCACTGTGCATGATAACTGAGGCCACTCACTGTGCACATAACTGGGGCCACTCACTGTGCATCCTAACTGGGGCCACTCACTGTGCATGATAACTGGGGGCACTCACTGTGCATGATAACTGGGGCCACTCACTGTGCATGATAACTGGGGCCACTCACTGTGCATGATAACTGGGGCCACTCACTGTGCAGCAAAGCTGGGGCCACTCACTGTGCATAACTGGGGCCACTCACTGTGCAGCAAAGCTGGGGCCACTCACTGTGCATAACTGGGGCCACTCACTGTGCATGATAACTGGGGCCACTCACTGTGCATGATGACTGAGGCCACTCACTGTGCACATAACTGGGGCCACTCACTGTGCATCCTAACTGGGGCCACTCACTGTGCATGATAACTGGGGCCACTCACTGTGCATGATAACTGGGGCCACTCACTGTGCATGATAACTGGGGCCACTCACTGTGCATGATAACTGGGGCCACTCACTGTGCATCCTAACTGGGGCCACTCACTGTGCATGATAACTGGGGCCACTCACTGTGCATCCTAACTGGGGCCACTCACTGTGCATGATAACTGGGGCCACTCACTGTGCATGATAACTGGGGCCACTCACTGTGCATCATAACTGGGGCCACACACTGCAGATAACTGAGGCCACTCACTGTGCACCCTCGGCTTATACACAAGTCAATAAGTTTTCCCAGTTTTTGTGGCAAAATTAGGGGGGTCGGCTTATACTCGGGTCGGCTTATACTCGAGTATATACGGTATCCATTTTCCTCTTGATTATATTCCAGAGGTTTTCAATGGGGTTCAGGTCTGGAGATTGGGCTGGCCATGACAGGGATTTGATGTGGTGGTCCTTCATCCCCCATTGACTGACCTAGCTGTGTGGCATGGCGCATTGTCCTGCTGGAAAAACCAGTCCTCTGAGTTGGGGAATATTGTCTGAGCAGAAGGAATCAACTGTTTATCCTGGACAACCTTGTGTGTGGCTTGACTCGTATGTCCTTCGCAAAGATTAACCTGCCCAATTCCAGCCTTGCTGAAGCATCCCCAGATCATCACCGATCCTCCACCAAATTTCACAGTGGGTGCAAGACACTGTGGCTTCTATGCCTCTCCAGGTCTCTGTCTAACCATTAGACGACCAGGTGTTAGGCCAAGCTGAAAATTAGACTCATCAGAGAAGATTACCTTACTCCAGTCCTCTATGGTCCAATCCTTATCCTTGATGAAAGGCTTTTTTTCTAGCGTTTCATGACTTGAGCCCTGCCTCTAGGAGTCTGTTACGAACTGTTCTTGCTGTGCACTTCACCTCAGCTGCCATTTGTCATTCCTTTTGTAGGTCACTTGATGTCATCCTGTGGTTGCTGAGTGACATTCGAATAAGACGACAGTCATCCCGGTCAGTGGAGAGTCGTTTTCGCCCTCTGTCGGTCTGTAGCTTTGCTGTCCCCAATGTCTGCTGCTTGACCTTGTTGTAATGGACTGCCATCTTAGAAATTTTAAGGATGGAGGCAACATGACGCTCACTGTATCCCTCTGCTAGTAAAGCCAGAATTGAGCCCTTCTTTTCCTCACTCAAGACTTTTCTATTAAACTCCTTTGGCACAGTTAAAAGTTATTTTTTCATTCCTATTACTTTTGTGATATTACTAGAACTTGTTCTGCCATCCAGCTTGTCCTATTGCAAGCGGATTGTGAACACCACAGCACGTTTTCTTTTATACACTTTCCTTCGTTAAATAAGATTTGGTTCAGATGATCACCTAATCAGAAGCACATTAAGTAGAATGAGGTGTACTCTGGTTGGAATTCAACTGACACTGGAATGGAATGGCTGTCAGACATATAGAGAAGCTGATTTTTATAAAACTGTGCAGTGGTCTCTTAATTTTTGCCAGAGCTGTATATATATTATATACTATATTATTTATATGTGTGTGTTTTGAAGAATATTTCCTTTGAAAACGATGCGTACAGTGGGGCAAAAAAGTATTTAGTCAGTCAGCAATAGTGCAAGTTCCACCACTTAAAAAGATGAGAGGCGTCTGTAATTTACATCATAGGTAGACCTCAACTATGGGAGACAAACTGAGAAAAAAAAATCCAGAAAATCACATTGTCTGTTTTTTTTTCATTTTATTTGCATATTATGGTGGAAAATAAGTATTTGGTCAGAAACAAGCAATCAAGATTTATGGCTCTCACAGACCTGTAACTTCTTCTTTAAGAGTCTCCTCTTTCCTCCACTCATTACCTGTAGTAATGGCACCTGTTTAAACTTATCAGTATAAAAAGACACCTGTGCACACCCTCAAACAGTCTGACTCCAAACTCCACTATGGTGAAGACCAAAGAGCTGTCAAAGGACACCAGAAACAAAATTGTAGCCCTGCACCAGGCTGGGAAGACTGAATCTGCAATAGCCAACCAGCTTGGAGTGAAGAAATCAACTGTGGGAGCAATAATTAGAAAATGGAAGACATACAAGACCACTGATAATCTCCCTCGATCTGGTGCTCCACGCAAAATCCCACCCCGTGGGGTCAGAATGATCACAAGAACGGTGAGCAAAAATCCCAGAACCACGCCGGGGGACCTAGTGAATGAACTGCAGAGAGCTGGGACCAATGTAACAAGGCCTACCATAAGTAACACACTACGCCACCATGGACTCAGATCCTGCAGTGCCAGACGTGTCCCTCTGCTTAAGCCTGTACTTGTCCGGGCCCGTCTGAAGTTTGCTAGAGAGCATTTGGATGATCCAGAGGAGTTTTGGGAGAATGTCCTATGGTCTGATGAAACCAAACTGGAACTGTTTGGTAGAAACACAACTTGTCGTGTTTGGAGGAAAAAGAATACTGAGTTGCATCCATCAAACACCATACCTACTGTAAAGCATGGTGGTGGAAACATCATGCTTTGGGGCTGTTTCTCTGCAAAGGGGCCAGGACGACTGATCCGGGTACATGAAAGAATGAATGGGGCCATGTATCGTGAGATTTTGAGTGCAAACCTCCTTCCATCAGCAAGGGCATTGATGATGAAACGTGGCTGGGTCTTTCAACATGACAATGATCCAAAGCACACCGCCAGGGCAACGAAGGAGTGGCTTCGTAAGAAGCATTTCAAGGTCCTGGAGTGGCCTAGCCAGTCTCCAGATCTCAACCCTATAGAAAACCTTTGGAGGGAGTTGAAAGTCCGTGTTGCCAAGCGAAAAGCCAAAAACATCACTGCTCTAGAGGAGATCTGCATGGAGGAATGGGCCAACATACCAACAACAGTGTGTGGCAACCTTGTGAAGACTTACAGAAAACGTTTGACCTCTGTCATTGCCAACAAAGGATATATCACAAAGTATTGAGATGAAATTTTGTTTCTGACCAAATACTTATTTTCCACCATAATATGCAAATAAAAAGAAAAAAAAACAGACAATGTGATTTTCTGGATTTTTTTTTCTCAGTTTGTCTCCCATAGTTGAGGTCTACCTATGATGTAAATTACAGACGCCTCTCATCTTTTTAAGTGGTGGAACTTGCACTATTGCTGACTGACTAAATACTTTTTTGCCCCACTGTAAGTGACAGAGAATTGCTCTTTGTAAAAGCTCATGTTAAAATTGCATTGCAATCGGATAGTAATCGCACTGCACTCGGATGTAAATCGGACGCTAGGTGTGTGAAATCAGATTGTACTCGCATGACACCCACATTACACTCCTGCAAGTGTCGGCTGGGAGACTCGGACTGATTTTCCATACGTTAAATGTGAAGCCGACCTAAGCCACATAATACCTGTAGAAAAGCATGGTCTTGCTTCCATCAGCCCCAACAAGACAAATCTTTTGATGCACATACCAATCAAATATGTCCAGGAACTGTACCAATACCCATTCTGAGTAACTTGCCATCCACTGTATTTGAATGGATGGTTCTTCCTCATCTGCCATAGGTTTTGGAATTTCTTTTATCCTCACTTCCCAAGATAGATTGTTTCAGCACATGGCAAAGGATTTCTAGATACTAGAGCGGCAGTGGAGAGACAATGATCCTCCCCCCACTTCCTGTAGGAAAGCAATGACCCACCTCCATTTCCTGAAGGGAGGCAATGACCTGCCCAGGTTCCCGTAGGGAGGCAATGACATGCCCAGATTCCTGTAGGGAGGCAATGACCAGCACCCATTTCCAGTAGGGAGGCAATAGCCTGCCCCCACTTCCTGTAGGGATGCAATGGCCCACCCCCACTTCTTGTAGGGATGCAATGGCCCACCTCTACTTCCTGTAGGGAGACAATGACCCGAACCCACTTCCTGTAGGGAGGTAATGACCCAACCCCATTTCCTGTAGGGAGGCAATGACCCACCCCCACTTCCTGTAGGAAGGGAATGACTCACCCCCACTCCCTGTAGAGAGTCAATAACCAGCCCCCACTGCCTGTAGGGAGTCAGTGACCAGCCCCCACTGCCTGTAGGGAGGCAATGACCTGCCCTACCTTCCTGTAGGGAGGCAATGACCCACCCCCTCTTCCTGTAAGGAGGCAATGACCAGCCCCCACTTCCTGTAGGAGGCAATAACCCACCCCCACTTCCTGTAGGGAGGCAATGACCATCCCCCACTTCCTGTAGGGAGGCAATGACCTGCCCCCACTTCCTGTAGGGAGGCAATGACCATTCCCTACTTCCTGTAGGGAGGCAATGACCCGCCCCCACTTCCTGTAGGGAGACAATGACCATTCCCTACTTCCTGTAGGGAGGCAATGACCAGCCCCCACTTCCTGTAGGGAGGCAATGACCATTCCCTACTTCCTGTAGGGAGGCAATGACCCACCCCCACTTCCTGTAGGGAGACAATGACCATTCCCTACTTCCTGTAGGGAGGCAATGACCCGCCCCCATTTTCTGTAGGGAGACAATGACCATTCCCTACTTCCTGTAGGGAGGCAATGACCAGCCCCCACTTCCTGTAGGGAGACAATGACCATTCCCTACTTCCTGTAGGGAGGCAATGACCCGCCCCCACTTCCTGTAGGGAGACAATGACCATTCCCTACTTCCTGTAGGGAGGCAATGACCCGCCCCATTTCCTGTAGGGAGACAATGACCATTCCCTACTTCCTGTAGGGAGGCAATGACCCGCCCCCACTTCCTGTAGGGAGGCAATGACCCGCCCCAGCTTCCTGTAATTCATCTTGAGCACTCTGCTGTCAGAGGTGGATTATACAATATGCAGTAGACATTAAGTTACACATAAGGAAGACACCTAGTTGCCCAACTTTGGAGCAATTTTTTGAGAAGAAAACACAATCATTAAAGTGTAAACATCGATTCGATTTTATGTTAAAACATTAATTGTACACAAGAAAATAAGCAACTCTGTAATATATTGTATTAGTGAAATCTGTGTCTCTTCCCTCCTGGACTGATCCTTCATTTTCAATTCATGAGTAAAATCTATGAGTCACTTTATCTATGAAATGAGACCAAGTTGTCCGCAGGTGCGGGAACCATTTATATATTTTTTGCATTGCTCATAATTGCACAAGTCAAATAAAACAGATTGAATTTCTAATTTTTGAGCTACAAATGCCGCACTTGCCGGCAACGGCCACAGCTCAACTATTACATAGTCTCTTCTACTTCTCCTGAATGTGAACATCGCAATTATTCCTTTTTACTCCATATTGACAAATTTGCTAATTTTCACACAATTCCTTCATTTTTCCCTATGATGTACAATAAAAAAAAATTATATTGTGGTACCGTGTTAGCCAGAAAAATCGATGCCCAAAATTGACAAAAGTATTCTCGGAGTAATACCTTTATTGGCTATCCAGAAAAAAATATATATTTGCAAGCTTTCAGAGCACAGAGGCGCCTTCTTCAGGCTGGAAGAAGATTTTGTAATCCAGAAGAAGGAGCCTCTGTGCTCTGAAAGCTTACAAAAATATTTCTTCTGGTTAGCCAATAAAGGTGTCACTCCGAGAATACTTTTGTCATTTTTGGACATAAAAGTGGTTACATCGCTTCTTCCCTATGATAATGCAATATTCATATTTTCCAATATATAGAGCATGGTTTTATGGCAGCTTATAGAATAGAAGGCAGCATTCTTTATAAATGCTGATTGAGTGCGTTGGCTGCACCTTTCCTCCCGCTTCCCTTTATAGCCTCACATCCTTCCATTGTGTCTGAGGAACTGAGAACCCAAGCCATTAACCTTGAGGTTTCTCGGTGCTCCGGAGCACTGCCCTGCTGGGATAAAAGCTTTACTCTGAAGCCCTGCCGGCGGGCGATAATTCTAACCTTCCGCGTTGTGATCAACTGACACCTTGCAGCTGAAAAGCTCAACAACCTATGCTATAAGGGGCTTTAAAGACATGACGGCTTCACACCCCTACACATTTCAGCCTTTTGTAACATTTCTACGTAAACCTGCAGAAATGTAGAATAAAATATATTCCCGCTGATTAGATTTGTATAGGTATCTACAGCAAAACTGAGAGTTCATAACAAGTCCAAGTTCTTTTTTGCATAATTTTTTTTATCTCACCTATGCACCTTCGTGTTTTTCGTAGAGATGAGTGAATTTTTTTAAAGTAAAATTTGTCAGATTTGCAAAATTTTGCTGTAAAGTGATCCAAAGCCTCCAATTACTCTGAAAAGACATGTATGACACAGTGACTCTTCTGCCCCACGGGCTCAGTGACTCCTGCCTCATGGGTGCAGTGAACTATCCAATTTCTCTCTCTATGAAATCAACATTATTCTCTTTTCTTCAGACAGTAATCTACTTCCCTGTGGTGCTGTCAGACACTACCTGTACACAGGGCCAGTTTTAGGCAAAGTGGGGCCCTAGGCAAAGTTTAAAATGGGGCCCCAAATGCTAACATATTGCACATCACACAGAAGCATTTCGGTTGTAGTTACATGCGCTGAGTTCAGGCCGCTAAATGAGTGTGATCGACAATATTGAAGTCGTTCAACACTTGTTTCCCGGCCTCTTTCCACCGTCTGAGAAAGAATGATGGGGTCAGAACGATTACTAATGGATCACTAACAGATCACCATACAGTATCATGTTATCAGCAGCACATCTACAGTTTACACCCCATAGTCCACCATATAATATAATGTGCCCCATAGTCCTCCATATAGTATAATACACTGCTCAGTCCTCCATATAGTATAATACACTCCTCATAGCCCTCCATATATTAAAATACACTCAGTCCCCCAATAATATAATACACTCCTCCATATATTAAAATACACTGCACAGTCCTCCATATAGTATAATACACTCCTCATAGTGCTCCATGTAGTATAATACACCGCCAGTCATCCATGTAGTACAATTCACTTCCCATAGTATAATGCACCTCATAGTTCATATAGTATAATGTATTCCTCATAGTCCTCGATACAGTATAATGCAGCCCACATATAGTGTAATGCAGCCACCCCAGAGTATAATGCAACCCCATCATAGAATATAATGTAACCCCCATAGAATATAATGCAGCCCCCCTCTTATAATATAGTGCAGCCACCCCTTAGAGCATAATGCAGCCACCCCACAGAATATAATGTAACCCCCCCATAGAATATAATGCAGCCCCTCCATAGAATATATGGCAGTCCCCTCAGAGTATAATGCAGCCCCCCATAGAATTTATATAATAGTATAGTATAATGCAGCCCCAATATAATATAATGTAGCCCCCTCCTAAAGTATAATGAAGCCCCCATACAATATAACCTAGCCCCCCCCGTAGAATATAATGCAGCCCCCATAGAATACAATGTAGCCCCCTCATAGAGTATGATGCGATCACCCCCCATAGAATATAATAAATATAATCCGGCCCCTCATAGAATATAATGTTGCCCCCCATATTATATACTAGATTATGGCCCGATGCTATCGCATCGGGAGGATGCGATAGCATCACACCTCTTTGCCATGTTAACCCTCAACACACACACTCCTCTCACCTTTCACCATCTCCACTCCACAGAAGATGTCGGGGATCGTGGATCAGCGGCGATGACGGCGCGAGTATGAGAGACGGAGTGAGAGAAAGGGTCATATGTGGAGTGAAAGAGTGAGTGGACGTGAGTGGAGATGGTGAAAGGTGAGAGGAGTGTGTGTGTTGAGGGTTAACATGGAAAGAGGTGTGCGGTGACGTCACCGGTTACAACTGGACGGAAGTTGTTACAACCGGAAGTTGCTTAGGGCATTTATTATTATAGA